>NC_069503.1:752719064-753386564 GCF_027579735.1 Bombina bombina
TATATATACAGAGATCTGTTATGTTGATGTTATTTTGATACTATCTTGTTATATTATTTGTCAGTCTTCTCAAATTAATCAACATGATACGTGATTCACATATTTTTTCTTTATTGCTTTACTGGTAAACACTGTAAATTATTATACTATATATTACCAGCACAGCTATAACCATTTACATATATATGTATCAGGTAACTATACAGTTATTTATTTACATTGATATCTATGTCTCAGTGGTTTATAAGGGTAATCGTATTATAAGAAAAATATGTATTGGCTCAGTTTATAGTAATGTATACCCTCACTTGAAATTATATGCTTCTTTAAGTCATTTTCATTACACATCATCTCTGCAAATACTGTTATATATATTCAGTGGTAGGAATATTCTGAATGTATTTCTTCAGATTGTTTGCCAACAAAATCAATTGTAACTTGAAATGAACTGTCATTTAATGTTCAATTTGACAACTAGCACCAGGTGTTATAATTTTTACTAATGGTATAACTATCAGGATACTTCCCGCCTCCGCTATTTGTGAGTACGGGGTTTCCAGAAATGCGTCCTGTGTGAGGGGATGTGTGCCAAAAGTTTTTGCTTTTACCTTTTTTGTTGTATTTATGCCCTCGTTGGTTTACTTTTAACTTTTTGGAATAAAGGATGACCTGTCAGTAGCCGTTCTAGCATTGGATTTTCTTTGTATGCTGTTTTCTATTCTGAACTGCTATTGGGCTACCAGGCATCAGCTGGGGATGAGACCGGGCGCATAGCGTCTTATATCCCGGAAGAGGGATTGGAGAGCGAGACGTACTCTATCAGCAGAGTTCTGGGTGCAGAGGTGGAGTAAAACACTGGATAGTGTGATCCTATTATAGTTTTCCGGCTAACCCTTTGATTATCAGAAGACCACCTGGAAATTGTGAGTGAGTGTCCTCTATTACATTATCAGCTGCTGTGTTTTTCTGTAATAAGGAGTGGCGCGACAACGCCGAAAAACTTGTGTTTAAAGTATGCTTGTTATTAAGGTACACTATTAGTGTTGAGACTAGTTGTGGTTTAATGAAATTACAGATATAGCCACACTCTATTTGGACAAACTACTGTCCTAAATAAATACAACATTTCTTCTCTTTAAATTACGTCTACTTTAAGTATATTTCTTTATATACAAACATTTTTGTAAAACAGGCATCACTTCCAGTTTTTAAACTCCCTTGTTCTTGTCCGTCTATGACCTTATTTTTTTACATCTGCAGAGCTTTTTACCCTTGAAAAAGCTACATATAACTGTCCATGGCTAAAAACTGGCTCTGGCAAATAGATGCCAACTCTTTCTAAAGTTTGTCCCTGAGCTTTGTTAATGGTCATAGCGAATGCTAATTTAACTGGGAATGGTCTTTTTCTTAATACAAAAGGAAGTTCAGTATTGCTTGGGGCT
This sequence comes from Bombina bombina, assembly GCF_027579735.1. Taxonomy (NCBI): domain Eukaryota; kingdom Metazoa; phylum Chordata; class Amphibia; order Anura; family Bombinatoridae; genus Bombina; species Bombina bombina. The sequence goes on from NC_069503.1 coordinate 752,720,507, forward strand.
AAATCTATTTGGGGAATGAAAACATTTTGCCCTTCAGCTGTACCTGTTAATACTTGTGCAATAATTACATTTTTACGCAATACTTTCACAACTAATCTGGTGCCATTACAAAGACCTCTTTTGGAGTTAAGATTACGCAAAAGCATAATAATACTACCTATTTTAAGATTGAGTTTATGGAGCCAATTAATTTAAATACGCAACTGGGTAATTATCCCTATAATAAACCTAACACTTCTTTACCTATATTTCCGCCATCCCCAAAAAATCAAAAAAGTAAAAATAAAATTAATAACCCCTTCACCGTCAACCACCCACATCGCAATAAACCTAATTACCCTATTAACACATAAACTGCAAAATCCCCACATCACAAAAAACCTAATTACCCTATTAACCCCTAAACCGCAAAAACCCTACATCGCAATAAACATTATTAACCCCTAAACCGCAAAACCCCCACATCGCAATAAACCTAATTAACTTATTAACCCCTTAAACTGCCAAAACCCACAACGCAAATAACTATTTAAATAACTAAGCACCCTAACCTAACACCCCCTTAAATTAACCCAAATTACCTAAACTAATAAATTCTAAAGTTACAAAAAAAAGCTAAGTTTACAAAAATAAAAAAGACTAACATTACAGAAAATAAATAATCAAATTACAAAATTTAAAAAAATTAAACCTAATCCCTATGCAAATAAAAAGCCCACCAAAATAAAAACACCCCTTAATCTAAGAATAAACTACCAGTAGCCCTTAAAAGGGCTTTTTGCTGGGCATTGCCCCAAGATAATCAGCTCTTTTATATCCAAAATACACCAAGTCCCCTCTAACAGTAAAATCCCCCCACCCACCAAACCCCCCAAAATAAAAACCTAACACTAAAAAAACCTAAACTACCCATTGCCCTGAAAAGGGCATTTGGATGGGCATTGCCCTTAAAAGGGCATTTAGCTCTTTTACAATTGCCAAAAAAAACCTAAGTTAAAAATTTAAAAAAAAAAAGTTAAAAAAAAAATAACACTAAAGCCCCAAATAGATACTCACAGGTCCTGAAGTCCGGCGGAGAAGATCTTTTTCCAGACGGGTCCATCATCTTCATCCACAGCGAAGGCGGCATGGAGCGGAGATGCAGAGCGGTGTATGGTCCTTGGCGCCAATGGTCCTTGGCAGCTGTGCGGCGTGGAGGTTCCTCTTCATGCGATCGTCCGCCGCACACTGAAGATTAAATGCAAGGTACCCCATATTTATTGTGGTACCTTGCATTCCTATTGGCTAACATTTTCACATCAGCCAATAGGATGAGAGCAATTGAAATCTTATTGGTTGGTGAACAGCCAATAGGTTTTCACTTGCTCTCATCCTATTGGCTGTACACCAGCCAATAGGACTTTGTGTATTTTTAATGTAAAAGAGCTGTTTATCTTGGGGCAATGCCCAGCAAAAAGCTCTTTTAAGGGCTACTGGTAGTTTATTCTTAGAGTAGGGGGTGTTTTTATTTTGGGGGTGCTTTTTATTTTCATAGGGATTAGGTTTAATTTTGTAAACTTTGGTAATTTTTTTTTATTTTCTGTAATGTTAGCCTTTTTTTATTTTTGTAATCTTAGCTTTTTTTATTTTTTGTAACTTTAGTTATTTTTAGTTTAGTTAATTTGTTTTAATTTAGGAGGTGTTAGGTAAGGGGGCTTAGTAATTTAATTAGTTATTTGCGTTGTGGGTTTTGGCGGTTTAAGGGGTTAATAGGTTAATTAGGTTTATTGAGATGTGGGGTTTTGCGGTTTAGGGGTTAATAGGGTAAATAGGTTTATTGCGATGTGGGGGGTTTCCGGTTTCCGGTTTAATAGGTTGATTATGTTTATTGCGATGTAGGGGTTTTGCAGTTTAGGGGTTAATAGAATCATTAAGTTTATTGCAATGTGGGGTTTTTGCGGTTTAGGGGTTAATAGGTTTATTGCAATGAGGGGGTTTAGGGGTTAATAGGTTAAATGCGATGTAGGGGTTTTGCGGTTTAGGGGATAATTAGGTTTATTGTGATGTGGGGGTTTTGCGGTTTAGGGGTTAATAGGGTAATTAGGTTTATTGCGATGTTAGTGGTTGACGGTTAAGGGATTAAGGTGTTAACTACTTTATTATTTGGGATTTGCGGTGTATGTGTTTATACTTCGTGTGGGAGGTTGTTTTTTTTTGTTATGCTTCGTGCGGGCGGTTATTTATTTTTTAATACTTGATGCGGGCGGTTAGTTTTTGCTTTTGTAATGCTCCGTTTGCCTTCGCTGCATCTCGATGGATTCTGAAAATGGCAGGGTGGTGAAAGTGGATTCTTTCACCACCCTGCCATTTTCGGAATCCACCTGGATGCAGCTTTGAATTATTATGTCCTTGCGTGGCCAACATTCCATTGAGGATGCGTGCGCAACTGGCGACGGACATTACAAACGCAATTATAGTATAGCTATATATAGGAATATCTGTTTATAAATATTTAGAACATATTCTGCTATGTGCAGAACATTGGAATGTGAAATATTTACAGTAAATACACAGTATAACACTATTAAAAATTAAAGTGAAGGTAAATTTTTTAACAATGAGTGCCCGGTTTTTAAAAATACTTTTAAAAACAGGGGCACTTTCATTGATGAAAGTTTACATTGCACCAAATTTGTAGGAATACTTACCTTTTACTTCTCCAAAACTGGATCGCCGATCCCAGCCTCAGTTCCTCTGTACAGACGTCAGAAATGACAAAACCGTCTTTCTCCAATCATGGCTTTACCCCCAGAGTATCCATCTTGTGATGCCCGGCTGTGATTGGAGGAAGCCAGTTTCGTCATTGCTGTGTTTGTACAGCAGGAAGAAGGCGGGGGATCGGCGATCCGGTTTTGGAGAAGTAAAAGGTAAGTATTTCTACAAATTTGGTGCAATGTAAACTTTCATCAATGAAAGTGCCCCTGTTTTTAAAAGTATTTTTAAAAACCGGGCACTCATTGCTGAAAATTGACATTCACTTTAATATTGCATATTGTTTTTCATGTTTTCATCTACTTAATTGCAAAGGACTCTAATACACATATAAATACATATGTACACATATACATCTACATACTCATCTTTAGAGATGTATATGCATGTATGTCAATGTTAAAGTAACACCTATCATATCATATCTTTGAGCCCTTATAACTTTTTGTGCAATATTTTTTAATATTTTTTATTAGACAACGTTATTATGAGTGTAACTGTACTTTGTAATGCATTTTTGATGTGTTTTGTACAACTTATAAATTTCGCAAAAGTTAACCACAGCTCTGAGATTGCGGTAATGATTCTAGCGTAAATCACGATTGCACTCACGTTCAACTTGTAATATGAGCTCAATTTAACCTGCGTGCAAACAATCACGTCACTTGTAATCTAGCTCTTTGCCTACAGATATCAAAGGTGCCACCTTTTAATACCTTTATAAAATGAAGTAATGCATCAGAGACAAAAACACATTATTTCTGTTTGTGATATAGGCTCTTTCCCCCCCAGAATTTAAGCATTAAAAACATATTGAAAAGACATTTAGTTTTGGGATGTACTAAAAGGAATGACAAGGGTGAATAACAAAATGGAATGCCCATAGACTTTAATTGGATGTAAAATTAAAAGTGTTAAAGCAACAAAACTATGAGACATATTATCTAGATATTTACTAGATATGTTCCTCAGGTACAGTAGCATATTCTGAAAGTGAGATTACGTCAGATTATAGCTGCTTTCTATGGAATGACAAGGGTGAATGACGTAATGGAATGCCCATAGACTATAATGGTATTACATTTAAAAGTTCTATAGCAACAAAACTATGAGACATATCAAATAGATATTTACCAGATATGTTCCCCAGGTACAGTAGCATAATCTGAAAGTGAGATTACGTCAGATTATAGCTGCTTTCTATGGAATGACAAGGGTGAATGACGTAATGGAATGCCCATAGACTATAATGGTATTATATTTAACAGTGCTATAGCAACAAAACTGAGACATATCAAATAGATATTTACCAGATATGTTCCCCAGGTACAGTAGCATAATCTGAAAGTGAGATTACGTCAGATTATAGCTGCTTTCTATGGAATGACAAGGGTGAATGACGTAATGGAATGCCCATAGACTATAATGGCATACTTGCCAACTGTCCCGTTTTTGCCGGGACAGTCCCGGAATTTGAGACCCAGTCCCGGCCATTTAAATGTCCCGGGCTGTCCCGGGAAGTACTAGAAGTAGAGGCTGCACTGAGTTAAGATAGCTGCGCTGCTAGCGTGTTCATGTGTCACTCCTCCTCCCAATCTGACAATGAACATGCTAGTAGCTTTAGAGGTTGCACTGCCACTAGCTAGGTTAGCGCGATTATGTGTCACTGAGTCCTCCTCCCTATCTAACAACCTCTATCTTGCGATCCGGTCGCACGGTCAGGCAGTGACGTCAGCACGGACGTCACCATCACGTGACCCCGCGTTGCCGCTCAGGCCCTTCTCACACGCTGCAAGTGCGACAGGAGGACACACACCCTAAACTAACTCTGCAGAGCCGATCAGTGGACAAGCCAGAGGTGAGAGTCAGATGCGGGTGTTTCCATCCAGGAGGCAAGGTAGGACAATCATTGGTTGTTCTAATCTTTCAATATTACTGAACCGGCTCTGCTGCAAAATATGTGCTGCTCAGGTGACCGAAGGAATGAATCGCATCATTTATTTATTTTTTTTAAAGAAAAAAAAAAACTGTGACTTTCTTGACTTTTTTGCTGCTAGTGTGAGAAGCATTTCTAATTAACAAAATACTTATTGCTTCTATCTTATCAACCATAAACTATAGATGCATGTGACTTCCAAATAGCTTCAAAATAAATAGCTTTACTTTTAAAGGGACAGTAAAGCATGTGAGGCTTATCACATCATTTATGCTTCAAGCATTAAACACCATTTACTAAATTGTAATAATGTATTCACACTAAAGAAAAGCCTGAGGATAATGGGCTCACATGTTTGTTTGTTTTTTTAATTATTTGCAGTTTAACTGAAGATATAGGTGTAAAGTTTTAGTTTAATGGGCACTGCCATGACTGTTGTAACCTAGGTTTAAATGCTTTCTCTCCAGTTAGAGACACTCATGATGTGATAAGCCTCACATGCTTTACTGTCCCTTTAAAGGTAAAGCTATTTATTTTGAAGCTATTTGGAAGTCACATGCACCTATAGTTTATGGGATAGAAGCAAGAAGTATTTTGCTAATTATGTCTTGCTTGACAACTGCTAGTAACATTCTTAGAGACTTGTTACTTCCAGTTTTACAGCTAGAATGTTATCTAGTGATATATAGTGTAGAGTAGTATTCAAATTAAATATAATAAACGTGTGCCCTGTTTGCACTACTTGCTGTAGGACTCTGTTTAATGGCCACAGTGGGTTAAACACATAGGTAAAATTACAATGGGCAGAGCAAATAGACGGAGCTACATTATGCTAATTATGTGGGTTTGGCAAAGTGGGCGGGGCTTTAGGACAGGGAGTTTGGTAAAATTTTTCATGCAGGTAATTGATAGCTGCAAAGTGTCCCTGGAAAAAAATTTCAAATGTTGGCAACTATGTAATGGTATTATATTTAACAGTGCTATAGCAACAAAACTGAGACATATCAAATAGATATTTACCAGATATGTTCCCCAGGTACAGTAGCATAATCTGAAAGTGAGATTACGTCAGATTATAGCTGCTTTCTATGGAATGACAAGGGTGAATGACAAAATGGAATGCCCAAAGACTATAATAGGATTACATTTAGTGCTATAGAAGAACAAATATGAGACATATCAAGTAGATATTTACCACATATGTTCCCCACGTACAGTAGCATATTCTGAAAGTGAGATTAAATCAGATTATATTTGTTTTCTATGGAATGACAAGGGTGAATGACAAAATGGAATGCCCATAGACTATAATGGGATTTCATTTAGTGCTATAGCAACTAAAATATGAGACATATCAAGTAGATATTTACCAGATATGTTCCCCAGGTACAGTAGCATATGCTGAAAGTGAGATTACATCAGATTATAGCTGTTTGTTATGGAATGACAAGAGTGAATGACAAAATGGAATGCCCCTAGACTTTAATGGGATGTAAAATTAAAAAAAGTGTTGAAGCAACAAAATTATGAGACATATCAACTAGATATTTACCAGATATGTTCCCCAGGTACAGTAGCAGATTCTGAAAGTGAGATTACATCAGATTATAGTTGTTTTCTATGGAATTACAAGAGTGAATGACAAAATGGAATTTCCATAGACGATAATGGGATTACATTTAGTGCTATAGCAACACAAATATGAGACATATCAAGTAGATATTTACCAGATATGTTCCCCAGGTAAAGTATCATATTCTGAAATTGAGATTACGTAAGATTATATCTGCTTTCTATGGAATGACAAGGGTGAATGACAAAAATGGAATGCCCATAGACTATAATAGGATTACATTTAGTGCTATAGAAAGACAAATATGAGACATATCAAGAAGATATTTACCAGATATGTTCCCCAGGTAAAGTATCATATTCTGAAAGTGAGATTACGTCAGATTATAGTTGCTTTCTATGGAATGACAAGGGTGAATGACAAAATGGAATGCCCATAGACTTTAATGGGATGTAAAATTAAAAGTTTTGAAGCAACAAAACTATGAGACATATCAACTAGATATTTACCAGATATGTTCCCCAGGTACAGTAACATATTCTGAAAGTGAGATTACAGCTGCTTTCTATGGAATGACAGGGGTGAATGACAAAATGGAATGCCCATAGACTATAATGGGATTACATTTAAAAGTGCTATAGCAACAAAAGTATCAGACATATCAAATAGATATTTACCAGTTATGTTCCCCAGGTACAGTAGCATATTCTGAATTTGAGATTACATGAGATTATAGCTGCTTTCTATGGAATGACAAGGGTGAATGACATAATGGAATGCCAATAGACTATAATGGGGTTACATTTAAAAGTGCTATAGCAACAAACATATCAGACATATCAAATAGATATTTACCAGATATGTTCTCCAGGTACAGTAGCATATTCTGAAAGTGAGATTAAGTGAGATTATAGCTGCTTTATATGGAATGACAAGGGTGAATGACAAAATGGAATGCCCATAGACTATAATGGGATTATATTTAAAAGTGCTATAGCAACAAAAGTATCAGACATATCAAATAGATATTTACCAGATATGTTCCCCAGGTACAGTAGCATATTCTGAAAATTATATTACATGAGATTATAGCTGCTTTCTATGGAATGACAAGGGTGAATGACAAAATGGAATGCCCATAGACTATAATAGGATTACATTTAGTGCTATAGAAACACAAATATAAGACATATCAAGTAGATATTTACCTGATATGTTCCCCAGGTACAGTAGCATATTCTGAAAGTGAGATTACATCAGTTTATAGTTGCTTTCTATGGAATGACAAGAGTGAATGACAAAATGGAATACCCATAGACTATAATGGGATTACATTTAGTGCTATAGAAACACAAATATGAGACATATCAACTAGATATTTACCAGATATGTTCCCCAGGTACAGTAGCATTTTCTGAAAGTGAGATTATAGCTGCTTTCTATGGAATGACAAGGGTGAATGACAAAATGGAATGCCCATAGACTTTAATGGGATGTAAAATTAAAAGTGTTGAAGCAACAAATCTATGAGACATATAAACTAGATATTTACCATATATGTTCCCCAGGTACCGTAGCATATCCTGAAAGTGAGATTATAGCTGTTTTCTATGGAATTACAAGGGTGAAAGACAAAATGGAATGCCTTTAGACTATAATGGGATTAATTTAAAAGTCCTATAGCAACAAAAATATCAGACATATCAAATAGATATTTACCAGATATGTGTTCTCCAGGTACAGTAGCATATTTTGAAAGTGAGATTACGTAAGATTATAGCTGCTTTCTATGGAATGACAAGGGTGAATGACATAATCTAATGCCCATAGACTATAATAGGATTACATGTAGTGCTATAGCAACAAAAATATGAGACATATCAAGTAGATGCTTACCAGATATGTTCCCCAGGTACAGTAGCATATTCTGAAAGTGAGATTATGTCAGATTATAGCTGTTTTCTATGGAATGACAATAGTGAATGACAAAATGGAATGCCCATAGACTACATTGGGATTACATTTAAAAGTGCAATAGCAACAAAAATATCAGACATATCAAATAGATATTTACCAGATATGTTCACCAGGTACAGTAGCATATTCTAAAAGTGAGATTACATCAGTTTATAGCTGCTTTCTATGGAATGACAAGGGTGAATGACAAAATAGAATGCCCATCTTATTATATAAAAGGCCAAGTGTGTTTGTCCGAAGCTGTCATGCGCAGTAGAGACAGCACAAGGAAAAACACACCTGGCCTTACCTGACATGCTGTTTGCGGCAGTGGGGGGAAAGGGGGCGTGGCCGGACTGGGGCGTAGCCGTGGCCGGGCGCGGGAGAGAGGGGAGAGAAATAGTAAGAGAGGGGGAGAGACAAAAAGAGATAGGAAAGAGCAGAAGAGAGGGGAAAGAGCAGAAGAGATGGGGGAGAGAGAGCAAAGGAGAGGGGAAAGAGCAAAATAGACGGAAGAGAGAGAGCAAAAGAAGAGAGGGGGAGAGAGAGCGATAAAGAGGGGAAGAGAGAGAGCAAAAGAGAGGGATGGAGAGAGAGAGCAAAAGAGAGGGGGGAGAGAGCAAAAGAGAGGGGGAGAGAGAGCAAAAGAGAGGGGGAGAGAGAGCAAAAGAGAGGGGGAGAGAGAGCAATATAGAGGGGTAGAGAGAGAGCAAAAGAGAGGGGGGGAGAGAGAGAGCAAAAGAAAGGGAGGGAGAGAGAGAGCAAAAGAGAGGGGGGAGAGAGAGAGCAAAAGAGAGGGAGGAGAGAGAGAGCAAAAGAGAGGGAGGAGAGAGAGAGCAAAAGAGAAGGGGGAGAGAGAGAGCAAAAGAGAGGGGAGAGAGAGAGCACAAAGAGAGGGATAGAGAGAGAGAGAGCAAAAGAGAGGGATGGAGAGAAAGAGCAAAAAAAGGGGACAGAGACAGAGCAAAAGAGAGGGGGGAGAGAGCACAAAAGAGAGGGGGGAAGAGAGAGCACAAAAGAGAGGGGGAGAGAGAGCACAAAAGAGAGGGGGAAGAGAGAGCACAAAAGAGAGGGGGAAGAGAGAGCACAAAAGAGAGGGGGAGAGAGAGCCCGCAAAAGAGGGGGAGAGAGAGAGTGCAAAAGAGAGAGAGAACGCAAGAGAGAAGGGGAGAGAGAGAGCGAAAAAGAAAGGGGGAGAGAGAGAGCAAAAGTGGGGGGAGAGAGAGCGCAAAAGAGAGGGGGAGAAAGAGCAAAAGAGAGGGGGGAGAGAAAGCAAAAGAGAGGGGGGAGAGAGAGCAAAAGAGAGGGGGAGAGAGAGCAAAAGAGAGGGGGGAGAGAGAGCAAAAGAGAGGGGGGAGAGAAAGCAAAAAAGAGAGGGGGGAGAGAAAGCAAAAAAGAGAGGGGGGAGAGAAAGCAAAAGAGAGGGGGAGAGAAAGAGCAAAAGACAGGGGGAGAGCGCAACATAGAGGGGGAGAGAGAGCAAAAGAGAGGGGGGAGAGAGAGAGCAAAAGAGGGGGGAGAGAGAGAGCAAAACAGAGGTGGAGCGAGAGAGAGAGAGCGAGCAAGGGGTGGGGCCGCAGTACTGCAAAAAATGGCCCATGTAAACGGGCTTTAGGACTAGTAGACTATAATGGTATTACATTTTAAAGTTCTATAGCAACAAAAATATCAGACATATCAAATAGATATTTACCAGATATGTTCCCCAGGTACAGTAGCATATTCTGAAAGTGAGATTACGTCAAATTATAGCTGCTTTCTATGGAATGACAAGGGTGAATGACAAAATGGAATGCCCATAGACTATAATGGGATTACATTTAAAAGTGCTATAGCAACGAAAATACAAGATATATCAAATAGATATTTACCAGATATGTTCCCAAGGTACAGTAGCACATATTCTGAAAGTGAGATTATGTCAGATTATAGCTGCTTTCTAAGGAATGGCAAGGGTGAATGACAAAATAGAATGCCCATAGACTACAAGGGGATTGCATGGAACAGGTATATATAAACTGCGCTTTCCAGTTATCACATAAAGTATTTCACAACAGATATAGAACCAACATATTAAAATACCATAGAAAGTAAGTGGTATATACAATACAGAGAATATAGGGTAAAACTTCAAAGTGACCTGTATACTTATAACCAGATCAGAAAAGTGTATATAACCCCTGTTGGTGTGTAAGTTCCTGCATATAATGGAAGCAGAGGAAAATGTATTTTCCAATATATGTCCCTGGAAAGCGGTGTGGACAATTCCAAGCGGTGGCCTCAGAAAATGCTGTCAATGGATGCTGCTCTTATACTGAGAGGACTGTGATCCCCCTCCCAAATGGAACTTTTTAAAACAAAAACAGAGAGCGCAAACCACTCTAAGAGTAAAAGTATTTAATTCAAATTGTAAAGCGCAAATAAAAAATATACGTACAGGAATTAAAAACAACAAAGCATATAGTGCATATCACCACAGAAACTCTGTTGCAGGCCAGATGAGTGTTGATTTGTGCCCTTCCTACAGTCTAAGCACAACCGGAACGTTGTGAAGACTTAGAGGTGCGGGGCTACTCAAAGTTGTAATAGCCTGTGTCTGGAGATCATGTGACTATAATATAGCTCCTCAACGCGTTTCATCGGGATCCGACCCAACTTTGTCAAGAAGTGATATATCAACAAACCGCTTAGAACCTTTTGAATTCAGCGGGCTGTCAAAGGTCAGGTACGTTGCAGCGTCTGATTGGCTGACTATGTGTCACTTAATGATTGGCTACTGAACGCCAATAAAATCCTCCCAAGCAGCTGTCATAGCGATATATGATATAATACATAAAGTGCTAAGAAGGCATATACCTTGCTATTGGACAATACTTATATAGCTATACACATACAAGCATGTATTAAGTAACACTGTAAAAGGGGTACAATGTAAAAAATTCAGTAATATAAAAACTTTACAACGCAAATAAAACGCTTATGATTGAAAACATTAGAACATGTAAAATGCTATCCGGCAGACAAAATACAAAACTATCAATAGTTAATTATGTAGATAATTGTGTACTGTGATATGAGAAAGTGATCCAGGATACTAAATTTGAAATCCTATCTGCTATCAAAAATGGTTGACTATTATGCGATCTCATATAGATAGTTCTGAAGATTATCAGCTGCTACCGCTAAAACACTGTCCTTACTAAAAGAGGTTTCAGAATCCAGAAACGTCAGTGCAACACTGGATGAAAGATGCAAGGGTCTGTCAGGAGTCCAGAAACTCATTGACCTTTTATACACACACACACTAATTAGAAGCAAACAGATCACAGGTGAGGATGGTTACCTTTAATAGCCATTCAAACCCCTTTGTGTCAACTTGTGTGCATGTTATCAGGCCAAAATCACCAGGGTCTGTAAACTTTTGATCAGGGTCATTTGGGTAGTTTCTGTTGTCATTATGATTTAAAAAGAGTAAACACAGTTGATTGATAATAAATGGCTATGAGTGAAAGAAAAGTTTTTGTGTTATCATTCATATTCTCTGAAAAATGGCCAAGAAATCATAAATTCTGCCAGGGTATGTAAACTTATGAGCACAACTGTATATTATTAGATAAACCATTGACAATATCACCCTCCTTTTCAGTCAGATTTGTCCCGGAATTATCCTGTTTATATATACTTTAGCCAACCTTGGCGCTACTATTCCCTTTTTTGTTACTTTGAACCAAAGATCCAGTTATATAGTGTAGCGTGTATATATATATATATATATATATATATATATATATATATATAAATAAATCTAGGTGCAGTTTTCTACAACCTCATACATCTATTTTCGTTCTTTGGTTTAACACGCCATGTTGTATCACAGAGGAGTATCTCTCCCCTCTTTTAGTAAGGACAGTGTTTTAGCGGTAGCAGCTGATAATCTTCAGAACTATCTATGAGATCACATAATAGTCAACCATTTTTGATAGCAGATAGGATTTCAAATTTAGTATCCTGGATCACTTTCTCATATCACAGTACACTATTACTTACATCATTAACTATTGATAGTTTGTATTTTGTCTGCCGGATAGCCTTTTACGTATTCTAATGTTTTCAATCATAAGCATTTTATATTACTGAATTTTTTTTAAATTGTACCCCTTTTACAGTGTTACATAATACATGCTTGTATGTGTATAGCTATATAAGTATTGTCCAATATCTAGGTATATGCCTTCTTAGCACTTTATGTATTATATCACATATCGCTATGACAGCTGCTTGGGAGGATTTCATTGGCATTCAGTAGCCAATCATTAAGTGACACGTAGTCAGCCAGACGCTGCAACGTACCTGACCTTTGACAGCCCGCTGAATTCAAAAGATTCTAAGCGGTTTGTTGATACATCACTTCTTGACAAAGTTGGGTCGGATCCCGATGAAACGCGTTGACGAGCTATATCGTATTTACATGATCTCCAGACACAGGCTATTACTTTGAGTATCCCCGCACCTCCAAGTCTTCACGGCGTTCCGGTTGCGCTTAGACTGTAGGAAAGACCGAGTGACACAAGTCAACACTCATCTGGCCTGCAACAGAGTTTCTGTGGTGATATGCACTATATGCTTTGTTGTTTTTAATTCCTGTACGTATATTTTTTACTTGCACTTTACAATTTGTATTAAATACTTTTACTCTTAGAGTGGTTTGCGCTCTCTGTTTTTGTTTTACAAGTTCCATTTGGGAGGGGGATCATAGTCCTCTCAGTATAATAAGAGCAGCATCCATTGACAGCATTTTCTGAGGCCTCTGCTTGGAATTGTCCACACCGCTTTCCAGGGACATATATTGGAAAATACATTTTCCTCTGCTTCCATTATATGCAGGAACTTACATACCAACAGGGGTGATATACACTTTTCTGATCTGGTTATAAGTATACAGGTCACTTTGAAGTTTTACCCTATATTCTATGCATTGTATAGTGTACGTAAAACTATATACCACTTACTTTCTATAGTATTTTAATATGTTGGTTCTATATCTGTTGTGAAATACTTTATGTGATAACTGGAAAGCGCAGTTTATATATACCTGTTCCATGCAATCCCATTATAGTCTATGGGCATTCCATTTTGTCATTCACCCTTGCCATTGCATAGAAAGCAGCTATAATCTGACGTAATCTCACTTTCAGAATATGTGCTACTGTACCTTGGGAACATATTTGGTAAATATCTATTTGATATGTCTCGTATTTTCGTTGCTATAGCACTTTTTAATGTAATCCCAATATAGTCTATGGGCATTCCATTTTGTCATTCACCCTTGTCATTACATAGAAAGCAGCTATAATCTGACATAATCTCACTTTCAGAATATTCTACTGTACCTGGGGAACATATCTGGTAAATATCTATTTGATATGTCTGATATTTTTGTTGCTATAGAACTTTTAAATGTAATACCATTATAGTCTACTAGTCCTAAAGCCTGTTTACACGGGCCATTTTATGCAGTACAGCAGTCCATTGCTCTCTTTCTCCCCCTCTCTTTTGTGCTCTCCCCCTCTCTTTTGTTCTCTCTCCCCCTCTCTTTGCGCTCTCTCTTGCTCCACCTCTCTTTTGCTCTCTCTCTCCCCCCTCTCTTTTGTTCGCTCTTCCCCCTCTTTTGTGCTCTCTCTCCCCCTCTTTTGTGCTCTCTCTCTCTCCCCCCCTCTCTTTTGCGCTCTCTCCCCCCCTCTCTTTTGCTCTCTCTCCCCCCCTCTCTTTTGCTCCCTCTCCCCCCCTCTCTTTTGCTCTCTCTCCCCCTCTCTTTTACGCTCTCTCTCCCCCCCTCTCTTTTGCGTTCTCTCTCTTTTGTACTCTCTCTCTCCCCCCTTTTGTGTGCTCTCTCTACCCCTCTCTTTTGTGCTCTCTCTCTCCCCCTCTCTCTTGCGCGCTCTCTCTCTCCCCCTCTCTTTTGCTCTGTCTCTCTCCCCTTTTTTTTGCTCTCTCTCTCCATCCCTCTCTTTTGCTCTTTCTCTCCATCCCTCTCTTTTGCTCTCTCTCTCCCCCATCTCTTTGCTCTCTCTCTCCCCCATCTCTTTTGCTCTGTCTCTCTCCCCCATCTCTTTTGCTCTGTCTCTCTCCCATCTCTTTTGCTCTCTCTCTCTCTCCATCCATCTCTTTTGTTCTCTCTCTCCCCCTCTCTATTGATCTTTCTCCCCCCTCTCTTTTGATCTCTCCCCCTCTCTATTGCTCTCTCTCTCTCCCTCGCTTTTGCACTCTCCCCATCTCTTTTTCTCTCTCCTTTCCCTCTATTTTGCTCTTTCCCCCTCTTTTGCTCTCTCTCCCCCTCTCTTTTGCTCTTCCCCTCTCTTTTGCTCTCTCTCCATCCCACTTTTGCTCTCTTTCTTCCCCTCTCTATTGCTCTCTCTCCCAACTCTCTTTTGCTCTCTCTCCCCCTCTTTTGCTCTCTCTCCCCCTCTCTTTTGCTTTCTCTCTTTCCCCCTCTTATTTTCTCTCTCCCCCTCTCTTTTGCTCTCTCTCTCCCCCCTCTCTTTTGCGCTCTCTGCCCCCTCTCTTTGGCTCTCTCTCCCCCCTCTCTTTGGCTCCCTCTACCCCCTCTCTTTTGCTCTCTTTTCCTTCTCTTTTGCTCTTTCCCCTCTATTTTGCTCTTTCCCATCTATTTTGTACTCTCTCCCCCTCTCTGCTGCTATTCCCCTCTCTTTAGCTCTTTCCTATCTCTTTTTGTCTCTCCCCCTCTCTTTCTATTTCTCTCCCCTCTCTCTCGCGCCAAACATTCCCG
Source organism: Bombina bombina (assembly GCF_027579735.1). Lineage (NCBI taxonomy): Eukaryota > Metazoa > Chordata > Amphibia > Anura > Bombinatoridae > Bombina > Bombina bombina. Next base: position 752,735,510 of record NC_069503.1, read on the forward strand.
GCCACGCCCATGCTCCCGCCTGACCACACCCACTTTTGCCCCACCATCGCAAACAGCATGTCCGGTAAGGCCAGGTGTGTTTGTCATCGAGCTGTCTCTACTGCGCATGACAGCTTCGGACAAACACACTTGGCCTTTTATATAACAGGATGGGCATTCTATTTTGTCATTCCCCCTTGTCATTCCATAGAAAGCAGCTATAATCTATATTCTACTGTACCTGGGGAACATATGTGGTAAATATCTATTTGATATGTATCATAATTTAGTTTCTATAGCACTTTTAAATGTAACCCCATTATAGTCTATGGGCATTCCAGTTTGTCATTCAACATTGTCATTCCATAGAAAACAGCTATAATCTCCCTTAATCTCACTATCAGACTATGCTACTGTACCTGTGGAACATATCTGGTAAATATCTAGTTAATATGTCTCATGTTTTGTTGCTTTAACGCTTTTCATTTTACCTCCCATTAAAGTCTATGGGCATTCCATTTTGTCATTCACCCTTGTCATTCCATAGAAAGCAACTATAATCTGATGTAATCTCACTTTCAGAATATGCTACTGTACCTGGGGAACATATCTGATAAATAGCTACTTGATATGTCTCATATTTGTGTTTCTATAGCACTAAATGTAATCCTATTATAGTCTATGGGCATTCCATGTTGTCATTCACCCTTGTCATTCCATAGAAAACAGCTATAATCTCACATAATCTCACTTTCAGAATATGCTACTGTACCTGGGGAACATATCTGGTAAATATCTACTTGATACGTCTCATAGTTTTTTTGCTTCAACACTTAATTTTACATCCCATTAAAGTCTATGGGCATTCCATTTTGTCATTCACCCTTGTCATTCAATAGAAAGCAACTATAATCTTATGTAATATCACTTTCACAATATGCTACTGTACCTGGGAAACATATCTGGTAAATAGCTACTTCATATGTCTCATATTTTTGTTGCTATAGAACTAAATGTAATCCCATTATAGTCTATGGGTATTCCATTTTGTCATTCACCCTTGTCATTCCATAAAAAGCAATTATAATCTGACGTAACCTCACTTTCAGAATATGCTACTGTACCTGGGGAACATATCTCGTAAATAGCTACTTGATATGTCTCATATTTGTGTTTCTATAGCACTAAATGTAATCCTATTATAGTCTATGGGCATTCCATGTTGTCATTCACCCTTGTCATTCCATAGAAAACAGCTATAATATCACTTAATCTCACTTTCAGAATATGCTACTGTACCTGGGGAACATATCTGGTAAATATCTAGTTGATATGTCTCATAGTTTTTTTGCTTCAACACTTTTAATTTTACATCCCATTAAAGTCTATGGGCATTCCATTTTGTCATTCACCCTTGTCATTCAGTGACGTGCAGTGAGGTCAGAGACTAGTGAGGCAGTGGCTATGATACTCCAGAGAAACACACACATATAGTATGTGACTGTGTGTGCATATGTGTGTTTGTTTACAGCAAATGCAAAGGTTGATGGCCAATATGCTGATTAGCACCTCATTGATTCATGCACTCACTTTACAGGTGCATCTTGAACAAATAAGAGATGGTTAACTGAAAGAAAAGCTACCATACCTCCCTTTGTTCCAACATCAGAGACTCAGATGGAGACAAGGGACTATTGTCATTCTGTTTCAACGCTGTTGATAGACTAATTAAATTTACCTACAGTATCTGCACTAACAACATCCAAACGTAGGTTATGGGAATAGTTATATTTCTAAAATAGGATAACAATGAAAAATTAACTAAAAGGAAAATAACATTGTATAAAACATATAGTATCACTATCAATCCAAGTTTGTTTTTTTTCCAGTTCCTGTACCATGTCACACTAATTGCTAGGGCACAATGCTTTCTATGTTAGTTTGTAAAAGGCTTTAATACATTACAATTTCTAGGAATCCTTAAAGGGATTTAATTGGGTTTTTGGGGGGCCTCGGAACATCCAGACAGTGGGCAGGACAGTCACTCAAATTGCTATTACATGGCAGAATTAACCATACACATTTTGACCACAAGTCACCCACCTAAAAGTAAGCATGTTAAACAATGGGTCTAAGGTGCATTTATTTATTAAGCTGTTGCTGGTACAAAAACAGTGATTAAGCAAAAGGCTAAACAAGCTACACCACATTCATAATTAATATATCACAATGTATAATACACTACAAATAAAGAAAGCACAATTCTAAGCTATAAGTCACACCTGCAACATATTTGTATTCTATGAAGTAGTTTTGGGTGCACACTTATGGTATAAATAAGAAAGCATTATACCTAGCTAATAACATGTAAAGAGCAAGGATCAAGTTCTTTTGACATATCCATTTCATGGCATGACAGTTGAATCATTAAACTTCAACCCTCAAACCCAGATGTTCCTAGACACTCAGGACAATGCCTCCTGCCATGCTCCGGTAGGGTTGGGCACACATACCCTTCAGTGATGGACCTAATGAACTGAGGGCCCAAGACTGGATCTAAATGATTTAAAAATGTTGCTTAGCACCATTCTTAAAGTTAAAATGCCCTATACACTAAAGGATTAAGTCATAATGGAAGTCCCTTAATATAAAGAGATAAAAAATGTGACATTGGAACATGCAAAGCAAAAGGTAATCAAGGGGTTAAATCACTGCACTGACAACCAGCAGCATGTTACTTGCCATAAAAACACATGGGTAAACATGATGTTAAATCACAGCTGCATAGCAAACTTACATCATTAAGTTATGCAGCTGTGATTTAACTCCTTCATTACTTTTTGTTCAGAGAGTGTGTGTGTGTGTATGTATATGTGTGTGTATATATATATATATATATATATATATATATACACACACACACACACACACACACACACACACACATATATATATATATACACACACACACAATCACACATAGCTACATAAACACAGGGCAAAAGAATGCACACATAATACACCTAACCCCCTAACAACACATATTTGGATTAAAGTCTTGCAAAAAGAAACAAAAAAAAAAACAAAGCTTACAACTTTGAGACCCAGACGTTTATCTTGACCTGCCGTTCTGCTTCAAGTCAAGAGCTGCTATAAATAACTCCCCAGCAGATCACACAAAAGGAGCAGCCCATGTGACCTCCTGCTCCTGATCTACGGGATGCCTTAAACACTTAGCACACAAAGTACAGTTAACCCCATGTCTGCCAACAAGAGTTGCAGCATGTCTTGCAGCAGCACCCTCTGGCAGACACGGGGTTGAATGAAATTAAGGAAGCTTTTTTTTTTACGAAGGTGGTAGGTTATACCTGAATGACTAATTTTTTATTACATTTTTTTACACATATATATACTTTTTTGTATGGAACTGATTTTTTTTTTTGCACTTGCACTTTATTACACTTACATTGTACTTACTTTTGTGGTATAGAAATTTTCTGCACAAGTCACTTGAATTTTTTGCTATCTATTAGTTTTTACCATTATAGTGCTATCTGTGTATAGGATTGGTTAGATTTTCAAATATAATTTAGTTGTCTCTGTTTTCCTACTTTGTACAATGACAATAAAACGAATCTAATCTAATCGAATGCTGCAGCTAAATAGAGACTTGTGCCTGTAGTTTCTCTCCAGCAGCCTCAGCCACCATAGATCACAGAGGCATGTGTCTCCCTGGTCGCAGCAGTGCCACTTACTACATTGCAATGAATATTCAGCTGTGAGCCCCAAATTAAAAGAACTTTTTTACATATTTTTTTATGTGACTCTGATACCTTAATTCCTTGTTGCTTGGCAGTGCGTGTCCACTTGGATGCGTCCAGAAGCAAAGCTTTACCGAGTCCACACAGCCACACAACAGCAGCTGACAGCTGGTAAAGCTTTGCTTCTGGACGCATCCAAATGGACATGCACTGCCCAGCAACAAGGGGTTAAGGTATCAGAGTCACATAAAAAAATATGTAAAAAAGTGCTTTTAATTTGGGGCTCACAACTGAATATTCATTGCAATGTAGTAAGTGGCACTGCTGCGACCAGGGAGACACATGCCTCTGTGATCTATGGTCACGGTGGCCGAGGCTGCTGGAGAGAAACTACAGGCACAAGTCTCTATTTAGCTGCAGCATTCAGGTATAACCTACCACCTTGTAGGTTCAGTGTCTCACTCTCAGTCTCAGACAGGGCAGGGTAGCAGCAGCTGATCGCAGCTCAAGATCGGAGGAAAGGAGCCGTGCACTAACCTTTCTTCTCAAATCTTTTTCTGTTCTCACACGCAACACCTGACCTGACCACCAGACGCAGACGCTGCCTAATTTCCCGCCCGGCAACTCAGCCCAGAGACTCAGACATACTGATGTCTGATTGGCTGAGCGGCGGGCAGGCAGGGCTAAAGGCTCCAGAGGCTTGAAGAGTCAAGCCTCAGGTGGGAGCAGTATATGGGCCGCAAGAGAGACTGCTGCATAGCTATTATTCCCCACTGGGTGGCAGTCTCTAGCGGCCCATATACAACACAATACAGTTACATTCATATTGCGCAATGAAAGGATAGCTGGCCTCTACTTTCTTGCGCAATATGAATGTATTACTTAATATTACAGTTTTTTTCCCCCAACAAAAATAGCAATAAAATACTGAATTTAGTGGAGGGGTGGGGGGGTCACCTTTTGAGATTAAAAAAAAGAAACAAAAAGTTTTTTTAAATTTTTTTATTATTTTTATAAAAAAAGGCTGTAATGCACCATTTGGCCAGGGGAGGCACTGCCTCACCTGCCTCCTATGAGTGCACGTCACTGTTGTCATTCCATAGAAAGCAACTATAATCTCACGTAATCTCACTTTCAGAATATGATACTGTACCTGGGGAACATATCTGGTAAATAGCTACTTGATATTTCTCATATTTGTGTTTCTATAGCTCTAAATGTAATCCTATTATAGTCTATGGGCATTCCATGTTGTTATTCACCCTTGTCATTCCATAGAAAACAGCTATAATCTCACTTTCAGAATATGCTACTGTACCTGGGGAACATATCTGGTAAATATCTAGTTGATATGTCTCATAGTTTTGTTGCTTCAACACTTTTAATTTTACATCCCATTAAAGTCTATGGGAATTCCATTTTGTAATTCACCCTTGTCATTCCATAGAAAGCAACTATAATCTCACGTAATCTCACTTTCACAATATGATACTGTACCTGGGTAACATATCTGGTAAATAGCTACTTGATATGTCTCATATTTGTGTTTCTATAGCTCTAAATGTACTTTTAAATGTAATCCTATTATAGTCTATGGGCATTCCATGTTGTCATTCACCCTTGTCATTCCATAGAAAGCAGCTATAATCTCACGTAATCTCACTTTCAGAATATGATACTGTACCCGGGGAACATATCTGGTAAATATCTAATTGATATGTCTCATAGTTTTGTTGCTTCAACACTTTTAATTTTACATCCCATTAAAGTCTATGTGCATTCCATTTTGTCATTCACCCTTGTCATTTCATAGAAAACAGCTATAATCTGACGTAATCTCACTTTCAGAATATGCTACTGTACCTGGGGAACATATCAGGTAAATATCTATTTTATATGTGTGATATTTTAGTTTTTATAGCACTTTTAAATGTATCCCATTATAGTCTATGGGCATTCCATTATGTCATTCACCTTTGTCATTCCATAGAAAGCAGCTATAATCTCATGTAATCTCACTTTCAGAATATACTACTGTACCTGGGGAACATATGTGGTAAATATCAACTTGATATGTCTCATTTTTGTTGCTATAGCACTAAATGTAATCCCATTATAGTCTATGGGCATTCCATTTTGTCATTCACCCTTGTCATTCCATAATAAGTAGCTATAATCTGATGTAATCTCACTTTCAGAATATGCTACTGTACCTGGGGAACTATCTACATGATATGTATCATAGTTTAGTTTCTATAGCACTTTTAAATGTAATCCCATTATAGTCTATAGGCATTCCACTTTGTCATTCACCCTTGTCATTCCATAGAAAGCAGCTATAATCTGACGTAATCTCACTTTCAGAATATGCTACTGTACCTGGGGAACATATCTGGTAAATATCTATTTGATATGTCTCATATTTGTGTTGCTATAGCACTAAATGTAATCCTATTATAGTCTATGGGCATTCCATGTTGTCATTCACCCTTATCATTCCATAGAAAACAGCTATAATCTCATTTAATCTCACTTTCAGAATCTGGTAAATATCTAGTTGATATGTCTCATAGTTTTGTTGCTTCAACACTTTTAATTGTACATCCCATTAAAGTCTATGAGCATTCCATTTTGTCATTCACCCTTGTCATTCCATAGAAAGCAACTATAATCTCACGTAATCTCACTTTCAGAATATGCTACTGTACCTGGGGAACATATCTGGTAAATAGCTACTTGATATTTATCATATTTGTGTTTCTATAGCTCTAAATGTAATCCTATTATAGTCTATGGGCATTCCATGTTGTCATTCACCCTTATCATTCCATAGAAAACAGCTATAATCTCATTTAATCTCACTTTCAGAATCTGGTAAATATCTAGTTGATATGTCTCATAGTTTTGTTGCTTCAACACTTTTAATTGTACATCCCATTAAAGTCTATGAGCATTCCATTTTGTCATTCACCCTTGTCATTCCATAGAAAGCAACTATAATCTCACGTAATCTCACTTTCAGAATATGCTACTGTACCTGGGGAACATATCTGGTAAATAGCTACTTGATATGTCTCATATTTGTGTTTCTATAGCACTAAATGTAATACTATTATAGTCTATGGGCATTCCATGTTGTCATTCACCCTTGTCATTCCATAGAAAGCAGCTATAATCTGACATAATCTCACTTTCAGAATATGCTACTGTACCTGGGGAACATATCTGGTAAATATCTAGTTGATATGTCTCATAGTTTTTTTGCTTCAACACTTTTAATTTTACATCCCATTAAAGTCTATGGGCATTCCATTCCATTTTGTCATTCTCCCTTGTCATTCCATAGAAAGCAAAAAGGATATTATTTTGTTTAATATCCTGTTGTAGGTTGAGCATTACAGATTCTGCAGCACTTTACAAACGATACTAATTGTTATAAAACTACAATCCTGTGATGTCAAACACACCAAGAGTTAGCGCATAGAAATATATACACAATTATGTAAACCTTTATTCTATTCAACAAGAAAGTTACATTTTTTAAAATTAAGTTATAAGCACTTTAAAAAAAAAAAAAAAAAGAAGAAGAAGCAGATTGCTGCATCAAATACTAAAGAACTATAGGTGCAGATGATAAAAAACTTAGTTGCCGTACATATGAAAAGTGCTTAGTGCACTAACAAACTTCAAACAAAAAATATTTTCCAACTGCTATGACAGACAATGCTGACGATTTACTACAGATATGTAGAGTATGCCTCAGCGAATCAGCTGCTTATAATAGCATTAGCTTTTGATGCTGAAGGGGCCACATTAGATAAATACTCCCAACTACACTTTTACAGTCACGCGTGACGTGGTGTTTTATCGGCACAATCGGAAATAACTTTGGCCAATGGTTACAGGCTAAAACTCCAGCCACTCACCTCTAGAACCAGTGACAACTCAAGACTCTAGTGTACTTTGGCCAAAGGGCTGCAACAGAACCAACGTTTGAAGCGGCCATCATTAGTGTGGGCAACAATTGTAAATACTTGACATAGCGCATATTACAATCAAATCTACAGTGTCTGTTACAAAGTAAATACATATTCCAAACACTTTAACTTTTTTATTTTTCCTTAATTCAGTGCTTATATAGTTGGATTGATTTGCTTGGCCTTTTGTTTGTAGATATTTGTGTGCCCTGAATAAACATGTCTACCTACTGAGTAGGACGAAGCCAAAGTAGTCGAGCTGCAGACTGTAGCTCCACTCTAGACAGGAAACATGTGACCTCCGCTGACTCTAGACAGGAAACATGTGACCTACACTCAAATCTTTTTTTATTTTTTATTTTAATCAACTTTAATGCAACAAACAACCTATAGACAATCATTCTGAAAACGAAACATTTTGCAGCTTTCTTGTTCTTCTTAATGTGCACTCACAGTAGTTTATGCTGATTGTCATTTATAAGGTAACCACTGTGAGTGCACATTAAGAAGAACAAGAAAGCTGCAAAATGTTTCTTTTTTCAGAACGATTGTCTATAGGTTGTTAGTTACATTAAAGTTTAAAAAAAAAAAAAAAAAAAAGCTTTGAGTGGAGGTCACATGTTTCCTGTCTAGAGTGGAGCTCCAGTCTGCAGCTAGACCTTTCTCGAAGCGCTCTGTTTTCTGGACGTTTCCAGCAGATTATTGTGTTGCTGTCTCTTTTCCTCCTATTACTCTGTAGTTTAGTACCGGGGCAGTACTCGCCGCAAAGAGGAGATTTGGGACTGCGACTACTCTGTAACTTTGCGAGGGTGGGTTACATGCTTTGTGTGGTTAAATGGGCAACGCACTGCATTTAGCATGCAGATTTAATGGCAGTGCTTTCAATAAGATAACTATAACAAGTAGTAGTAGTCATAGAATTTCGGAGGCTTAGTTTCTGTATCAAAGGTATTCAGAACACAGGATTAAACATTTAATTATAATTTATTTGTAATGAGACATATATAATAATCGTAGCTATATGAAACTCCGACGTGATCATTCTAGAGACGAGCCCTGTATCAAAGAGTTTACAGTCGAGATTATAGTTCTACTTTCGTTTAACTGATTTTATAAAGATTCATTTCTAGATTTTATGATATGTTTGGTGCACACAAACCGTGCTTTAGAAAATAGACATCATCATGTCATAGGGTGGTATTGCTGCCTATATGAATCCCATTTTCCCCCTTTCTTTCACGATTCAGAAGGCGCATGCAATTTTAAGCAAATTTCTAATTTACTCCTATAATCAATGCTTCTTTGTTTTCTTGGTTTCATTATTTAAAAAAGGAAAGAATGTAAGCTTAGGAGCTGGCCCATTTTTGGTTCAGAACACTGGGTAGTGCTTGCTGATTGGTCGCTACATTCTGCATGTCTATTTAAAAAAAATAAAAAATGATGGCTTCAAAAGTTTTGATGAAGTGTGTCAAGCCATGATATAATTTGTGTATGATTTAAAATTGTAGTTGTGCAGGGTTTTTTTTTTGTTGTTGGTTTTTTTTTTTATTTGAAACTAAAATGTACAGTTTTAACTACTCTCTTCCAGAAGTTTTCTAAAAAACATTTGCGAAAATGTCGTACATGCTTCCGCATTTGCACAATGGCTGGCAAGTTGACCAAGCTATCCTGTCTGAGGAAGACCGTGTCTTGGTTATCCGCTTTGGACATGACTGGGATCCAACTTGTATGAAGATGGATGAAGTTTTGTACTGTATCGCTGAGAAGGTAAGCATGGGTTATATTCATTTTTTTATTTTTTGTTAAATTATGTTTAACCAAAGCAGTTTTTTTAAATGCTTAGGTCTTCCATATGATACTCAGATTTGGGATGCATTGGAGCAGCTGATCCTGCCTAGGTATGCTTTTCAACAAAGGATACTAAGATAATAAAGTTCATTACACAATAGAAGTAAACTGCAAAGTTAATTAATTTTGACTTTACTGACTATTTAAAGGGACATTTAACACGTCCCTAAGTTTGTTTGGGTTTGATATTAAAGGGACATTATACACTAGATTTTTCTTTGCATTGCTGTTTTGTAGATGATCCATTTTTATAGCCTATATGGGTGTGTTTTTGTAAATAGTTTTGCTTATTTTTTAAATAACATTGTGCTGATTTCCAGACTCCTAACCAAGCCCCAATGTTTTAGATGTATACTGAAGTATACAGACTTCAGACTGTTTCTGTTTGTATAATGGGCCTTTTCATATGCAGGGGAGGGGGGGGGTCTGCTATCAGCCACTTTCAGTGGGTGTCCCAGGCTTATCTAATTAAAGGGATAGTGTAATCAAAATTAAACTTTCATGATTCAAATAGAGCCGCAACTTTCTAATTTACTCCTATTATTAATTTTTCCTTGTTTTCTTGGTATTTTTATTTTAAAAAGCTGGAAAGTTAGTTTAGGAGCTGGACCATTTTTGGTTCAGCACCTGGGTTGCGCTTGCTGATCGGATGGCTACCTTTAGACACCAATCGGCAAGCGCTACTCAGGTGCTGAACCAAAAATGGGCTGGCTCCAAAGCTTATATTCTTGCTTTTTCAAATAAAGATACCTTGAGAACAAAGAAAAAATGATAAAAGGATTACATTAGAAAGTTGCTTAAATTTGCATGCTCTATCTGAATCATGAAAGTTTAATTTTAATTATACTATCCCTTTAACAGTGTTAAATTAGGAGCTTCTAATTAAGTTTTTACACTGGATTTTTAGATCAGTATCTGTGCATATTATTCTCCATAGTAGTGTCTATTATATGCAGTTAAATGAAAATTGGTGTATACTGCCCCTTTAATGTGTTAGATCAGTGTTTTTCTACTCTTGATAACCTAATCGGCAGCAGCAATCACATAGCTGGATCATGAGACTAGCGCTGCTGATTAGTTCACCAGTCATTTTTGCTCAGGACCGGCAATTCTCTGCGTCTCCTAAGCATTACTTTAACTATATGTTTAACTAGTGCCTACCACATGAAGCCCATTTTGTTGTTGAGCTGCAGTCTCAAGCAGACCACCACTGATTCATGTATGCAACACTTGGGAGTCACATTACTCAGTATGCAGAGAACCCAGCAAGAATGTTGCTTGTTGATGTTTTATGTAATATTTCTTAAAGATGTACTTCCTGATTACCAGGTCCCAGCAGTGTCGGCCTGCCTGGGTACCAAGTAATGCACGTGATCTGTCTGGTTACCAGATCTTTGCAGCGTCAGCCTGTTTTGGGACCCAATAATGTTCTGTGGTCTGCCTTGTTGTTGGATCTCTGCAGTATTAGCCTATTTGGGAACCTGGTAGTATGCTGTGGTCTGTCTGGTTTCTGGTATCAACCTACCTGGGGAACCGATGGTGCCATGTTGCCAGGTCCTCGCAGTGTCGGCATGCTTGGGGAACCCAGTATGGTCCTGATCAATGCCCTTTATCTGGCTGCCGGGTCCTGCCTTGTATTTCTGAACATTTGAGCCTGTAATGTATGCAATCAGCTACACAGCTATGTTTGTAACAGCCCTTCTTCCCTTGTATACTTTACTATGTGTGGTATATGCTTAAAGGGCCAGTAAACTTACAAAATAATGTTATACAATTATGCACATGGTGCAGAATTATATAACATTAGCTTAGCGCAAACTTGATAACTGACAGGATTTCAGAGATTTTTTTCAAAACTTGCTTTTTCATGATCCCTGTTCCTGGCTCTACTGAGCGGGTCTTAATTGGCATAAGCGCATCGCAGGCACGCATTCTAGTCACAGCCGGTCATTAAACTGAATGTAGCTCGCTCCCGCTCTACCAGGTAGCGGGAGTAAGCTACATTCAGTTTAATGGCGCGATCGGGCCGGTTGTGACTAGACAGCGTGCCTGCAATGCGCTTATTATGATAATTAACCCCTTAATGACCGGACCATTTTTCAATTTTCTTACCCTTAATGACAATGGCTATTTTTACATTTCTGCTGTGTTTGTGTTTAGCTGTAATTTTCCTCTTACTCATTTACTGTACCCACACATATTATATACCGTTTTTCTCGCCATTAAATGGACTTTCTAAAGATACCATTATTTTCATCATATCTTATAATTTCCTATAAAAAAAATATAAAATATGAGGAAAAAATTGAAAAAAACACACTTTTTCTGTTACACATCTACAATCACCAAAAAACACCTATGCTAAATAGTTTCTAAATTTTGTCCTGAGTTTAGAAATACCCAATGTTTACATGTTCTTTGCTTTTTTTGCAAGTTATAGGGCAATAGTTACAAGTAGCACTTTGCTATTTCCAAACAACTTTTTTTCAAAATTAGCGCTAGTTACATTGGAACCCTGATATCTGTCAGGAATACCTGAATATCCCTTGACATGTATATATTTTTTTTTTAGAAGACAACCCAAAGTATTGATCTAGGCCCATTTTGGTATATTTCATGCCACCATTTCACCGCCAAATGTCATCAAATAAAAAAAAAAGTTCACTTTTTCACAAATTTTGTCACAAACTTTAGGTTTCCCACTGAAATTATTTACAAACAGCTTCTGCAATTAAGGCACAAATGGTTGTAAATGCTTCTTTGGGATCCCCTTTGTTCAGAAATAGCAGACTTATATGGCTTTGGCATTGCTTTTTGGTAATTAGAAGGCCACTAAATGCTGCTGCGCACCACACGTAAATTATGCCCAGCAGTGAAGGGGTTAATTAGGTAGGTTGTAGGGAGCTTGCAGGGTTAATTTTAGCTTTAGGGTAGAGATCAGCCTCCCACCTGACACATCCCACCCCCTGATCCCTCCCAAACAGTTCTCTTCCCTCCCCCACCCCACAATTGTCCCCGCCATCTTAAGTACTGGCAGAAAGTCTGCCAGTACTAAATAAAAGGAGTTTTTCTTTTTTTTTAATAAAAAAAAATAAAATGTTTTAGCTGTGATGGACCCCTGCCCTAGCCCCAACCTCCATGATCCCCCCCCCCCCAGCTCTCTAACCCTCTCCCCTACCTAATTGCTGCCATCTTGGGTACTGGCAGCTGTCTGCCAGTACCCAATTTGCCCCAAAAACAAGTGTTTTTTTTATCTTTTTTGCAATTTTTAATGTTTTTTGTAGTGTAGCAGCCCCCCACAATACCCCAACCCCCTCCCCCTCCCAGATCCGTATATATTTATTTTTTTTAATTCTTTTTCCCCCCCTCTTCCCTTCTCATTGGTGTCAGTGGCCAGCTAATTGCGCGTGCGCGCTCCCGGCACCCGGCGTGCACATAGCACTTACAGGAACCGGATGCCGGGTAGCGATGGGCCGCCCACCCGCCTCCCTGATATGCTCCCACCCACCAACGAACCAGCACCATCGCTACTGGTGCAGAGAGGGCCACAGAGTGGCTCTCTCTGCATCGGAGTCTTCTGAAAAGGTATTGCAGGATGCCTCCATATGGAGGCATCACTGCAATACCCTGAGAGCTGCTGGAAACGATTGCGATCGCTTCCAGCACTCTCTTAGACAACTGACGTACCAGGTACGTCTATTGTCATTAACTGGTTGTTAATGCATGACGTACCTGGTACGTCAGTTGTCATTAAGGGGTTAAGACCCTCAAGTTTTGAAAAAAAAATCTCTGAAATCCTGTTGGTTGTAAAGTTTTCGCTAATCTAATGTTATATAATTCTACACTATGTGCAGAATTGTATAACATTATTTTATAGGTTTACTGGCCCTTTAAGATGTCACAGTGGTTAAAGGGACATGATACCCAAAAAATGTTCTTTACCAATTCCAATTTATTTATCTTAATTATACTTAATTGTGAAGCTATTCTTTATTGAAGAGAATACCTAGGTAGGTAGAGTGAACATGTTTGGAAGAATACCTTTTAAAGGGACATAAAACACAATTTTTTTTTCTTTTATGATTCAGATAGAACATATAATTTTAAACAACTTTCCAATTTACTTCTGTTATAAAATTTTATTTGTTTCCTTGTTATTTTTTGTTGAAAAGCTGGGATGTAAAGCTCAGGAGCGTGCACGTGTTTACATCACTTTATGGCAGCAGTTTTGCAACAGTGTTATACATTAGCAGGGGCACTAGATGGCAGCACTATCTCCTGTCATGTAGTGCTTCAGGCATGTGCACACTACCTACCTAGGTATCACTTCAAAAAAGAATAACATGGGAACAAAGAAAATTTGATAATAGAAATAAATTGGAAACTTTTTAAAAATTGTATTCTCTATCTGAAATAATGAAAGAAAAAAATTGTGTTTAATGTCCCTTTAAGCACTAGTCACTAGCAGTGTTTTCACAATGTATTTGTTGTTTAAAAGCATTTTTTGCAAAATCGCTGCCATATAGTGCCCCAGAGATCTGCATGCTCCTGAGCCTGCATATCTGCTTTTTAAGGATACTAAGAAAATGAAGTAAATTTGATAATAGAAGTAAATTAAAAAAAACTTTATTTAAATTATATTCTCTTATGAACATTAAAAATAAATGGTTTAATGTCCCTATAAGCCAGTGTTTCTCAGCGCCAGTCCTCAGGAGCCTTAAAGGGACACTGAACCCAAATTTTTTTCTTTCGTGATTCAGATAGAGCATGCAATTTTAAACAACTTTCTAATTTACTCCTATTATCAAGTTTTCTTCGTTCTCTTGCTTTCTTTATTTGAAAAAGAATGCATCTGAGCTATTTTTTTGGTTCAGTACCATGGAAAGCACTTGTTTATTGGTAGGTGAATTTACCCACCAATCAGCAAGAACAACACAGTGTGTTCACCAAAAATGGTCCGGCATCTAAACTTACATTCTTGCATTTCAAATAAAGATACCAAGAGAATGAAAATAATTTGATAATAGGAGTAAATTAGAAAGTTGCTTAAAATTGCATGCTCTATCTGCATCATGATAGAAAAAATTGGGTTCAGTGTCCCTTTAACAGGCCAGAGTTTGATTATATCTTAAAGGGACCCTAAACCCAACATTTTTCTTTCATGATTCTGATGTAGAATACAATTTTAAACAACATTCCAATTTACTTCTATTATCTAATCTGATTCATTCTTTAGATATCCTTTGTTGAAGAAATAGCAATGCAAATGAGCGAGCCAATCACACTAGGCATCTATGTGCAGCCACCAATCGGCAGCTACTGAGCCTATCTATATATGCTTTTCAGCATAGGTTAGCAAGAGAATTAAGCAAATTAGATAATAGCAGTAAATTAGAAAGTTGTTTAAAATTGCATGCTCTTTCTAAATCATGAAAGAAAATAATTGGGTTTCATGTCCCTTTTAACTAGAGAAAATGTGAAATAATCAGCTAATCAGTAACGATGATTACTAATCTGCTCTCACCCTTCAGATGATTTCACCTGCTCTCTAGTTAAGATATAATGAAACCCTGGCCTGTTAAGGGTCCTGAGGACTGGAGTTGAGGAAACACTGCTATAAGCAGTGTTTTTGCTGCAATGGTGGCTTTATTTTAAGGTACAGTATACCCTGTGGTCTCTGACAGCTGGGATGCTTATCCCAAAAATGTTTTTACTCTGATTGCAAGAGTGTTAGGAGACTGAATGGTCATTGTATGCAGCAGTAGTTGCTGCTGAGGATGTTTTGCAAATATCAAACCAGGCTATCTACATTTAGTAACAAATGCACAAATTGGTGAGCTGAGTTTTTAAAACATTTTATTGTAATTTCTCATAATTATGTGTTCTTAAAGTATGTGCCTATTTTTCCCATTACATTAAAGGGACAGTTAACTCAAAAATGTTCTCCCCTTTAATTTGTTCCCAATGATCCACTTTACCTGCTGGAGTGTATTAAATTGTTTACAAGTATTTCCATTAGCCTTATATTGGCATTTCAAATAGTTGATTTAGACTGTGGTATCCCCACTTATCCTGAAAGTTTTTGGCCTTAACCTCTTAACGACCAAGGACGTACGCTATACGTCCTCAAAAAAAAAAAAATACAGTTAATGACTGAGGACGTGTGGCATACGTCCTTGGTCTGGTAAGCAGCTGGAAGCGATCCTGCTCGCTTCCAGCTGCTTTCCGGTTATTGCGGGATGGCCCTCTCTGCACCGGAGATCGGTGGCTCTGTTTGTTTGTTGGTGGGTGGGAGGCGGGTGGCGGCCATCGATGGCCCTTCTGATCTGGAGGTGGGCGAGGATGTCCGGGGGGCGGGCGCGTGCACGGGGAGGGAGCGGGTGGGAACTGCTACACTACAGAAAAGAAGTGTAGGAAAATGAAAAATAATGGTAAAAAAATAAACAAATCATTTTAAAAAACACATAAGTTAGGTGGTGGGGGTTGGTCTGTGGGGAGGGGGAAGCTACACTACAGAAAAACCGGGCAAAAAATAAAAAAAAACCATATTTTTTTGCAAACTGGGTACTGGCAGACAGCTGCCAGTACCCAAGATGGCCCCCAATAAAGCAGAGGGGGAGGGTTAGAGAGCGGATTTGCGGGGGATCAGGGAGGTTGGGGACTAAGGGGGGGGATCCTACACAGTAACATGTAAATATGCTTTAAAAAACCCCCAAAACTTTTATTTTAGTACTGGCAGGGACAATTGTGGGGTGGGGGAGGGAAGAGAGCTGTTTGGGAGGGATCAGGGAGTGGGATGTGTCGGGTGGGAGGCTGATCTCTACACTAAAGCTAAAATTAACCCTGCAAGCTCCCTAATTAACCCATTCACTGCTAGACATAATACACGTGTGAGGCGCAGCAGCATTTAGCGGCCTAATTACCAGAAAGCAACGCCAAAGTCATATATGTCTGCTATTTCTGAACAAAGGGGATCCCAGAGAAGCATTTACAACCATTTGTGCCATAATTGCACTAGCTGTTTGTAAATAATTTCAGCGAGAAACCTAAAATTGTAAAAAAAAATTAACGTTTTTTTTTTTATTTTTAATTTGATCGTATTTGGCGGTAAATTGGTGGCATGAAATATACCAAAATGGGCCTAGATCAATACTTTGGGTTGTCTACTACACTAAAGCTAAAATTAACCATACAAGCTCCCTAATTAACCCCTGCACTGCTGGGCATAATACACGTGTGGTGCGCAGCGGCATTTAGCGGCCTTCTAATTACCAAAAAGCAACGCCAAATCCATATATGTCTGCTATTTCTGAACAAAGGGGATCCCAGAGAAGAATTTACAACCATTTATGCCTTAATTGCACAAGCTGTTAGTAAATCATTTCAGTGAGAAACCGAAAGTTTGTGAAAAAATTTGTGAAAAAGTGAACAATTTTTTGTATTTGATCGCATTTGGCGGTGAAATGGTGGTATGAAATATACCAAAATTGGCCTGGATCAATACTTTGGGATGTCTACTAAAAAAAAATATATATACATGTCAAGGGATATTCAGGGATTCCTGAAAGATATCAGTGTTCCAATGTAACTAGCGCTAATTTTGAAAAAAAATGGTTTGGAAATAGCAAAGTGCTACTTGTATTTATGGCCCTATAACTTGCAAAGAACATTTAAAGGGCCACTGTAAGTAAATATTTTCTATGCCTGTTACTAACTAACTAACCCAAATACGCTTTTTATCAATAGCATTTCATTAACATATCTCTACCGTATATCAGAAATCTTGTCTACAAATGTAATTGTTTTCCAAACCCACTCCGTGGGTATCCTTTGCTCTGTACCAATCCGTTTACAATACCTAGGTTTCAAAATGGCGCTTTAAACACAAAGTTATTGGTTTAAGTATTTTGAACACACAGTGCTGAAAATAGTGGGCAGGATAACGTGACATTATCGGCGAATAAAAGATATAACTTTTAGAACGTTATGAAACTTAGTTTTGGAGAAAATATAGGTCAGTAGGTTTTAATTAATGTTAGCAAAAAAGAGAATAAATCATATAAATAGTTCAGCGCAACAAATACCATGTACAAATTGTGATTCTATTATAAGGCGTACCAGTAGTGATAAAGTCTTAGTATAAATTTACTTTTTGTTGGTTAAAATGCATACTGTCAGGCCCATTTATCAAGCTCCGTATGGAGCTTGAAGGGCCGTGTTTCTGGCGAGTCTTCAGACTCGCCAGAAACACAAGTTATGAAGCAGCGGTCTAAAGACCGCTGCTTCATAACCCTGTCCGCCTGCTCTGAGCAGGCGGACAGGAACCGCCGGAAATCAACCCGATCGAATACGATCGGGTTGATTGACAGCTCCCTGCTGGCGGCCGATTGGCCGCAAGTCAGCAGGGGGCGGCGTTGCACCAGCAGCTCTTGTGAGCTGCTGGTGCAATGTTAAATGTGGAGAGCGTATTGCTCTCCGCATTTAGCGAGGTCTTGCGGACCTGATCCGCAGTGTCGGATCAGGTCCGCAAGCCCTTTGATAAATGGGCCCCAAAGTCTTTTCTGTCTCCAGTGTTTTCAACAGGATAGTATGGATACTCTGTTCTTGTGCGTGCCGCTTGTTGAATGGAAACTTCCAATGGATATTTTCCTTATGTTGAGGAACTTGCTTGTGATCTCTCAGGAGTATGGTATTCCTCCGGTTCAGTAGTTTATAGAGGAAAAAAGAACAAACAAGACATAGCGTGATACTGTATAAAAAGTGTTAATTTATTACAGTGGTTCAAACGCTAAACACTTACATTAAAAAACCTCAATCCATGATGAGGTAAGCATTCACATATATAAAATAGTATAAGATGTAGATTGAACCAGGTCAATCTAAGGGTGCAGAGCTGGATACTAGATGACCTTATTGCCGGTGGGTTGTATCCGTTAATATACACACAGTCACTTATATTTGGTGATAGAGAATTGCAATGCACTTGCAATGACCAAATATTACAAATGTAAAATGAACCAGTATTGTGGAATCAAGGAGTCACTATTTTCCCTGTTGCACACTGTCAGGCTTTGTCTTATCTCAAGCTAGTATGTTGCCTGTTAGAGTGCGGAGGCTTGGAGTGTGGCAAGCTAAAAATGAGCTGGACCGCTGGATATGATAAAACTGCACTGCTGCTATTTGAAAGACCTTACGCGTTTCGAAGTGTGTCCGTATGGTACTTCTTCGTCAGAGGTAATGTGGTTGTGCAGTTGGTCCGGTGTCTTATTTGTACCCGATGAAGGGGAGTAGTTTCGCTTCGTCATACGTGTACGTCAGTGCATAGTGGTCCGCTAGTGCCAATCCTAAGCCATGTTAGAAACGTAACCATGGTAACGGTAAACGCTAAACATTGGATTTATCGGGACTTTTGGTACTGACTAAACGTAACTTCGATTTCCGTTACAACTTTATGTACTTAATACAATTTAGGTGTACTTTGATAATTTCGCTCATGATTCTTGTAAATATTTGAAATTAACGATGAACTGGTAACGATCTTATGTTCTGGGCATCTGCGGTAACTATGGTAACCCCTCTGTTGATTTTTAAAGCGATATTTGCTCTTTTAGTATTGAGAGCTAAGATTTCAATACTAATAGTCGTAACTATAGTATGTATAAGTTAGTGCGCTCTAAGACGCTTTTCTCCCTACATAAAATAAAATGATTTTTTCTCTTTATTTTCCTTTGTTCCTTAAAAACGCTCAATATCTATGATAGTGTTTGTCCTCAGTGTCTATTCCCTAAGTTTTCTAAATGGATTGTATGTGCTCTAATGAGCAGTCTCATTATGCTTCTGACACATGAGTGAAGTCGTTTCTATGGAAAATGAATGAAATAAATCAGTAAATAAAGGAGGATTGTTCCGTGACTAATGGTGCCCTAGTCGTTGGTACCAATTATAAAATTATTGATATTATCAACAGACTATTACCCCATTTGGTAAAGGTGTTGTGTCCTCTAAATATTTTCCTGACTATTTTTGGCTTGACTTTGGGCTACACTTTTGTATCTCCCTTTACTTGGAGTCTAAAGATTTAGATGTATAGTTTTCACCAGGGAAAAAATAAGTAAACCGGTATAATAAGGGAAGGGGACTCTTGTCCCTACTCTTATGTATATATATTTCTTATGGAGATTAAAACCTGTAGCCATGAAAAAAACAACAATAATGATGCATTTCCCTGGTAGTTTATCCTAAAAAATAAAATAAAATAAGTGTGAAAGTAAGATGATTTTTAATTAGTTGATATTACTTTTCTGTATCAGTGAATTTTTGAATAGACAATTGTTTAAAAACTATTTGCGCACAAATATATAAGACATATTTCACTTTAGATAGGCAAATAGTTTTTAAACAATTGTCTATTCAAAAATTCACTGATACAGAAAAGTAATATCAACTAATTAAAAATCATCTTACTTTCACACTTTTTATTTTATTTTTTAGGATAAACTACCAGGGAAATGCATCATTATTGTTGTTGTTTTTTTTTTCATGGCTACAGGTTTTAATCTCCATAAGAAATATATATACATAAGAGTAGGGACAAGAGTCCCCTTCCCTTTTTATACCTGTTTACTTATTTTTTCCCTAGTGAAAACTATACATCTAAATCTTTAGACTCCAAGTAAAGGGAGATACAAACGTGTAGCCCAAAGTCAAGCCAAAAATAGTCAGGAAAATATTTAGAGGACACAACACCTTTACCAAATGGGGTAATAGTCTGTTGATAATATCAATAATTTTATAATTGGTACCAACGACTAGGGCACCATTAGTCACGGAACAATCCTCCTTTATTTACTGATTTATTTCATTCATTTTCCATAGAAACGACTTCACTCATGTGTCAGAAGCATAATGAGACTGCTCATTAGAGCACATACAATCCATTTAGAAAACTTAGTGTTTGTCCTCAGTGTCTATTCCCTATCATGGATATTGAGCGTTTTTAAGGAACAAAGGAAAATAAAGAGAAAAAATCATTTTATGTAGGGAGAAAAGCGTCTTAGAGCGCACTAACTTATACATACTATAGTTACGACTATTAGTATTGACCTCTTAGCTCTCAATACTAAAAGAGCAAATATCGCTTTAAAAATCAACAGAGGGGTTACCATAGTTACCTCAGACGCTCAGAACATAAGATAGTTACCAGTTCATCGTTAATTTCGCTCATGATTCTTGTAAATATTTGAAATTATCAAAGTACACCTAAATTGTATTAAGTACATAAAGTTGTAACGGAAATCGAAGTTACGTTTAGTCAGTACCAAAAGTCCTGATAAATCCAATGTTTAGCGTTTACCGTTACCATGGTTACGTTTCTAACATGGCTTAGGATTGGCACTAGCGGACCGCTACGCACTGACGTACACATATGACGTAGTGAAACTACTCCCCTTTATCGGGTACAAATAAGACACCGGACCAACTGCACAACCACATTACCTCTGACGAAGAAGTACCATACGGACACACTTCGAAACGCGTAAGGTCTTTCAAATAGCAGCAGTGCAGTTTTATCATATCCAGCGGTCCAGCTCATTTTTAGCTTGCCACACTCCAAGCCTCCCGCACTCTAACAGGCAACATACTAGCTTGAGATAAGACAAAGCCTGACAGTGTGCAACAGGGAAAATAGTGACTCCTTGATTCCACAATACTGGTTCATTTTACATTTGTAATATTTGGTCATTGCAAGTGCATTGCAATTCTCTATCACCAAATATAAGTGACTGTGTGTATATTAACGGATACAACCCACCGGCAATAAGGTCATCTAGTATCCAGCTCTGCACCCTTAGATTGACCTGGTTCAATCTACATCTTATACTATTTTATATATGTGAATGCTTACCTCATCATGGATTGAGGTTTTTTAATGTAAGTGTTTAGCGTTTGAACCACTGTAATAAATTAACACTTTTTATACAGTATCACGCTATGTCTTGTTTGTTCTTTTTTCCTCTATAAACTACTGAACCGGAGGAATACCATACTCCTGAGAGATCACAAGCAAGTTCCTCAACATAAGGAAACTATCCATTGGAAGTTTCCATTCAACAAGCGGCACGCACAAGAACAGAGTATCCATACTATCCTGTTGAAAACTGTCACAGACGACACATCACCAACGTTCCAGAATTACCTGAGTTAACCTTTAAGATCATTCATTACCTCATATGATTGAGGGTAAATCCGGTAAGAAGACATCTCTTATAGTGTATGCTGTAGATTCTATTCCACATTAACATTGGAGACAGAAAAGACTTTGTATGCATTTTAACCAACAAAAAGTAAATTTATACTAAGACTTTATCACTACTGGTACGCCTTATAATAGAATCACAATTTGTACATGGTATTTGTTGCGCTGAACTATTTATATGATTTATTCTCTTTTTTGCTAACATTCCTATAAGTGACAAGGGTACACTTTAATCATTTCAAGCTGCACTACCATTTGAACGAACAGGTAGTTATAATATACTACTCTCTGCCCACTTAGTATATTAGGTATAATTTAGCACTGGTAACATCTCTTGCCTAACTCTAGGTTTTAATTAATGTTTATTAACTTTAATATGTTAGTTTTTTAGCTTAAAAATTATAACAGAAAGTAATCCTTTAAACATTGGGTATTTCTAAACTCAGGACAAAATTTAGAAACTATTTTGCATGGGTGTTTTTTGGTGGTTGTAGATATGTAACTGATTTTGGGGGTCAAAGTTAGAAAAAGTGTGTTTTTTTTTTTTTTTTTTCCATTTTTCCTCATATTTTATAAAAAATTTTTTATAGGTAATTATAAGATATGATGAAAATAATGGTATCTTTAGAAAGTCCATTTAATGGCGAGAAAAACGGTATATAATATGTGTGGGTACAGTAAACGAGTAAGAGGAAAATTACATCTAAACACAAACACCTCAAAAATGTAAAAATAGCCTAGGTCCCAAACGGACAGAAAATGGAAAAGTGCTGTGGTCATTAAGGGGTTAAAGGGACATTTCAGTCAAAATTTAAATGCACATAGATTAATTACATCTTTGAATAGAAACATATTTGCAATATACATGTATTGGCAAAAATGATTCTAGTAAAAGTTATCCCTGTTTTAGTGTTAGTATTTTTCTCTGCACGTGCATGTGAAGCATAGCTAGATATTGTAACTGTACCCACATTTTAAATTCTGCAGCTGCTCAGATCATCACTGGGGCTTGTATCATGTCAGCAATTAACAAATTGAGTCATTACCAGATGGTACAAGAACCTTAGGCTCTCTGAGCAAGTGCTGTGTTTAAAATGCTGGTGCACGGTGCATACTTAAATACTCTTTTGAAACAGCTATAGCTTTTATTAGAAGCATTTTTGCTAATGCATGTATATGACAAAATTGCTTCTGTTCAATACCGCAATGCACCCATATGCTTTTCAATTTTGGCTGGAATATCCCTTTAAGGCCAAGCTGTGTAAACACAGCCAGTAGAATAAATTACACTCCCAGTGAGTTGTAGAAGAGATAAGGTAATAAAAAAAAATGTTAATTTTCCGTTCTTCTTTCTAAGTATTGGTGATTGGTTTATGGACAGATATAAGATAAAGAAGCATGTATATGTACACAATATGATAAAGTAATGAGATCAGATTATACCTACAAGCTCAACCCATTTTATTTGGTTGTGGCTTCACAACCAGCTAATTCATATACACAAATAAACCTTAAAGAGCAAATCTCATACATTTTATACTCTGCAGCTGGTTAAAAAAAACGTAATTTGAAACACATTAAGGGAAAAACAGTTTTATATTATACTGTCACTTTAATGAATCCTTGATTAGTGGTGGAGTATTTATTACATCTCACGCCCTTTTTAGTTTTATTGGTTTCAAAGCCATCTTTTAGTACCCTCTCGAATGCTTAGCCTCCACTGGCCATCACAATTTTTTTTTATGTTTTGTTCAGCCAATCAGAAACCGTTCCACTGTAACCAGAGCACTTTACACTGTAGATTTATAGTCCAGGGTTAAAGGCACCTTATGAGTGTACTCTGGTCTATGCTGTCTTTCTCCTAGAAAATTTCCAGTGGCTAAGTGTATGTAGGCACCCAAGCTTAGAGGGGTGCTAAAAAGAAAAAAGGGGGCAAGATGTAATGATTATAATACACATACTGAATATATTGCTAAAACTATTCTACATGATGTGTATAGAGTTTAAATTGTTTTTATGTTCGTTAACTTTTTTTTCTTATTATTCTGTACTTTCAAAGGTAAAGAACTTTGCTGTTATTTATCTAGTGGATATCACAGAAGTCCCAGATTTCAACAAGATGTATGAGTTGTATGATCCATGTACAGTCATGTTCTTTTTCAGGTGAGTGTTACTACATATGTTTAGACCCAGTGGGGAGCAGCAGGCACCTTCAATCTGCTTCTGTCAAGATTAGGGTTCAAGGATGTTGCTTTAAAAACAAGGAAAACTGTCGGATTCCATAAATTCAGCCTTTTGCTTCATACAACGTGCCCTCAAAACCGGAGTCTTAGTGCCAACCAATTAGTTCTTGCCTCAGAATCTGTGTAAGATTTAAATTAAGCTTTTAATTTGACATATAGATATAGATATCAGCATAGAGCAAAGATTCCTAGTGTTTTTCTTTTGGCATCTCCTTGTTGTAGTTTTATGAGTATTAAAATAATGTAATACAGTGCTATATTAAAGGGACATGAAAGTCAAAATTAAAGGGACAGTAAACTAAAAATTAAGGAGCAGCACTACTGGGAGCTAGCAGCTCATTGGTGACTGACCATACATGCCTCTTGTCACTGGCTTACCAAATGTGTTCACATAGCTCCCATTAGTGCTTCTTTAGCAAATGATATCAAGAGTATGAAGCAAATTAAAACAAAGTAAATTGAAAAGTTGTAAAATGATACGTTCTATCTGACGTTTGAAAGACACATTTTGGGTTTCATGATCCAGATAGAATATGTAGTTTTAAAACACTTTAAATTCACTTCTGTTATGAAATTTACTATATTCTCTTGGTATCCTTTATTGAAAAGCTGGTTGCACATCAGCAGCAGTGCACTAATGGGAGCTGGCTGGAGATTGGTGGCTACACACATTTGTCTCATGCCATTGGCTCACCTGATGATATGTTCAGCTAGCTTTCAGTTGTGCATTGCTGCTCTGGAGCTGACTTGCACTATGTGTGTTAATACTTTTGCAAGGGTTAAACACTGTTATATGCAATGCAATATTACAATACTCGCACAGATGTACTTTGTCTCTTTAAGGTATAGAAAAAATACCAAATATAAAAAAATGGTAATAGCGTGCGCCTGAAAGTAAAAAATAGAATGAAATAAATAAAATATAATATTAACAAAATCAGATATCAAAAAGTGACACAAGATGAACTCATATTAATTGATTAATCTTCATACAGTGTAGGTTAGTGCAATTATTTGAGATGTGCCTCTAGGTGAAATAACCAAGGTAAAAAGTGTAAATTGCTTTGCAATATGTTTAAAAGACTCCTATGCATAAAAATCCAAATTTGTAAGAAATGTGTATGTGTAAATGCACCTTTGTGCAGGGTATCCAAAAAAAACCAATTGTTAAAACAGCAATGATTGAACAACAAAAATCAAATCAAAACAAACATATATAAAACATATGTAATATAAGCTCTAAAATATAAAAAATATATAAAAAAAAGGAGAGGCTTATCGTGATAAGAGTCCCAGAAGTGGTGATAGAAGTTGAAAACTGAAGTTGAAAGTGTATCTGGAATCAAATGCTGAAAATCTTTGTCAAATCAGTGAAAATCTTCGAAAGCAAAAAATGTGTTCAAAGTGCAAACGGCAGCTAGTCTTGGCGGTGTCTGATCAGGACCCAATATCTAGAAATGGTAAAAAAGAAGACAGCGCCTCATTGTGCAAGTAGGTTTCGTATGCAAAATTCACAGTGACGGTGAAAACAAATGGAAATATACTTACAAGAGTATTGGCACCCTTATTAAAAGTGGTGCGAATAGGCAGGCTGACGTTTTTGCAGCAGTCAGTACGCTGTGCCGGATGGCATCCGAGATCCTAGGTGAACGGCTGTGGGCTCTCCTCAGTAAATCAAATCCAAATCTTGAGTAGCTGTGCTGTCAGAAGAAACAGCGTACAGCTGCTCTTTGTGTGCAATCAATGCTGCAAGGTGGAAATAAGCAAACAATCCTCGGCAGAGCCAAATTCGATGGAAAACTCTGCTGGTAGTGAAATAAGCTTGGCAAGCTACAATAAAAAAGCCAAAAGATACAAGGCTTTATATAAAAAAGTAAAAACACTTTATTTGTGATGAGCTTTAACGCGTTTCTCGGCCACAAGCTCCTGGCCGTTTCATCAGAAAAGATACCTTTTCTGATGAAACGGCCAGGAGCTTGTGGCCGAGAAACGCGTTAAAGCTCATCACAAATAAAGTGTTTTTACTTTTTTATATAAAGCCTTGTATCTTTTGGCTTTTTTATTGTAGCTTGCCAAGCTTATTTCACTACCAGCAGAGTTTTCCATCGAATTTGGCTCTGCCGAGGATTGTTTGCTTATTTCCACCTTGCAGCATTGATTGCACACAAAGAGCAGCTGTACGCTGTTTCTTCTGACAGCACAGCTACTCAAGATTTGGATTCGATTTACTGAGGAGAGCCCACAGCCGTTCACCTAGGATCTCGGATGCCATCCGGCACAGCGTACTGACTGCTGCAAAAACGTCAGCCTGCCTATTCGCACCACTTTTAATAAGGGTGCCAATACTCTTCTGAGTATATTTCCATTTGTTTTCACCATCACTGTGAATTTTGCATACGAAACCTACTTGCACAATGAGGCGCTGTTTTCTTTTTTACCATCTTTAAGGTATATGCTATGAGCTTAGAAGTACGCACTTTCAACATTAAAGGGACACTGAACCCAAATTTTTTTCTTTCATTATTCATATAGAGCATGCATTTTAAACAACTTTCTAATTTACTCTTATCAATTTTTCTTCATTCTCTTGCTTTATTTAAAAAAGAAGTCAGCTAAGCTATTTTTTGGTTCAAAACCATGGAAAGCACTTGTTTATTGGTGGGTGAATTTATCCAACAATCAGCAAGAACAACACAGTGTGTTCACCAAAAATGGGCCGGCATCTAAACTTACATTCTTGTATTTCAAATAAAGATACCAAGAGAATAAAAAGAATTTGATAATAGGAGTAAATTAGAAAGTGGTTTAAAATTGCATGCTCTATCTGAATCACAATAGAAAAAAAATTGGGTTCAGTGTCCCTTTAAGCAAATTTGTGTTCAGTGAAAGTAAGGGCAGTTTTACAACTTTAACGTGAAGCTCCAACACCATTGAGAATTTCTGATAGTTACACTTCTTATAGCAAAAAAGAAATATAAGTGAGCGCAGGGTGTAACCACCAAACTCCTGTTAAACCTAAGAGTCCCTCACATAGGTCAAGCAATAATTATACACATAAAAAGACAGCAGGAGCTCTGTAGCTAAAGGTGGATTAACAAACTCAAGTATATAAATGCAAAAAGACAAATGAGTGCAAAATAAATGGCTATGCCACAATTTATTAATACTGGTGCAATATATGGAAAAAACAAACTGTGTTATGAATCTAATAATATATACGAAAAACGGACGTCTCCGTTTATAAAAAAGGGGGTAAAAGTTGCCACCACATAAAAGCTTAAACAGTCATAAAACCTTAAATAGGTGCAAATAGGCAAATCCTGATAGGTACTAATTTTACCTCGTAAACTCCAGGTAACAGTCTCAACTGCGGGCAGTATTTAACTCGAGTGCCTCCATCAAAGCTTACAGACGTGGCCGGGTTGGTCACTTTCGGTCCTCCGGATCAAAGAGAATGTAGGTGCCGAATTCCACACAACAGAGTAACCGCTCTTAAGTGCCTAAAAGCACGCAGGGTACTTGTTATTAGAGAAGTGTGTGGATGGCACAGGTATCAGTCTTAATTCAAAGCGGCCCCGCTGCAAACTTGGTCAGCGGTCTTTAGAGTATAAGTGGATCCAGGTGCACTGGTTAGTGGTATTAGATCTTCAGAAAGCCCTGTATAGGGAGAAACGTGTTGATGTGAAGTTGCAACATATGACAGAATTTATTTGTGTATTCTGAGCTACACTACTTTTACTACTTTACTGGAGCTGTGGTGAAGATCTTGTTGGAAGGATTTGTGGAATATCAAGAAAGGAAAAGGACGGTTTAATGAAACAGAAGAACAATTTACTGCTTTAAATTAAAGTCCAGATATGGAAAAACATATAAACTCTTTTTGTAATCCCAGTGGTAATCAAAGTTGCAATGTTATGCCTCCCTCTCTCTTGGAAATGATAAAGATCAAAAATATGTAAGCGTTACAGTTCATGTATTTTCCTTTTGCATGATACGCTAATCATTTACTGTGTTACTGTATTCAGCATATCCCCAGTTTACGACATATGTCCCAATATGGCCAATTTATCCAGTGGCACTCAAGGAAAGTCCCACAGATATGGCAAAGTCAGGTAAGTAATCAATTGAGTAGCCCGTAATCAATTATATTGCCCATGTACACTATGCGTACCTCCGCTCCCTCCGTGCCCCAGTACCTCAGACCTGAACTCCTTGGTTCTTCTATGCGCTGTTCCGGACCCTCGTCCGTCCACACCATGCGGATTCAGCGTCTTCCGTATCACCCACGTGTGATGTCACTTCCGGGTCTTCCTGTCTGTTTGCGGTACTCAATAGATGTACAGTGGAAGGGGCCTGAGGGAGAGCGGACCAATCGGCAAGTTCCTCCTGATTACCTTGCAAATCCCACTGTATGTTGACAAATGGGAACAAAACGTTATATCCAACGATGTCTTCCAAGTGCTTTACAAATGCTTTTGTGTTGTAACTTTGGGGAGCCGTAGAATCTTTATCCAGAGAGAGGGTTTAGGCAAATCCGGACTGCAGTGCAGCTTAAGTAATGCAACAGCAACTGACCTGGGCAAAAAATTCAGCTCAAAGAATAAATCGAAATGTCAGTTGCTGTTATTTAAATAAAAAGTATTTTTATTGAAAAATATTTAAAACATGGAGGGTGCGTACCCTATAGACAAGAGAAATAGACTAACATGTTTCGGCCTGCGCCGTATTCATAGTCCTAAAACACCAAACACACACTCAGATTTAAAAACCCACCTCTGGGATTTAATTGGTGGAAATCCTAAGCATCAATTAGGGTATTAAAGAAACAGCGTATACAGATTTATGTCTATTGACAAAGTAGTAGGATTTTGCTTATATTCACATTCACAATTTATAGTGTGCACATTAAATATCTAAGACCAAATGTATACAAAAAGGTTCAAAAAGATATATATATTCAAAGCAATCCTTCATTGCTATGTTGTATCATAGAAACCTTCTATAGAAGTGTAGAGGCGGATTTAAGAACACTTAATCACACAAAGAAACCTGTTAAGAGTAACCTAAACATACATGAACAACAAGCCATGAGATCACTGAGTGACAATATGAATATTGTCATAAAGCAGGCGGATAAGGGGGGCTCCGTGGTCGTCTTGAATAGGTCAAGCTATATTGCTGAGGCCTTGAGGCAATTGGAAGATACCAGCAGTTACACAAAGCTTAGGGGTGACCCAACTAATGTGTTTCAGAGACAACTTATGCACCTTTTGGATGGGGCTTTGGAAGAAGGTTTTATTGACAATGATACGTGTCAATATTTATATGTTAAACATCCTGTCATTGCGATATTCCACCACCTGCCTAAGGTGCATAAGACTATAGAAAATGTACAGGGTAGGCCTATAGTTAGCTGAATAGGATCCATGCTAGAACATCTTTCGGAGTGGCTTGATGACTTACTGCAGCCACTTGTTATTGCCCTCCCTAGCTATATTAGGGGTACAAAACATGTTTTAAACATGATTGACCAAATAGAGTGGACACGGGATTCTGTGTGGCTCACCGTGGATGTTACTGCACTGTACTCTTCTATTCCCCATCATCTAGGTTTGAAGGCCATTGACTACTTTCTAATTCATGAAACACACAGTGAGCCCTACAGAGCATTTGTGTTGGAGGTCACAGAGTTCCTACTGACACATAACTATTTTCAATTTGAGGGTGATTACTATCTGCAGAGATGTGGGACCGCTATGGGCGCTAAGTTCGCCCCCACTTATGCCAACCTATACATGGGTTGGTGGGAGTGGTCCCACATCTATGCAGATAGTAACACCTTACGGCCTGCGATTAAGACATACCATTGTTTCATAGACGATTTGTTGTTTGTTTGGGACAGCGAGAGATATTCAGTAGATGAATTTGTGAAATACCTGGGGCAGAATGATTTCAATCTGCGCTTCACTCATGAAACAAACAAACAAAAAATTCATTATTTGGATGTTGAGCTCAGAGGCTGGCAGTCAGGTGAGATTACATCAGAAGTGTACAGAAAGCCTATTTCAGGCAATAGTATCTTACATGCGAAAAGCTGTCATCCTAGGCAGGTGCCTTATTCTGTGGCAAAGGGACAATTCATTTGCGTTAAAAGAAACTGTACGTGAACGGAAGATTATGAACACCATGCTGAAGCACTGCAGGATAGACTCAAGGATAGGGGTTACAGTAATAAGGTCCTTAAGAAAGCTAGGACAGAAGTGGATAGAATAAAAAGAGATTCCCTCCTGGCAGATAACAAGAGATCCAACAGTAATTCTAAACGCAAATTGACATTTGTTACTGATTATTCAGAACAATATCATACAAGTTGTAACATAATCCGGGGGCACTTCAGATTGCTTGCAGCCGATGATGGTCTAGTGGATGCAGTCAGTGAAGGTTGCAGGTTTTCATATAGGAGGAATAAGTCGGTGGGGAGTATCTTATCCCCTTCACAGCTTAGGAAACCTGCTCCGTCCACTCAGTCCTCTTGGCTTAGACATAGGGGTACCTATAGGTGTGGGAACCCCCAATGTAAAGCGTGTGAACATGTTCAGATTGGCTCCTCTTTTCAATCATGCATTACAGGGGAAACTTTTGACGTGACTACTTGTGTGAATTGTAGATCTACCTATTGCATCTACCTCTTATGGTGTACAGTTTGTAATCTACAATTCATAGGGTTAACAACAAGGGAGGTGCGCTCACGGATACGTGAACATCTATCCACTATTAGAGTAGGTAAAAGCAGCACCCCTTTAGTTAACCATTTTGTCAATACACATGATAAAGACTGTACAAGCCTTAGATGGATGATCATTGAAAAAGTCCAGGCTCGGCAGAGGGGGGGGACAGGTTTCAGGTTTTGTCCAGGCAGGAAATGTACTGGATTTTCAGAATCCAGACCAAGGTTGCATTGGGTCTGAACTCTGAATATGATTTTATCAACCACTGGAACTGAGCCTGTTCACCTACCCCCCCCCCCTCAGTGATGTACATAATGGTTCTTATAAATTGATAGGATAAATGCTCAAGTTAGCAATAATTTTGGTACCACCTTTTGCCAGTATCTGATTACGCTAATCCATCTGCAGGATGGGCAGTAAGCCATGTTTTGAATAAAACTTTAGGTGCTTGGTTTGATAAACTATTGCACCTATATCCTTTTTGATAAGACACTATATACACAGTAATCCTAGATATTATGCCCCTTGTTTCAAATCCCTTTTAAATTCCCTCCACCAATGTTGTATATACAAAATGAACTAGCCTAGAGTATACCTGTATATTCCTATATAATTCAGGATACATGGTAGCTTAGGACATCCATGTATGTTGCCCTTCCAGTCAAAAACACTGTACTAATAGTAATTAAGTGTTACCATTGTTATCACTACCAATAAGGGAGCCTTTATGTGAATATGGATTTTTTTCCTACTCTCCCTATACCTCCTATATCTCCATCTAACAATTAGCTTATCAAAGGAATTAATTTGGTATTTTAAATGTCCCTCAATAATCTTTAGTATTAGGAAGTTTATCAACACGAAATATCAAACTTTGATCTTGAACACAATGTAGAACAAATTGAATTGACCCATTAATGTTATAATAACAATGATACAACATAGCAATGAAGGATTGCTTTGAATATATATATCTTTCACTTGTTAAGTGTATTCAGTCCACGGGTCATCCATTACTTATGGGATTATATCTCCTTCCCAGCAGGAAGTTGCAAGAGGATCACCCAAGCAGAGCTGCTATATAGCTCCTCCCCTCACATGTCATATCCAGTCATTCTCTTGCAACTCAACTAGATAGGTCGTTGTGAGAGGTCTGTGGTGTTTTTATACTTAGTTTATTTCTTCAATCAAAAGTTTGTTATTTTAAATGGCACCGGAGTGTGCTGTTTGTTCTCAGGCAGTATTTAGAAGAAGAATCTGCCTGCGTTTTCTATGATCTTAGCAGAAGTAACTAAGATCCACTGGCTGTTCTCGCACATTCTGAGGAGTGGGGTAACTTTCAGAAAGGGAATAGCATGCGGGGAATCCTGCAAACGAAGTATGTGCAGTAAATTATTTTTCTAAGGAATGGAATTGACTAAGAAAATACTGCTGATACCGATGTAATGTAAGTACAGCCTTAAATGCAGCGGCGACTGGTATCAGGCTGATGAATGTATGTACAATAAGTAATTTTCTAAGGAATGGAATTGACTAAGAAAATACTGTTAATACCGAAGTATTGTATAAGCCTTAACTGCAGTAGAAGCGACTGGTAGCAGGCTTATTAATAACACTATCAAACTTTTAAAGTGTATGTTTAAAACGTTTACTGGCATGTTATTCGTTTTTTGTGAGGTACTTTGGTGATAAATCTTTTGGGGCATGAAATTTTCCACATGGCTGTTGTTTATTTCTATATAGAAACGATTAACTGAGGTTTCCCACTGTTGTAATAGGAGTGGGAGGAGCCTATTTTAGAGCTCTTTTGCGCAGTAAAAATTCAGTTTCAGTCTTCCTGCTCCTTCCTCCTTGATCCAGGACGTCTCTAGAGAGCTCAGGGGTCTTCAAAAGTCATTTTGAGGGAGGTAATCAGTCACAGCAGACCTATGACAGTGTGTTTGACTGTGATAAAAAAGTTAATTGTTAATTTGATTATCCGTTTTTGGGTATTAAGGGGTTAATCATCCATTTGCTAGTGGGTGCAATACTCTTCTAACTTAATACATTTACTGTGAAGATTTGGTTGCTATAACTGATTTGATTCTTTGTTATTTCAACTGTGACGTTTTTTTTTTTGTGCTTCTTAAAGGCTCAGTAGCGTTTTTTATATTGCTTGTAAATTTACTTGAAAGGTTTTTCCAAGCTTGCTAGTCTCAATGCGAGTCTGTTTAAACATGTCTGACACAGATGAATCTGCTTGTTAACTATGTTTGAAGGCCAATGTGGAGCCCCACAGAAATGTGTACTAATTGTATTGATGTCACTTTGAATAAAAGTCAATCTATATCTGTAAAGAAATTATCACCAGACAACGAGGGGGAAGTTATGCCGACTAACTCTCCTCACGTGTCAGTACCTTCGCCTCCCGCTCAGGGGGCGCGTGATATTGTGGCGCCAAGTGCATCAGAGAGGCCCATACAAATCACTTTGCAAGACATGGCTGCTGTTATGACAGAGGTATTATCTAAATTGCCTGAATTAAGAGGCAAGCGCGATAGCTCTGTGTTAAGGACAGAGCGCGCTGATGATGTGAGAGCCATGTCTGATACTGCGTCACAATTTGCAGAACATGAGGACGGAGAGCTTCATTCTGTGGGTGACGGATCTGATCCAGGGAGACCGGATTCAGAGATTTCTAATTTTAAATTTAAGCTTGAGAACCTCTGCGTATTGCTAGGGGAGGTATTAGCGGCTCTGAATGATTGTAACATGGTTGCAATTCCAGAGAAAGTATGTAGGTTGGATAGATACTTTGCGGTACCGGTGTGTGGTGTTTTCCTATACCTAAAAGGCTTACAGAAATTATTAGCAAGGAGTGGGATAGACCCGGTGTGCCTTTTTTTCCCCACCTCCGATGTTTAGAAAAATGTTCCCGATAGACGCCACCACACAAGACTTATGGCAGACGGTCCCTAAGGTGGAGGGAGCAGTTTCTACTTTAGCTAAGCGTACCACTATCCCGGTGGAGGATAGTTGTGCTTTTTCAGATCCAATTAATAAAAAATTAGAAGGTTACCTTAAGAAAATGTTAGTTCAGCAAGGTTTTATCTTACAGCCCCTTGCATGTATTGCGCCTGTCACTGCTGCTGCGGCATTCTGGTTTGAGTCTCTGGAAGAGGCCATTCGCACAGCTCCATTGGATGAGATTATGGCCAAGCTTAAAGCACTTAAGCTAGCTAATGCATTTGTTTATGATGCCGTTGTACATTTAACCAAACTAACGGCTAAGAACTCCGGATTCGCCATCCAGGCGCGCAGAGCGCTATGGCTTAAATCCTGGTCAGCTGACGTGACTTCTAAATCTAAATTGCTTAATATTCCTTTCAAAGGGCAGACCTTATTCGGGCCCGGCTTGAAAGAAATTATTGCTGACATTACTGGGGGTAAGGGTCATACTCTTCCTCAGGACAGGGCCAAGTCAAAGGCCAAACAGTCTAATTTTCGTGCCTTTCGTAATTTCAAGGCAGGAGCAGCATCAACTTCCTCCGTTCCAAAACAGGAAGGACCTGTTGCTCGTTACAGACAGGGCTGGAAAACTAACCAGTCCTGGAACAAGGGCAAGCAGGCCAGAAAGCCGCCTTCTGCCCCTAAGACAGCATGAAGAGAGGGCCCCCTATACGGATCTAGTGGGGGGCAGACTATCTCTCTTCGCCCAGACTTGGGCAAGAGATGTCCAGGATCCCTGGGCGTTGGAGATCATATCTCAGGGATATCTTCTGGACTTCAAAGCATCTCCTCCACAAGGGAGATTTCATCTTTCAAGGTTATCAGCAAACCAAATAAAGAAAGAGGCATTTCTACGTTGTGTGCAAGACCTCTTAGTATTGGGGGTGATCCACCCAGTTCCGCGGACGGAACAAGGGCAAGGGTTTTACTCGAATCTGTTTGTGGTTCCCAAGAAAGAGGGAACCTTCAGACCAATCTTGGACCTAAAAATCTTAAACAAATTCCTAAGAGTTCCATCATTCAAAATGGAAACTATTCGAACCATCCTACCCATGATCCAAGAGGGTCAATACATGACCACGGTAGACTTAAAGGATGCCTACCTTCATATACCGATTCACAAAGATCATTATCGGTACCTAAGATTTGCCTTTCTAGACAGGCATTACCAGTTTGTAGCTCTTCCCTTCGGGTTGGCTACGGCCCCGAGAATCTTTACAAAGGTTCTGGGCTCACTTCTGGCGGTTCTAAGACCGCGAGGCATAGCGGTGGCTCCGTATCTAGACGACATCCTGATACAGGCATCAAGCTTTCAAAGGGCCAAGTCTCATACAGAGATAGTTCTGGTATTTCTGAGGTCGCATGGGTGGAAGGTGAACGTGGAAAAGAGTTCTCTATCACCACTCACAAGAGTCTCCTTCCTAGGGACTCTTATAGATTCTGTAGAGATGAAAATTTACCTGACGGAGTCCAGGTTATCAAAACTTCTAAATGCTTGCAGTGTCCTTCATTCCATTCCACGCCCGTCAGTGGCTCAGTGCATGGAAGTAATCGGCTTAATGGTAGCGGCAATGGACATAGTGCCATTTGCGTGCCTGCATCTCAGACCGCTGCAATTATGCATGCTAAGTCAGTGGAATGGGGATTACTCAGATTTGTCCCCCCTACTAAATCTGGATCAAGAGACCAGAGTTTCTCTTCTCTGGTGGACACGAGAAAGCCATCTGTCCAAGGGTATGACCTTTCGCAGGCCAGATTGGACGATTGTAACAACAGATGCCAGCCTTCTAGGTTGGGGCGCAGTCTGGAACTCCCTGAAGGCTCAGGGATTATGGACTCAGGAGGAGAAACTCCTCCCAATAAATATTCTGGAGTTGAGAGCAATACTCAATGCTCTTCTGGCTTGGCCTCAGTTAGCAACTCTGAGGTTCATCAGATTTCAGTCGGACAACATCACGACTGTGGCTTACATCAACCATCAAGGGGGAACCAGGAGTTCCCTAGCAATGTTGGAAGTCTCAAAGATAATTCACTGGGCAGAGTCTCACTCTTGCCATCTGTCAGCGATCTACATCCCAGGCGTGGAGAACTGGGAGGCGGATTTTCTAAGTCACCAGACTTTTCATCGTTGGGGCAAACCAGATCTGGATCTCATGGCGTCTCGCCAGAACGCCAAGCTTCCTTGTTACGGATCCAGGTCCAGGGACCCGGGAGCGGTGCTGATAGATGCTCTGACAGCCCCTTGGGTCTTCAACATGGCT
The DNA here is from genome assembly GCF_027579735.1 of Bombina bombina. NCBI lineage: Eukaryota > Metazoa > Chordata > Amphibia > Anura > Bombinatoridae > Bombina > Bombina bombina. The sequence continues at coordinate 752,771,551 of NC_069503.1, forward strand.
TATGTGTTTCCACCATTCCCGATGCTTCCTCGACTGATTGCCAGGATCAAACAGGAAAGAGCATCGGTGATTCTGATAGCGCCTGCGTGGCCACGCAGGACCTGGTATGCAGACCTAGTGGACATGTCGTCCTGTCCACCATGGTCTCTGCCTCTGAGGCAGGACCTTCTAATTCAGGGTCCTTTCAATCATCCAAATCTAATTTCTCTGAGACTGACTGCATGGAGATTGAACGCTTGATTCTATCAAAGTGTGGCTTCTCGGAGTCGGTTATTGATACCTTAATACAGGCTCGGAAACCTGTTACCAGAAAAATTTACCATAAGATATGGCGTAAATATTTATTCTGGTGCGAATCCAAGAGTTACTCATGGAGTAAGGTTAGGATTCCTAGGATATTGTCTTTTCTACAATAGGGTTTAGAAAAGGGCTTATCTGCTAGTTCGTTAAAGGGACAGATTTCTGCTCTGTCTATTCTTCTACACAAACGTCTGGCAGAAGTTCCAGGCGTTCAGGCTTTGGCTAGGATTAGGCCTGTGTTTAAGACTGTTGCTCCGCCGTGGAGTTTAAACTTAGTTCTTAAAGTTCTTCAAGGTGTTCCGTTTGAACCCCTTCATTCCATTGATATTAAGCTGTTATCTTGGAAAGTTCTGTTTTTGATGGCTATTTCCTCGGCTCGAAGAGTCTCTGAGTTATCTGCCTTACATTGTGATTCTCCTTATCTGATTTTCTATTCAGACAAGGTAGTTCTGCGTACTAAACCTGGGTTCTTACCTAAGGTAGTTTCTAACAGGAATATCAATCAAGAGATTGTTGTTCCATCACTGTGTCCTAACCCTTCTTCAAAGAAGGAACGACTCTTGCATAATCTGGACGTAGTCCGTGCCCTGAAGTTCTATTTGCAGGCAACTAAAGATTTTCGTCAAACTTCTTCCCTGTTTGTCGTTTACTCTGGACAGAGGAGAGGTCAAAAAGCTTCGGCTACCGCTCTTTCCTTTTGGCTTCGTAGCATAATACGCTTAGCCTATGAGACTGCTGGACAGCAGCCTCCTGAAAAAGTTACAGCTCATTCCACTAGAGCTGTGGCTTCCACCTGGGCCTTTAAGAATGAGGCCTCTGTTGAACAGATTTGCAAGGCTGCAACTTTGTCTTCACTTCACACTTTTTCAAAATTTTACAAATTTGACACTTTTGCTTATTCGGAGGCTGTTTTTGGGAGAAAGGTTCTACAGGCAGTGGTTCCGTCCGTTTAAAGTTCCTGCCTTGTCCCTCCCATCATCCGTGTACTTTAGCTTTGGTATTGGTATCCCATAAGTAATGGATGACCCGTGGACTGAATACACTTAACAAGAGAAAACATAATTTCTTCTGTTATGTGCGATCAGTCCACGGGTCATCATTACTTCTGGGATATAACTCCTCCCCAACAGGAAATGCAAGAGGATTCACCCAGCAGAGCTGATATAGCTCCTCCCCTCTACGTCAGTCCCAGTCATTCTCTTGCACCCAACGACTAGATAGGATGTGTGAGAGGACTATGGTGATTATACTTAGTTTTTATGACTTCAATCAAAAGTTTGTTATTTTACAATAGCACCGGAGCGTGTTATTACTTCTCTGGCAGAGTTTGAAGAAGAATCTACCAGAGTTTTTTTACTATGATTTTAACCGGAGTAGTTAAGATCATATTGCTGTTCTCGGCCATCTGAGGGAGGTAAAGGCTTCAGATCAGGGGACAGCGGGCAGATGAATCTGCATTGAGGTATGTAGCAGTTTTTATTTTCTGAATGGAATTGATGAAAAAATCCTGCTATACCGTTATAATGACATGTATGTATACACTTCAGTATTCTGGGAATGGTTTTTTCACCGGAACTACTCTGTTAAAGGTCACTAATCCTTTTAATAAATATTGTCATGTTAAACGTTTTTGCTGGAATGTAGAATCGTTTACATTACTGAGGTACTGAGTAAATAAATGTTTGGGCATTATTTTCCACTTGGCAGTTGTCTGCTTTAAATTGTGACAGTTTCGTTTCTCCTCACTGCTGTGTGTGAGGGGAGGGGCCGTTTTTGGCGCTCTTTTGCTACGCATCAAAAAATTCCAGTCAGCTACTATTATATTTCCTGCATGATCCGGTTCACTGACAGATCTCAGGGGTCTTCAAACTTCTTTGAAGGGAGGTACATTCTCTCAGCAGAGCTGTGAGAATTTTTATTGACTGTGAATAAAAACGTTACTCTATAATTTTTTATGTCAAATTTAGTTATTTACTAATGGGAACAAACCTTTGCTAAAAGTTGTGTTATTTAAACTTGATGCTATAACTGTTTTCAGTTCATTATCTCAACTGTCATTTAATCGTTTAAGTACCTCTTTGAGGCACAGTACGTTTTTGTTAAAAAAGATTATAACCAGGTTGCAAGTTATTGCTAGTGTGTTAAACATGTCTGACTCAGAGAATGATATCTGTGTCATTTGTTCCAATGCCAAGGTGGAGCCCAATAGAAATTTATGTACTAACTGTATTGATGCTACTTTAAATAAAAGTCAATCTGTACAATGTGAACAAATTTCACCAAACTGCGAGGGGAGAGTTATGCCGACTAACTCGCCTCACGCGGCAGTACCTGCATCTCCCGCCCGGGAGGTGCGTGATATTATGGCGCCTAATACATCTGGGCGGCCATTACAGATAACATTACATGATATGGCTACTGTTATGACTGAAGTTTTGTCTAAATTACCAGAACTAAGAGGCAAGCGTGATCACTCTGGGGTGAGAACAGAGTGCGCTGACAATACTAGGGCCATGTCTGATACTGCGTCACAACTTGCAGAGCATGAGGACGGAGAGCTTCATTCTGTGGGTGACGGTTCTGATCCAAACAGATTGGATTCAGATATTTCAAATTTTAAATTTAAATTGGAGAACCTCCGTGCATTACTAGGGGAGGTCTTAGCAGCTCTCAATGATTGTAACACTATTGCAATACCAGAGAAAATGTGTAGGTTGGATAAATACTTTGCGGTACCGGCGAGTACTGACGTTTTTCCTATACCTAAGAGATTAACTGAAATTGTTACTAAGGAGTGGGATAGACCCGGTGTGCCGTTCTCACCCCCTCCAATATTTAAAAAGATGTTTCCAATAGACGCCACTACTCGGGACTTATGGCAAACGGTCCCTAAGGTGGAGGGAGCAGTTTCTACTTTAGCTAAGCGTACCACTATCCCGGTGGAGGATAGCTGTGCTTTTTCAGATCCAATGGATAAAAAATTAGAGGGTTACCTTAAGAAAATGTTTGTTCAACAAGGTTTTATATTGCAACCCCTTGCATGTATCGCGCCGATTACGGCTGCGGCAGCATTTTGGATTGAGTCTCTGGAAGAGAACCTTAGTTCATCTACGCTAGACGACATTATGGACAGGCTTAGAGTCCTTAAACTAGCCAATTCATTCATTTCGGAGGCCGTAGTACATTTAACCAAACTTACGGCTAAGAACTCTGGATTCGCCATACAGGCACGTAGAGCACTGTGGCTAAAATCCTGGTCAGCTGATGTTACTTCTAAGTCTAAATTACTTAATATACCTTTCAAGGGGCAGTCTTTATTTGGGCCCGGGTTGAAAGAAATTATCGCTGACATTACAGGAGGTAAGGGCCACGCCCTACCTCAAGACAAAGCCAAAACTAAGGCTAGACAGTCTAATTTTCGTCCCTTTCGGAATTTCAAACCTGGAGCAGCGTCAACCTCCACTGCACCAAAACAGGAAGGAGCTGTTGCTCGTTACAGGCAAGGCTGGAAACCTAACCAGTCCTGGAATAAGGGCAAACAGGCCAGGAAACCTGCTGCTGCCCCAAAGACAGCATGAACCGAGAGCCCCCGATCCGGGACCGGATCTAGTGGGGGGCAGACTTTCTCTCTTCGCTCAGGCCTGGGCAAGAGATGTTCAGGATCCCTGGGCGCTGGAGATCATATCTCAGGGATACCTTCTAGACTTCAAATTATCTCCCCCAAAAGGGAGATTTCATCTGTCAAGGTTGTCAACAAACCAGATAAAGAAAGAAGCGTTTCTACGCTGTGTACAAGATCTGTTATTAATGGGAGTGATCCATCCAGTTCCGTGGTCGGAACAAGGACAAGGGTTCTACTCAAACCTGTTTGTGGTTCCCAAAAAAGAGGGGACTTTCAGGCCAATCTTAGATTTAAAGATTCTAAACAAATTCCTAAGAGTTCCATCGTTCAAAATGGAAACTATTCGGACAATCTTACCTATGATCCAAAAGGGTCAGTACATGACCACAGTGGATTTAAAAGATGCTTACCTTCACATACCGATTCACAAAGATCATCAACGGTATCTACGGTTTGCCTTCCTAGACAGGCACTACCAGTTTGTAGCTCTTCCATTCGGATTGGCTACGGCCCCAAGAATCTTCACAAAGGTTCTGGGTGCCCTTCTGGCGGTACTAAGACCGCGAGGGATTTCGGTAGCTCCGTACCTAGACGACATTCTAATACAAGCTTCAAGCTTTCAAACTGCCAAGTCTCATACAGAGTTAGTTCTGGCATTTCTAAGGTCGCATGGATGGAAAGTGAACGAAAAGAAAAGTTCTCTTTTTCCTCTCACAAGAGTTCCATTCTTGGGGACTCTTATAGATTCTGTAGAAATGAAGATTTACCTGACAGAAGACAGGTTAACAAGGCTTCAGGATGCATGCCGTGTCCTTCATTCCATTCAACACCCGTCAGTAGCTCAATGCATGGAGGTGATCGGCTTAATGGTAGCGGCAATGGACATAGTACCTTTTGCACGCCTACACCTCAGACCGCTGCAATTGTGCATGCTAAGTCAGTGGAATGGGGATTACTCAGATTTGTCCCCTACCCTGAATCTGAATCAAGAGACCAGAAATTCTCTTCTATGGTGGCTTTATCGGCCACACCTGTCCAGGGGGATGCCATTCAGCAGGCCAGACTGGACAATAGTAACAACAGACGCCAGCCTGCTAGGTTGGGGCGCTGTCTGGAATTCTCTGAAGACTCAGGGATTATGGAATCAGGAGGAGTGTCTCCTTCCAATAAACATTCTGGAATTGAGGGCAGTTCTCAATGCCCTTCTAGCTTGGCCCCAATTAACAACTCAGGGGTTCATCAGGTTTCAGTCGGACAATATCACGACTGTAGCTTACATCAACCATCAGGGAGGGACAAGAAGCTCCCTAGCAATGATGGAAGTATCAAAGATAATTCGCTGGGCAGAGTCTCACTCTTGCCACCTGTCAGCAATCCACATCCCGGGAGTGGAGAACTGGGAGGCGGATTTCTTGAGTCGCCAGACTTTTCATCCGGGAGAGTGGGAACTTCATCCGGAGATTTTTGCCCAAATACTTCGACGTTGGGGCAAACCAGAGATAGATCTCATGGCGTCTCGCCAGAACGCCAAACTTCCTCACTACGGGTCCAGATCCAGGGATCCGGGAGCGGTTCTGATAGATGCTTTGACAGCACCTTGGAACTTCGGGATGGCTTATGTGTTTCCACCCTTCCCGCTGCTTCCTCGATTGATTGCGAAAATCAAACAAGAGAGAGCATCTGTGATTCTAATAGCGCCTGCATGGCCACGCAGGACTTGGTATGCAGATCTAGTGGACATGTCATCCTGTCCACCTTGGTCTCTACCTCTGAGACAGGACCTTCTGATACAGGGTCCATTCAAACATCAAAATCTAACTTCTCTGAAACTGACTGCTTGGAAATTGAACGCTTGATTTTATCAAAGCGTGGTTTTTCTGAGTCGGTTATTGATACCCTGATCCAGGCTAGGAAGCCTGTTACCAGAAAGATTTACCATAAAATATGGCGCAAATACCTATACTGGTGCGAATCCAAACGTTACTCCTGGAGTAAGGTTAGGATCCCTAGGATATTGTCTTTTCTACAAGAAGGTTTAGAAAAGGGTTTATCGGCTAGTTCATTAAAGGGACAGATTTCAGCTCTGTCCATCTTGTTACACAGGCGTCTGTCAGAAAATCCAGACGTCCAGGCTTTTTGTCAAGCTTTAGCTAGGATCAAGCCTGTGTTTAAAGCCGTTGCTCCGCCATGGAGTTTAAACTTAGTTCTTAACGTTTTACAAGGTGTTCCATTTGAACCCCTTCATTCCATTGATATAAAATTGTTATCTTGGAAAGTTCTGTTTTTAATGGCTATTTCCTCGGCTCGAAGAGTCTCTGAGTTATCAGCATTACATTGTGATTCTCCTTATCTGATTTTTCATTCAGATAAGGTAGTTCTGCGTACTAAACCTGGGTTCTTACCTAAGGTAGTTACTAACAGGAATATCAATCAAGAGATTGTTGTTCCATCCTTGTGTCCAAATCCTTCTTCAAAGAAGGAACGTCTTCTACACAATCTGGATGTAGTTCGTGCCCTCAAGTTCTACTTGCAGGCAACTAAAAATTTTCGCCAAACTTCTTCCCTGTTTGTCGTTTATTCTGGACAGAGGAGAGGTCAAAAAGCTTCTGCTACCTCTCTCTCTTTTTGGCTTCGTAGCATAATACGTTTAGCCTATGAGACTGCTGGACAGCAGCCTCCTGAAAGAATTACAGCTCACTCCACTAGAGCTGTGGCTTCCACTTGGGCCTTTAAGAATGAGGCCTCTGTTGAACAGATTTGCAAGGCTGCAACTTGGTCTTCGCTTCATACTTTTTCCAAATTTTACAAATTTGACACTTTTGCTTCTTCGGAGGCTATTTTTGGGAGAAAGGTTCTTCAGGCAGTGGTTCCTTCTGTATAATGAGCCTGCCTTTCCCTCCCGTCATCCGTGTACTTTTGCTTTGGTATTGGTATCCCAGAAGTAATGATGACCCGTGGACTGATCGCACATAACAGAAGAAAACATCATTTATGCTTACCTGATAAATTCCTTTCTTCTGTTGTGCGATCAGTCCACGGCCCGCCCTGTTTTTTAAGGCAGGTAAATATCTTTTAAATTATACTCCAGTCACCACTTCACCCTTGGTTACTCCTTTCTCGTTGATTCTTGGTCGAATGACTGGGACTGACGTAGAGGGGAGGAGCTATATCAGCTCTGCTGGGTGAATCCTCTTGCATTTCCTGTTGGGGAGGAGTTATATCCCAGAAGTAATGATGACCCGTGGACTGATCGCACAACAGAAGAAAGGAATTTATCAGGTAAGCATAAATTATGTTTTATGCTTACCTGATAAATTTATTTCTCTTGTAGTGTATTCAGTCCACGGCCCGCCCTGTCTTTTAAGGCAGATCTAAATTTTTAATTCAAACTACAGTCACCACTGCACCCTATGGTTTCTCCTTTCTTGTCTTGTTTCGGTCGAATGACTGGATCTGACATGTGAGGGGAGGAGCTATATAGCAGCTCTGCTTGTGTGATCCTCTTGCAACTTTCTGTTGGGAAGGAGATATAATCCCATAAGTAATGGATGACCCGTGGACTGAATACACTACAAGAGAAATAAATTTATCAGGTAAGCATAAATTATGTTTTTTTAACCTTTTTGTATACATTTGGTCTTAGATATTGTTTAATGTGCACACTATAAATTGTGAATGTGAATATATGCAAAATCCTACTACTTTGTCAATAGACATAAATCTGTATACGCTGTTTCTTTAATACCCTAATTGATGCTTAGGATTTCCACCAATTAAATCCCAGAGGTGTGTTTTTAAATCTGAGTGTGTGTTTGGTGTTTTAGGACTATGAATACGGCGCAGGCCGAAACATGTTAGTCTATTTCTCTTGTCTATAGGGTATGCACCCTCCATGTTTTAAATATTTTTCAATAAAAATACTTTTTATTTAAATAACAGCAACTGACATTTCGATTTATTCTTTGAGGATTTGTGGAATACCTGACAAACTAATACCACTAACCACCTGGATCCACTTATACTCTAAAGACCGCTGACCAAGTTTGCAGCGGGGCCGCTTTGAATTAAGACTGATACCTGTGCCATCCACACACTTCTCTAATAACAAGAACCCTGCGTGCTATTAGGCACTTAAGAGCGGTTACTCTGTTGTGTGGAATTCGGCACCTACATTCTCTTTGATCCGGAGGACCGAAAGTGACCAATAGGATTGCTTCTTTGGGACAGCGCCCATAAAAGTGACGTCACCCGGCCACGTCTGTAAGCTTTGACGGATGCACTCGAGTTACACTGCCCGCAGTTGAGACTGTTACCTGGAGTTTACGAGGTAAAATTAGTACCTATCCGGATTTGCCTAGTTGCACCTACTCAAGGTTTTATGACTGTTTGTTTTTTAAGCTTTTATGTGGTGGCAACTTTTACCCCCTTTTTTATAAACGGAGACGTCCGTTTTTAGTATATATTATTAGATTCATAACACAGTTTGTTTTTTCCATGTATTGCACCAGTATTAATAAATTGTGGTATAGCCATTTATTTTGCACTCATTTGTCTTTTTGCATTTATATACTAGAGCTTTAGCTACAGCGCTCCTACTCTCTTTTTATGTGTATAGTTGCACTTCTTATATTGGTCAGTCATATAGACCGGAATCTCAAAAGCATTAGGTATATATAACTAGTAATGCCAGATACTGTGAATAATTAGTAACGCCATACATACTCAAGAGGTATATAGGCAGTAATCACACACACACACGCGTTCATAGCAAGCATTGATGCCACATCTACAGTATAAAGGCAATCATTATTATACATTAGGTATGCATGCACTCATTTCATAAACAATACGTGAGTATAAAGCAAGTAGTTGGCTTACACACCAGACCATATATATGCATTCATTATAAAACAAAAAAAAAATTATATATAAGCCATAATCTCACATACATATGTGCAGTCAGCATATACCCACTCACTGTAAATTTATAGGCAGTACAACATACACTATGCAAAGGGGGGCAGTATATGGAAAGAGAAGGGGATAGTTACCTGACGTAGGGGCCAGTTATTCTATTCTTAGTGCATGCAGTAGGATGTTATACTGAAGATGCAGAGCGGAACAGATTGACACCAGAATGTCAGATGTAGGATAAATGTAAAAGAGAGGGGAAACCAAATGTGGATGGGCATGAGATGCACATTAAATACTGTCTGATATAAAAGCTTACATAAATGTTATCTTATGTTTTCATTACTGAATAGGCAAGTATGTCCTAATTTATTTATTTATTTTTTCCTTGCAACAGGAACAAGCACATTATGATTGATTTAGGAACCGGTAACAATAACAAGATAAACTGGACTATGGAAGACAAGCAAGAAATGATTGACATAGTAGAAACCGTTTACAGGGGAGCTAGAAAAGGCAGAGGTCTAGTGGTATCTCCAAAAGACTATTCCACAAAATACAGATACTGATATTACCATGATTTTACTAAGATCTGTTTTATATTTCCATCACTTCACTTTTTTTTTTTTTCACATCCAATTGTTAAAGGTACAAGCACATTTTATACGGATACCATCTGGAGCTCTGTATCATGTTATAAGCTTTTCAAGCTTTCTGATCTGTTATGATTTGATGGAAAAGAACTTAAGCCTTATACTCTTTATTTATGTTAGAACATTTTTTGTAAAAATATTGCTTTCATTTTTTTTTTATTTTTTTTTTTTTATCAATGACATTAAAGTTCTTACTGATTTAACATTTGGTTCCTAGTGTCCCGTATTCCACCCGGCTTTTTTTTTTTTATTGGCAGACTGCCAGTATTTAAGATGGGGGTGACCGGTGGGGGTGGGTAGAGAACTGTTGGAGAGGGTTCAGGGGTGGGAAGTGTCAGGTTGGACGCTAATCTCTACACTAAAGCTAAAATTAACCTTTTAAGATACCCAATTTACCCCTTCACTACAGGGAATAAGTGTGGCGCGCAGCTGTATTTTGCGACCTTCTAATTACCAAAAAGCAATGGCAAAGCCATATATGTCTGCTAATTCTGAACAAAGGGGATCCCAGAGAAGCTTTTATAACCATTTTTGCCATGATTACACAAGTGGTATATAAAAAATTTCAGTGAGAAACCCAAAGTTTGTGAAAAAGTTTTTTTTTTTTTTTTAATTTGATCGCATTTGGCGTTAAAATCGTGGCATAAAATATACCAAAATGGGCCTAGATCAATACTTTTGGTTGTCTACTAAAAAAATTTTTTTATAGATATAGTTTTGGTAGGCAAAAAAAGGCTCTTTCTGTTTAAATTTAATAATGGCAAAATACTCTGGTCTTTTGGGGAAGTCTTAGTCAGAAATGACCGATCCTTAAGGGGTTAATATACAAAATTATGGCATTAGTTTAGATACCGCAAATGGGCAAAGCTTATTATCAATTTAAATTCTGTGAAATTTAAATTTTATTTCTCCTACCATTATCCGTCATGCTCCGCCCATCTTAAACTTCCTATGTTTCTGTGTTTTGACGTATAGAGCAGTCCCATCCGCTCTATGCGTATGTCAAATCCGCATTCACAAGCAAAGAACGCATTGCACATGCGCGAATAGTAGATCTTCCCGTCAATGCGCATGTGATACTGTGATGAGCCTGTTTACAACGGGCATGTGTGAATGCGTCCTCGGCTGTTCTAAAACAAAAGGTGTGCGCATGCACGAATTGTGAACGCGTGTCCTACACAATGAGCACAAAAAAGATTTGCCGCATGCTCAATTAAACACACAGGCGGATGACATCTGCTCGCGGCCGCCTAACGGCCAGAAAGTCAATTGGTCGATTGATAAACGTGATCAGGAAGTAAGATGAGAGGTAAATCAGGGTTGAATTGTAAGTTGTAAAATATTTAGTTTATTTGCGTCAAAAATGGCATTTACATGCAAATTTGTACAAACTCATGACTGAAACTCCTATTTATTTTAAATGAACTATGTAACTGAGGAGAGCGGACCACATAACTTTACTTTCACTTTAAGTACTGGCAGAAAGTGAGTAGGGAACTGGGTGGATTTTGAGAGACAGGAGGAGGATGTGAGTGAAATTATTTTAGAGACACTCCTGTTTAGATACAATGCAAATATAAAATAAACAAATATGGAGAGTACACTTATTTTATTCACCCCCTGTTTAATCTCTGGTAGTCATCTATGGGCAAATTTGTTTTTCCCAGTAAAAATAAATCTCCCGCCATGCCAGATAAACTTAAAGAAAAAAAAAAGCTAGGAATATTAATGATAGTAGTTCTGAAGGATTGGCTGACACTTCAAATATATCTTTAAATAATCTTGATTCATAAAGTGTTGTTAAACAAATTGCCAATCTACTATTACCTCAATTTGATCAGATTAGACAGGATTTTTCAGTTCTGTCAGAGGAAGTTAAAGTGCCATAAAACAGGTTGAGATATGTGCATATCCTAAAAGGGCTAATTAATTTAAAATGGTTTGCATACAAAAAAATTGTTTAAAAATTGCTGGTATTTTAAAATTTAAAAAAAATAAGCAAAATGAATTACATAGCTAAGCTGCCTGGAGCAGCTAATTCCATCCCTCTTATCAGTGTTTAGACACAGACATTATATTTCAACTGAGTTCACAGCTAATAGGCATGCTCCAGCAGATAATCCTTATTCACTTTTGAATTTTACCAAAACAACAATAGGTATCGATTCAGCCATAAAAGGAATTGTGTGTGTGTGTGTGTGTGGGGTGTGGGGGGGGGGGGTAGAGCTTTACAATTCAGAAACTAAAAAGAAAGGGTTAATGGTGTGGCACTGCAGTATAAATTTACAGGTAAAGTAATTAAAGTACATATAATATTTTCTCTCTATCCCAACTTGTTTTATGTCCCTTTAAGCAGTTTACCATTAGATTAAATTAAGATGAAATTAGGATCTCTAATTTAGAAGATACCAACCAAAAAGTTCAACAAGTGCTAGAATCTCAGATAGCTCAGGGCAGACTTATTCAGGTAAGATTAGATGAGCTTGCAAATCTAAATCATAACGGACAATGTCTAGGCTTGATGCATTCCTTGTGAATGAAAAAATTCTTGGTATAAAGTCTAAAACCGATATTAAGGAAATTACTTTGTCAGACCATGCAATTATAATACTTTATCTGTACATAAGGGCATACAGTATAAACCATATTGGAAGATTTTATTATCCTAGATATTTTAGTTCTGACCCCCATTCTAAAATTTGGCTAAAAGAATGATGGACAGAATTCTACATTTTTAATTCTTCATACAAGGGTAAAGCTGAAATATTCTGGCAAACATTTAAGGTAGTTATTAGAGGGGAAATTAAGGCCAATATGGTCCAGAGGAAACGGAAAGCACAAGCCAGAGATATTTAACAGCTTCGTAATTCCTTCAATATTTATATCAGTGACCCTACTAAAAAAACATTGGGGAAAATACATTTTAAATAGGCAAGAAAGAGATATTTTTTCAACCAAAAAGCTAAATTTAAGAACTCAAACCTTTTACTATAGACATGGAGGGGGGGGGCAGGCTGGGAAATTTCTTACTAATCTAGTCAGATGCAAACAGAAAAAATACACTATTAAATCTGTTAAGGTAAATGATAATAAAATACTTGACATTCAAGATATAAGTAAATTCATAAGGGACTATTATTGTCAAGTGTTCTCTGCCTTCCCAATTAATTTGCAAACTAAACAAAGTTCTGGGATAAAATTAAAACCCCTCAAATCTCTTCTAAAAACCTAGATAAAATGAATGCCTTGAGCTTGGACGAAGAGATTAGGGAAGCTATTAAAAAGGCTTCATCTAATAAAGCACCTGGCCCGGATCAAATCCCATTAGAAATGGACAAGGTACTAGCTAAATATTATAGTTTTGCAGAATTTATTCAATAGTTACTATAATCCACGGGAAATTAATTTCAATTACTTGACATCTTCACTTGTTTCTTTAATTATTAAAAAGGATAAGGATCCTGAACAAATCGGTTCATGTAGACCAATTTCTCTGTTAAATAGTGACTACAAGCTATTGACAGATATAATAGCGCAAAAATTTAAACCTATTATGCATCTATTAATACATAAAGATCAATCTGGCTTCATGGCAGGGAGAAATTCAACCAATAATTTAAATAAATTACAGGTAGTAATAGAATATTTCTGACAAAAGTTACAAAAAGGAAAAAGTAACCTATCTTCAGATTTTGCAATTCTAGCTATAGATGCTATATTCCAAAAAAATAAGATTATAGAACATCTTTTTATGGTGTGGTGGGAGTTTTTCTGAGTTTTGGTCATATCTTAATATCTCTGTATAGAATCTACTATGTCCATTTAATTAAGACTGGCAACCTTCAACTTTCTTTATCCTAAAGTCTTCATGCAAATCTAGAAGTCGAGCTCATTATATAACATTTATACATCATTTAATACCGTCTTAGCTCTTTTTAAACTTGGTGATATTCTTCAATTGATATTTTTGCTTATAAGTCTCATACTCTTAGCAACTAACAGGCATTGCATTTGGTTCTCTAGTTGCTAAGAATGACCATCATTCATTTCTCCTCTGGCAGCATAAAAAAAAAGAAGGGGGGGGGGAGAAACCCCCTCTATCTTCCCTATTCCCTCTCCCCTCCTTAATTAGTTATTGTTGAGCTTAATCCTCTGAGAACCATGATCTCGGGAGTAACCCCTTGTCTAGTTGTTGCTGTACCCAAGTGGATGACTTGAAGTGTAGAACCACCTGTCTTTGCATCTCCAGAGGGAGTAAACTAATATATACTTTCCATTTATTAAAAAATTGGGCTATCTGCTTAGAGTTGATATTCCTTAGATTTAATTGTAGAATCTGCTAACTTTTTAGTTACTGTTTCCTCACTAATATTACCTTTATCTTAGGAAATCAGGACGCTGCTTTAAGAAATTATATCTTTTATTAGACAGAAAATAAGTATTTACATAGAAATAAGTTACTGACTAATGTAAGGGGAGGAAAGGGAAGGTGGAAAAGGGGAGAGAGAGAGATGGAAGGAAGGGGAGAGGTGAGTGAGAAGAGAGTTTAGCCTAGCTTACAATGGCAATTAACTTATATAGTCATTTATTCTTTCACACAGCCCAGCCCACACTCAGCTGTAAATTCTTCAGTCAGAGACCAGATGACCTCATTAGATCAGGGGGGGGGGGTAGAATGTGACGTCCTTAGGCTATTGGTGATAGGAACTGAGATAAAATCAGGGCCTTGTACACCATCTGTGATGAAACGGCCATCTGTGCTGAAATGCTAAATATTGGGTTGTAAAATGTCTTAGTGAATCCTGTGGTATCCTTTTGATCTATTGTTTACATACAGTGGTTCATCAGATTTCCAACTGGTTTCCACTTATCTTTGTCTTGTCACCTCTGAACTGGGAAAGCTGGTAACTGTAGGTCAGTGTGCATTTAACCCTTTGTATCCTTGATATTGTAGACAAATGTCCCTTAGCATTTCATTATTCAATAATGTCCATGGAAATAACAGTCTGATATTAAAGTTAGGTGTGTTCATAAAATACAACAATTGTTTAACTACCATCTGATATTGTACATCCTTGAGGAAGTCTGTAAATCTAAAGCCTTTCTGTCTTCTCCAATTTCTTAAGATTAAGTTCCTCCCAGTCAAAATAACTAAATTAATAAATCTATTATTGGGGCAAGACGTAGCATACTTACATAAAAAAATATTTGGAACTGGTCCAGTTTAAGCTTCGACCCCGTTATCTTACTACCCCAAAAATTAACTTTCTCCCAAAACTGATATTATTTGGGACAGGCCCAGATACAGTGTACTAAATCTGCATTTTTAAGTTGGCATTTTGGGCAGTTTGCTTTTTCCTCGTTCCATTTTGCCATTCTAGCTGGTGTTAAATATACCCTGCCTCTTTTTAATGTGAATCAATAAAACTTTTTATGTTTTATCTTTACCCTGGGATACACTGGATTCATTTTAACTTAATTTGCTCAGCTCTCTTTGCCCTGGTATGTACTGGATTGTTTTTATTTATTAATTGTGGAGTACTCGGACTCCATTCCTAATATTTACATTCCTGAGTTGCATTGAGAGCAATAGTGGGAGAGGAAATACAGCTAAAGGAGTCCGGAGGCGGGACCTGTGGTTCCGGTGACGTAAAGCAAAGCCACGCAGTGTGTTGAATAGAGGAGACGCCAAACAGGTACACAAACTGTCCGGATAAGCATTGCAGCATAGCTGTAAGTTGATCATTTACCGGAGGAAAGTTATTATCTTTGCATAACTGTGAGCAGTAACGACTGTCAGGTGAGGTTCCCTGAAGCTTCTTTTCTACTGCAGTTAACAGATATTAATAAGTGCAAGCATTCCAAGTTTTACAGCGACTGTTAGTAAATAAAGGAAGGCTCTAAAGGTGGTTGATTATACACTGGCCCTGCAAATATTGACTGTAAACGGTTTCTAATGCTCACGGACTGTATGCTATGCTATATTATAAAGGCTATTAAGAAAAGCTGCTTGTAATTTTCTGTTACACTATTTGTCTCTATTCTATCACTGATATTGTAAATTGCATACCGGAGGTTTCTAATCTATCATTGATATTGTAAATTACATACCGGAGGACATTTGGTTCATTTCAACACTCAGCCTAACACACTGCATGTTGCGATTGGTAGCAGCTTCTAACTCCCACAGGTCCATACTCAGCACCTTACACATATTTGGTTCATCTGTTGTCATTAAATATACCCTATTTAACATTTTCATATGGGATTCTCTCCGACTATGCATAATCATAGCTTTAGAAGCCAGCACTATGCTCTGGGAAATTGTTTCACTGTCTACATTAATCTTTTCTTTTAACCATTTTATCGATATGTCTAACATATTTCCCCCCCCCCCAGGAATTTCAACATAGCATCGTAGGCTCGGGAGATGGTGCTCACCCCCCCCCCCCCCGATATTCTCTTATCCTTACTCCCAGTTCCATAGTATCTAGTTCCAGACCCGTGTCTTGTCTTAATTTTTCTACCCAATGCCAGACCTGTAGATAGGCGTAGAAACTGGATGGTGGAAGATTATATTGTCGGATACATAATTCACTCCCCTCTTAACCCATACTAAGAATATTGAGGGGCCCAGCCCAGGAGAAAAACTCGGATTGCCTATCAATAGTAGGAATTCTGATATCCGATGGTCAACCCTAAGCTCGCTACATGTTTTTTGCCATGCCAATATAATTTGTTTAAATGTAAGCATTTGATTGATTATGCCAGGAAGTTTGTTTGCAGTCTGATGTAGAATTGCTTTTAGGCTGAAAGGTATTAAAATGGATTCCATCTCATAAAAAGAAACAAGCTCCTTTTCAGAGATCCAGTTCATAGCATATTTACACAAGGCTGCATAGTTGTATAGTTTCACATTTGGGCAGGCTAACCCTCCAAATTGTTTAGGCAATGTTAACTTAAATAGTGAAATATGTGGTTTCTTCCCCTACCAAATGAAATGGTTGAAGCTCCTATTGAGAGAGATTATGTCTTTATTATACAGAAGAAGGGGGAGATTCTGTAGAAAATATAAAAGTTTATGGAAATGAACAATCTTAACTAACATGATCCAGAGAGTAATCGAGAGTGGTAGATTACTCCAACTCTGTAGCTTCAAATTCAACCCCTTAATACAGTTAAAATTTAAATCTTACCATAAACTTGGATTTTTACTCAGTGTGATACCTAAATACACAATTTGTGTTGACTCAGTGAAAGGCTGCACTATCGGGTCAGGTGGTTTGTTTATCCACAGGATCTCAGATTTTTCATAATTAATTTTGTAGCCTGAAAATGAGCTAAACAGATTACATATCCTTAAGAGCTGTATTGCTGAGAAAAAGTAAGAGATCATCTGCAAAAAGGGAAAGAACCAGTTTATGGCTTCCTATAAATATACCCTGTAATTCTTGTCTTAGGAATATTGCTAATGGTTCAAGAGATATATTAAAGAGAAATGGAGATAGCGGGGTACCCTTGATGGGTGCCTCACTTAAGGACAAACCTATTAGTGACTCCTCCATTCACTATGACTGACGAGGTTGGTTCTTTGTACAATTGTCTGATAAATTGTTGAAAGACTCCAGTAAAGCCAAAGCCCTCCAGAGCAGTAAAAAGGTGGTCCCATATGATGGAATCAAACGCTTTTTTTGGCTTCTATTGTGAGAATAGCGAGATCTGGCTTAGAATGGTGTCCTTTTCTTTTTGGTTTATTCCAAAAATGGTCGAGCACCAGTTAGACCTTCCATAGAAGCCGTTTCTACCTATCATAAAACCTGTCTGGTCTGGATGTATAATGTAATCTAAGGGAGATTTCAGTCTGTTAGCTAAAATAGACGTGAGAATCTTATAATCTTGATTCAGTAGGGAGATTGGCCTATATGATGTGGGAAGTTCTCGTTTTTTGCCTTTCTTAGGGATCAGTACTATATTGGAGGCGGCAAACAGTGGTGACTGAGGTTTATTCCCCATGAAATATTCATTAAATAAATTGCATAGAACAGTAGGGATATGTTCAACAAGTAATTTATAAAATTCTGCGGGCAACGAATCTGGTCCAGGTGCTTTTCCAACTTTTATTTTATGTGTTGTATTAGTTATTTCTTGTACTGAAATGGGTTTGTTTAATCTTTAAAGATTAGCCCACTCAATTTGGGGTAAGACTACCCCTTGCCAGAACTGATCCTTGAGCTCATTATTAATTTGATTAGCTGCATACAATTCCTGAAAGGTTTTAAAGAAGGTTTCCCTAATCTCTGCTGGATCTGTTCCTAAATTTCAGTGCCGCAATGTAATTTTTTTGCTGTCTGATCTTGACAATCCTTGCTAGATATTTGGTTGAAACACCCTGTATCCTTGAGAATAGAGATTTAGATTTTTGTTCTGAAATTGAGGATTGTTTTAAAAATAGATCATATACAGATTTGCTACATTTATATTTGTTCCATAAAATGACAGAGGGGTTGCTAAGATATCTTCTATAATAATTTCTTAAGGTGTTAGAAAGTTGCTCTTCCCTTTTTCTCCGAATTGCCCGTGTTTTTGCCAAGTAGGCTTTAATCTCCCCTCTGAAGACTGCTTTTGCTGTCTCCCAAAATATTTCTGGTTTACCTAAATATCCAGCATTGTCTCCCTGAAATTGTTTCCATCTATTTTGAATCCATGATTTAAAGTGAACATTATTGACCAGATACTGGGGCAAGAACAGCCTACCTTTATCTACGGAATGTTTATCACTTAGACCTATCTCTAGTGTAATCATTGCATGGTCTGAAACCACGTCTTGAATATCTGTCTGAATTTCTATTTTTAACATATGTTTCGCTATTAGAAAAAAATAAATTCTCGAGAAGGAATTGTGTACACTAGAGACACATGTGTATTCCCTACGATCCGGATTCTGTATTCGCCATATGTCATGTAATGCCAATTTCTGACAGAACCTTTGAAGGATATCTGATTCCCTGGCCTTCCTAGAACCATGTCTAACTTTTGATCTATCTAAAATATGGGAGAAGGCCATATTAAAATCGCCTGCCACCACTATGTTTATTTTTCCCTGTATATAGAAATAATTTTAAACTAATGTCTTCCCAGAATTTTTTATCCACAACGTTCGGACCATAAATATTACAAAAAACAAAGGTGTGACAATTTATTTCTATTTCTAAAATTTGGTATCTTCCATTGAGATCATTAATTGCTGAGATAATTTTATAATTCATCACAAGAAGAAACAATGGCACTACTCATAAATAATAAACGTTCCCCTTTAAAATATTTTGGATAATACTAGTATCTTAGCGATTGGTGCTTGTACTGGTCATAATCTATACAAAAAATCAGTAAAGAACTGATGAAAGAGTACAAATATAGCACTCATGAACATTTGGAGAAAAAATATATGTAGAAAAATGGAATAAAATATAACTTTTAAAATATGTGTTAAAAACTAGGGGTATACATACAATTTAAAAGAATATCTATGTCTACTAAGATAAAGTCCATGAGTATATGGACTTATTATTAGACAAAAAAAACTTTGCTTGGGTTAACCATATGACTACATGGGTTATACCAGACAATTTGTTACCCAATAATTACTGTTAGTGATTGCTTATGCAGAAATCTGGAAAAGCCAGGACATCTATACCTTTTAATTACCGTGATATCAAATGTATAACAGTCTAGGAATGCCTGAACAAAATACCTATTAGATAATCATGAATAATAAAGGGCAGAGAATGTATCTACACCTATACCTGGGATTACCGTTTAATTAGTAAAGTCCGGAAATACCGCACATCTATACCGTATAGTTACCGTGGTAGTGAGTAGAAGGCAGGGAATGTACCTATACCTGGGATTACCGTATGATTGATAAAGTCTGGGAATACCGGACACCTATACCTTTAAATTCCCGTATGGTTACCATGGTAGTGAATGAAAGGCAGGGAATAAACCTATACCTGGGATTACCGTGTGATTGATAAAGTCCGGGAATACCGGACACCTATACCTTGTAATTCCCGTGTAGTTACCTTAGTAGTGAGTAGAAGGCAGGAAATATACCTATACCTGGGATTACCGTGTGATTAATAAAGTCCGGGAATACGGACACCTATACCTTATAATTACCGTGGTAGTGGTTAGGTATCTATATTACAGAATGATTAGCAAAGTCCAGAAAACCCGGACATGTTTACCTTGTTATTACGGTAGATGGTGACTAAATATTCGTCAAAGCTGAAAGCCTCGCCACACCGGTGTCACAGTCTGGAAATGCCAGACTTCTATACCTTGTTATTACCATTATTGATAGCTAGTTTGTGATTACCGGATGTCTGGGCCTATTGGTTATTAGCCACATATACCGACTGCAAAAAGCCTGCACCTTTAACCTCTTAAGGACATATGACGGAATTTTTCCATCATAAAACACTTGAGCAAACTGAAAGCTGTGTCCTTAAAGGGTTAAATTACCATCCGTAGTGGCAAAGTACTGTTTTGCAGGCCTAGTCTAAATAGGAAGCCATTCCTAGGGTAAAATAAACCCACAGAGCGGTCAGTACAGCATAAAATATTAGGTAGTTATCATTAATAATATCGTAGACATAACGTTAAAAACATAAGACACAACAAGAGGGGGATGCCACTGACGCGTTTCGCCAAAGTGGCTGTATCAAAGGGATTTACATGGTATAGGTGTCCAGTATTCCTGGACTTTATCTTTCACTTGGTAACCCCAGGTATAGGTATATTCCCTACCCTCTACTCACCACCACGATAACTATAAGGTATAGATGTGCGGTATTTCCGGACTTTACTAATTAAACGGTAATCCCAGGTATAGGTGTAGATACATTCTCTGCCCTTTATTATTCATGATTATCTAATAGGTATTTTGTTCAGGCATTCCAAGACTGTTATACATTTGATATCACGGTAATTAATTATTGGGAAAACAAGTTGTCTGGTATATCCAGACCCAGGTATTCATATGCTTAACCCAGGCAAAGTTCGAGATATACTTTTTTTCCAGCTTGTCATAAAAGTTAAACAGATATCTTGCTCTGATATACCCAGACCATCACATAGTTGTAATTCAAGGCTGATTACAAAAGTGATTACAAAAGGCGATCTCATGGGCACTAACTTCTGGCACATGTAAATTACATACTACAATAACAGTCAGCATTTTTGTTAGTTGAATTTGTCACGAGACAAATTCAATATATCCCAACAGGCATTTTTTTGTCTAATAATAAGTCCATATACTTTTGGGCTTTATCTTAGTAGACATAGATATTCTTTTAAATTGTATGTATACCCCTAGTTTTTAACACATATTTAGTAAAAGTTATATTTTATTCCATTTTTCTACATATATTTTTTCTCCAAGCGTTCATGAGTGCTATATTTGTACTCTTTCATCAGTTCTTTACTGATTTTTTGTATAGATTATTTTATAATTCAACTGTTTATGAATTAAGATAGCCAGACCCCTTTTAGAACACCACTTCTCCCGCCTACTTACATTTGAGCTTAATGGCCTCCTGAGGTTTAAGGTGTGTCTCCTGAATAAATGCTATGTCTGGTCTTTTAATTCCTAGATGTCTGATCAATAACTTCCTTTTAATTGGGGACGTAATCCCACCAACATTCCATGACACTAATTTTAATTTTGCCATCTCGACTGCCTCAACAATAAGAAATGGAGGGAAAGGAGAGGAGAAGGGGAGGGGAAAAAAGTGCCAGTTGTAAACTATTCATATTACTTAAAATCACTTTATATAATACTGTCATTCTTTAATTGGGGCCTAGATTTATCCATGCCCACAGCCTCAATTATTATTCTATCCCCTTACTCAGACAATAGGCTTTTACTTCCTCAACTTTGTTGAAAGTAAGGGTTTCACCATCCTTGTCCAGGATTATCTTAGAAGGGTATATAAGTCTAGCCCTTAAGTTGGCTCTAATTAATTGTGAACAGAATGGGGCCATTTCCCTGTGTCTGGCTTGGGTTTCAAATGAAAAATCTTGAAACAGGAGTACCTTGTTAGGTCCTATCATAATGTTGTTATTTTTACGGTATAATCTGAGTATATGAAACTTATCCTGAAAGTTTAAAAATTTAATAACTACCCGTGGTTTTGCCAGACCATCAGAGTTCCTTCTAACTGCCCCTATTCTGTGAGCTCTTTCTATGGGTATCCTTATGTTGTCTGTATTACTATCTACTAGCTCAGGGAGTTGAGTGGCTGCAAAGCTTATCAGATCTTGGTATTCCCCAGTTTGTGGGAGCCCAACAACCCTAAGGTTGTTGCATCTAGACCTATCTTCTAGTTCTTGTATTTTGGACTGTAGAAAATTTAATTTAGTATTATGAGAGTTGTTCATCTGATCCTGAACTACTGCCCTATCCTCTAAGTCTGAGACTCTTGTTTCTAGTTCATTCATACGTGTCGCAAACTGTTTAATTTCGCTAGTAGCAGCCGCCATTTCTTGTCTTAGGGATTCAAATGTTGACATTACTAATTCTGAGATCTGCTGTAATAGCAGTGTGTTGCCTGTATTACCCGAACCTGTTTCATTATGTATTTGTGGTTCTAATAAACTCTCATTAGGTTTGAGTTTTTTTGTCTTTCTGCTTAGGCGGCATGCTAGATGGTGGAGTTTTAGAATGTGAAATATACCTTTCTGTAAAAATTAGTGTGAAGTGGCTAGTATTTAACCCCACAGATACGCTTGTGAAAGTAGCCTGAAGAGGGCTATTAATAACCTAATTATCTCTATCTCGTGGCTTGTGTAAAGCAAGTGAAGGAAAAAAAAAAGAGAAAAAAGTGTTAGTGACCAAAAACAATTAAAGCCAGCCTAGTGATGCTAAGAATATGTATGAATCTATGTGTGAATACAAAAGCACATGAATTTGTATTTTTCTCTTGATTATAGACCTGTCAATCTACATACAAGGAATGTGAATTGCCCCTAATATCGTGTCAACCAAAAAAGAAGGAATAGTAAAAAAAGAGTGATTGTGCCACTTAATTATATTGCATAGCTATAGTTACAGTTAGCCATCACACTACAAAACAGTGGCCATTTTTGCTGTGAAAAAAGAGCAGTTATAGTCTTAGGTCAACTTCCAAATTTGTTTTATAAGACCTGGCAAGAATTAGCTTAAACTAAAGTTTTCTAAAAAAAAAAAAAGTTTCAATACCAAGCCTGTACACAACTATTAGAAATTCATTGAAGCTAACACAGCCCTAATGACAAAAAATAGCTCAAACTAAAGCCTTCTAATAAACAAAATGATTTCAGTTATTATAGATACAAAGCCTATATACATCTATCAGAAGCTCTATAAAAGTAACAAGGCCCCAATCTTTTTGCATAAAAGATTAAGACATATAGTGATGTGCTTTATGGCCGACTCCTTGCTTATGGGGAATAAGCTAGACCAGTCCAGTTACAACAATGTTTAATAGTGTACTCCTGGCCTTTCCAATCCTTCCCTTGAGGTATTTAAGTGCTGTCTAAGACACCATAATGTCCCAAAAAAGACAGAAAAGTCCCCTTTTAGAGTAAAAGGATCCTGCTTTCAATAGGCAGACTTTAACCTCTCTTCCAGAGGAGCCTGTCTAAGGTATATCAAGTCTCTCTCTTTTCTGGCAGTCTCTGAGGAGTGTCTATGTGATATGGTTAAAGTCAATCACTGTATGTTGTTGTCTTATATTATTTAGGGAGAGATGTTTAGGCTTAAATTGGGCTGCTTAATCAATGCCCTTTCATCAGCTTGAGAGCCCGTATAATAAATACAGTGCAGCAGTAAAGCCTTTAAAACTCCCAATATAGCCCTTACCGTTACATATTTTCTATCGGCACATATATCCCATGTCACAATATTGTGATAAAAAAGTCAGATTTGCAGTGGTTCTGATAAAAGGTAAGAAGGGGCTTTGCCCGTGATGCTTGCTGTTTTGATGTCTCTTCAGGCTAGCAGTTCTGGACCTATCTGGATGTCCCGGGTCTTGGGCCCTTGCTTCTCACTACCGATGCTGTAAGTCAGCTATGATGGTATTTCCTAGGAGTTATGCTGGCCTTCCTCTGCAGCTCTACTGGAAGGGTTTCCTGTTGGGTGTGGTGAGAAAAAAACGCTGGAGTCGGACACCTCCGCCTTCAGCTGTCTCACCTCTCCCGGCTTCAAGCTCAGCTTCTCCTATTACCTCAAGCGATAGTTTTGCAAGTTTGGCTTGATTCCCCACAGCCTTGTGTTTATGGCCATCTGTAACGTCGGATTTTCCACAGTGCGAGAATGCCACTCCGGTTCCAGGTTTACATATTGTATGAGAATCATATTTGGAAATGCATGGTTAGACAGACTATTACAGGGTTGGCCTTATATGCAGATGACTTACTGATTTTCCTCAAAGATAAAAAAAATAATATCCCAACTTTAATGCAAATTATGGACAATTTCAGTTCCTTTTCTAGGTATAAGGTCAATCGTAGAAAGTCTGAAATATTATGGTTATATAAGCATAAGGATAGCTTACAAAAGACTCCTTTTACAGAAGTGAGCAATTATATTAGATATTTGGGTATCAAAATAAGCTGGAATCCCAATGAATGGTATACATTGAATTATTCATTATTGTGGGCTAAAATCAAAAAAGATTTGATTAAATGGTCAAAATTCCCTCTCTCCCTGTCAGGCAAGATTAATCTGATTAAAATAATGATATTTCCTAAAATCCTCTATTTAATGCAAAGTATTCCTTTATCACCAAGAAAGACCTTGCACTTTACAGGCAGATTTGTTTAGGGTTCTTATGGAATAAAAAGAAGAAGGCGTGGGCTTTAAATAGGTTGACATCTCACAGAGATAAAGGTGGGTTACCTCTCCCTGATTGAGAAGTTTACAATTGGGTTTGTATAGGAAAGTTTTCTCTTGATTTGATTACAGACTCAGACTATTACACACCCTCTTCTTACACACCCACGCCTGAGGACGTACCCTGCACGTCCTCGGTGTGGAAAGCAGCTGGAAGCGATCCTGCTCGCTTCCAGCTGCTTTCCGGTTATTGCAGTGATGCCTCGATATGGAGGCATCCTGCAATAACCTTTTACGGCCATCCGATGCAGAGAGAGCCACTCTGTGTCCCTCTCTGCACCGGACATCGATGGCCGGTATCGTTGGTGGGTGGGAGCCATTGATGGCCCTGGTCATGTGGAGGGGGGCGGGATCGTGGGCGGGGAAGTCCGGGGGAGCGCGCGGGCGTGCGCACGTGCACGAGGGGGTGGGGGCGGGCGCGTGCATGGGGAGGGAGCGGGTGGGAACCGCTACACTACAGAAAAAATGTGTCCCAAAACAAAATAAAAGTGGGACATTTAATGTTAAAAAAAAAAACCTTAGGTGTCATTTAGGTGGTGGGGGTTGGTCTGTGGGGGGGAGCTACACTACAGAAAAAAAAAATAAATAAACATTTGATTGTTCAAACTGGGTACTGGCAGACAGCTGCCAGTACCCAAGATGGGCCCCAATAAGGCTTAGGGGGAATCATAAACACAGCATATGTAAATATGCTTTTTTTTTTTTTTCTTCTTAAAAAAAAACAAAAAAAAAACTTATTTTAGTACTGGCAGACTTTCTGCCAGTACTTAAGATGGCGGGGACAATTGTGGGGTGGGGGAGAGAAGGGAGCTGTTTGGGAGGGATACCCCTTCACTGTTAGCCATAATACACGTGTGATACGCAGCAGCATTTAGCGACTTTCTAATTACCAAAAAGCAACGCCAAAGTCATATATGTCTGCTATTTCTGAACAAAGGGCATCCCAGAGAAGCATTTACAACCATTTGTGCCATAATTGCACAAGCTGTTTGTAAATAATTTCAGTGAGAAACCTAAAATTGTGAAAAAATGTATGTTTTTTTTAATTTGATCGCATTTGGCGGTGAAATGGTGGCATGAAATATACCAAAATGGGCCTAGATCAGTACTTGGGGTTGTCTACTACACTAAAGCTAAAATTAACCCTAGAAGCTCCCTACATGCTCCCTAATTAACCCCTTCACTGCTGGGCATAATACACGTATTGTGCGCAGTGGCATTTAGCAGCCTTCTAATTACCAAAAAGCAAAGCCAAAGCCATATATGTCTGCTATTTCTGAACAAAGGGGATCCCAGAGAAGCATTTACAACCATTTATGCTATAATTGCATAAGTTGTTTGTAAATAATTTCAGTGAGAAACCTAAAGTTTGTGAAAAAATTTGTGAAAAAGTGAACAATTTTTTTTATTTGATCGCATTTGGCTGTGAAATAGTGGCATGAAATATACCAAAATGGGCCTAGATCAATACTTTGGGATGTCTTCGAAAAAAAATATATATACATGTCAATGGATATTCAGGGATTCCTGAAAGATATTAGTGTCCCAATGTAACTAGCGCTAATTTTGAAAAAAAGTGGTTTGGAAATAGCAAAGTGCTACTTGTATTTATGGCCCTATAACTTGCAAAGAATGTAAACATTGGGTATTTCTAAACTCAGGACAAAATTTAGAAACTATTTAGCATGGGTGTTTTTTGGTGGTTGTAGATGTGTAACAGATTTTGGGGGTCAAAGTTAGAAAAAGTGTGTTTTTTTCCATTTTTTCCTCATATTTTATAATGTTTTTTATAGTAAATTATAAGATATGATGAAAATAATGGTATCTTTTGAAAGTCCATTTAATGGCGAGAAAAACGGTATATAATATGTGTGGGTACAGTAAATGAGTAAGAGGAAAATTACAGCTAAACACAAACACCGCAAAAATGTAAAAATAGCCTTGGTCCCAAACGGACAGAAAATGGAAAAGTGCTGCGGCGGTCATTAAGGGGTTAATAAAATTGGGTAATGAGATCAACGATTTAGAAATACAGTTGCAAAAATACAAATTAGATAAAGAATATCTTGAAAAAGAATTAAAATTAAAAGAGATGATGAATAGGACAAAAAAAAGAATTATTAGATATGAAAAAGAAAAAATTTGAAAGAGATAGAGAAGATTACAAATATTTTGAGGGAACTGAAGGTAGAAAATATTTTAGTACACATTTTTGGAGATTTAATAGACATACTGAAAAAACTGAAGTTTTAACTACTGATATTGAAACTAAAATATCTAAAGAACAAAACCACTCTGATGAAACACCTTGGAGAACAGTTCATCACAATCGTAGGCACTATACTGAACACTCTCAGGATAACGATTAAACACAAATTACCATAGAAATCAAACTTCTGTCCCTTTTAATATAAATAGAGCAAATAGACAATATGAAAATTATAGATCTAATGAGTCTAATAGACAAAACAGAAACAATAGACCCAATGAGAATTATAGAAATCAATATGATTACAAACAGACCACATATCCGCACAATGTGGGGCTTAGGGATCAATACAATTATTGGGATAGGGACTATAACAACAGGAATGTTTATTCTAGGGGGCATGAAAATAGGAGTGTCCATTTTAGAAATAGCAATATACAAGATAATGGCTACAGGAATTTTCAACCATATAATAAATTTGAACAAAATGGTAATAATAATTATGAATCGTATAATAGGTTCGAACCACTAAGACACATAGACATAGAAAATAGGACCTATACAGGTAACACAGAACATAACACTTATAATAGGGATTTTTTAGGCTTAGGACAAATGAGCAGAGAGTTGATACCTCCAGAGAGGGAAAACAAGACCTCAAAAAAGAGAAAAGAGTCAGAAAGAGAGGATCAAGAGGAACATTTTTACATAAAACCAAAAGTCAAGAAGAAAAAATAGAAAAAATAAAAATAATAGAAAAGATTGAAATACCAAAAGAAATAAAAGAAATAGAAATACAGGCAGAAACAACTAATAAAAGTAACACTACAAATTATAAAGGTATTTATAATTTAAGTAAAAATTAATCTGAGCCAAGAACAAAATGAAGTTCTGAGCAAAGGTTTATCCTTTGCTCCTAGCAATAAAATTAATAAATTTAATACTTATATAGACGTACAGAAATATATTAGATCACTTACTTTAAAGAGATATTTCTTTCATGTAATTAGCAAGAGTCCATGAGCTAGTGACGTATGGGATATACATTCCTACCAGGAGGGGCAAAGTTTCCCAAACCTCAAAATGCCTATAAATACACCCCTCACCACACCCACAAATCAGTTTTACAAACTTTGCCTCCTGTGGAGGTGGTGAAGTAAGTTTGTGCTAGATTCTACGTTGATATGCGCTCCGCAGCAGGTTGGAGCCCGGTTTTCCTCTCAGCGTGCAGTGAATGTCAGAGGGATGTGAAGAGAGTATTGCCTATTTGAATTCAATGATCTCCTTCTACGGGGTCTATTTCATAGGTTCTCTGTTATCGGTCATAGAGATTCATCTCTTACCTCCCTTTTCAGATCGACGATATACTCTTATATATACCATTACCTCTACTGATTCTCGTTTCAGTACTGGTTTGTCTTTCTACTACATGTAGATGAGTGTCCTGGGGTAAGTAAGTCTTATTTTCTGTGACACTCTAAGCTATGGTTGGGCACTTTTATATAAAGTTCTAAATATATGTGTTTAAACATTTATTTGCCTTGATTCAGGATGTTCAACGTTCCTTATTTTCAGACAGTCAGTTTCATATTTGGGATAATGCATATGAATAATTCCATTTTTTCTTACCTTAAAATTTGACTTTTTTTTCTGTGGGCTGTTAGGCTCGCGGGGCTGAAAATGCTTCATTTTATTGCGTCATTCTTGGCGCGGACTTTCTTGGCGCAAAAATTTTCTTGTCATTTCCGGCGTCATACGTGTCGCCGGAAGTTGCGTCATTTTTTTGACGTTTTTGCGCCAAAAAATGTCGGCGTTACCGGATGTGGCGCTATTCTTGGCCAAATAATGTGGGCGGCTTTTTTGGCGCTAAAAAAATTGAGCGTCATTGTTGTCTCCACAATATTTAAGTCTCATTATTTATTGCTTCTGGTTGCTAGAAGCTTGTTCATTGGCATTTTTTTCCCATTCCTGAAACTGTCATTTAAGGAATTTGATCAATTTTGCTTTATATGTTGTTTTTTCTATTACATATTGCAAGATGTCTCAGATGGACTCTGAATCAGAAGCCACTTCTGGAAAAACGCTTAACTGAGTTTCAGTTCTACCAAAGCTAAGTTCATTTATTTTAAATGTTATAAATGTTTATCTTTAGCTATGGTTTGTAATAAGTTATTATGTTATACTTTTACATGCGAATTCCATTAGTATTTATGCTTTATATATTTTCTTTTCTTACAAGAAATATTTAGAAGACTTATAAGAAATATTTTTCTGATTCTATGTTAAAGGCTTTGTCTGACTTCGTGCCTTCTAATAAAATTTTTCTTCATTTTATTGAATATTTTCGCAAATGAGGGTTAATTTATGTCTTTAGCTTTTTTAGCTAGAAGAATTTTGTGATTTTTAAAAAAAAAAATCAAAAAAAAAATCCATATTTCTTTTGCTCTATGATAATCAATTATTTGTTTTATAATTGGATTCAATTCTTAACTGTTACTCTGGGCTTCAAGGTTGAGTTCTAAGACTAAAACTTTAAGCTTATACTGGTTTGGTTCTTCTTATTAAGGAACGAATTCCTGAGTTCTTTCCCAAGTAACATGTCTATATTTGGAGTTCGAAATCAGCTCCCTAATTTTGCGATGTACGTGCCGTATTCCAGCTTGGCTGGTAAGGGGCAGGTTAAGGCTTCTTTGAGATTTCTTTGATTTTATTCCAGTAAGGCTAACACTTTCTTTAACTGTGTTTCTGTCCTATATATTTTGGGTACTGTTGAAGCATGGCTGGGCACCCATGGGGTTCAAGCGCTGCTCAGACCTGGAATCTTCTAGGGTATTTCTTCCAGTTCCTTTTGAGGAACCGGGGTTTGGAGTTTTTATTCAAACTATTTTGCCTTTTTATGGTTGTTGATAGCATTATTTGTTTTCATTAGATACAATAAATGCATATTTTCATTTTTCTGTTTTCATTCAGATTATTTTCTGAGGATGCGGAATCTCATATGATTCACTTACTCTTCAGGACATAGTTAGAGGATCTTCTTTTCAAAAGCTCTTGATTCCTCACACAAGGGTCACCTTTTTTAGGTTTCCAGATAGTTTGTGTCACTGTCCTTGTCTCTATCAGACAAGGGATAATGTTATGGGTTCCGTCTATTGGTACCTTTAGTCTCTATTATTTCCTTCAGTTGCTATATATGCATAGAAGTTTTAGGTCTTATGGCCACAGCATTGGATTCAATTCCCTTTGCTCATTTTCACTAGAAAGAACCTTTCCAGTCTTTTATAAGTGTTGTTTCTTCAAGAACATGGTTGGAGGATCAATTTACCAAAAAGTTTGTTTGATTCCTCAGACAAGGGTAACTTTTTTAGGTTTCCTGATAGATTCAGTGTTCTTGATTCTGTCTATGACTGACAAGAGGCGTCTGAAATTGGTTTCAGCTTATCGAAACCTTCAGTCTCAATCTTTCCCTTCGATAGCCTTATGCATGGAAATTCTAGGTCTTATGACTGCTACATTGGACGCGATCCCCTTTGCTCGTTTTCACATGCGACCTCTTCAGCTCTGTATGCTGAACCAGTGGTGCAGGGATTATACAAAGATATCTCAATTAATATCTTTAAAACCGATTGTTCGACACTCTCTGACGTGGTGGACAGACCACCATCGTTTAGTTCAGGGGGCTTCTTTTGTTCTTCCAACCTAGACTGTGATCTCAACAGATGCAAGTCTGACAGGTTGGGGAGCTGTATGGGGGTTTCTGACAGCACAAGGGGTTTGGGAATCTCAGGAGGTGAGATTACCAATCAACATTTTTGGAACTCCGTGCAATTTTCAGAGCTCTTCAGTCGTGGCCTCTTCTAAGAGAGAGTCGTTCATTTGTTTCTAGACGGACGATGTCACAACCGTGGCATATGTCAATCATCAAGGAGGAACTCACAGTCCTCTGGCTATGAAAGAAGTCTCTCGAATACTTGTATGGGCGGAATCCAGCTCCTGTCTAATTTCTGCGGTTCATATCCCAGGTTTAGACAATTGGGAAGCGGATTATCTCAGTCGCCAAACGCTACATCCGGGCGAATGGTTTCTTCACCCAGAGGTATTTCTTCAGATTATTCAAATATGGTGACTTCCAGAAATAGATCTGATGGCTTCTCATCTAAACAAGAAGCTTCCCAGGTATCTGTCCAGATCCAGGGATCCTCAGGCGGAAGCAGTGGATGCATTGTCACTTCCTTGGAAGTATCATCCTGCTTATATCTTTCCGACTATAGTTCTTTTTCCAAGATTCTAAAGGAACGTTTGTTTATTCTGCTGGTTGCTCCAGCATGGCCTCACAGGTTTTGGTATGCGGATCTTGTCCGGATGGCCACTTGCCAACCGTGGACTCTTCCGTTAAGACCAGACCTTCTATCGCAAGGTCCTTTTTTCCATCAGGTTCTCAAATCCTTAAATTTGAAGGTATGGAGATTGAATGCTTGATTCTCAGTCATAGAGGTTTCTCTGACTCTGTGATTCATACTATGTTACAGGCTCGTAAAACTGTATCTAGGAAGATATATTATCGAGTCTAGAAGATTTACATTTCTTGGTGTTTTTCTCATCATTTTTCTTGGCATTCTTTTAGAATTCCTAGAATTTTACAGTTTCTTCAGGTTGGTTTGGATAAGGTTTGTCTGCAGTTCCTTGAAAGGTCAAATCTCTGCTTTTTCTGTTCTTTTTCACAGAAAGATCGCTAGTCTTCCTGATATTCATTGTTTTGTACAAGCTTTGGCTCGTATAAAATCTGTTATTAAGTCAATCTCTCCTCCTTGGAGTTTGAATTTGGTTCTGGGGGCTCTTCAAGCTCCTCCGTTTGAACCTATGCATTCGCTGGATATTAATTACTTTCTTGGAAAGTTTTGTTTCTTTTGGCCATCTCTTCTGCTAGAAGAGTTTCTGAATTATCTGCTCTTTCTTGTGAGTCTCCTTTTCTGATTTTTCATCAGGATAAGGCGGTGTTGCAAACTTCTTTTAAATTTTTACCTAAGGTTGTGAATTCTAACAACATTAGTAGAGAAATTGTGGTTCCTTCATTGTGTCCTAATCCTAAGAATTCTAAGGAAAAGTCGTTGCATTCTTTGGATGTAGTTAGAGCTTTGAAATATTATGTTGAAGCTACTAAGGATTTCCGAAAGACTTCTAGTCTATTTGTTATCATTTCCGGTTCTAGGAAAGGTCAGAAGGCTTCTGCCATTTCTTTGGCATCTTGGTTAAAATCTTTGTTTCATCATGCCTATGTCGAGTCGGGTAAAACTCTGCCTCAAAGGATTATAGCTCATTCTACTAGGTCAGTTTCTACTTCCTGGGCGTATAGGAATGAAGCTTCAGTTGATCAGATTTGCAAAGCAGCCACTTGGTCTTCTTTGCATACTTTTACTAAATTCTACCATTTTGATGTGTTTTCTTCTTCTGAAGCAGTTTTTGGTAGAAAAGTACTTCAGGCAGCTGTTTCAGTTTGATTCTTCTGCTTATAATTTCAGTTTTTTTCATTATAAGATTTAAACTTTATTTTGGGTGTGGATTTTTTTCAGCGGAATTGGCTGTCTTTATTTTATCCCTCCCTCTCTAGTGACTCTTGCGTGGAAGATCCACATCTTGGGTAGTCATTATCCCATACGTCACTAGCTCATGGACTCTTGCTAATTACATGAAAGAAAACATAATTTATGTAAGAACTTACCTGATAAATTCATTTCTTTCATATTAGCAAGAGTCCATGAGGCCCACCCTTTTTTTGTGGTGGTTATGATTTTTTTGTATAAAGCACAATTATTCCAATTCCTTATTTTTTATGGTTTCGCACTTTTTTCTTATCACCCCACTTCTTGGCTATACGTTAAACTGATTTGTGGGTGTGGTGAGGGGTGTATTTATAGGCATTTTGAGGTTTGTGAAACTTTGCCCCTCCTGGTAGGAATGTATATCCCATACGTCACTAGCTCATGGACTCTTGCTAATATGAAAGAAATGAATTTATCAGGTAAGTTCTTACATAAATTATGTTTTTTCAAAAACACCAGTTGAAAAAACCATTATAGAGGAAAACACACAACAGACAAATAAGATTAAACACTCAGGTCTCAAAAAGAAATCAATATTCTATCCAAAACATGAAAAAGGCCCCTATCTGGAGACTTTTGAGAAACTGGTATTAGATGATCTAAAGAAAATGAAAGAACAAAAAATGAGTCAGAAAGATCACAATTTAAATAAGAAAGAATGAGATGCATTAGATGCTCTGGAACAAAATAAAGAAATAATTATAAAACCTGCGGATAAAGGGGGAGGGATAGTCCTACTCGATAGAGAACACTATAATAAAATCTGTAGAGATCTCATAGGGGACACCAAAACTTATAAAAAATGTGTAAGAAACCCGACTAGCTTCTGCAAATTAGAACTGAAAATTATCTTATCTGAAGCAAAAAATAATGATATCTTAAATGACAATGAATTAGGATATCTTTTACCTCAATATCCTAAAATTCCTTTATTTTATATTCTACCCAAAATTCATAAGTCCATAACAGATCCACCTGGACGACCAATAGTTTCGGGTATAGGGTCATTAACTTCAAACTTATCAGAATATGTTGATCTATACCTATAGAAATATGTAATTAATCTGGATAGCTACCTTAAAGACTCAACAAGTATAATACAACTGTTAGAACAAATCACATGGGATGATAATATGTGGCTTGTGACGTCACGTCACTATACACATGCATAAGACATATAGATGGTTTAAGAGCAGTAGAGTACTATTTGGAGAATGATGAAAATTTAATTGTACCACATAGAAATTTTATTCTGGAAAGTATTAAATTTATTTTAAGCATAATTATTTTAACTATGAAGATGTGTTTTATGATCAAATCTGTGGGACAGCAATGGGGACCAGGTTCGCTCCAAGTTACGCAAACCTCTTTATGGGTTTTTGGGAAACAGATTTTCTTACAAATATGGCGGTTGCAGCGAACCTGGTCTCCTATAATAGATATATAGATGCCATTTTAATAGTTTGGAGAGGAGATAAACCCCAATTTGAGTCCTTTTTTAAAAAAATGAATGAAAACGATATTAGCTTAAAATTTACATATGATATTAGTAAAGAAAGGATAATATTTTTAGATTTAGAAATCTTTATAGAGAATAATAAAATTAACACAAAAACACATTTCAAACCAGTTGACAGTAACAATTATATACACGCAGAGAACTGTCATCTACACATATGGAAAAATAATATACCAAAGGGACAAATACTACGTATAAGAAAAAACTGCACCAGTGACAAAGATTATTTGGAGCAATCAACCATTCTTAAAAACAAGTTTATTGAAAGGGGATATGAGAGTGCTGCTATTGATAAAGAAATAAATAGGATAAAAGAGATTAATAGAAAGGATATTATACATGGTCTAAGAAAAGGAATAAAATAAGAAGATAAACCTTTTATACCGTTGGTGACTCAATATAATAATAATCACAAGAAAGTGGAGAGAATCATTAAGAAGCATTGGAATATTTTAAACTTAGACGAGAAACTTAAAGGGCTAGTAGGTGATGCTCCAAATATAGTCTACAGAAAGGCTAATAATTTAAAGAATAGATTAGCACCAACAGATCTAAAAAGACATAAAAATAAGAAAATAGATAAGGATCTACTTGGAAAAGATCTAAAAGGTTTTTTTTCCATGTCTTGCATGTAAAGCCTGTAGACATTCAGAGAAAAAGAAAAAAATCCACTCAAATGTGACTGGTAAAGAATATGAAATTAAATCTCTTATCAGATGCACAGATAAAAACATTATTTACCTTATTAACTGTAAATGTGGAAAACAGTATATAGGAGAGTCCACTAGACCCGTTAGAGAAAGAGTCAGGGAGCATATTTTATCAACAGAGAAAAGAAATGAAGACCTTCCTGTGCCTAGACATTTTTTAGCCTGCAATAATTGTAACTTAAAGCATTTTAAATATATAGCTATAGACAAATTAAACCCAGATTGGAGGGGGGGGGTGATATACAGACTGAGCTGCTTAAATTGGAATACAAATGGATCTATGAGGGAGGGCGGAGCTAGCCAGCCTAGGAGATGGCTGCTGTCTGACTGAGCTCCTGTGCCCTATCTAAGTGTGAACGTAAATGGCATTAGCCACCTTGCACTTTGAAGCGCCAAACTGACGGACAAGAGAGCTACTTCACCCTAGCCCATGATCTGAGAGACCTGCACTGCTCGCCATAGCAGATCGATTTAAACAGCAAGTGCTTATTGCGCACACAGGCCTGTCGCAGTACAAACCCAGCTTGGAGCCGATCACCTGGTACCGGTCACTTGGGAACATCATAAAAGTGAGATATTTAGAGGGATCACCTCCGGAACGTAAAC
Source organism: Bombina bombina (assembly GCF_027579735.1). Lineage (NCBI taxonomy): Eukaryota > Metazoa > Chordata > Amphibia > Anura > Bombinatoridae > Bombina > Bombina bombina. The sequence continues at coordinate 752,806,616 of NC_069503.1, forward strand.
CGGACCATGAGAGCAAATACCTGCTGAGAAACGGAACGGGCCTCACTTTGAAATAACCTCCGTGGTAGGCCGCAGCCTGCGCTCAATTACGTTGCGCACTCGACATTCAAGTTACTGAAACAGAGACAAAAATAAGGGTGAAGCACTCTAAGAGGGTAAGAGAGCGGACAATAAGCGGTAAATTGTCTGCAACATTAATACTGGGGACACTAACAAAGAGCTTTAATATGTACATTCTCAATAGCAGTAACTGCACACATACCGCAAGTAATACTCCTCCAGCAGCTCAAACTGTGATGTAACCCCTCATGTAAACACCTTTGCCGTTTTTGCAATTGAAATGCTGTAATTACACCCTCTCCAATATAAGTTCTCAAATACTGCTCAAAGCAAACAAATCTGCAGTTTTTATTCCTGTTCAGTAACTACAACACTAGCAAAGACTTAATGAACTGCACACAGAGCATTAATTAATCTCTCTACTTCTCTCTTTAAGTGACAACAAAAACAGGGAGACTAGACCTCTTTAGACACATACAGCTATGTCTCCAAAAAGGGTTCCTAAACCAAATAAAAACACTAAACTCCCAAAAGCATCTACTCACTCAGTAAACAGCTTTTTCAAGACATTAGAAGCCAAGACTCCAGCTACTATGGAAGAAGTGTTACCAGACCAAGGATCCAACCAAAGTTCATCAGACTCTGAAAGTGACCATACAACAGAAAATATTACAATCCCTACAGCCCTCTTCAAAACACTACCATCAAAGAAAGATTTTTCTTCCCTCCTTTCTCAAGTCAAGCAATGCATCAAAGATGAAATTTCAGACCTCAAAAAAGATATCACGGATATCGGCCATAGAGTTGAAGCATTAGAAAACAGCCAAGATTTACATGCAGAAGCTATCTCTGACCTGCATAACACTATCCATAAACAGGATACAACTATCACCGAATTAGAGGATAAGATAGACGATGTTGAAAATCGCAGCAGACGTCAGAACATCAGATTGAGGGGCATCCCTGAATCCATTCCACCATCAGATCTTGAACAATACCTTCAAGATTTGTTTAGCACGCTGAGAAAAGAAGAAACGCCATCCAAAATCAGTTTAGACAGAGCCCACAGGGCCTTACGCCCCAAACCGCTAGCGGGACAACCACCAAGGGATGTTATAGTCTGTGTCACTAACTTCCAAGAAAAAGAAGAGCTAATGAGACTAGCTAGAGAGCAACAGCCCATCAAATATGAAAACACAGAGATACAAATGTTTGCTGATCTATCACAGAGAACTCTTACAAAAAGAAAGGAACTCAAACCACTCACAATGTTGCTAAGGAAGCTAAATATCCCGTATAGATGGGGGTTTCCTTTCCACCTCCTGATCCTCTGGAGGGGGAGACGCATCACATGTTCATCCATCAAAGATATACCAGGTATATGTAAAGATCTGGACATTCCATCCCCCCAAATGGAGGAAAATACCTCGTCCCAAGAGAGACATTCAAGCCCGGATAAGCCCTCTCCCCTGCCACAAAGGAACGAATGGAGACAAGCCTCTCAAAGAAAGATGCGCAAACCTGCACTGCCAGCATCTTCAACATTGGATGAAAGGGGATAAGGACTAACCACCACCCCCAAAGATTCTACACTTATCATTCTGAGTCAACTTATGGAGGGACTACCAACTGCAAGTATCACCAGCAAACTTTATTATATTGGGCATGAAGACCCTAAGAAATGTTGGTATGGAGTTTTAAAGGGTAAAATGTTAATTGTTAACTGATGTTGACGTTCATTTCTTGTTCTCACTTAGTCGGGAGTTTATCTCCTTTAAGATAGAAATATGTTGTTAAGATTGTTGTGTTTTATTGTGTTTCTTCACTGTCCCTTTTTTTCTCTTTTCCTTTTCTATCCTTTCTTCTCTATCCTTTGTAAGTATGTATTGCTAAATACTCACATGCCAGAATGCAAAATGTGTTATTGTCAATCACTCTCACCCCTGCCGATTCTACATGATGGTTAATCTTACACCACAAAACCTCAACATCTATACACAAAACACCAAGGGCCTCAATTGTCCCAATAAACGAAGAATGGCTATTCTAGACCTCCAAAAAAAAAGGTGGACATATCCTAATGCTCCAAGAAACACATTTCAAAGGCAAAAATATCCCTAAATATTTTTCTACACATTACCCCCTACACTTCCATAGTTCCAACCCACACAAAAAAATTAATGGAGTGAGCATCCTAATCCACAAATCGATCCCTTTTACTATGACACATATTATATCTGACAAGGAGGGCAGATATCTATGCTTGAAAGGTCTCCTTTATGGTAAACCTGTAACTTTAATAAATGTTTACACCCCAAATTCACATCAAGATAAATTTATAACCTCAGTAGTGGACCTAATTCTTTCAGAGGCAAAGGGTTCAGTGATCATGGCGGGAGATCTGAACCTCCCCCTAGACCCCACAGTTGATTGCTCAAATCCTCTCACTAGAACCAAAATCCCACATCTTCATACCATATGGCAAAAATTTAAACTTCTCAGCCTGCACGACACCTGGAGATATTTCAACCCTCAAAAACTAGACTATACCTTCTTTTCTCACCCTAATAAGACCTATTCTAGGCTGGACTATATTTTAGTAGATCACTTAATATTATCCCACACTATACATTCAGATATTCAGCATACAACATGGTCGGACCATTCACTAGTGACATGTAACATAAAATGGCCAACAGCTCCCATTAGACCTTTCCAATGGAAATTAGAAGATTCACTAGTACTAGACCCAACACAAAAAAAACTTTTTCTAGAACATATAACCTCTTACTTCTCCATAAATGCGACACCGGACATTAATGTGACCACCCTTTGGGAGGCTCACAAGAGTACTATAAGAGGTGAGTTTATCAAGGCTGCCGCCCAAATTAAAAAGAAAAGTCGAGAGGAGATAAATACACTAGCTACAGAAATCGCGGACTTAGATTTCAAACATAAATTAAACCCCTCTGACACTTCTATCCTAGACCAACTCAAGCTTAAAAGAGAAAATATGAACTCTATACTGCATATCCAAACACAAACGAAACTCCTACATTTACACCAAACCTTCTACAGGGAAGGAAACAAATCGGGAAAGCTTTTAGCCAGGGCATTAAAGAAACAACAGCAGAAAACCTACATTCATTCCATCAAAACATCACATGGTAAACAATTAGAAGACACCAAGTCCATAGCCAGGGAATTCAAGGAATTCTACCATAAACTTTATAATCTTTTGCCACTTAGAAATCCACAAAAACATGCACTCCTTTGTAACAGATACCTAGATAACCTGCCTATCCCCAAGCTCAACACAGACCAATGCCAGCACCTAGATCGGCCCATTCAATCATCTGAAGTACTAGAGGCAATAAAACAATTAAAACAAAATAAAGCTCCAGGCCCTGATGGCTTTACAGGACTATATTATAAGACATTTGCTTCTGTTCTGGTACCTCACTTAACATCACTATTTAACTCCATACCAGAGAAACTACCTTTCCCGGATACTATGATGCAAGCGAATATCTCAGTTTTAGCTAAACCTGGCAAGCCCCCAAACATCCCAGCTAACTTTAGGCCTATCTCCTTATTAAATATTGATCTCAAACTATACGCAAAAATTCTAGCCTCCTGCCTTAACCAAATTCTCCCATCCATAGTTCACCAAGACCAAGTGGGCTTCGTCCCATATAGAGAAGCAAAATATAACACGGTCAAAGTACTCAATTTGCTAGAACAGGTTACACAAAATAAGACCCCGACTGTTTTTGTATCTACCGACGCTGAAAAAGCTTTCGACTGACTGGACTGGACATACCTACTCTCGACCCTACAACATTTCCACATCCCAGACTCTTTTATCCAAAAAATTCTTGCTCTATACTCAAATCCTATGGCGCAGATTAAGATTAATGGAACCCTTTCTGAACCCTTTGAAATTCGGAACGGCTCCAGACAGGGATGTCCCCTCTCACCACTTCTGTTTATCTTATCCCTAGAGCCTCTGGCTATCAAAATAAGACTGAATGACCAAATCCACGGAATATCTATAGCGGACCATATACATAAACTGGCCATATTCGCGGACGACATACTCTTGACCCTTACAAACCCTATATCATCACTACAGCAGGCAATCACTGAATTAACACAGTTTGGGACGATATCAAATTTCCTAGTAAACATGAATAAATCGGAATACTTGCCAATACACCTGACAACTAAGGCCCTTAATACATTAAAATCAACTTGTCCCCTTAAACAGCAAACAAAATTCCTGAAATATCTTGGCATTCACATTACCCCAGACAAGGCAGATCTCCGCAAATATAACTATGGAGGCCTGATCACAGAGCTCCAAACATTAACATCCCAATGGCTCCCAAAAAATATATCCTGGACAGGTAGAATACAGGCAGTGAAAATGACTCTACTACCAAAAGTTTTATACATTCTTCAGACAGTTCCTATCCCAGGTATACAAAAAGATTTAGATACTATGCAAAGGATCATAAATGACTACATTTGGAGACGCAGACCCCCGAGGATTAACAAAAACACACTCTTTAAACCTCCAGCAGAGGGAGGCTTGGGGGTTCCCCACCTTCGCTCTTATAAACTCGCTATATCTCTCCAGAGAATTCTTGAGTGGTACAAATTTAATACATCTAATTATAAGAGCTGGGTCCAAATTGAGTCTAATCTAGCTATCACTGACAACCTAAATACCGCAAGTTGGAACCCGGCTCATTTTACCAAACACTCTATCTCAACATCATCCATCTCCAACGAAACCTGGGCAGATTGGAAACACATCTGCAAAACACCAAACAAAATTTCATCCAAATACTCACCCCTCACTACACTACTGAATAACCCGGAATTTAACCCCGGCACAACCCCAGAATCCAACTCTCACGTAGACCCCCAAAAACTCCTCCCCATATATCTCCTAATAGAGGATAATAAGACTATCAAAGGAAAATCTCAACTTGACTTAATAGAACACCCCTTCCTCTCATCTTGGCTTCGTGTACACCAAATGAAACATTATATATCTACGCACAAATACAAAAGCGACCTTCTCCGCCCCCTCACGGTATTTGAACAGATCTGTATATCCAAAGAAAATATAAAAGGAATAATCTCCAAGTTATACAAACTTACCTTAACTCTCACTTATCCAGATCTTCCATCCTACACAAAGAGATGGGATAACGAATTGCACTCAAATACATCAACAGAGACATGGTTACGCAGATTCTCAAATCTTTCACATTCAGCACACTCAGCCCATGCAAAGGAAACTAATGTCAAACTATTAATGAGGTGGTATTTAACGCCAGCCAGAATTAAATATATATTCAAACAAGCCTCAGGCGCATGCTGGAGAGGTTGCCCCGAAGAAGGGCACCTTACCCACATTTGGTGGGAGTGCCAACATATTAAACCATACTGGTCCAGCGTTTTTCAGAACATCAATAAAGCCTTAAGCAGTCAACTGACACCCAGCCCAGAATTAATAATGCTAAACCACCCACCGGAGGTCACTTGTAAAATAAGAAAACACCTTTATTGCATCATGTTAAATGCAGCTAATCAGTTAATACCGAAAAAATGGAAATCAGCAACCACACCCACCATCCCAGATTGGATTGACTTAGTCAATAAAAACTTAAAACTAGAGAGATTATATTATCTAAAATTAGACAAACTATCATTATATCTGGACATGTTGTTTCTGTGGGAATCTGTTCAATATAATACTCAGAACATATAATGTACTTGTTCAGTAACACACACAACCAAAGTGATACAGAAAATATGGTATTCATAAATGTCTAAGTTTTTCTTTTTCACTATACCCTTCATTTTCTCTTTCCTTTCTTTTTCTTAACTACCATCTACTCCTCTCCCTATAAGGCAAGAGACCAGTTACTAATGTTTCACAAAATCACATCTTGGTTTACGTCACAGCCTATGAGAGAGGCAGATTAGTGATGTCCTCACAATGTTGAACAATGGGAAAGTTCTCATGCTGTACATTCTAGTCTAGAGACTTTGAACTTCCCTGAATTACAGCGCAACTGGAAAGAGACTCTAAGCTTGAGGCATCATGGAAAAGACTATAAATCCTAAATGTTGTGATGTGGGCTAATGTGAAATCTTTATTTATTTATTTTTTTCTTTATCTATGAAAATAGACTTGCCCTTTGTTACTTTTATCTTTTTACTGTATTAATGCAAAACTCAATAAAAAAAAACAAAAAAAAACAAATGGATCTATGAGTTAGAGACCAAATACCCTAAGGGTCTTAATATAGATTTCCATCTGACCCCTTTTTTATATTAGTTCCAGAGATAATAGTTCCTATGTATTAGACTTTTTAGATCTTTTAATATACCCATTTATATATTCTAAAATACTTTTTATAAAATATTATGAATTTTGCAATATACGATTTTTTATTTCTATTTAAAAAAAAAATTATTATGCAACTTTTTTAGAGGCACTTAAGTCGATATTTCTGTAGTTAAATTAATGTTTTATATATACTATATCTGAAATATATTATAGGGTTGGTTATAGTGGAGTCAGAATTGTGTAGTATTGTTTATAGATCATTTAATTAGTTTATCAATTAGTTTCCAGTAAGGCTAGATTTATATTTACTAACAAACTAGATGTAAGGCAAAGATTGATGCCACTTATACTATGTAATATTCATATAGAAGATATTGCTGATATTTTTTGCACCAAATAACTTTCAATGGGATATCTAGTAGGATAAACATGTATACGCTATGTAATTTTAAAAATACATAAACTGTTCTAGTTTTGACTACTACTATTATAGCCTAGTGGTTAGGTCGTTATCCCTCTAACCTATAGACCAGGAGTTCAAATCCTGCCTAAAATAATTTAGAGTTGTTAGACTTTTTTAGCTTGACGAATGTACTGTATTTAATACTTTAGGGAGATAGTTAAATCGACATCTTATTAAATATTCAGATATATTTTATATATATATGATGATTCCCAAATATCTAATCCCTTTATGGAATAAATATAAACACACATATATATATGTGTACACAAGATGTATAGAGATGACACTGTGTGAGTAAGGTGAAAGATGTAATAACCTATTATGTTCTATAAACACTGTATAATTAAATACCAGAGTGTCATAAGTATTCAGATAATAAGTTCAAAGAAAGATGCTGCAATCAGATATAAATAAATAACAGTTAATGTAACCAGTATTACTACTACTAAACAGAGTACATATGGATGTGACCTATATGTTAAACTAGCTGGGTACAGTCCCTTGATGTATCACAAAGTGGCATGTAAATGTAAGTTCAGACTCAATCTTCTTCCAATCTTGTGTGTGTCCCCCTAAGGGTATGCACTTACTTTAATAACCCTCAATCGAATGAGGTAAGGATGATTCAATAATGCTGGACAAGGATGTCGCCTCTTGGATATACAGTCACTGGCAGATGAAACTTTCTTTCTTTATTAGGTGTTTGTGCCCTTCTTGTTGTCCTGGTAGATGGAAACTTCCAATCTCAATCACCATACCATGCAAGAAAGTCAGAAAGAAATATATAGTGTAATACAGTTTATTAATATTACATATATATTAAAACAGACAAATGCAAACTCACTTTTAAAAACCTCAACAATATGAGGTATGTAAAAGCATATAAACAAAATGTCCCAAGTACAAATAGTACTATGACAGTCCAAATAGCTGTAGGTCACCGTTCCTAATCAGGGGTTTGTAATGAAAGTGCCGGTGTGCATAGAGGGCAATCCTTGCCCTGTATAATACCTAGGTACCTTATATCTGATTGCAGCATCTTTCTTTGAACTTATTATCTGAATACTTATAACACTCTGGTATTTAATTATACAGTGTTTATAGACCATAATAGGTTATTACATCTTTCACCTTACTCACACAGCGCGATCTCTATACATCTTGGGTACACCTATTTTCTTGGGAGGTATTGGGAATTCCTCCAACTTCTTGGAGATTGGCAACTAATGTGAGACTATAGGTGTATATTACGTATATAGGGGTACTTGAGAATTACAAGTACGTGCCTCTAGACCTCAGGAGCGCTGTAGGGTCAGCTAGAGGGGTTATTCCTAATAGCTTTCTGTCTTTCATTCCACACATATATATATATATATATATATATATACACAATTATTTTTTAAAAGTTTTAACAGATATTTAAAGATATTGTTTTAAATAATTGCGAAATTAGTTTAGATCATTGCATAAAAAAGATTAAAAAAAATATTTTTTTCTTTCTTGAAGTTCCCTCTGAAGAAGTATAATTATTTTATTAATTCTGTATGTTTACGTTATGTATTTATTACTTGCATCTTGAGGATAACATTTGTATAGATCAATTTGGCTCGCTTTTTAATTTAAAATTATTAAGATAATAAAATTATTTAGCAAATATAAGGCTATCCAATTAGAGACGTGCGTGTGGAATAAATAGAACCAACAGAGAAGGCAATATTAGATCGCTTGAAAAGGCTGCAGTAGCGGCTGAAACGTGTAGCGTTTATCTTTCCAATTGACTAAGCAACAAAGTCGTTGGGATATAAGGCATAATACTAACTCTGCTTTTACAAATGGATTTACATCAATAATAGCATTTACCGGTACTTGCTGAAACATGTTTTAAGACATTCATTGGATATTTTACAAAGTTAGAAAGTTTTGACTTACTCTGCTAAAAGGGTCTATATTTTAATATATTTTAATATATATTATATGAACATTGCAATCAGGATATATACATCTATTGTCATGATCCGGTGTACATGCGCTCAGGACACAGACACTCGGGGCAGTGGTAGGGATTTGAAGACACCGACCCCTGACCCGGGGAAGAGTATCCTGGACGTGGATAGATGATATTCTGTGATTCATAGTTGCTAGAAGTTATTGTAGAATAAATGGAGGGTGCAACATTTGTATACAATATATTCTGACTTCACTGTGACTTATAGTTAGTTAATAGAAGTAACTGCAGGATTCAATGAGAGAAAAAATATAGCAATGTGGAATGTTCAGGCTTCAGAGTAATCTAGTAAAAGATTGACACTTAGATGCAAACTAAGGTTTGTTGCAGGTTCACAGTACATAATATTATATAAAGCTGTATGTCAGAGTTTAAGCACAGCTGCACAGGTACTTAGACAAGCTGCAAGTTTAGGCATTAATTACTGTTTGTGCATTTAGATGCAAACTTGGTTTGTTGCAGGTTCACAGTATATAATATTATAAAGAGCTGTATGTCAGTAATTAGCAGAGCAGCACAGGTGAAAGTTAAGTTTAAGGCATCAATTACTGTTTGAACATATATTGGAGAATCACATGAAAGTTTTTAATTGAACACATAGATGCAGAGTTCAGAATATGTTAACATATTTGCAGCAGGATATTTCAGCAATGACAACTTGCAGCAGAGAAATAGTTATAAAGTTCTGAGTAAGATGCTATTGTAATTAGAGAGTGATGATAACCAAAAGTATGCTTGATTTATAATAAAGTTCTGAGTTTGTTAAGTAGCAGTGTCCAGGAAACAGAAAATGGAATTATTTGGATACTTGCGATTTGATGATTTTAGGCATTGGAATATAAAATGCTGTAGGTTGAAATAGTTGGTAAATTCATACAGGAAACAGTCACAAACCTCTGTTGTTCAGGATCACAACTTCAATGTTAATGCCCAGCACATTAGACCTGAGAAGGCTTAAAAAGAGGCTGAGGTAATCAGGTGCATGAATGATTAATCAGGCAGGCAGGCAAGCTGAATGTGAATACTGCCCAAATGCAGCAGTCAGAGAAGGAAGTCTTAAAGGGATAGTGACATTAGGCTGAGATATGTTACATCTATATTGTAACCCATAGCCTTTACTGTTTACAGCTTGCTTCAAAAATTATGTTTTTCTTTTAAAATATTTTTTGTTTCTGATTGAAACAAACTGTTCATGTATTTATAAATATTTTTTTCCTTATTATGTATACTGCTCGAATGGTTCCCTAAGGTTACTGATGCAGTATATCAATATATTTAGTTAAGTTTGTTTGACTCGCCAGTCTTTTATTTATTTATTTATTTACAGATTATTTTTTGTTCTTAATAGGTTTACACTGAGGGTTATATTATTAAATAAAGGGAGTATTAAATTTTATTTGTATGATTATTTATGAAGCTATATTAATTATTATATATTAATTAACGTATATTATTTTATATATCTGACTATTATCTTTTACGTTTTTTCTTCAGTTTAGAATCGTACATTCCACTTTTAGACATTTCTGTTTGCCCCAAAAAAGAGGGTTAGCAGTTATAGGCGCAACCACGCTTTCTCCATTGTTTACATTATCTAATTATTATCAATTTTCTTTAGGTTTTATTGATGTAGTTTGGTTGTTTAGTGGAATTACTGAGACACACTATTATCAATTTCCTATATCTGCTTTCTCTAAAGCAGATGAGGCATAGTTTAATCTGAATGTGACAATAGTCACTAGAGGGCGCTAATATGACAGTGTATACTATTTGGATATGTTAGCACATCCCTAAGGTGAAGCTCACCATAAATGAACACAGTATTATGTGATATTCCACACAGTCAAATGATTAATAAAGAACCATATAATCCCTTGTGAATATCGATATTATAAAGATGATAGCGCTATTGCTATTCAAAATACAATAATGTAAGATAGATACAAAAATATATATGATAAAAATTATAAGAAAAGCTGCACCTCTTAAACGTTGAGCTTATAAAGCTGTGGGATAAACAATGCAGATGTGTGAACACAACAAGAGGGCGCTACAAAATATACTGCTAAAATCAAGTGTGCAGTAAATTACCATGAAATATACAGTGTCCGTCTAAATACTATAATGTGAGAATGGAAAGTGGACCCTCACTATATATTAGTATCTCATTAAAAATCAGTCCACAATAAAGTGATCTAAACAGACCAGTCCATAGTTGAAATAAAGGTCCCTGTAGACGAAAAATGGACAACAAATCTCTGCGGACTCCTTCTTTCCCTCTCAGACAGCAGATGAATCTGTGGAAGTGGGAAACAAACAGAAACAACCAATGTGTGTATCTGAAGCAAGAAAGGCCCAAACTCGCACCAGTATTCTAAGCCCAGGGTACTCACACTTTTGCTGAGCACACCTATGTGCTGGTAGATACAGACTGGTTATCAGAGCCAACCAGCTCGCTCTCTCCGGTCAACACTCTCCCTGCAGCGGTGAACACTCTCCTGGCTGCTTACTTCCTCCAATAGTGCTCCTCCAGTTAACGGTACTCCGCTTACAGATAGTATCCCCAACGGAATGGTAATGAAATTGCTCACTTGTATTAAGAACTCACAAACAATGATATATAAAAACAAGTCCTTTAATCATTGTTACATACAGTGATCCTTATTTAACAAATGGTTAAAATTTGTGTTAATTACTACGCGTTTCTCGGCTACAACTTGGCCGTTTCATCAGGCATAATAAAACAAACATTTAAACCGGCTATATATTGCTGCTCATTACCAAATCTAAGCTCACTCCCTCCCCCCTCCCCAGCAAGGGGGTGTGTGATGTCTGATCAATAGCTGCGTGTTAGTCTCAAATCCGAACAACACTACAGATCAACGCCCTCCTAATCATTAGTAATATAATTGGCAAATACCATGTTGCTATGATAAAACTTTTTCCCTTACGTTGAGAGGAAGTCCTCAATTAAAACACATCTCCCATAACAGAACATAAATTAGCGATATACTGATCGAGTGAAATCGGGGACTGAATTTGTTCAACTAGATATATGTAAATTCTCCTCCAATGCACAACCAGATCCCATCTATTGCAAGCCTGCTGATTTATACAACGTGATGTTACTTAAACTTAATAATAATGTGATACATGTCATTACACTATTTCAATGGCATTCAATTAGTCTGCCTCAATACTTAAAGGAGTATATACCATACTTCATAGTGAAAATTATATAAAGACGTTTGGTGTTAAAGCTGTGTAGCTTCATGTGGAGCTGTCCCAATGTTCACTTAGTTCAACATCGCCACCTTAAAGGTATATACACAGCCTTGTATTTATTGTATTTACCATACATGTATATATATACCGGGACTGAATAAACATACTCTAATGGCATCCATTTAGTATCTATCCGAAAAAAAATATTAAAGAAAAAAGTGCAAATTGTATCTAATCTCCATTGACCTCAATATGGTGTTATACTATTCTAAATGTAATAATAAATCTATGTATAAATACAAGATATAGTTTAAATAAATATTAGTGATATGATCTAATATAAATAAGGTGTATATAAGAGGACAAATATATGTCCATGTGTGTTACAATCAAATAGTAAAGTGTTATATCAAGAATTTATAAATATATATATATACATATATCATGATGAATGATATTACATACATACATTTACAGTAATACTAGAAACACATATAAATGTACACATACACCATGATAGATAATATCTACCATGATATACTGTACTGATGATTTAATGCTATTAGATGATATCAGTGCTAAGTCCATTATTATTAGTTAAATCATTATTAAAGATAGTGTGCTGACTAAATAAAATGGATATACAAACGCTAATATTGCAAAGTGATGTGATAATCTCTATAGACATATATGAATGTATTTTTGGCTAATAATAAAAGCCTCTAAATGAAAATACTAATGATCTGTGCAATGTATAAAAATGATATAAAATAATACATAATACTAGCCCATATTATGTTCGATAGTGATGCTAAAATAGATGATACCCACAATATTATAAGTGTAAAAACTACTGTCAAGCCCCACACAAGTCTAATATGGAAAATATGAATTATTATTGAAAGATATGGGAGGTTTATCAAATGGCCCTTCTTCTCAAAATGCTGCAGAGTCTATCACCTCATTGAGCCCATCAGGGAACAAGGATCCAAATTTATGGATCCAAAAAGTCTCCCTTTGGCGCAGCTTTCTGAATCTATTGTATTTATTAAAAAATGGAATGCTTTCTAAAGGGGTAATCTTGAAACTGCAGGCTTCTCCCTTGTGTTCCTGATTGTGATGTCTGGAAACACTATGTTTATCTGATTTATTTAGAATATTTCTGAAATGCTCACTCCATCTAGTACGGATGTTGCGAATAGTGCGCCCTAAATACTGTATCCCACACTTGCAGGACAACACATAAATGACATTTGTGGAACTGCAAGTGAGGTACTCTCCTATTTGATATAATTCTCCAGTGGTGTGGACTTTTATGTTTTTAGCACCATGGGTTATATATTGGCACATATAGCATCTTGATTTTCCACACCTAAAAGTGCCTTTCTGACAAACTCTTTTATTAAATGTGTTCTTGATCGCTTTCTTGGAAATTACCACCTTACTAGAAGCCAATGATTGTTTGCCCCCAGTTTTGCTAATCTTTTTATGGGTTATTTTGAAGACAAATATATATATAACTCAAACTGGTGGGGCAGCCTGGTGTTCTATGGCCACTACATCGATGATCTTTTATTTGTTTTTAAGGGGACAGTAGAAGAGGCACATTCTTTCTGTGCACATCTGAATGACAATGAAATGGGCATTCAGTTTACCTCCAATGTACAACCAGATTTGATTGAGTTTTTGGATCTTGCACTTTCTTGGGATAAGGATTATAATATTTACACTTGCAATTACTTTAAAACTGCGGATTGCAATAATTTTTTACATTATACAAGAAACCATTACCAGCAATGGAAACACAACATACCATTCAGTCAATTTTGTCGTATTAAAAGAAATTGTAGTACAAATGAAAAGTTTTATGAGCAATCTAAAATCTTAATAGATAGATTCAAGGAAAAAGGGTATCCCTCTGAGATCATTGATAATGGGTTTAAGAAAGCCTGCAGGTTAGATAGATCCATCATACTAGAGCCCAATAAAACGAAATCACAGAAAACTAATAATAATAAACTATTAGCAGTATAGAACAACCATTGTTCGTCACCCAATACAATTCTAACTTTAAGATAATTAGCAAAACCTTACAAAAACATTGGCCTATTTTACTTAAAGATCCTATTCTTAAAAGGAACCTAAGTGCTTCTCCAAATATCGTTTATAGAAGAGCACCCAATCTTAAACAATCATTGGCTCCTAGTAAGGTGGTAATTTCCAAGAAAGCGATCAAGAACACATTTAATAAAAGAGTTTGTCAGAAAGGCACTTTTAGGTGTGGAAAATCAAGATGCTATATGTGCCAATATATAACCCATGGTGCTAAAAACATAAAATCCCACACCACTGGAGAATTAAATCAAATAGGAGAGTACCTCACTTGTAGTTCCACATATGTCATTTATGTGTTGTCCTGCTAATGTGGGATACAGTATTTAGGGCACACTATTCGCAACATCCGTACTAGATGGAGTGAAAATTTCAGAAATATTCTAAATAAATCAGATAAACATAGTGTTTCCAGACATCACAATCAGGAACACAAGGGAGAAGCCTGCAGTTTCAAGATTACCCCTTTAGGAAGCATTCAATTTTCTAATAAATACAATAGATTCAGAAAGCTGCGCCAAAGGGAGACTTTTTGGATCCATATATGATCCCATGGGTCATTGTGTAATTATGCATAGTCATATAATTATTTGTAATATATAGATTTAGGGAAAATAGAATATCCTACACTGTTACACATATTATAGGTAATTTTAGCATGAATAGGCTTTTATTGAGTTGAATGGCCAATAGATGGCACGCGAAAAGACCGGAGAAATTATGGTACACTTACGCTTTGTTCACATTTATTAAATATATATTATTAAGGGATTGATTATCCTTAATTAATAACATATACATTATGATAGGATATTATTTTATATCATTTTTATACATTGCACAGATCATTAGTATTTTCATTTAGAGGCTTTTATTATTAGCCAAAAATACATTCATATATGTCTATAGAGATTATCACATCACTTTGCAATATTAGCTCACGTTTGTATATCCATTTTATTTAGTCAGCACGCTATCTTTAATAATGATTTAACTAATAATAATGGACTTAGCACTGATATCATCTAATAGCATTAAATCATCAGTACAGTATATCATGGTAGATATTATCTATCATGGTGTATGTGTACATTTATATGTGTTTCTAGTATTACTGTAAATGTATGTATGTAATATCATTCATCATGATATATGTATATATATATTTATAAATTCTTGATATAACACTTTACTATTTGATTGTAACACACATGGACATATATTTGTCCTCTTATATACACCTTATTTATATTAGATCATATCACTAATATTTATTTAAACTATATCTTGTATTTATACATAGATTTATTATTAAATTTAGAATAGTATAACACCATATTGAGGTCAATGGAGATTAGATACAATTTGCACTTTTTTCTTTAATATTTTTTTTCGGATAGATACTAAATGGATGCCATTAGAGTATGTTTAGGCCGGCACCTATAATATTTGATTATTCAGTCCCGGTATATATATACATGTATGGTAAATACAATAAATACAAGGCTGTGTATATACCTTTAAGGTGGCGATGTTGAACTAAGTGAACATTGGGACAGCTCCACATGAAGCTACACAGCTTTAACACCAAACGTCTTTATATAATTTTCACTATGAAGTATGGTATATACTCCTTTAAGTATTGAGGCAGACTAATTGAATGCCATTGAAATAGTGTAACGACATGTATCACATTATTATTAAGTTTAAGTAACATCACGTTGTATAAATCAGCAGGCTTGCAATAGATGAGATCTGGTTGTGCATTGGAGGAGAATTTACATATGTCTAGTTGAACAAATTCAGTCCCCGATTTCACTCGATCAGTATATCGCTAATTTATGTTCTGTTATGGGAGATGTGTTTTAATTGAGGAATTCCTCTCAACGTAAGGGAAAAAGTTTTATCATAGCAACATGGTATTTGCCAATTATATTACTAATGATTAGGAGGGCGTTGATCTGTAGTGTTGTTCGGATTTGAGACTAACAAGCAGCTATTGGTCAGACATCAATTTTCTGAAAAAATGGCAAAACAAGGTTTGCCCTGTGCAATGTCTTTAGTCCCTTAGCCACAAGTACATAAGGTGCAGTGTGTTATTCCCCTTTTTATATAGCAAGCTTTATATGAACTACAGGTACAGGTTGCTAAATGCAGTTAAATACACTCTCACTCACCCCGCTCTTCATGCGGCAGCCTCACTTGGTCTGTCCTCCCGGATCTGACTCCTTTCAAAGCAGAAGGAAGAGGTCTTACCTGGTGTAGAGTGTCCGCTTGCAACCTCCACAATCGCGGTTCCTGTTGCGTCCCAAATTTCACAGCTCGCCCGGTCACAACTGCACCTGATGCTGCCTTCCAATTTGGGATGTGATCCTGAGAGCAAACTCCTTCCTGTTTGCAAGTTACATGAAGTAGAAAAGAAGAGGCGGATCCATCCAATACTTCCAAAACACTGTGAATTTATTGTTGCAATTTTCTTTCACAAACAATTGTTGCAAAAAACTTCAGAGACACACACTTAAAACCATAGGAGCTGATGTGAGGTCTGGTTTCAGTCTTACATGTTTCGGCGGATCCTGACCGCCTTAATCATAGACCATATATCATAGATTAAGGCGGTCAGGATCCGCCGAAACATGTAAGACTGAAACCGGACCTCACATCAGCTCCTATGGTTTTAAGTGTGTGTCTCTGAAGTTTTTTGCAACAATTGTTTGTGAAAGAAAATTGCAACAATAAATTCACAGTGTTTTGGAAGTATTGGATGGATCCTCCTCTTCTTTTCTACTTCATTGGTCAGACATCACACACCCCCTTGCTGGGGAGGGAGTGAGCTTAGGTTTGGTAATGAGCGGTAATATATAGCCGGTTTAAATGTTTGTTTTATTATGCCTGAGGAAACGGCCAAGTTGTAGCCGAGAAACGCGTAGCAATTTACACAAATTTTAACCATTTGTTAAATAAGGATCACTGTATGTAACAATGATTAAAGGACTTGTTTTTTATATCATTGTTTGTGAGTCCTTAATACAAGTGAGCAATTTCATCACAATTCCGTTGGGGATACTATCTGTAAGCGGAGTACCGTTAACTGGAGGAGCACTATTGGAGGAAGTAAGCAGCCAGGAGAGTGTTCACCACTGCAGGGAGAGTGTTGACTGGAGAGAGCGAGCTGGTTGGCTCTGATAACTAGTCTGTATCTACCAGCACATAGGTGTGCTCAGCAAAAGTGTGAGTACCCTGGGCTTAGAATACTGGTGCGAGTTTGGGCCTTTCTTGCTGCGGATACACACATTGGTTGTTTCTGTTTGTTTCCCACTTCCACAGATTCATCTGCTGTCTGAGAGGGAAAGAAGGAGTCCGCAGAGATTTGTTGTCCATTTTTCGTCTACAGGGACCTTTATTTCAAACTATGGACTGGTCTGTTTAGATCACTTTATTGTGGACTGATTTTTAATGAGATACTAATATATAGTGAGGGTCCACTTTCCATTCTCACATTATAGTATTTAGACGGACACTGTATATTTCATGGTAATTTATTGCACACTTGATTTTAGCAGTATATTTTGTAGCGCCCTCTTGTTGTGTTCACACAAATGCATAGTTTAATCTGAAGATGCCATAGACATGAAAAAAGAGATAGCAGGGTCAAAAAGCTTCAAAGCAGTCAAATAGCATAAACCCTGAAATCACTGATGGGACAGTCTACCCAAAACATGTTATTATTTAAAAAAATAGATAATCCCTTTATTAGCGATTTCCCAGTTGTGCATAACCAACACATAATATTCTTTTTACCTTGAAGCTAAGTCTCTGCAGACTGCCCCCTTATCTCAGTGCTATTTACAAATGTAGAATTTTCAAGCACAATGTTATCTATGGCAGTGTTTCTCAAGCGCGGTCCTCAAGTACCCCCAACATGCCAGGTTTTCATTATAGCTTAACCAGTGCACATGTGAGGTACTTGAGGACCACGCTTTAAAAACACTTATTTACGGCACACATCAACTAGCACTGTCTGGCTGTGAAAAGCTGATAAAATACACTGAGATAAGAGGCGGCCTACAGAGGCTTAGTAACAGAAATTTAGAGGTTATAACGTATATTAAAGGGACAGTCTACACTAAAACTGTTATTGTTTAAAAATATAATGTCTTTACTACCCATTCTCCAGCTTTGCACAACCAACATTGTTAGATTAATATACTTTATAACATTTAAACCTCTAAAGTTCTGCCTGTTTCAAAGGCTCTATAGACAGCCTCTTAATCACATGCTTTTGTATTTGCTTTTCACAACAGGAGACTGCTAGTTAATGTGGGCTATATAGATAGCAATGTGTATTTAAGATTAAGTACAACACAATACTAAATGAAAGTCAATAGATAATAAGTAGTCACAGTCATGTGATCAGGGGGCTGTCAGAAGATACAAGGTAATCACAGAGGTAAAAAGTATATTAGTGTGATGAAGTGACTTCCAGTGGAAGGAGCGTCAACAAGTAGGTGCACGCTCTGTGCTCTCCACCAAGAGAGAGAGGCTCAAACCTTACCCTTACAGCCTAAACTCCTGTTGGCAAAGAACCAGTTACCTGCTCAGGGAGACGATTGCATCTAGCTGTACGGAAGTCCTTCCCAAGCCACGCCAGTTGGGTGGCTTCGTCGGGAAGAAGAGGATGGCTCCGCGTCGGCTCATCTGAAGATGGCTCCGCTCCGGATGGATGAAGATTGAAGACGCCGTCTGGATGAAGACTTTTATCGGATGGAAGACCTCTTCAGCGCCGCCTGGATGATGACTTCATCGGATGGAAGACTTCTTTAGCGCCCCTTGGATGACTTCTGCCGCTCCGGATCTCCTCTTCGGTTCCATCGGTGGTCGGCTGGCTGAAGACAACTCAAGGTAGGATGATCTTCAGGGGGGTAGTGTTAGGTTTATTTAAGTTGGGTTGGGGTTAGATTAGGGGTATGTGGGTGGTGGGTTTTAATGTTGGGGGTGTTGTATTTTTATTTTACAGGCAAAAGAGCTGTTTTCTTTGGGGCATGCCCTGCAAAATAGCCGTTTTAAGGGCTGGTAAGGTAATAGAGCTGGTAACGTTTTAATGTAGAATAGGGTAGGGAATTTTTTTATTTTGGGGGGATTTGTTATTTTATTAGGGGGCTTAGATTAGGTGTAAGTAGCTTAAAATTGTTGTAATATTTTTTAAAGATTTGTAACTTATTTTTTTATTTTTTGTAACTTACCTTTTTTTATTCTTTGTACTTTAGTTAGTTTATTTAATTTAATTTAATAGTAGTTATTTGTAGGTAATTTATTTAATCAATTTAATGATAGTGTAGTATTAGGTTTAATTGTAACTTAGGTTAGGATTTATTTTACAGGTAATTTTGTATTTCTATTAGCTAGGCAGTTATTAAATAGTTAATAACTATTTAATAACTATTCTAAATAGCTAAAATAAATACAAAGTTACCTGTAAAATAAATATAAATCCTAAAATAGCTACAATGTAATTATTAATTATATTGTAGCTATCTTAGGGTTTATTTTACAGGTAAGTATTTAGTTTTAAATAGGAATAATTTATTAAAGTATAGTGTAGTGTTAGGTGTAATTGTAACTTAGGTTAGTTTTTATTTTACAGGTAAATTTCTCTTTATTTTGACTAGGTAGCTATTAAATAGTTAATAACTATTTAATAGCTATTGTACCTAGTTAAAATAAATTGAAAGTTGCCTGTAAAATAAAAATAAATCCATATTAGACTTGTGTGGGGCTTGACAGTAGTTTTTACACTTATAATATTGTGGGTATCATCTATTTTAGCATCACTATCGAACATAATATGGGGCTAGTATTAGATTGCCCAATAGAGTAGGCAATTGTAATATTACATATGGGACAAGAATTAGATTGCCCATTTGAATAGGCACCTGTATTTTTCCACACATACTCCCCTCATTAGGTTGCTCTTATATGACAGTTTCTGGATTATATTTTTAGCCAAATATGATCCCATGGGTCATTGTATAATTATGCATAGTCATATATTTATTTGTAATATATAGATTTAGGGAAAATAGAATATCCTACACTGTTACACATATTATAGGTAATTTTAGCATGAATGGGCTTTTATTGAGTTGAATGGCCAAAAGATGGCACGCAAAAAGACCGGAGAAATTATGGTGCACTTCCGTTTTGTTCACATTTATTAAATATATATTATTAAGGGATTGATTATCCTTAATTAATAACATATACATTATGATAGGATATTATTTTATATCATTTTTATACATTGCACAGATCATTAGTATTTTCATTTAGAGGCTTTTATTATTAGCCAAAAATACATTCATATATGTCTATAGAGATTATCACATCACTTTGCAATATTAGCTCACGTTTGTATATCCATTTTATTTAGTCAGCACACTATCTTTAATAATGATTTAACTAATAATAATGGACTTAGCACTGATATCATCTAATAGCATTAAATCATCAGTACAGTATATCATGGTAGATATTATCTATCATGGTGTATGTGTACATTTATATGTGTTTCTAGTATTACTGTAAATGTATGTATGTAATATCATTCATCATGATATATGTATATATATATATTTATAAATTCTTGATATAACACTTTACTATTTGATTGTAACACACATGGACATATATTTGTCCTCTTATATACACCTTATTTATATTAGATCATATCACTAATATTTATTTAAACTATATCTTGTATTTATACATAGATTTATTATTAAATTTAGAATAGTATAACACCATATTGAGGTCAATGGAGATTAGATACAATTTGCACTTTTTTCTTTAATAATTTTTTTCGGATAGATACTAAATGGATGCCATTAGAGTATGTTTAGGCCGGCACCTATAATATTTGATTATTCAGTCCCGGTATATATATACATGTATGGTAAATACAATAAATACAAGGCTGTGCATATACCTTTAAGGTAGCGATGTTGAACTAAGTGAACATTGGGACAGCTCCACATGAAGCTACACAGCTTTAACACCAAACGTCTTTATATAATTTTCACTATGAAGTATGGTATATACTCCTTTAAGTATTGAGGCAGACTAATTGAATGCCATTGAAATAGTGTAACGACATGTATCACATTATTATTAAGTTTAAGTAACATCACGTTGTATAAATCAGCAGGCTTGCAATAGATGAGATCTGGTTGTGCATTGGAGGAGAATTTACATATGTCTAGTTGAACAAATTCAGTCCCCGATTTCACTCGATCAGTATATCGCTAATTTATGTTATGGGAGATGTGTTTTAATTGCGGAATTCCTCTCAACGTAAGGGAAAAAGTTTTATCATAGCAACATGGTATTTGCCAATTATATTACTAATGATTAGGAGTGCTTTGATCTGTAGCGTTGTTTGGATTTGAGACTAACAAGCAGCTATTGGTCAGACATCACACACACCCTTGCTGGGGAGGGGGGAGGGAGTGAGCTTAGGTTTGGTAATGAGCGGCAATATATAGCCGGTTTAAATGTTTGTTTTATTATGCCTGATGAAACGGCCAAGTTGTAGCCGAGAAACGCGTAGCAATTAACACAAATTTTAACCATTTGTTATATAAGGATCACTGTATGTAACAATGATTAAAGGACTTATTTTTATATATCATTGTTTGTGAGTCCTTAATACAAGTGAGCAATTTCATCACCATTCCGTTGGGGATACTATCTGTAAGCGGAGTACCGTTAACTGGAGGAGCACTATTGGAGGAAGTAAGCAGCCAGGAGAGTGTTCACCGCTGCAGGGAGAGTGTTGACCGGAGAGAGCGAGCTGGTTGGCTCTGATAACCAGTCTGTATCTACCAGCACATAGGTGTGCTCAGCAAAAGTGTGAGTACCCTGGGCTTAGAATACTGGTGCGAGTTTGGGCCTTTCTTGCTTCAGATACACACATTGGTTGTTTCTGTTTGTTTCCCACTTCCACAGATTCATCTGCTGTCTGAGAGGGAAAGAAGGAGTCCGCAGAGATTTGTTGTCCATTTTTCGTCTACAGGGACCTTTATTTCAAACTATGGACTGGTCTGTTTAGATCCCTTTATTGTGGACTGATTTTTAATGAGATACTAATATATAGTGAGGGTCCACTTTCCATTCTCACATTATAGTATTTAGACGGACACTGTATATTTCATGGTAATTTACTGCACACTTGATTTTAGCAGTATATTTTGTAGCGCCCTCTTGTTGTGTTCATACATCTGCATAGTTTAATCTGAAGATGCCATAGACATGAAAAAAGAGCTAGCAGGGTCAAAAAGCTTCAAAGCAGTCAAATAGCATAAACACTGAAATCACTGATGGGACAGTCTACCCAAAACATGTTATTATTTAAAAAAATAGATAATCCCTTTATTATCGATTTCCCGGTTTTGCATAACCAACACATAATATTCTTTTTAACCTTGAAGCTAAGTCTCTGCAGACTGCCCCCTTATCTCAGTGCTATTTACAAATTTAGAATTTTCAAGCACAATGTTATCTATGGCAGTGTTTCTCAAGCGCGGTCCTCAAGTTCCCCCAACAGGCCAGGTTTTCATTATAGCTTAACCAGTGCACATGTGAGGTACTTGAGGACCACGCTTGAAAAACATAATTTATGTGAGAACTTACCTGATAAATTCATTTCTTTCATATTAGCAAGAGTCCATGAGCTAGTGACGTATGGAATATACATTCCTACCAGGAGGGGCAAAGTTTCCCAAACCTCAAAATGCCTATAAATACACCCCTCACCACACCCACAAATCAGTTTAACGCATAGCCAAGAAGTGGGGTGATAAGACAAAAGTGCGAAAGCATAAAAAATAAGGAATTGGAATAATTGTGCTTTATACAAAAAAATCATAACCACCACAAAAAAGGGTGGGCTTCATGGACTCTTGCTAATATGAAAGAAATGAATTTATCAGGTAAGTTCTCACATAAATTATGTTTTCTTTCATGTAATTAGCAAGAGTCCATGAGCTAGTGACGTATGGGATAATGAATACCCAAGATGTGGATCTTCCACGTAAAAGTCACTAGAGAGGGAGGGATAAAATAAAGACAGCCAATTCCGCTGAAAATAATCCACACCCAAAATAAAGTTTAAATCTTATAATGAAAAAAACTGAAATTATAAGCAGAAGAATCAAACGGAAACAGCTGCCTGAAGTACTTTTCTACCAAAAACTGCTTCAGAAGAAGAAAACACGTAAAAAATGGTAGAATTTAGTAAAAATATGCAAAGAACAAGTTGCTGCTTTGCAAATCTGATCAACCGAAGCTTCATTCCTAAACGCCCAGGAAGTAGAAACTGACCTAGTAGAATGAGCTGTAATCCTTTGAGGCAGAGTTTTACCCGACTCGACATAAGCATGATGAATCAAAGACTTTAACCAAGATGCCAAAGAAATGGCAGAGGCCTTCTGACCTTTCCTAGAACCGGAAAAGATAACAAATAGACTAGAAGTCTTTCTGAAATTTTTAGTAGCTTCAACATAATATTTCAAAGCTCTAACTACATCCAAAGAATGCAACAATCTTCCCTTAGAATTCTTAGGATTAGGACACAATGAAGGAACCACAATTTCTCTACTAATGTTGTTAGAATTCACAACCTTAGGTAAAAATTAAAAGAAGTTCCCAACACCGCCTTATCCTGATGAAAAATCAGAAAAGGAGACTCACAAGAAAGAGCAGATAAATCAGAAACTCTTCTAGCAGAAGAGATGGCCAAAAGAAACAAAACTTTCCAAGAAAGTAATTTAATGTCCAGCGAATGCATCGGTTCAAACGGAGGAGCTTGAAGAGCCCCCAGAACCAAATTCAAACTTCAAGGAGGAGATATTGACTTAATAACAGATTTTATATGAACCAAAGCTTGTACAAAACAATGAATATCAGGAAGACTAGCAATCTTTCTGTGAAAAAGAACAGAAAGAGCAGAGATTTGTCCTTTCAAGGAACTTGCAGACAAACCTTTATCCAAACCATCCTGAGGAAACTGTAAAATTCTAGGAATTCTAAAAGAATGCCAAGAAAAATGATGAGAAAAACACCAAGAAATGTAAATCTTCTAGACTCGATAATATATCTTCCTAGATACAGATTTACGAGCCTGTAACATAGTATTAATCAGAGAGTCAGAGAAACCTCTATGACTGAGAATCAAGCGTTCAATCTCCATACCTTCAAATTTAAGGATTTGAGATCCTGATGGAAAAAAAGGACCTTGTGATAGAAGGTCTGGTCTTAACGGAAGAGTCCACGGTTGGCAAGTGGCCATCCGGACAAGAACCGCATACCAAAATCTGTGAGGCCATGCTGGAGCCACCAGCAGAACAAACGAGCACTCCTTTAGAATCTTGGAAATTACTCTTGGAAGAAGAACTAGAGGCGGAAAGATATAGGCAGGATGATACTTCCAAGGAAGTGACAATGCATCCACTGCCTCCGCCTGAGGATCCCTGGATCTGGACAGATACCTGGGAAGCTTCTTGTTTAGATGAGAAGCCATGAGATCTATTTCTGGAAGTCCCCACATTTGAACAATCTGAAGAAATACCTCTGGGTGAAGAGACCATTCGCCCAGATGTAACGTTTGGCGACTGAGATAATCCGCTTCCCAATTGTCTATACCTGGGATATGAACCGCAGAAATTAGACAGGAGCTGGATTCCGCCAATACCAGAATTCGAAATACTTCTTTCATAGCCAGAAGACTGTGAGTCCCTCCTTGATGATTGACATATGCCACAGTTGTGACATTGTCCGTCTGAAAACAAATGAACGACTCTCTCTTTAGAAGAGGCCATGACTGAAGAGCTCTGAAAATTGCACGGAGTTCCAAAATATTGATTGGTAATCTCACCTCCTGAGATTCCCAAACCCCTTGTGCTGTCAGAGACCCCCAAACAGCTCCCCAACCTGTCAGACTTGCATCTGTTGAAATCACAGTCCAGGTTGGAAGAACAAAAAGAAGCCCCCTGAACTAAACGATGGTGGTCTGTCCACCACGTCAGAGAGTGTCGTACAATCGGTTTCAAAGATATTAATTGAGATATCTTTGTATAATCCCTGCACCACTGGTTCAGCATACAGAGCTGAAGAAGTCGCATGTGAAAACGAGCAAAGGGGACCGCGTCCAATGCAGCAGTCATAAGACCTAGAATTTCCATGCATAAGGCTACCGAAGGGAAAGATTGAGACTGAAGGTTTCGACAAGCTGAAACCAATTTCAGACGTCTCTTGTCTGTCAGAGACAGAGTCAAGGACACTGAATCTATCAGGAAACCTAAAAAGGTTACCCTTGTCTGAGGAATAAACAAACTTTTTGGTAAATTGATCCTCCAACCATGTTCTAGAAGAAACAACACTCATAAAAGACTGGAAAAGGTTCTTTCTAGTGAAAATGAGCAAAGGGAATTGAATCCAATGCTGAGGCCATAAGACCTAAAACTACTGTGCATATATAGCAACTGAAGGAAATAATAGAGACTAAAGGTACCGACAGACGGAACCCAATAGAATTATCCCTTGTCTGATAGAGACAAAGACAGAGACACAAACTATCTGGAAACCTAAAAAAGGTGACCCTTGTTTGAGGAATCAAGAGCTTTCGAAAAAAAGATCCTCTAACTATGTCCTGAAGAGCAAGTGAATCATATGAGATTCTGCATCCTCAGAAAATAATCTGAATGAAAACAGAAAAATTAAAATATGCATTTATTGTATCTAAGGAAAACAAATAATGCTATCAATGACCATAAAAAGGCAAAATAGTTTGAATAAAACTCCAAAACCGGTTCCTAAAAAAGGAACTGGAAGAAATACCCCAGAAGATTCCAGGTCTGAGCAGCGCTTGAACCCCATGGGTGCCTAGCCATGCTTCAACAGTATCCAAAATATATAGGACAGAAACACACTTAAAGAAAGTGTTAGCCTTACTGGAATAAAATCAAAGAAATTTGGACAAAATAGAACCAAATAAATTTCAAAGAAGTCTTAACCTGCCCCTTACCAGCCAAGCTGGAATACGGCATGTACATCGCAATATTAGGGAGCTGATTTCGAACCCCAATTAAAAACATGTTACTTGGGAAAGAACTCAGGAATTCGTTCCTTAATAAGAACAACCAAACTAGTATAAGCTTAAAGTTTTAGTCTTAGAACTCAATCATTAAGCCCAGAGTAACAGTTAAGAATTGAATCCAATTATAAAACAAATAATTGATTATGTTAGAACAAAAGAAATATGGATTTTTTTTATTTTTTTTTAAAAATCACAAAATTCTTCTAGCTAAAATAGCTAAAAACATAGATTAACCCTCATTTGCGAAAATATTCAATAAAATGAAGACACAAATGAAATTATTAGCATGATAGTCCAGTTTAAAGGACCAGTCAATACAGTGGACTTGCATAATCAATAAATGCAAAACAACAAGACAAATGCAACAGCACTTAGTCTAGTAAATGTTGTCCCTTAACAATGCTAAAATAAATCATAATCTGATACTTGATCTTAAAGTAAACAGAAAAAATGAAGCAATTGCAATATCCAAATAAATCACAGGACCAAGAAAAGTACCTGAAACTAAATAATTTTCCATAAATAAGATACAACTATCTAAAGGAAAATAAATACTATTTTGCTATAGAAACAATAGCATAATTAGTAGAAGTAGAGATAGCCCCAATAAATTGGAGAACCCTCCAAATTGAATTTAACTGCTGGCAAAGAATATAGTTTAAAACCTTTGAAGAAGGAATAAAAGAAAATTCTCAGCCTATTCCATTCCCTAGAATGGGGAATTGGAAAGAAAAAACCTCTGAAAACACAGAATAAATAAATAGGCAGAAATAGTGTCAGCTAGTCTTAAAGAACTAGTTACCTTAATATCCAAAATAATCAACACCTTTTCAACAAAGAACAAATGTACTTTAATAATAGAAAAATAATAAAAAAGTAGATTTGTTAGTGTCAATATCTGATGAAGAAAATTTCTGAAAGAGAAAAAACATCATCAGAGATGGATAAATCAGTATTTTGTTGGTCATTTGAAACTTCAATAATTAAAAAAGAAGTGAAAAAGACCTAAAAATTTTATTAGAAGGCACGAAGTCAGACAAAGCCTGTAAAATAGAATCAGAAAAATATTTCTTATAAATCTTCTAAATATTTCTTGTACATAAGATGTAAGAATGGAAATATATAAAGCATAAACACTAATGGATTCTGCATGTAAAAGTATATCATAATAGCTTATTACAAACCATAGCTAAAGATAAACATTTATAACATTTAAAATAAATTAACTTAGCTTTGGTAGAACTGAAACTCAGTTAAGCGTTTTTCCAGAAGTGGCTTCTGATTCAGGGTCAATCTGAGACATCTTGCAATATGTAATAGAAAAAGCAACATATAAAGCAAAAAAGATCAAATTCCTTAAATGACAGTTTCAGGAATGGGAAAAAAATGCCAATGAACAAGCTTCTAGCAACCAGAAGCAATAAATAATGAGACTTAAATATTGTGGAAACAACAATGACGCTCAAATTTTTTAGCGCCAAAAAAGCCACCCACATTATTTGGCGCCTAAATGCTTTTGGCGCCAAAAATGGCGCCACATCCGGTAACGCCGACATTTTTTGGCGCAAAAAACGTCAAAAAAATGACGCAACTTCCGGCGACACGTATGACGCCGGAAATGACAAGAAAATTTTTGCGCCAAGAATGACGCAATAAAATGAAGCATTTTCAGCCCCCGTGAGCCTAACAGCCCACAGGAAAAAAGTCAAATTTTAAGGTAAGAAAAAATGATTTATTCATATGCATTATCCCAAATATGAAACTGACTGTCTGAAATAAGGAACGTTGAACATCCTGAATCGAGGCAAATAAATGTTTAAACACATATATTTAGAACTTTATAAAAAAGTGCCCAACCATAGCTTAGAGTGTCACAGAAAATAAGACTTACTTACCCCAGGACACTCATCTACATGTAGTAGAAAGCCAAACCAGTACTGAAACGAGAATCAGTAGAGGTAATGGTATATATAAGAGTATATCGTCGATCTGAAAAGGGAGGTAAGAGATGACTCTCTACGACCGATAACAGAGAACCTATGAAATAGACCCCGTAGAAGGAGATCATTGAATTCAAATAGGCAATACTCTCTTCACATCCCTCTGACATTCACTGCACGCTGAGAGGAAAACCGGGCTCCAACCTGTTGCAGAGCGCATATCAACGTAGAATCTAGCACAAACTTACTTCACCACCTCCACAGGAGGCAAAGTTTGTAAAACTGATTTGTGGGTGTGGTGAGGGGTGTATTTATAGGCATTTTGAGGTTTGGGAAACTTTGCCCCTCCTGGTAGGAATGTATATCCCATACGTCACTAGCTCATGGACTCTTGCTAATTACATGAAAGAAAACACTTATTTACGGCACACATCAACTAGCACTGTCTGGCTGTGAAAAGCTGATAAAATACCCTGAGATAAGAGGCGGCCTACAGAGGCTTAGTAACAGAAATTTAGAGGTTATAACGTATATTAAAGGGACAGTCTACACTAAAACTGTTATTGTTTAAAAATATAATGTCTTTACTACCCATTCTCCAGCTTTGCACAACCAACATTGTTAGATTAATATACTTTATAACATTTAAACCTCTAAAGTTCTGCCTGTTTCAAAGGCTCTATAGACAGCCTCTTAATCACATTCTTTTGTATTTGCTTTTCACAACAGGATACTGCTAGTTAATGTGGGCTATATAGATAGCAATGTGTATTTAAGATTAAGTACAACACAATACTAAATGAAAGTCAATAGATAATAAGTAGTCACAG
The DNA here is from genome assembly GCF_027579735.1 of Bombina bombina. Lineage (NCBI taxonomy): Eukaryota > Metazoa > Chordata > Amphibia > Anura > Bombinatoridae > Bombina > Bombina bombina. Next base: position 752,835,775 of record NC_069503.1, read on the forward strand.
TCATGTGATCAGGGGGCTGTCAGAAGATACAAGGTAATCACAGAGGTAAAAAGTATATTAGTGTGATGGAGTGACTTCCAGTGGAAGGAGCGTCAACAAGCAAGTGCACGCTTTGTGGAGCGTCAACAAGCAAGTGCACGCTCTGTGCTCTCCACCAAGAGAGAGAGGCTCAAACCTTACCCTTACAGCCTAAACTCCTGTTGGCAGAGAACCAGTTACCTGCTCAGGGAGACGATTGCATCTAGCTGTACGGAAGTCCTTCCCAAGCCACGCCAGTTGGGTGGCTTCGTCGGGAAGAAGAGGATGGCTCCGCGTCGGCTCGTCTGAAGATGGCTTTGCTCCGCTCTGGATGGATGAAGATTGAAGACGCTGCCTGGATGAAGACTTTTATTGGATGGAAGACCTCTTCAGCGCCGCCTGGATGATGACTTCATCGGATGGAAGACTTCTTTAGCGCCCATTGGATGATGACTTCTGCCGCTCCGGATCTCCTCTTCGGTTCCATCGGTGGTCGGCTGACTGAAGACGGCTCAAGGTAGGATGATCTTCAGGGGGGTAGTGTTAGGTTTATTTAAGGGGGGTTTGGGTTAGATTAGGGGTATGTGGGTGGTGGGTTTTAATGTTGGGGGGTGTTGTATTTTTATTTTACAGGCAAAAGAGCTGTTTTCTTTGGGGCATGCCCCGCAAAAGGCCCTTTTAAGGGCTGGTAAGGTAATAGAGCTGGTAACTTTTTAATGTAGAATAGGGTAGGGTATTTTTTTATTTTGGGGGGCTTTGTTATTTTATTAGGGGGCTTAGATTAGGTGTAAGTAGCTTAAAATTGTTGTAATATTTTTTAAATGTTTGTAACTTATTTTTTTTATTTTTTGTAACAGCTTTTTTTATTTTTTGTACTTTAGTTAGTTTATTTTATTTAATTTAATAGTAGTTATTTGTAGGTAATTTATTTGATCAATTTAATGATAGTGTAGTGTTAGGTTTAATTGTAACTTAGGTTAGGATTTATTTTACAGGTAATTTTGTATTTCTTTTAGCTAGGTAGTTATTAAATAGTTAATAACTATTTAATAACTATTCTAAATAGCTAAAATAAATACAAAGTTACCTGTAAAATAAATATAAATCCTAAAATAGCTACAATGTAATTATTAATTATATTGTAGCTATCTTAGGGTTTATTTTACAGGTAAGTATTTAGTTTTAAATAGGAATAATTTATTAAAGTATAGTGTAGTGTTAGGTGTAATTGTAACTTAGGTTAGTTTTTATTTTACAGGTAAATTTCTCTTTATTTTAACTAGGTAGCTATTAAATAGTTAATAACTATTTAATAGCTATTGTACCTAGTTAAAATAAATTGAAAGTTGCCTGTAAAATAAAAATAAATCCTAAGATAGCTACAATATAATTATTATTTATTTTGTAGCTATATTAGGGTTTATTTTAAAGGTAAGTATTTATTTTTAAATAGGAATAATTTAGTTAATAAGAGAAATATTATTTAGATTTATTTAATTAATATTTAAGTTAGGGGGGTGTTAGGGTTATTGTTAGACTTAGGTTTAGGGGTTAATAATTTTATTACAGTGGCGGCGGTGTAGGGGGGGCAGGATAGGGGTTAATACATTTATTATAGGTGGCGACGGTATAGGGGGGGCAGGATAGGGGTTAATAAATTTATTATAGTGGCAGCGGTGTAGGGGGGGCAGGATAGGGGTTAATAGGTATAATATAGGTGGCGGCGGGGTCCGGGAGCAGCGGTTTAGGGGTTAATACATATATTATAGTTGCGGCGGGCACCGGGAGCGGCGGTTTAGGGGTTAATACATATATTATAGTTGCGGAGGGCACCGGGAGCGGCGGTTTAGGGGTTAATTCATATATTATAGTTGCGGCGGGCACCGGGGGCGGCGGTTTAGGGGTTAACATATTTAGTATAGCTTGCGGTGGGCTCCGGGTGCGGCGGTTTAGGGGGTAAACACTTTATTTAGTTGCGGCGGTGTAGGGGAGGACAGATTAGGGGTGTTTAGACTCAGGGTACATGTTAGGGTGTTAGGTGTAGAAACTACCATAGGAATCAATGGGATGTCTGGCAGCAGCGAACATGAACTTTCGCTATGGTCAGACTCCCATTGATTCCTATGGGATCCGCCGCCTCCAGGGCGGTTTGAAAACCAGGTACGATGGGCCGTTAAAGTGCCGAGCGTACCTGCTAGTTTTTTGATAACTAGCAAAAGTAGTCAGATTGTGCCGCACTTGTGTGCGGAACATCTGTAGTGACGTAAGCATCGATCTGTGTCGGACTGAGTCCGGTGGATCGAAGCTTACGTCACAAAATTCTACTTTTGCCGGTGTCTAGGGCTTGATAACTAAGGCGAATCAGCCTTGCCACAAATACACTGCGGAATTCCAGTGTATTTGAGGTTGACGGCTTGATAACTAGGCCCCTCTGTGTCAAGCTAGGATGTTGAACTGTGACTACATAGCGTGGTGTGGAGGATATAACGTTCTCACACAATGGCCCAAAGCTGTGAATTAAAACCCCACATATCAGTGAGAGGTGTTCAGCCCACACTGTGACTTTTTGTAGCTGCTTGTGCCCTATTACCCAACTTGTATTAGATCAATTTTGAATAGCACTATTTTTAGCTTAAAGGGACAGTAAACCTTAAAAATAATGTTATATAATTCTGCACATAGTGCAGAATTATATAACATTATAGTAGCCAAATATTAAAAAACATAATTGTACCCTATTAATTTAAAAAAAACAACGCTGTTTCACAGACCTGCTCTCTGCTCTCTGCTGAGCGGGTCTGTTATATTTAGTCAGCGCATCGGGCCAGCTGTATAGTCACAGCCCGGCCCGACCGCGCCATAAGACTACGTGCAGCTCGCTCCTGTCACAGCTGGCCTGATGCGCTGACTAAATATAACAGACCCGCTCAGCAGAGAGCAGAGAGCGGGTCTGTGAAACAGCGTTTGTTTTTTTAAATTAATAGGGTACAATTATGTTTTTTAATGTTTGGCTACTATAATGTTATATAATTCTGCACTATGTGCAGAATTATATAACATTATTTTTAAGGTTTACTGTCCCTTTAATACATGAACCTGATTCCTGCTAGTGATATGTTGTCTAAATCGTAATTGCTCCCAAAACAGCATACTTAAATCAAGCTACAAGAGCTGATGAATACTGTTGGTAAAATGTATCCATAATTAACTATATGGAACTGATTATACCTAATAGATTTTGGTTTAAGATGTCAGTTTTGAGAAGCTCCTAAATAAGAATTGCGTTATCGGACTGTTGCTTAGTCTATGGGAACAGGATTTATAGCTCATATATTAATACCTCTAATTAATTCAGTGATCCAGATTTCTGCATAACAGATAAGATAATTATTTAAGCACTATTTGATTAGAGGATATTGAATTGGATATAAGCAATTTTTTTCTCTAGCTCTCTTCCTCCCTTTTGGGGGCATGTACAAATAATGGATATATATATATAAATTTCAAGATCAAATAAGCACTCGCTGGGCTTCAGTCATCAGTGACAACACGCTTTATTCTGTGACGTTTCGGGACAACACACAGTCCCTTCCTCAGACAAACAACAAATGAAAATGGCAGCCTAATAAAGGCTAGTGAAACCCTCCCCCAATTGTTAAACCAATGAGACTCACATTCTGGGAGTTTATTTTAAATTTTATCTGTATGTTTATTATGTTTATTCTATCTCACATTATCACATTATTTTATCACTATAAACACTTTTACCCTTAGCCTATTAGGCGGGCTTTCACATTATCACAGACCTATCAGAAGTCTGGTATCTTCTGTCCTGACACCTTCATTTGTCTCATTGGTTTAACAATTGGGGGAGGGTTTCACTAGCCTTTATTAGGCTGCCATTTTCATTTGTTGTTTGTCTGAGGAAGGGACTGTGTGTTGTCCCGAAACGTCACAGAATAAAGCGTGTTGTCACTGATGACTGAAGCCCAGCGAGTGCTTATTTGATCTTGAAATTATCCACTTTATAGATAGCACCCTGGCAGTTGTATATAGATGGTGAGAGTGCACACACCAACCAACAACATATATATATATATATATATATATATATATATACATTCGAAACAATGTAATCAGAGCATTTCTGTGGGAATAGTTTACACAATGAGTTATTTTCTCTACATTTTGTATTTAGTTGAGGATTTTAAACTCACTTTTCGCCTCCCCATAATTTTAATTGCTGTTGTATTTCCCCCAGAAATCAACTTTACCAAGCAGTGATTCAACCTACTCCCAGCTGATGAGTGGCAATAACCACGAAACAGCTGTCCTGGGATTGGTCTGAATCACTGTACTAACCCTAGCTAAGCTTAAAAGCTGTGTAATGCATCAATGCTATGGCGTAAAGGGAAGTCTGCCTTAAAAAGCAGGCTAAAAGTAAAAAAGTCCTTGTGAACCTCATTTGCATATATCACCCAGAATCATTTGCTGCATTGGAAACAATGTAATCAGAGAGTTTCTGTGGGAAAAGCAAGTCTTCTGACTTTTCTAGATTTGTAAATTGTTTACACAATGAGTTATTTTCTCTACATTTTGTATTTAGTGGAAGATTTTAAACTCACTTTTTGCCTCCCCATAATTTTAGTTTAATTGCTGTTTATATATAAATATATATATATATATATATATATATATATATATATATATATATATATATATATATATATATATATATATCTGCACCCAGGTGGTAAATCGCCATAGAACAAGCTAACAATGCTAATTGAGCCATGTGTACTGGCTTAACTAGCTAGTGAGAGAGGCAATAAGTAAGATAATAGAGGTCATAATCACAGAGAAGACTATTCCCTTTATATGAAACAAGATACCCACTCAATATACATTGTTATATACTCATAGTCAAGAATAGATAGTAGACTTAGTAAGGAGTCGGTATCAGGATAAGTGAAAGAAGGAGGATCAGGGTCATTCTGGGGGTGTTTTCCTCTGGGGGTAAAATTGAACAATTATATTACATGCCTTTGTCTATTAGCAACTGGGTTTTTGCAGAGTTTCTTGTCAAAGGATGAATATACATTCCTCTTAGTCACTTTGTATTACATTCACTTGTTATTACTATATTTAATGGAACAATATATTACAAACACAAAGACAAGATCACCAGGTATGCCTTTGAAAAAAAGACAAAAAGACAAAAATGGTCCATGAGACTTCTGACTGTACAGTAGAGACACAGTCAGTAAATAGTCACAATTTAGACCCACAAACGATGCTTAGTCAGCTATCTGAATTGATTATGCCTCAGTTCGAATCAATTAAGAAAGAAATATCTGGTTTTACGGACAGTTCTCGAAAAGAATTACGGAAGTAGAGACGAGAGTTTCTGACTTGGAGGACAATTTTAATTTTCAAGAAGTAACAAATAAAAAATGGCTAGACACAATAAAAACACTACAAGCCAAAATTGAGGATTTACATGACAGATCTCACCGTAAAAATATATGAATAGTAGGTCTGCCTGAAGATAATGAGAACAAAGATCCAATAACATTTGCATCCATAACTTTTCCACAATTATTAGGGATGCAAAAGCCGGGAGAGAGTTTACAGGTAGAAAGGGCCCATAGGACAGGCACTAGTAAGAAATATCCAGACGGGAACATTAGGCCAAGGATGGTTATGATTAAGTGTTCAAGACAAAATATACATTATGCGATTTTATAGGAAGTGCAACATATTAATGATAGGGGCTAAACAGATATACATATTTCAAGATTACTCAACAGAAACCTCATCAAAAAGATTATTGTACAGGTTTAATCAAAAAACAACTTTAAGGCCAGTTTAAAATACCCTGCCAAAATAATAGTAGATGGTAGGGAGGTTCAAATAATATTAAATACGATTGAAGAGGCTAAAACATTCTGTGCTAAGAATAATATAAATCTGTAAGCTTTCCTAATGTTCATGATAAAATATACAGAATAATGTTTCATTATTATGTCAAGATATAAGTGAAATTACGAGCATTTCTAAAGCTACTATGGTTTGCAGTGTATATACTTGGGGGGATATTTATCAAACCGTCAACCGCAAATACGCTGGAATTCCGCAGCGTAATTGTTGCAAGCTTGATCCGAACTAGTTATCGAAGCCTACAGACCGGCAAAAATTGACATTTGTGACGTAGCATACGATCCGCTGGTCTCAATCCGACGCAGATCGATGCTTACGTCATTACAGATGTTCTGAATACACATTTGTCTCTATTTAACACCTTTTCCCATTTATCAAATTTCTAACAGGTACGCTCGCGGCTATTCCGGCCCAGTGTACCTGGTTTTCAATACGCCACCCTGGAGGCTGCGGGTGCCATAGAAATCAATGGGAGTTTGAAAGCACTGAAAGCTTATGTTCGATGCTGCCAGATATCCCATTTAATTATATGGTTGAAAACAAGTTACGTTTACACCTAACACCCTGACATAAACCCTGAGTCTAAACACCCCTAATATGCCACCCCAACATCGCCGACACCTACATAATGTTATTAACCCCTATCCCGCCACTCCCGGACCCCGCCGCCACTAAATAAATGTATTAACCCCTAAACCCTTAATTAAAGCTAAACTTGAGAGAGAAGTCTTTCTGAAAAGAAAATGGGCAGTTGAAGACATAAAGGGGATAAATGTTATACAAAAGCAACTGAAATTAGGGAGGCCTTTTTTAGATATTATCAGAAGTTATATTCTACAGATTGTATATATAAAACGGAGAAAGAGAAATATTGGCAAAAGATCAGTCTACCTAAAATATCAAGTGAGGCACTTCAGACAGTTAATCAAGAGATCATGGTAGATGAAATTATAGGAGCGATAAAAAATGTAAATTCCAATAAAGCACCAGGGCCAGATGGATTACCTGCGGTATTTTATAAAATTGTCAAAACAGAAGTGGCAGAGACTTTAGCTAAACTTTACAATTGTTATTATACAAAGAATAAAATGCATTCACCATATTTCTCTGACTCTATAATCACTTTAATACATAAAAAAGGTAAGGAACCTGAAGAACTAGGGTCATATAGGCCCATATCATTATTGAATCTAGACTATAAGATCCTTATGTCAATTATAGAAAACAGGTTAAAAAAAGTTATTGGGGACCTCATACATGAAGATCAAACAGGTTTTATGCCTGGAAGGAACCTGGTCCAAAATGTGAAACGAGTGCTGATAACCCTGGACTATTATTATAATAAAAGTAAAAAATTTGATAAAAAATTAGATAAAAATAATAAAGAAAATTTAGCTTTACTTAGAATAGATGAGGAGAAAGCATTTCAATCCAATAATTGGGATCATCTGGACACAACTCTTAAAAAATTTGGGAAATCTTATTAGATTAATTTATGATAAAACCAGGTCCCAGCTATTAACAAATAATGAAGTATCTCAGAATATTACATTGAAAAAAGGGACACGTCAAGGGTGACCCTTATCCCCGCTATTGGTTAACATCTCATTAGAAACCTTAGTGGTTTACTTGAGGCAGGAAATAGAGGGAATTAAATTAGGCAGGCAAAATCTGGTAATCTCACTTTATGCAGACAACATCATTTTACTTTTACACAACACACATAAAAACATCCAGAAGTGCCTAGAAATTAAAAGTTCAGAGTGTTCCAGCACCAGGGTAATAGTATAGGGCAGCAAATATGCAGGTGTGCAAGCAATCCCAGACTAGCACCTTAGCCTTCAAATAATTGCAAATCCAAATAAATGGGGATAGCAGCACCACCATTAGTAAAATAAAAAACTTTATTTAGGCCATCATAGCACACTGACGTCAGTGTGCTATGATGGCCTAAATAAAGTTTTTTATTTTACTAATGGTGGTGCTGCTATCCCCATTTATTTGGATTAGAAATTATAAGTAGTTACAGTACATTTTCTGGTTATAAAATTAATACGTACAGATCAGAAATTCTATGGATCTATAAAACTTTAAAATTCATTCATTTCAGGAAGTACAATATGTAAGTTACTTAGGACTCAAATTGAGCAAGAACTCACAGGAATGGTACCACCTTATTTATAAAGAATTATTAAACAATATGCCGAATGCGATGGAAATGTGGAAGATGTATAATTTATCTCTCACCGAAAAGATCATGCTGATTAAAACTATTTTTTTCCCTAGAGTTTGGTTTCTTCTTCAAAACTTACCTCTATCCTAAAATTGGATTTAGATAACTACAACAGGGCCATAGCACTCTTTTTATGGAATAAAAAGAAACCACCTTTGGCAACCGATAGATTGACCCAAGTAACAAAATATGGCGGGTTTGCATTACCCAATATCAGGTATTATAATTGGACAACAATGGTAAAATTTGGTTTAGACTGGTTAACAGAAGCTGAATATGTGACGTACTAGAGAGTCAGAACTTATAGCACCATTTAATCTAAAAGAAGTTCTTCATTATGATCATAGAAAACTTCCTAGTAAGATTGGTAAGTTATTAACTTATTCTAATATCATCTCTGCATGGCAGAAATACCGTATGGCAATGGGCATAAGACTTAATATTTCTCAGTATAGGCAATAGGCACTATTGACTTTATACCTGGTATCTATAATATGGTTTTCAGGGAATGGAGTGAAAAAGGAATAATACATTTTTCACAATATAAACAAGGTAATATTTTGTCAATACAAAAATATGCAGAGATAGCGACTAAGTACCACCTCCCCGTAAGAAATGTTTATGCCTGTTTGCAGGTCAGGAGTTACTTCATGCAGATGCTTCAGAATTATGGCTATGACTGGGATGGGCAAGAAGTGGAATCAGGGATTAAATTATATAAAGCAGGTATACGATCCATTCCATATTGGTACAAAATGCTACTTCTGAAACTGGGTATAAATCATATAAATAAGCTTAAAGATAGCTTAGATAAGTTTTTTCCCAGGGTTCAAATGCAAGATATGTCGAAGAGTATCCGTATTTCAGAGGCTACTACGGCAATATGTAGTTGGAAAGAGTCACAATTGAAGCTAATGAATAATTATTATTTCAACTCTGACAGTATAAATAAATGGGCAAAGGGAACGCAAAAATTTAAATACCATAAATGTAAGGAAGAAAAGGCGGATATCTTACACTGTCAATCAGTATTGGGGAAAGGTTTCTTATTGGTTAAATATTTTTTTGCACAACAGAGTATCTCTCTCTCCGTTTCATGTTTTTTTTTTTTTTTTTTCAAAAAAAAGGCGGCCTACAGAGGCTTAGTAACAGAAATTTAGAGGTTATAACGTATATTAAAGGGACAGTCTACACTAAAACTGTTATTGTTTAAAAATATAATGTCTTTACTACCCATTCTCCAGCTTTGCACAACCAACATTGTTAGATTAATATACTTTATAACATTTAAACCTCTAAAGTTCTGCCTGTTTCAAAGGCTCTATAGACAGCCTCTTAATCACATTCTTTTGTATTTGCTTTTCACAACAGGATACTGCTAGTTAATGTGGGCTATATAGATAGCAATGTGTATTTAAGATTAAGTACAACACAATACTAAATGAAAGTCAATAGATAATAAGTAGTCACAGTCATGTGATCAGGGGGCTGTCAGAAGATACAAGGTAATCACAGAGGTAAAAAGTATATTAGTGTGATGGAGTGACTTCCAGTGGAAGGAGCGTCAACAAGCAAGTGCACGCTTTGTGGAGCGTCAACAAGCAAGTGCACGCTCTGTGCTCTCCACCAAGAGAGAGAGGCTCAAACCTTACCCTTACAGCCTAAACTCCTGTTGGCAGAGAACCAGTTACCTGCTCAGGGAGACGATTGCATCTAGCTGTACGGAAGTCCTTCCCAAGCCACGCCAGTTGGGTGGCTTCGTCGGGAAGAAGAGGATGGCTCCGCGTCGGCTCGTCTGAAGATGGCTTTGCTCCGCTCTGGATGGATGAAGATTGAAGACGCTGCCTGGATGAAGACTTTTATTGGATGGAAGACCTCTTCAGCGCCGCCTGGATGATGACTTCATCGGATGGAAGACTTCTTTAGCGCCCATTGGATGATGACTTCTGCCGCTCCGGATCTCCTCTTCGGTTCCATCGGTGGTCGGCTGACTGAAGACGGCTCAAGGTAGGATGATCTTCAGGGGGGTAGTGTTAGGTTTATTTAAGGGGGGTTTGGGTTAGATTAGGGGTATGTGGGTGGTGGGTTTTAATGTTGGGGGGTGTTGTATTTTTATTTTACAGGCAAAAGAGCTGTTTTCTTTGGGGCATGCCCCGCAAAAGGCCCTTTTAAGGGCTGGTAAGGTAATAGAGCTGGTAACTTTTTAATGTAGAATAGGGTAGGGTATTTTTTTATTTTGGGGGGCTTTGTTATTTTATTAGGGGGCTTAGATTAGGTGTAAGTAGCTTAAAATTGTTGTAATATTTTTTAAATGTTTGTAACTTATTTTTTTTATTTTTTGTAACAGCTTTTTTTATTTTTTGTACTTTAGTTAGTTTATTTTATTTAATTTAATAGTAGTTATTTGTAGGTAATTTATTTGATCAATTTAATGATAGTGTAGTGTTAGGTTTAATTGTAACTTAGGTTAGGATTTATTTTACAGGTAATTTTGTATTTCTTTTAGCTAGGTAGTTATTAAATAGTTAATAACTATTTAATAACTATTCTAAATAGCTAAAATAAATACAAAGTTACCTGTAAAATAAATATAAATCCTAAAATAGCTACAATGTAATTATTAATTATATTGTAGCTATCTTAGGGTTTATTTTACAGGTAAGTATTTAGTTTTAAATAGGAATAATTTATTAAAGTATAGTGTAGTGTTAGGTGTAATTGTAACTTAGGTTAGTTTTTATTTTACAGGTAAATTTCTCTTTATTTTAACTAGGTAGCTATTAAATAGTTAATAACTATTTAATAGCTATTGTACCTAGTTAAAATAAATTGAAAGTTGCCTGTAAAATAAAAATAAATCCTAAGATAGCTACAATATAATTATTATTTATTTTGTAGCTATATTAGGGTTTATTTTAAAGGTAAGTATTTATTTTTAAATAGGAATAATTTAGTTAATAAGAGAAATATTATTTAGATTTATTTAATTAATATTTAAGTTAGGGGGGTGTTAGGGTTATTGTTAGACTTAGGTTTAGGGGTTAATAATTTTATTACAGTGGCGGCGGTGTAGGGGGGGCAGGATAGGGGTTAATACATTTATTATAGGTGGCGACGGTATAGGGGGGGCAGGATAGGGGTTAATAAATTTATTATAGTGGCAGCGGTGTAGGGGGGGCAGGATAGGGGTTAATAGGTATAATATAGGTGGCGGCGGGGTCCGGGAGCAGCGGTTTAGGGGTTAATACATATATTATAGTTGCGGCGGGCACCGGGAGCGGCGGTTTAGGGGTTAATACATATATTATAGTTGCGGAGGGCACCGGGAGCGGCGGTTTAGGGGTTAATTCATATATTATAGTTGCGGCGGGCACCGGGGGCGGCGGTTTAGGGGTTAACATATTTAGTATAGCTTGCGGTGGGCTCCGGGTGCGGCGGTTTAGGGGGTAAACACTTTATTTAGTTGCGGCGGTGTAGGGGAGGACAGATTAGGGGTGTTTAGACTCAGGGTACATGTTAGGGTGTTAGGTGTAGAAACTACCATAGGAATCAATGGGATGTCTGGCAGCAGCGAACATGAACTTTCGCTATGGTCAGACTCCCATTGATTCCTATGGGATCCGCCGCCTCCAGGGCGGTTTGAAAACCAGGTACGATGGGCCGTTAAAGTGCCGAGCGTACCTGCTAGTTTTTTGATAACTAGCAAAAGTAGTCAGATTGTGCCGCACTTGTGTGCGGAACATCTGTAGTGACGTAAGCATCGATCTGTGTCGGACTGAGTCCGGTGGATCGAAGCTTACGTCACAAAATTCTACTTTTGCCGGTGTCTAGGGCTTGATAACTAAGGCGAATCAGCCTTGCCACAAATACACTGCGGAATTCCAGTGTATTTGAGGTTGACGGCTTGATAACTAGGCCCCTCTGTGTCAAGCTAGGATGTTGAACTGTGACTACATAGCGTGGTGTGGAGGATATAACGTTCTCACACAATGGCCCAAAGCTGTGAATTAAAACCCCACATATCAGTGAGAGGTGTTCAGCCCACACTGTGACTTTTTGTAGCTGCTTGTGCCCTATTACCCAACTTGTATTAGATCAATTTTGAATAGCACTATTTTTAGCTTAAAGGGACAGTAAACCTTAAAAATAATGTTATATAATTCTGCACATAGTGCAGAATTATATAACATTATAGTAGCCAAATATTAAAAAACATAATTGTACCCTATTAATTTAAAAAAAACAACGCTGTTTCACAGACCTGCTCTCTGCTCTCTGCTGAGCGGGTCTGTTATATTTAGTCAGCGCATCGGGCCAGCTGTATAGTCACAGCCCGGCCCGACCGCGCCATAAGACTACGTGCAGCTCGCTCCTGTCACAGCTGGCCTGATGCGCTGACTAAATATAACAGACCCGCTCAGCAGAGAGCAGAGAGCGGGTCTGTGAAACAGCGTTTGTTTTTTTAAATTAATAGGGTACAATTATGTTTTTTAATGTTTGGCTACTATAATGTTATATAATTCTGCACTATGTGCAGAATTATATAACATTATTTTTAAGGTTTACTGTCCCTTTAATACATGAACCTGATTCCTGCTAGTGATATGTTGTCTAAATCGTAATTGCTCCCAAAACAGCATACTTAAATCAAGCTACAAGAGCTGATGAATACTGTTGGTAAAATGTATCCATAATTAACTATATGGAACTGATTATACCTAATAGATTTTGGTTTAAGATGTCAGTTTTGAGAAGCTCCTAAATAAGAATTGCGTTATCGGACTGTTGCTTAGTCTATGGGAACAGGATTTATAGCTCATATATTAATACCTCTAATTAATTCAGTGATCCAGATTTCTGCATAACAGATAAGATAATTATTTAAGCACTATTTGATTAGAGGATATTGAATTGGATATAAGCAATTTTTTTCTCTAGCTCTCTTCCTCCCTTTTGGGGGCATGTACAAATAATGGATATATATATATAAATTTCAAGATCAAATAAGCACTCGCTGGGCTTCAGTCATCAGTGACAACACGCTTTATTCTGTGACGTTTCGGGACAACACACAGTCCCTTCCTCAGACAAACAACAAATGAAAATGGCAGCCTAATAAAGGCTAGTGAAACCCTCCCCCAATTGTTAAACCAATGAGACTCACATTCTGGGAGTTTATTTTAAATTTTATCTGTATGTTTATTATGTTTATTCTATCTCACATTATCACATTATTTTATCACTATAAACACTTTTACCCTTAGCCTATTAGGCGGGCTTTCACATTATCACAGACCTATCAGAAGTCTGGTATCTTCTGTCCTGACACCTTCATTTGTCTCATTGGTTTAACAATTGGGGGAGGGTTTCACTAGCCTTTATTAGGCTGCCATTTTCATTTGTTGTTTGTCTGAGGAAGGGACTGTGTGTTGTCCCGAAACGTCACAGAATAAAGCGTGTTGTCACTGATGACTGAAGCCCAGCGAGTGCTTATTTGATCTTGAAATTATCCACTTTATAGATAGCACCCTGGCAGTTGTATATAGATGGTGAGAGTGCACACACCAACCAACAACATATATATATATATATATATATATATATATATATATATACATTCGAAACAATGTAATCAGAGCATTTCTGTGGGAATAGTTTACACAATGAGTTATTTTCTCTACATTTTGTATTTAGTTGAGGATTTTAAACTCACTTTTCGCCTCCCCATAATTTTAATTGCTGTTGTATTTCCCCCAGAAATCAACTTTACCAAGCAGTGATTCAACCTACTCCCAGCTGATGAGTGGCAATAACCACGAAACAGCTGTCCTGGGATTGGTCTGAATCACTGTACTAACCCTAGCTAAGCTTAAAAGCTGTGTAATGCATCAATGCTATGGCGTAAAGGGAAGTCTGCCTTAAAAAGCAGGCTAAAAGTAAAAAAGTCCTTGTGAACCTCATTTGCATATATCACCCAGAATCATTTGCTGCATTGGAAACAATGTAATCAGAGAGTTTCTGTGGGAAAAGCAAGTCTTCTGACTTTTCTAGATTTGTAAATTGTTTACACAATGAGTTATTTTCTCTACATTTTGTATTTAGTGGAAGATTTTAAACTCACTTTTTGCCTCCCCATAATTTTAGTTTAATTGCTGTTTATATATAAATATATATATATATATATATATATATATATATATATATATATATATATATATATATATATATATATATATATATATATATATATATATCTGCACCCAGGTGGTAAATCGCCATAGAACAAGCTAACAATGCTAATTGAGCCATGTGTACTGGCTTAACTAGCTAGTGAGAGAGGCAATAAGTAAGATAATAGAGGTCATAATCACAGAGAAGACTATTCCCTTTATATGAAACAAGATACCCACTCAATATACATTGTTATATACTCATAGTCAAGAATAGATAGTAGACTTAGTAAGGAGTCGGTATCAGGATAAGTGAAAGAAGGAGGATCAGGGTCATTCTGGGGGTGTTTTCCTCTGGGGGTAAAATTGAACAATTATATTACATGCCTTTGTCTATTAGCAACTGGGTTTTTGCAGAGTTTCTTGTCAAAGGATGAATATACATTCCTCTTAGTCACTTTGTATTACATTCACTTGTTATTACTATATTTAATGGAACAATATATTACAAACACAAAGACAAGATCACCAGGTATGCCTTTGAAAAAAAGACAAAAAGACAAAAATGGTCCATGAGACTTCTGACTGTACAGTAGAGACACAGTCAGTAAATAGTCACAATTTAGACCCACAAACGATGCTTAGTCAGCTATCTGAATTGATTATGCCTCAGTTCGAATCAATTAAGAAAGAAATATCTGGTTTTACGGACAGTTCTCGAAAAGAATTACGGAAGTAGAGACGAGAGTTTCTGACTTGGAGGACAATTTTAATTTTCAAGAAGTAACAAATAAAAAATGGCTAGACACAATAAAAACACTACAAGCCAAAATTGAGGATTTACATGACAGATCTCACCGTAAAAATATATGAATAGTAGGTCTGCCTGAAGATAATGAGAACAAAGATCCAATAACATTTGCATCCATAACTTTTCCACAATTATTAGGGATGCAAAAGCCGGGAGAGAGTTTACAGGTAGAAAGGGCCCATAGGACAGGCACTAGTAAGAAATATCCAGACGGGAACATTAGGCCAAGGATGGTTATGATTAAGTGTTCAAGACAAAATATACATTATGCGATTTTATAGGAAGTGCAACATATTAATGATAGGGGCTAAACAGATATACATATTTCAAGATTACTCAACAGAAACCTCATCAAAAAGATTATTGTACAGGTTTAATCAAAAAACAACTTTAAGGCCAGTTTAAAATACCCTGCCAAAATAATAGTAGATGGTAGGGAGGTTCAAATAATATTAAATACGATTGAAGAGGCTAAAACATTCTGTGCTAAGAATAATATAAATCTGTAAGCTTTCCTAATGTTCATGATAAAATATACAGAATAATGTTTCATTATTATGTCAAGATATAAGTGAAATTACGAGCATTTCTAAAGCTACTATGGTTTGCAGTGTATATACTTGGGGGGATATTTATCAAACCGTCAACCGCAAATACGCTGGAATTCCGCAGCGTAATTGTTGCAAGCTTGATCCGAACTAGTTATCGAAGCCTACAGACCGGCAAAAATTGACATTTGTGACGTAGCATACGATCCGCTGGTCTCAATCCGACGCAGATCGATGCTTACGTCATTACAGATGTTCTGAATACACATTTGTCTCTATTTAACACCTTTTCCCATTTATCAAATTTCTAACAGGTACGCTCGCGGCTATTCCGGCCCAGTGTACCTGGTTTTCAATACGCCACCCTGGAGGCTGCGGGTGCCATAGAAATCAATGGGAGTTTGAAAGCACTGAAAGCTTATGTTCGATGCTGCCAGATATCCCATTTAATTATATGGTTGAAAACAAGTTACGTTTACACCTAACACCCTGACATAAACCCTGAGTCTAAACACCCCTAATATGCCACCCCAACATCGCCGACACCTACATAATGTTATTAACCCCTATCCCGCCACTCCCGGACCCCGCCGCCACTAAATAAATGTATTAACCCCTAAACCCTTAATTAAAGCTAAACTTGAGAGAGAAGTCTTTCTGAAAAGAAAATGGGCAGTTGAAGACATAAAGGGGATAAATGTTATACAAAAGCAACTGAAATTAGGGAGGCCTTTTTTAGATATTATCAGAAGTTATATTCTACAGATTGTATATATAAAACGGAGAAAGAGAAATATTGGCAAAAGATCAGTCTACCTAAAATATCAAGTGAGGCACTTCAGACAGTTAATCAAGAGATCATGGTAGATGAAATTATAGGAGCGATAAAAAATGTAAATTCCAATAAAGCACCAGGGCCAGATGGATTACCTGCGGTATTTTATAAAATTGTCAAAACAGAAGTGGCAGAGACTTTAGCTAAACTTTACAATTGTTATTATACAAAGAATAAAATGCATTCACCATATTTCTCTGACTCTATAATCACTTTAATACATAAAAAAGGTAAGGAACCTGAAGAACTAGGGTCATATAGGCCCATATCATTATTGAATCTAGACTATAAGATCCTTATGTCAATTATAGAAAACAGGTTAAAAAAAGTTATTGGGGACCTCATACATGAAGATCAAACAGGTTTTATGCCTGGAAGGAACCTGGTCCAAAATGTGAAACGAGTGCTGATAACCCTGGACTATTATTATAATAAAAGTAAAAAATTTGATAAAAAATTAGATAAAAATAATAAAGAAAATTTAGCTTTACTTAGAATAGATGAGGAGAAAGCATTTCAATCCAATAATTGGGATCATCTGGACACAACTCTTAAAAAATTTGGGAAATCTTATTAGATTAATTTATGATAAAACCAGGTCCCAGCTATTAACAAATAATGAAGTATCTCAGAATATTACATTGAAAAAAGGGACACGTCAAGGGTGACCCTTATCCCCGCTATTGGTTAACATCTCATTAGAAACCTTAGTGGTTTACTTGAGGCAGGAAATAGAGGGAATTAAATTAGGCAGGCAAAATCTGGTAATCTCACTTTATGCAGACAACATCATTTTACTTTTACACAACACACATAAAAACATCCAGAAGTGCCTAGAAATTAAAAGTTCAGAGTGTTCCAGCACCAGGGTAATAGTATAGGGCAGCAAATATGCAGGTGTGCAAGCAATCCCAGACTAGCACCTTAGCCTTCAAATAATTGCAAATCCAAATAAATGGGGATAGCAGCACCACCATTAGTAAAATAAAAAACTTTATTTAGGCCATCATAGCACACTGACGTCAGTGTGCTATGATGGCCTAAATAAAGTTTTTTATTTTACTAATGGTGGTGCTGCTATCCCCATTTATTTGGATTAGAAATTATAAGTAGTTACAGTACATTTTCTGGTTATAAAATTAATACGTACAGATCAGAAATTCTATGGATCTATAAAACTTTAAAATTCATTCATTTCAGGAAGTACAATATGTAAGTTACTTAGGACTCAAATTGAGCAAGAACTCACAGGAATGGTACCACCTTATTTATAAAGAATTATTAAACAATATGCCGAATGCGATGGAAATGTGGAAGATGTATAATTTATCTCTCACCGAAAAGATCATGCTGATTAAAACTATTTTTTTCCCTAGAGTTTGGTTTCTTCTTCAAAACTTACCTCTATCCTAAAATTGGATTTAGATAACTACAACAGGGCCATAGCACTCTTTTTATGGAATAAAAAGAAACCACCTTTGGCAACCGATAGATTGACCCAAGTAACAAAATATGGCGGGTTTGCATTACCCAATATCAGGTATTATAATTGGACAACAATGGTAAAATTTGGTTTAGACTGGTTAACAGAAGCTGAATATGTGACGTACTAGAGAGTCAGAACTTATAGCACCATTTAATCTAAAAGAAGTTCTTCATTATGATCATAGAAAACTTCCTAGTAAGATTGGTAAGTTATTAACTTATTCTAATATCATCTCTGCATGGCAGAAATACCGTATGGCAATGGGCATAAGACTTAATATTTCTCAGTATAGGCAATAGGCACTATTGACTTTATACCTGGTATCTATAATATGGTTTTCAGGGAATGGAGTGAAAAAGGAATAATACATTTTTCACAATATAAACAAGGTAATATTTTGTCAATACAAAAATATGCAGAGATAGCGACTAAGTACCACCTCCCCGTAAGAAATGTTTATGCCTGTTTGCAGGTCAGGAGTTACTTCATGCAGATGCTTCAGAATTATGGCTATGACTGGGATGGGCAAGAAGTGGAATCAGGGATTAAATTATATAAAGCAGGTATACGATCCATTCCATATTGGTACAAAATGCTACTTCTGAAACTGGGTATAAATCATATAAATAAGCTTAAAGATAGCTTAGATAAGTTTTTTCCCAGGGTTCAAATGCAAGATATGTCGAAGAGTATCCGTATTTCAGAGGCTACTACGGCAATATGTAGTTGGAAAGAGTCACAATTGAAGCTAATGAATAATTATTATTTCAACTCTGACAGTATAAATAAATGGGCAAAGGGAACGCAAAAATTTAAATACCATAAATGTAAGGAAGAAAAGGCGGATATCTTACACTGTCAATCAGTATTGGGGAAAGGTTTCTTATTGGTTAAATATTTTTTTGCACAACAGAGTATCTCTCTCTCCGTTTCATGTTTTTTTTTTTTTTTTTCAATGTATTTTATTTGATTTTCAAAATAAATAAGTAACATTGCACCCAATGGTGCACAGCACAATATATTGACATAAAACAAAGAACAGATATACTGAAGATAACAGAAGCAAAGGCAGTGTCACCCTTATCTGGGCTAGAACACCGCCCATATTGCAAATTTTACAGTATCATATTGGAGTATAAGTAGTTGTTCCATGGGGGAATAGGTGGGAAATGGGGGGGCGGCAGTATATGGGTGAAGGGGAAGATCAGGGGAGCCCAATAGGGAGCTTCTGGTAATCCAGGAGGAGTATACGAAGTGTGACAGGAGTAGTTGACAGTGTACTCTGAGTAGAAGGGGACAGGGGGAGGCCAAGTGTAACCCTCCAAACACAAAACAGTGGGGGGCCCTATATATCTATGTTCAGAACCCAATGTGTATCAAACTTGGATTTCCAATCAGCCCAAATCATTTCAAATATGTCTATTTTTCCAGTGGAAAAAAATATATTCTTCTCCATGGCATACATGTAAGCCATGAGCCTGGTTATGTCAGATCATGGGGGGGGGGGTATTGTCGCCTTCCAGGATCTGGCTATTGAGAGTTTAACTGCTGAGAACAAATAGGTACCCAAATGTCCTTGATACTTAGGCAACCTACAGGTACCTATATGTAGTAAGGCTGTTTCCGGAGTTCTAGGTAGCGTAATCCCTAAATCAGTTAAAAGGGAGAAGCAAGCGCTCCAGAGTGGCTTAATCTTAAACGCTCCAGAGTGGCTTAACAACTCCACCATATATGGGTCATATCCCCAGTCTGACCACAATTCCTCCAACTTAAAGGTGTGGATGATGGGAATATTTTAGCTAATCTAGTTGGGACATAGTACCAGTGAGTAAGGATTTTAAAGTACGTCTCATAAATGGTGAGAAGCAAGCGCTCCAGAGTGGCTTAATCTTAAACGCTCCAGAGTGGCTTAACAACTCCACCATATATGGGTCATATCCCCAGTCTGACCACAATTCCTCCAACTTAAAGGTGTGGATGATGGGAATAGTGGCTTAATCTTAAACGCTCCAGAGTGGCTTAACAACTCCACCATATATGGGTCATATCCCCAGTCTGACCACAATTCCTCCAACTTAAAGGTGTGGATGATGGGAATATTTTAGCTAATCTAGTTGGGACATAGTACCAGTGAGTAAGGATTTTAAAGTACGTCTCATAAATGGTGAGAAGCAAGCGCTCCAGAGTGGCTTAATCTTAAACGCTCCAGAGTGGCTTAACAACTCCACCATATATGGGTCATATCCCCAGTCTGACCACAATTCCTCCAACTTAAAGGTGTGGATGATGGGAATATTTTAGCTAATCTAGTTGGGACATAGTACCAGTGAGTAAGGATTTTAAAGTACGTCTCATAAATGGTGATACAGTGTAAGGCTTATTTTGTGAGTGTGAACATACGCTGCCAATCTTCTTTGGATATGGATATATTACGTTTTTGTTCCCATTTTAATATGTGAGAGGCTTTATCATCTGGTACGGCGCCATCCATTAAGCTATTGTAAGGATTCCACTCCACCTTTTCCTCTTATCCTTCTCATCACATGATTTCCCTGCCTTACCTGTATTTAAGTGATCACCTGACAACAAACAGGTGCTTAGTTATTTCACCTAGTAGCTATTCCTGGCAGCTTTGCTATCTCCTGCTACTTCGTTTACAACAAGCTCTTTTGGATTATAAATAACCAACAGCTCCTGCCTGTTTTACAGGAACACACTTTCAGCCACTCTATTCGTTATAAATACTGTTCCAATGAACGCAACTCTTATACACAACTCGCAAGCCTGTGTTTTGTACAGATCTGAGTCAAGTCGACAAGCTTCTGCAGCTTCTCCCAGCTATATGCTGCCTCTGCTGCCTACGATGCCTGTTACAAGCCGATATCAACATTTGGCCTTCACCTACTCAGAAACCTAATGACTTACGTTCTTATCCTGTGCTGCCAGGTAACTTTGGTGTTTGACACAAGAAAAGCAGGGTGAGTAGCACTCTTAATAAGTCAATAAAAGATACAGGTGCATCCTAGAAAAGTGAATATCTAACAACGTAAAAAGGAGAGTAGAAACCTAAAATACAGGTAACTAAAAGTCTAGGCAAAAGTTAGCACAACTGTATGAAATAAATAAGAGACTAGGGCGAATTCTTGAAATACAAATAGATTTAATAAAGTTACACTAAATAAGTGCATACATCCAAACATACAAACACATACATACAGGGATATAAGATGCATAAAAATGTTAGGTTGGCCGTGCAGGGGACTGGTGCACCAGTATACACAAAGTATACACAAATTGGCAAATGTTCATCACTTTGCATGTATAGGTAATATATAATTGTAATCCAAAGTATAGTGCGTGTCCTTAAAGTTGCACGGACCAAGTGGATACAGTCTTACCCCTTCGTGTCTAAATGTACATAGTAGCGTGAGGACATCAGGAGTCAAGGGGAGCTTACCCTCGCCGCGTCTTTTTCACAGGCTTGAGTTTTATCCTTCTATCTGGTACCGCATTGTAGCCGGGCTCCGCTTTGTTTCTGTTTGTCTGGGGCTGCTTCTCACTTCATATGGGTTTCAATAGGTAAACATTGCCACCTCTCTTCCTGACTATGGTGCATTCTGGGGGGAATGCACCATAGTCAGGAAGAGAGGTGGCAATGTTTACCTATTGAAACCCATATGAAGTGAGAAGCAGCCCCAGACAAACAGAAACAAAGCGGAGCCCGGCTACAATGCGGTACCAGATAGAAGGATAAAACTCAAGCCTGTGAAAAAGACGCGGCGAGGGTAAGCTCCCCTTGACTCCTGATGTCCTCACGCTACTATGTACATTTAGACACGAAGGGGTAAGACTGTATCCACTTGGTCCGTGCAACTTTAAGGACACGCACTATACTTTGGATTACAATTATATATTACCTATACATGCAAAGTGATGAACATTTGCCAATTTGTGTATACTTTGTGTATACTGGTGCACCAGTCCCCTGCACGGCCAACCTAACATTTTTATGCATCTTATATCCCTGTATGTATGTGTTTGTATGTTTGGATGTATGCACTTATTTAGTGTAACTTTATTAAATCTATTTGTATTTCAAGAATTCGCCCTAGTCTCTTATTTATTTCATACAGTTGTGCTAACTTTTGCCTAGACTTTTAGTTACCTGTATTTTAGGTTTCTACTCTTCTTTTTACGTTGTTAGATAACTTTGGTGTTTAGCAGCTGAACAAATGAGAGGACTTCCGCTTGTGAGCATATTAAGAACGGCTCCGAACCTAAGCCGTTATCATTACGGACCATTTACCAGGCTCCTCCCCCAGACCACAGCTGACTCCAAATAAAGCCGCTTAAGACTGTTAGCCTCCGCTGAGTGGCGAACATACTTTTACAGCCTTATATCTCCTAAAGGGAAACTTTGTACAAACAGTAACTTTGTTATAAGGTGAGACGTACAGTTTGTTCTATTCTGCTAATGAGCCGTAGCGCATCTGGACTGATTTTGCGCAGCTTGTATTTTGTGCTCAGAATCCTAAGCATCCAGGTTATGTTTGCTCATTCCTACCACATACCCTGACAAAGGGAGATCCTATACACCTTTACTGGCTGACACAAATAATCCCATACTGTTTCACATAAACGGTTCTGGGTAGTAATGTGCTAAGAGGGAACTTATTGCTGACTTTCTCCTACAAGAATTAATAATATCAAATCATTATATTCACCTAAGGCTACTCGGTCTATGCTGATTAATAGCCCTTCAGTCTTGGTGATACAAACTATCCACTTATTGATCTGCAGTTGTGATCCACTTTACAAAGTCGTAACAGACCATTACAGCTATAATGGATAGACATAGGTGTCCCCAGTCTAATTCCCTGTTTCCACCTAGTTTCCCACCTTGTAAGTTGTCGGTTTAAAGAGGGACGAAACCCCCAGCTTGAAAGTAAACTTATTACTCTAGTGTGTTCAAAGGATAAGTGGGGTGGGATTTGAGCAGTAGTACTAAGCTGATCTAAAGTGATAAATGAGTCTTTTTGTGTAGAAGACCACATGTCTGCCACTCTCTCAACTTCTAATCTTGTCCAAAAATTTGCATGTGAGTCAGGCAGTCCTGTCAGAAGTCCAGACATAGAGGTGATAGGGGAGGGATGGGGTGCTATGTGTTTATAGTGCATAAGGTGTTCCCA
Organism: Bombina bombina; assembly: GCF_027579735.1. Taxonomy (NCBI): domain Eukaryota; kingdom Metazoa; phylum Chordata; class Amphibia; order Anura; family Bombinatoridae; genus Bombina; species Bombina bombina. Next base: position 752,859,005 of record NC_069503.1, read on the forward strand.
GATGGCCAGGTATTCATTAATTATAATATTATCTATTGCTAAGGTCCGCCTGCAATGTGGAGGGGTCCATATAAGGTCTTCCAGCAGGACATGATGGGGGAGCGAAGCTTGTTCCAAAGATCTCCACTTAATGTTGGAGTCCTTGATGCCCCATTGTGAAATGTGCGTAAGCATCGCCACCTCAAAAAATCTAGTTATGGATGGAAAGGCCGCCCCCCCCATGTTCTCTTGGGTATTGAAGGATCTTGTGTGCTATTCTAGGAGGCTTGCCCTGCCATATATAACTAGTGGTTTCACTTTGGAATTGGAGTATGATGTGTTTGGGTACCCGGATAGGGATACACCTAAATAGATAGGTTAATTTTGGGAGGAAGCTCATATTGATTGCAGGTACTCTCCATAGCCAAGAGATCGATTCATAATTCCAATTATGTTTTAGGGATCTAAGTTCTGAAAGAAGAGGTTGGTAATTAGTTTTCACAACAGTTGAAATATCATGTGATAGCTTAACCCCTAAATGTGTGAAATGAGAGGACTTAATGATGAACTTATATGTATCTTGAATATGTTTGGCCACTTCAACGGGGAAACCCCTCAGAAAGATCTCAGTTTTATGTTGGTTGAGCTTAAAATGAGACATACTACCAAACCTCTCTAGGATCTCTAGAAGTCTGGGTATGGTTCGTAGTGGTTTAGAGGAGAATATTGTGGTGTTGTCAGCAAAAAGTGCCACCTTATGGGTCGTTCCATGAATAGTTACTCCCTCGAGTACATTATCGTTTCTAATTTGGGCTGCCAGGGGCTCTAACGCCAATGCAAACAGTAGTGGGGAGAGGGGACACCCCTGCCGCGTTCCGTTAGTGATTGAAAAGGGGGTAGAGTTAAATCCCACTTCCCTAATCGAGGCCGAGGGGTGAGAGTACAGAGCTTTAATGGCCAGAATATTTTTTTCCGGGAATTGAAAAGTACTCAAGACCTGCCACAAATACTCCCATCGGACCCGATCGAATGCTTTCTCAGCGTCGAGGGAGATTACTGCTATGGGTCTGTTTATTCTATTAGGCTCCGTAAGAATATTTAACAATCGCCTAGTATTATCCGGTCCCTCTCTTCCCGGGATGAAGCCCACTTGATCAGGATTTATAAGATCTGGCAATAAAATATATATGCGATTTGCAAGTAGTTTGGAATAGATCTTAATATCTGAGTTAATCAGAGAGATAGGTCTATAGTTTATACAAAGCGTGGGGTCTTTATTTGGCTTGGGGATGGTAATTATAGTCGCCTCGAGAAACTCCTTACTAAAGGCACCTTCCGAATTTGCTAAATTGAAGAAGTTGAGTAGAAGCAGCGATAATTCCCGAATATATGTTTTATAAAAGATTGCCGTACACCCATCAGGCCCGGGGGCTTTTTGGGGCTTTAGATTTTTTAAAAGGCGTTTTATCTCTTGGAGTGAGAATGGGTTATTAAGGGACTCCTTTTGATCTGTATTAAGGGGGGGTTGAGTTGTAGCGAGGTTAGGAAGGAGCTGATAGTCTCCGAGGGGGCAGCAGTGGTAAGTTTGTTATCTTGGATATTATACAACGATGAGTAGTAGTCTTTAAATTGATGACCTATTTGGGTTGGGAGTTTAAAGCTCTGACCATCTTTTCTAAGAGTATGAATTCTAGAAGCACCTGCCCGCTTCCTAAGTCTGTTAGCTAGGACAGAATCGGCTTTGTTGCCCTTGGCCTACATGGTTTAAGGAGGTTGGCTTGAGTCCTTTAAAACTCCAATCTTTCTTATGTGGCGTTTAACTTATTTTATTTTATCACTCAGACCTGTAGTGTCAGATGTGCGCTGTTGTTGTTCTAGTTCCCTTAACTTACAGTACGCGTTTGAAAGTGGCAACCCTGCCTGTTTACATAGAGACGCTTGTTTGTTGATGATGATTGTTGATTATGGTGGCCTTAAATGCCCCCCAGATTATGTCGTCCCTAATATGCGTGTTCCGGTTTGTATCAATAGTAAACTTAATATCATTTCTCAGTTCTTCCCTAAAAGGGACGTCTGAGAGGATGTGATGAGGGAGTCTCCAGGTAGGTCTAGACGTAGTTACGTTACCCAAACGTATGTCAGTAATTAGTTGGTTGTGGTCTGACCAGGGGCAGATATAGTGGTGGAATTTGCCATGTCGAGGGTATACGCGTGGGAGAAAATGTAATCGAGTCTCGAGTAAGTGGCGTGTGGGTGAGAGAAGTGGGTATAATCCCTCTCTGTTGGGTGTAGTGATCGCCAGATATCAAAATATCCAAACTGTGTCATTAAAGATCGAAACCTGTCGCTAACTGGGTTTGCCTTGGGGTGTTTTGATTTGGTAGGCTTAGCTTTCCTTTCTAACTTATCTCATACCATGTTGAAGTCTCCTGCTAGTATCACTTTACCCTGTTTAAGTTGCTCAATTTTCCCTACTTTCTTCAGGTATCTGGGCTGAAGGGTATTCGGGAGATATGCGGAAATCAGTGTGTATGGTCTAAGGTGCAAATCAATATGAGGAATCTGGCCTGGGGATCCCTGAATACATGTATGAGTTCAAAGGCTACTCTCCTATAGACCAGAATGGCAACTCCCCTGGCTTTCTTAGTGTATGAAGCTTTCTCAAATATGGGGTAGTCCTTAGAGATAGTTATGGGCTGGGCATTTGCTAGTAGGTGTGTTTCCTGTAAAAGTACAACATCTGCTCTATGATGTCGTAGGGATCTGGCGAGGAGGCTCCTCTTGCCAATAGTATTTAACTCCCTAACATTGTGTGTAAGGAATCTGATAGCAGGTCTGACTGGTTGGACCTAATACTTTGGATTTAGGAGCGTGTACCAGACTGGAGTTGGAGAGATTAAATACTTAAGTGAGGTTAGGAGTGGGGTAGGATAAGGGAAAGGAGTAAATGGGGGGAAGGGGGATTGGTGGAAGTAGTCCACCTAAGAAGGACCCTGGTGTGGGCCCATGTGTGGGGAGGAGAGCTAACGTGAAGAAGACCACTCAGGAGCAGATGCCTGCAGCTTGGAGGGAGGTGCTGGCCCTTGTTGGTCAGGTTCAATCAAGATACCCCAAATTGCCAAGAGGGGGCTGCCCAATGAGGGGGAAGAAACAACACGTGTTTTGTTATCTTTTGTGATAATGAGCATGGTAGGGAAGCCCCATCTGTAATTAATTTTGTTTTTCCTTAGTTGCAGCGTCAAGGGGGCGTATAGTCTCCTCTATTGTAGTGTATGAGCTGATAGGTCTGGCAGAAGTTGAATGTCCTTAAAAGGGTCTGGTAGTGTAGGTTTACTGAATGGAGCTTGCATCAAACGGTCCTTGAATGTGAAATGATGGAAGCACACCACCACATCCCTTGGTCTGTCTGAGGCAATCGATCTTGGTCTTAGGGCTCTGTGTGCCCTCTCCATAGTATGTAAATTGCCTTCGAGTGGGCCCAACAATTCTGAAAACAGTAATTTGAGGAAATCTTGCAACTCGCCAGTTGAAATGTTTTCTGGGACACCTCTGAAGCAGACATTATTCCTTCTGGCTCTGTCCTCCACGTCCGCTAATTTCAGTTCTAGTTGAGTTATTTGCTCGGCTAGATTCTCAACATAAGAAAGCAGGTTGGAGTGGTCAGTGGCCAGATCATCATGCTGCCGTTCCAGGGTGTCCACCCTTTCTCCAATTTCTGCTATGTCCTTCCGCAACTCTGCTGAGCTACACTGAATTTCCGCAGTAATTGATTTGGTTTGAGCTGCAAGCATTTTTTTCATGGTGTTTTCAGTGATATAATGTTGCAAATGGGCTGTGGATTGTGTGCTCGACTGAGAGCTTTCATCTTGAAAGTCCTGATCGCTACTCATTCTCACACCCTGGACGGGGTCTGTGGACCGCTGAGAGAAGTGGTCTAAGACTGTTTTCTTAACCCCTGAGTGGGTTTGGGGGCGCCTCCTTGAAGAGTGTGGCATTTTGGACTGGGGCATAGGGATCACTTTCCACTTAAGTGCAGCAACACAAATACTTTATCACAATCCTGTAAGGAATAGAAGTTATATAGATCTAAGCCTGTCTATCCTAGAGCATATGTAAAACACAGACATACAGTATAAGAGTGAGAGAGGGGCTGAACACCACTTATGTATATAACTTAGGCCATCTTACTCATGATGCCTTCCAATGTAGATATAAGTTTACTAAGTTCCTTATACACGGCGGGCTCCACAGACCCCCACGCACCTCAGGAAAGAGGGGATACGACCGTGAGGAAGGGGAACAGGAAAGGGGAAGTGCTGACCAAGACCAACCCAGACAAGCCGGGCCGGAAAGGGGGAGGTGCGGGGGGGGCCAGCAGTAATCAATCTCCACTAATGAGACTCACAGTTCACCCTTAAAAATCTTAGCACAGATCAAATATGCAGCAGAGCAATACAACTTACACAGAGCCTAAAATATAAAACAGTTATATCACATCACACGTCAGGTGCACACCCTGAGACAGTAAAGCTTTCCAGGGGCGCTGTGTTCAGGGCCACAATTTCAAGAGCTTAATCCTTGTATAGGCCCCAATATGAACTGTGCTTGGGGCTTAGAGACCGGGGTAAGGGGTAATACTTTTCCACTCACAGGTAGTCCAAAGTGGTCCTTCCCCCACTCAAGACAAATGCCCGTGGCTTATTGGTACCTAGAATAGAACTAGAAACTAATAGGCGCAATATGGTGCTTGATGCGCAGTTCAGGAAATAAGACTCATATGCAGATGTACCTAAAGGTATATCTCCCCCCTGGAGAAATGTAGTAGGGGATCAGGTAGAAGTAGTGCTAGGTACTCTGAGTAGCAGTCCAGGTTGCTAGGAGCAGTGTAGTAAAAGTAACTATGAATCTGGGGCCCCAGAATCAACCATGCAGGGTGTCTGTACTCTTGTCACTCTTGTGGACTGTTGAACCTTAAAAGATGTGAGAGCTGATATGTAACTGGTGCTTTGTGTAAATGTGAGGCCGTTATCTTACCTCTCCAATCCACGTGGACAGCAGTTTCCACTGTAGGGACGGTCAGGAGGCTCCTCAGGTGAGAAGAACTGGTTTGAAGCAGTCCCCAATAGTGGGTGTTATAGGGACAATGAGATTGGTCTCACTCTGGGGGGGATTATCATACTCCTCAGTGTCGGTACCTCGGTCGCTGTGTAGAAAGGTGTGGGCCTAAGATGGCGGCCGTTCACGCCACTCCTGGCGCACTGCAAGATTCAGGGAAAATTTTTTCCTCGGGAGATCCCTCTGCGTCCTAGATTTCACCACTATCCCTTCATTTGTGGCAGCAGCCAGCAGGTCTTAACCTTTCCCCCCAACACTCCACACGCTTGCCTGGGTTCCAATCGGCTGCTCTGTCTCTGAAATTGTAAACTCTATGAAACCTCAAATGACCATTGAGTTACAAGATATAAAATCACATACTGAAAAAATCTGAGATTCTATTTCTCTAAATGGATGAAAAATAAATAATTTCAGCATGGCCCATGTCAGTTCAGCTCCAATTTATCTACCCACTTAGAAACCCACCAGACTTTATATTACTTATCATGAAAGATTTTCTTCCACAGCAATGGATGGCCCATTTGTAACTCCAATTAAGGGAGGTTTGTTTGTTTTTCTTCCCTTTATTGTTTGTTTATTTTCTCTTATTTTTTGTGTCCTAATTTTGTGGCGATAACATAAAAGATATCAAATTATTATTATATATATTTTTCTTTCTTTTTTCTCTTTGAGCTATCTCTCCTAAACAGTTGTACATCATGCTGGTGAACAAATAAAGTTGATATATAATAATAAAAAAAGTATATTAATGTAACTGTGTTGGTTATGCAAAACTGGGGAATGGGTAATAAAGGGATTATCTATATTTTAAAACAATAACAATTTTAGTGTAGACTGTCCCTTTATTATAACAATGTTAGTTGTGCAAAGCTTGGGAATGGGTAGTAAAGGCGTTATCTGTTTAAAAAAATAAAAAAAATAATAGTAGACTGTCCCTTTAAAAGTTGCGAATTAAATTTCTTTAACAACAGTGACATCTACAGGTAGTTAGCTCATAAGCTAGATCTTCTCTAATTAGATGATGACTGGATGTGAAGTCCCATAGAATCCCATATTCATTATGTGGCTGCTTGTCTATAAATATGCTGTTATAATAAACATTTTTTCAGAAAATACAACTCTATAGGTGACACGGGTGGTCCAGTATTTGCACATAAGTGTGATGTAGTTAAAATAACTGAGACTTTGTGTGATAAACACTTTTCTTTCTTCTCATATAAATGGGTCTTATGTTTTAGTAACTTTAGTCTCCTATGAAGACTAGTGTAAGTAGTGGCAGTTCTGCATTGCACTCATATTGTGCTGAGGAGGAGACATTTTCCCTGCCCACACAGCTGACTTGTTTCCTCTAGCTATGCCTCAAGTGCACCAACTACCCCCATTGACTCCACCTGCTGAACACCTGTGACTGCCCACAGAGCACACACACAAGTCTACCCACATGCCTCCCTTACTCTGTCAAATTAGGCCCTTGCCCCAGCTCTCACAAAACTGAATTACTGGATCACTACTGTGTGAACAAATAGGGCTCGCTTCCATTGAGCCATATGTAGGTTTGCGTGAGCTCGCAAACCGATAAATATGCTGTTGGAAGCAATTTTGTTTATCGACTGCTTCCAATGACTCGTTATACCTAAATTTCAGCTGCCGAAAATATTTTTGCATCCCATAGGAAGTATTAGAAGCCATTAAGTGATAACTTATACCAGGTTTCCAATGAAAGCACAAACCGTGAATACACTGTCTGAGGCTGTCGACACAATGAGAAAAATTACACCCAGCTCAACTAGGTGTAAAAGAGGAAAAACAAAATTTTTGCTTACCTGATAAATTAAATTCTTAACTGGCATGGAGAGTCCACGAATCCATTCTAATTACTAGTGGGAATTCAACTCCTGGCCACCAGGAGGGAAAGAACACCCCAGCAAATCTTCAAATATCCCTCCCAAAATAATACGCCAGTTATTCAGCCGTGGGAATACGGAAAGAGAAGAGGACACCAAGGGTATAGAAGTGCCTGAAGTTTAGAAAAAATAATAAAGCATCTTGAAAATAGACAAAGGCGGCTTGTGGACGCTCCATGCCAGAAAAGAAAAGAATTTATCAGGTAAGCATACATTTTGTATTCTCTCCAATGGCATGGAGAATCCATAAATCCATTCTAATTACTAGTGGGAACCAATACCCAAGCTAGAGGACACAGAATGGAAAGGGAGGGAGAAACAAGACAGGCAAACCTAAACTGAGGGCACAACCGTTTGAAGAACCTTTCTCCCAAAGGAAGCCTCAGCCGAGGCAAAAACATTGAATTTGTGTAAACTTTTGAAATAGTATGCAGCAAGGACCAAATTGCCACCTTGCAAATTTGCTCCACAAAAGCCTCATTTTTTAAGGCCCAGGAAGAAGAAACAGCTCTAGTCGAATGAGCCGTAATCCTCTCAGGAGGATGTTGTCCAGCTATCTCATACGCTAACCGAATAACACTTCTCAACCAAAAGGAAAGAGTAGTAGAAGTGGCCTTATGTCCCTTACGTTTACCAGCGTACACTACAAAAAGGGCAGAAGATTGCCGAAAATTCTTAGTAGCCATCTAGATTGTGTAACAGGCGTTCCATCTGAGAAGAAGGATTAGGACACAACGAAGGAACATTAATTTCCTGATTGAAATTGCGGTACAAAACCACCTTAGGAAGAAATCCCAATTTGGTACATTGAACCGCCTTACCTGCATGGAAAATAAGATAAGGTGGTTCACACTGTAAAACCAAAAGCTCTGCGACTCTACGAGCAGAAGAAATAGCTAGTAAAAACAAAACTTTCCAAGACAATAACTTAATATTAACTGAATGCAAAGACTCAAACGGAGCCTGCTGCAGAACACGAAGAACCAGATTAAGGCTACAAGAAGGAGCAACAGTTTTAAACACAGGCCTGATTCTGACCAGGGAATGAACATCAGGTAAGTCGGTCAAACGATTATGTAACAGAACAGAAAGGGCAGAGATCTGTCCCTCATGGAGAAAAAAATTCAAAGAACTCCAGCCACCATCTTCAATAAAAGACCTTTATTCTTTCATATATAGGGTCCCAGCAATATATACAATGTTTCAAGCCCGCACTAGGCTATTAGTCATGTACATGACTAAGAGCCTAGTGCAGGCTTGAAACATTGTATATATTGCTGGGACCCTATATATGAAAGAACAAAGGTCTTTTATTGAAGATGTTGGCTGGCGTTCTTTAAATTTTTTGGATATTGAGGAGACTTGGCAAGTCTGTCACTCTGTGCCCCATTGAAGAAAGATACAGGTCTGCTGATTCCATTTTTATGGACCTCATGGAGAAAAGACAGAATACGGGGAACTCTCACTTTACGCCAAGGAAAACCCTGAGATTCGCACTAGTAAAGGTATGTGTGCCAAACCTTATGGTATATTTTGCGAGTAACCTGGATCAAGGTGTCAATACCCTTTTCAGGAAAAACCTCTTCTAGACAAGACTAGGCATTCAATCTCCATGCAGTCAGCTTCAGAGAATCTAGATTTGAATGAAGAAAAGGACCCTGAAGTAGAAGGTCCTTCCTCAGCGGAGAAAGGACGACATCTTTAACAGGTCCGCAAAACCAAATTCTGCAAGGCCAAGCTGGAGCCTGCTCGTTTGATACGGGCTATAACCCGAGAAAGGAGGGCAAACAGTGGAAAAGGATAAATCAAACTGAAATCCCATGGAATTGCTAGAGCGTCCACCAGAACTGCTTGTGGATCCCTTGATCTGGATCCGTATCTGGGAAGCTTGGTGTTTAGACAAGACACCATCAAGTCCAACTCCAGAACCCCCCACCGGAGGGTTATCATTGAGAATACCTCTGGATGAAAAGCCCACTCCCCTGGGTGAAAAGTCTGTCTGCTCAGGTAATCTGCCTCCCATGTGTCCACACCTGGGATGTGAATGGCAGAACTGTGACAGTTGAGAGACTCCATCCTCTGAAGGATGCGAGTCACCTCCTTCATCGCTAAGGAACTCCTTGTTCCTCCCTGATGGTTGATACAAGCCACCGAAGTTATGTTGTCCGATTGAAATCTGATAAACCGGAACAAACTCAGTTGGGGCCAAGCTATCAGAACATTGAAGAGTGCTCTCAACTCTAAGATATTTATTGGAAGGGCAAACTCTGACTGAGTCCATATTTCCAGAGCTCTTAAAACCCAACAACCTGCTCCCCAGCCGGAAAGGCTGGCATCCGTAGTCACAATCTCCCAGGATGGTCTCAAAAAGCATGTGCATTGGGACAGATGGTTATGAGAGAGCCACCAGGACAGAGAGTCTCTTGTCAGGTTATCTAGGACTATCCTCTGAGAGAGGTCCAAGTGGTCTCCGTTCCATTGTCTGAGCATGCATAACTGTAGAGGTCTCAGACGGAATTGTGCAAAAGGAATAATGTCCATGGCGACCACCATGAGACCAATTACTTCCATACACTTAGCCACCAAGGGTCGAACAGATGACTGAAGAGAAAGACAGGCAGAAAGAAAGAAGTTTGGATTTTCTGACTTCCATTAAGAAAATCTTCATCAATATCCAGTCTATGATCGTCCCCAAAAAAACATAACCTGGTATTTGGCACCAGGGAACTCTAGTCCAGATTCACCTTCCATCCATAAGAGCAGAGAATCAACAACAGAGAATCTGTATGGGATTTTGCTAAATGAACCAAGATATCGTCTAGGTATGGCGCCACTGCAATTCCTTGAGATCTGGCCACTGCCAAAAGAGCCCCCAGAACCTTTGTAAAAATTCTGGGGGCTGTGGCTAGGCCGAAAGGCAGGGCTACAAATTGTAAGTGTTTTTCCAGGAAGACAAACCGTAGGAATTGAAAATGATCCTTGTGGAGAGAAACATGGAGGTAAGCGTACTTCAAGTCATTGATAGTAATGTACTGACCCTCCTGGACTAAAGGAAGCATTGAACGAATAGTCTACATTTTGAAAGCCGTTACCCTGAGAAACTTGTTGAGGCACTTCACGTCTAGAATAGGTCAAAAAGTTCCCTCCTTCTTTGGAACCACAAATAGGTTGGAATAGAATCCTCGACCCTGCTCTGCCAGAGGAATAGGAGGGATCACTCCTAGAGAAGAGAGATCCCTGGTGCAGTTTAAGAATGCCTCTCTTTTTTCCTGGTTTACTGATAATCTTGACAGGAGAAACCTGTTTCTCGGAGGATGAGACTTGAAGCCTATCTTGTATCCCTGAGAGACCACTTCCACCGCCCAAGGATCAGGGACATCGCAAATCCAAGAAAGTCTGCCCCCACCTGATCTATACTTGGATCGGGGGCGAACCCATCTGTTACGGTTACCCTTAGTCTCGCTGAGAGATGGACCGCTTAGTAGCCTGGATCCCTATTGCTAAAGAGGGGAGAAGCTGCTTTCCATAGTATTCTATATGAGTCTCGCAAATATAGAATAATCTCCCTTAGCTGCAGTACCGCTAGGATACCCTTCTGCCCACAAAAACGAGTCAACGCTGCGATTGAGGGTCAAACAAGAACTCAGGACTGGGATGCCCAGCCTGCTTTTTATTAAGGTTACATGCACACAGGGCACTCCCAGGGGGAGAGGGGGGGAAGCACAAAATCCCCCATCACACATTTAGATAGAGAGCACTGTCCTTTGACAGGCCACAATAGGATTACAGTACTTAAGATAACAAGTTTACAAGTTCATCTTATCAATTACCAGTCTGGCTCCAGAGGTGATTAGACAATAGTTTCTAAAAGCTGAAAAAAAAGAGTTAACTCTTTATGAAATGATACTTGTTACGGTTTTCTTGGAGCCCTTCTTAGGCGCTGGCTTGCTGGTTCAGGCATTGCTGCTGGGAAATAAGCTCTTCACAACAAAATAACTAATGCTTCTGTAACAGTGCTCCCTTTCTGTGGAACACTCTGGCAGACACGGTCTGACCCCTTTTCGGGGCAGACTAAGGCTGTCCAGACCGCTGATTATGCGGGGCTGAGGTCGGTTTGTCTGGACAACCCGTCGGCGTTGCCATTCTGTTTCCCAGGTCTGTAAGTAATGGTGAAATTGAAGGGTTGCAACGATAAGCTCCAACGTAATAGCCTGCCGTTATCTCCAGAGACCCGGTTCAGCCACACCAACGGGTTATGGTCGGTGACCAGAGTGAACTCCTGACCATATAAATAGGGAGTCAATTTCTTTAATGCCCACACCAAAGCCAAACACTCCTTTTCGACCGCTGCATAGCTGACTTCGCGGGGCAGGAGCTTCCGGCTGATGTAGGCAACTGGATGCTCCCCTCCATCTTCGCCTACTTGGCTGAGGACGGCTCCCAGCCCGAACATGGAAGCATCTGTATGGACGATAAAACGTTTGTTAAGGGCTGGGGCCGCCAAGACAGGAGCGTTAATTAGAGCATTTTTGAGAGCCTGGAAAGCCGTTTCACAGTGGGGAGACCACAGGACCTGTCGAGGTAAGTTCTTCTTGGTCAAGTCAGTCAGGGGTTTGGCAAGTGTGCTGTAGTCTGGTACGAACCGTCTATAGTACCCTGCCGTGCCCAGGAAGGCTAGGACCTGAGTCTTAGTGATGGGGGTGGGCCAATTGGCGACAGCTTCTATTTTGGCCGGCTCTGGTCGCTGCTTTCCACACCCCACCCGGTGACCCAGGTACTGTACCTCGGCCATCCCAAAGTGGCATTTTTCTGGCTTCAGAGTCAGGCCAGCAGCCCGGATCTGATCCAGAACCATTCCCACATGAGCTAAGTGGTCCTCCCAGGACTCACTGTGGATCGCTATGTCGTCCAGGTAGGCGCAAGCAAAACTCTGGAAGCCATCCAGGAGCCTATCCACCAAGCGCTGGAATGTAGCTGGGGCATTCTTCATCCCAAACGGCATTACCCTAAACTGATATAAGCCGAATGGGGTGACGAATGCCGACTTGGGGATAGCCTCCGGGGCCAGGGGAATCTGCCAGTAACCTTTGCAGAGGTCAATAGTGGTCAGGTAATTTCCCCTGGCTATACGATCGAGTAGCTCGTCTACCCTGGGCATAGGGTAAGCGTCCGTCACGGTATTTTCATTGAGCCTCCGATAGTCTACGCAGAACCGGGTGGTCCCATCTTTCTTGGGCACCAAGACAACTGGGGAGGCCCAGGGACTATCGGAGGGCTCAATTACCCTGAGCTGGAGCATCTCATCGATCTCCTTCTTCATTCCTGTCCTAACTGCTTCGGGGATTCGGTACGGAGCCTGGCGCAAGGGAGCTTGTCCCGGAGTATCTACCTGGTGGGTGGTTAAAGTAGTGTACCCTGGCTTCGGGGAGAAGGTGAGGTGTTTAGACTGGAGGAGTTGGTTGAGCTGCTCCCTTTCAGTGGGGCTAAGTCGGTCCCCTATCTGAACCTGCGCCACTATACCTGTGGGGATGCTCTTTTCTAATAGGTCTGGAATGGGTAAACTGTCGGGGTCTTCCTGAGGGGAACAACATACGGCCGTCACGTTCTCTGGCCGCTCAAAATATTCCTTGAGCATGTTTACATGGAATGTCTTTCTAAGATTGTTGTCGTGGCAGCTAGCTATCACATAAGTGGTGTCTCCCCTTTTCTCTACGATCTGGTAGGGACCCTGCCAGGACGCCTGCAATTTGTCTGTCTTCACCGGCTTAAGTACTAACACCTTTTGTCCTATGGTGAAGATTCTCTTTCGGGCCCCCCGATCGTACCATACTTTCTGTCTTCTCTGGGCCAACTGGAGATTAGCCCGCACGGATTTGGCTAATTGCTCCATTCGGTCCCTGAGTTCCAGCACGTATGGCACAATGGGGACACCGTCAGCCTCCATCTCTCCCTCCCAGTGCTCCCGGATCAGGTTTAGGGGTCCCCGTACCTTTCTTCCATAGAGCAACTCGAAGGGAGAGAACCCTGTCGTTTCCTGGGGCACCTCCCGATAAGCAAATAGGAGGTGCGGCAGGAAGCGTTCCCAGTCTCGGTATTCCTGAGTGAACGTCTTGAGCATTTGCTTGAGGGTCCCATTGAACCTCTCACACAGCCCGTTCGTCTGGGGGTGGTATGGGGAGCTCAGGAGGGACTTAATTTTGCAAACCTGCCAGAGTTGTTGGGTCAATTCAGCCGTAAATTGGGTGCCTCGGTCGGATAGGATTTCTTTTGGAAATCCTACCCGGGAGAACACCTGTACTAGTGCATTCGCTACCGTATCCGCTTGTATGTTGGATAGGGCGACAGCCTCTGGGTACCTGGTAGCGTAGTCCACTACGGTAAGAATGTATCGCTTACCGGAGGGACTAGGGGTAGCCAGTGGTCCCACTAGGTCAATAGCAACCCGGCTGAAGGGTTCCTCTACAATGGGCATATTTACTAGCTGGGCTTTAGGGTGATCGCCTCGCCTTCCTACTCGTTGACACACATCGCAGGTGTTACAGTAAGTTCTAACGTCAGCGTGCACCCCTGGCCAAAAGAACGTGTGAGTAATGCGGTGTAGGGTACGGGTAACGGCTAGGTGGCCTGCTAAGGGGATGTCGTGGCCTATTTTGAGGATTTCTTGACGGTATTTGTGGGGCACTACCAGCTGTCGCCTACCCTGTCCCCTTTTCTCTGTCCAGCGGTATAGTTTCCCTTTTTCCCATAAGAATGTTTCGTTATCTGCCCCGCCCCCTCCGGTCTCTGCTCGTTCCCGGTACTTTTGTAAGGTCGGGTCAGTCTTAGACTCTGCCTCGAAAGCATCTGGGGTGTCCCAGGGTATGGGGCCTAACCTGTCAGGCAAGGTCGGGGTAGGTCTTACCTGTGTCTCCCGCACTGGTGAGAGCTCTCGCTCCGTCCGGGCTTGGGCCCGTGTAGTCACTGGGTCCGCCTCGTTGTTGCATACTGGAGCATAGGCAGAAGTCATGGGGCCCAAATCGTTGCCCAGTAGTACTTCGGCAGGTAAATTATCCATTAGGCCCACGTTCACAGCCCCCTTTCCCGCTCCCCAATCAAGATGCACTTTAGCTGTTGGAATTTTGTACACATCCCCCCCCCGCCACTCTAACGGCCACAGTCTGTCCGGATCGCTTGTGCTCTGGCACCAAATGACTCTGTACCAGCGTGATAGTAGCCCCTGTGTCTCGCAATCCCTCGGTAGATCGCCCCTCGAGCCATACCCTCTGCCGATGGTGCTGGCGGTTATCTGAGGCAGCATATACAGGGTCTGCCTCGTGAAGCGGCCCCACATATCCCTCCATAGGGGCCTCTTGGTTAACACAGAGGGCCCGGGCCGGACGATAGGACCCAGAGGGGTAATTGTAATTCCTGGGTGTCTGGTGCGTATTAAGGGGGCAGCTAGCCATGAAATGCCCTGGTTGCTTGCATCGGTGGCAAGTCGGTCTGGGACGCTCAGAGCTGTTATTGGGTGGTCCTGAGTGTCGGACGGGCCTTGTGGGCACCGGGGCTCGGAATTCAGTACGAGGGGGTGCACGGTAAACCTCTCTGGGTTCGACCCGTGCTGGAGCTCGGTAGTTCATGGGTTCGTGAAGACGGGAGTCATAATGTTCATCGGCCAATTTGGCTGCTTCTTCTAAGGTAGAAGGCCGCCTGTCTCGCAGCCATTCCTTCCCTTGCTGTTCCATGCCATTATAAAAATGTTCTAAGAGAAACAATTGTAAAATTTCCTCCCCAGTCACCGCTTTACTTCCGCTCAGCCAGTGATTTGCCGCTCTCCGCATTCGGTGCGCCCATTCCATATGGGTATCGTTAGGCTTCTTTTCCGTGCCCCGAAACTGTCGGCGATACGTGTCCGGAGTTACAGCGTACCGTCGCAACAGTGTCTCCTTAACTAGCTCATACTGTGTCACTTCCTCAGCACCCAGAGTACGAAAGGCTTCCAGGGCTCGCCCGGATAGTTTCCCAGACAATATCGTGGGCCACTCTCTGTTGGGAATCTGGTGCAGGGCACATTGCCTTTCGAAGTCCGCCAAATATTCATCAATCCCTGTCTCGCTCTCTAGGAAGGGTCGAAATGCCGCATAGGGTATCTTGGGCCTCCCAGCATTTTCGACAGGGATGATTACCTGCGGGGCTTCAGCATTGCGGTGTGCATTCGCTAGGTTGAGTTCGTGGGCTCGAGTCTCTCGTATATCCTCGTCCGCCTCTGCCATCAACTGCTGTACCAATTCCATGGAGGGGTTCGGCCCGTATAATGAGAGCCTTTCCCGAACAATCCTGGTTTTTTCGTCACTAATCGTGGTCGGTGTTTCCGCCATTGTGAAGCTCTGATCCAGTTCGGTCAATTCTGCGATCAGCTCTCTCCTCGGCCGGTTGCTGGCGTACCCCCCTCTGCTTTCAAGTAAATCCTTTTGGGTTGTACGCTTCAATTTTTCGTAAGCGCTCTCCATCCGTTCTGTACCTCTCCTAGGAAATCCAGGAAAATCCCGCCGCTGCCGCCAAATGTTACGGTTACCCTTAGTCTCGCTGAGAGATGGACCGCTTAGTAGCCTGGATCCCTATTGCTAAAGAGGGGAGAAGCTGCTTTCCATAGTATTCTATATGAGTCTCGCAAATATAGAATAATCTCCCTTAGCTGCAGTACCGCTAGGATACCCTTCTGCCCACAAAAACGAGTCAACGCTGCGATTGAGGGTCAAACAAGAACTCAGGACTGGGATGCCCAGCCTGCTTTTTATTAAGGTTACATGCACACAGGGCACTCCCAGGGGGAGAGGGGGGGAAGCACAAAATCCCCCATCACACATTTAGATAGAGAGCACTGTCCTTTGACAGGCCACAATAGGATTACAGTACTTAAGATAACAAGTTTACAAGTTCATCTTATCAATTACCAGTCTGGCTCCAGAGGTGATTAGACAATAGTTTCTAAAAGCTGAAAAAAAAGAGTTAACTCTTTATGAAATGATACTTGTTACGGTTTTCTTGGAGCCCTTCTTAGGCGCTGGCTTGCTGGTTCAGGCATTGCTGCTGGGAAATAAGCTCTTCACAACAAAATAACTAATGCTTCTGTAACACCATCATGCTGATTTGTTCTCAGCAGAAGGCTTCTTGGACTGCTTGCCCTTATTCCACGGTTGGTTGGATCTCCAGGTTGGCTTGGTCTGTTCCGATTTGGAAGAAGAAGAAGAGGATTTCTGTCCTTTGAAATTGCGAAAGGAATGAAAATTATAAGTCTGTCGACCCTTAGGTCTATTCTTCTTATCCTGGGGCAGGAAGGCTCCCTTTCCATCCGTGACTGTGGAGATACTTTCAGCCAGGCCAGGACCAAACAATGTCTTCCCTTTAAAAGGAAGAGACAGAAGTCTAAACTTGGAAACCATATCTGCTGACCAAGACTTTAGCCACAAGGCTCTGCGAGACAGATTGTCAAGACTAGAAGTCTTTGCACTCAGACGTACTACCCGTATACTGGCATTTTAAATGAAGATATTGGCCAGTTTTAAAGCCTTAATCCTGTTTTGGATTTCCTCCACAGTAATTACCTCTAAGACTAGATCCGATAAGAAGTCGCACCAGTAAGAGACTTCACCAGCGACTGCCGCAATACTAGCGACTGGCTGCCATAGGGTCCTTGAAAGAGGTACTGTCCTCTAGAGGAATTTTAGTTCTCTTGGCTAAAGTGGATATAGCTCCATCCACCTTAGGAACAGAACGCCAAAGCTCTCTCACAGAGTCAGCTTGTTGACCTTAGGATTCTCTGAGACTGTGGGCTCAGAATCCTCCAGTGTAGCTAGAACCTCCTTAAGCAGCAAACAGAGGTGTTCAAGCTTAAATCTAAAGCTAACCTTCTCTGAATCCACTAAACTTATTACATGAGAATCAGAATCTGAGATTTCGCCTTCAGATGCTGCTAAAGAATGTTCATCCTTAGATAACCTGGAGAAACTGATCAATGCAGCCTTGGCATTAGAAGAAATCCCTGATTTAGAGGTGATATTCTTAGATTTTCTTTTTCTCTTACCTGAGATAGGTAAGACACTCAGGGCTGCAGACAGCGCAGAAATAAGTTGCACTGCAAAATCCCCTGGTAAAAATACTCCCCCAGGTACAGACTGAGAAGAACCGCAGGGCCCTGCTTGTGTAACTGCTGGGGACGGGGACTGAGGCATGTCTAAGGCAACAAAACCCTGAGAGGCGGATGGCTCAGAAGGGTTAAATTTATGAGAAATTCCAGAATATTTATTTTTAGACTGCAACATATTTGTTAGACATGTGGGGCAAATTTGTACAGGGGGAATCACTTGGAGTTCCAAACAATATAAACACTTGTCAAAGTTTAAAGATAAGTCCCCTTCCTTTTCCATAGTGTAAAACCCCTAGTATAGGAAAATATAACCCCAAAGAATAAGACTTATTTCAAAATAATCAATATAAACAAATGAGCAATAGGGCAATTAGGGAATTACAGATGCAACTCACAAAAGTTAAATAAGAAGCATTAAGCTGTAACAAGTAACGGCACCTCTATCCTCATAGCTGTTCCTGGAGCGACTTACCACCTCCTCAACTGCATCCAAAATAAAGTAGTAAGAAGGAAAAGACTCTATCATCAGCCCTCAGAGATATACGCAATCCGCTGATCTCTCGTCCGTGTCTAAGTTCAAGCCGCTTCTGATAAAGGAAGTACGCGCGGTCGTCACGTGACCACAAAGAAAAAGATACTGTGACACTTTAGAAAGTGTACAAATGCACTGCGCTGTGAAACTGGCATACTAAATAAAAAACTATGAACAGGAAGATCGAGTGAAGAATGAGTTTCTCATAAATAAAATAATCAATTAAAGGACTTCTCTAATAAGCCTCCACGTTACCCTGACAGCCTCAGCCCAACATAGTGCTTTCTAATAAGCCTCCTGATAAAAACAGCTAGTTACACAAAGAGCCCTGTCTTCACTGCTCACATGAAATCCCAAATATGAAGAGATTTATCTCAATGTCCCCAGCTTCCATTATTCTATGAAAACAGGGGGTTAACCCTTGATGTGCTTGAGCCTTCTACATAGAAGGAAAAAAAACACTTACCTGTGGTGCTTCAGCTGTGTAGCAGGCACAGCATCCCAGGTCTGACAGATCCAGGCGACTTCTGACAGGGACCTGGAGAAAAATGAAAAGCAGAGTAACCAACCCTGGTTTTCTATATGGGGGTTAGCATAAATTGTTGAAGGAGAAACAAGGACTACCCTGCTGACCTCCTACAGCTAACAGCTACCAAAACTCTTGCTCAAGAGGATTACATGGACAGCATTACCCCTATCCTTGCTTGCAGGGAAACTACCCATTAAATGATAAATAAATAATATTCTTCAGAGCACCATCTTCGCACACCTCCTGGATATACAAAGGCAAAGAATGACTGGGGGATTATGGGAAGTAGGAGGGATACTTGAGGCTTTGCTGGGGTGCTATTTGCCTCCTCTGGTGGCCAGGAGTTTAATTCCCTCTAGTAATTTGAATGGATTTGTGGACTCTCCTTGCCATTGGAAAGAAAACAAGCTTTTTAAATCCTAATTCCCATTGAAATGTTAAAACTTACAAATAATGCAAGTGTTTCATGTAGAAATAAATTGTAATATTTATTATTGTCCCATGTATAGGAATAGTTGCACTTATGTTTTTATTGAAATATCAGTAGGTATTTACATATAAAAATATATGCAAGCACATATCTACAGAATTCAAACTAGACCTATGCCTAGGGCAGCAAAACATATTACATATATTAATAAAGTGGAAACTATGATTATAATAAAAAATAGTATTTGCTTATACTTAAAAAATATGTATTATAATTAAGTGTATACTTGTTTTTGTTTCTCTTCAGAGGTGATCACAGATAAGAAGCACAGACGTTAAACGTAAATTTTATAGTGTAAAGTTGGGTTACCATAGCAACTAATTTATTTTCAGGAAATCCAACGTTGGATGGAAGCGTTAACACAATGTTAACTTACATCTACAAAAAAAGAGCGACTGCACGCAATGCGCAACATATTTCAATGGAAACCTAGTACTAAAGTGGAGCCGTAAATTACTTTTAGCTGTCGGCAACTTCGGTAGCTTAAAGCTCAATTTTTAACAACTCAATGAAAGCGAGCCCATAGTCTTTAGGTAAGATAACTGGTAGGAACTAGAAAGCCTAAAAGATTACAGTAACTGACCTGGGGGATTTTTCACTCAACATATTTATTTGTAATTCCTCAGCATAGAATTTGAGCTAGTAGATCATTTTCACACAATAAACGTGTTTTTAATTAAATATTTTACAGTTTGTTACTGGGCATTTACCATGCTTAATTTTGCTTTGGTGTTCTGTTTGAGATAGTCATCAACCCATTGTTGTCATTGAGAGTTTAAGCTTTATATTTCAGTACATGTTTTAAAGGATAAGCCAGTAAGCTAAAACGCAAGCCTTAAAAGGGATTGGACATTTAAATTGAATTCACCATAAAATTATGAATTATGTGTTTCTTAAAAAAACAAAAACACCTTTATGATTGTTTTAAATACTAAAAGTTATTATGTAAGCAGATCTTGCGAAACAGTGCTTAACTGCTGATATATACTATGCATAAATACAAAAATGTTCCTTTAAGCATCTGTTGGGCATTTGAAAGAGCAGCAAACATGCTAATATATTTCAAATGAAAAAGATATTTAAACTAAACAAGAAAGACCCTTAAAACTGAAGCTTCACACATAAAAATGGAAGGTGGCTTGTGTAAGATAAATTCTGCTAAATTTAAAATGTACCTTGTTGGACTTCCAGTGGGCGAATAATGGTGGAAGCTGCTTCTGAAAAAAGCTCAGTTCATGTAGACTTATTGCCACAAAAAGGGGTTTCTTTCACCAAAAACACTTGCCCAGCTGACCTTTTGCAGAAAAGCTTCCCAAACCTGTGGATACCTGGAAAATACACAGGGACAAGCTGGAGACTCTACATCTTGTCTCCCCCATCGGAGGCATATTGCGTAAGCTATACTAGCTACTTGGACCACCCACTGGTCTTTAGAGACTCACACCCGCTCCTTGGTTGGAGAGTGGACCATCAGGATTACGAGTTCGGCGTTAGCCTTAAAAAGCTGCGTTAAAGGGGTCCTAACGCTGCTTTTTAACGCCCGCTGGTATTACAAGTCAGGCGGGTACAGGTGTACCGCTCACTTTTCTTCTGCGACTTTTCCATACCGCAAATCCCCTTACGTCAATTGCGTATCCTATCTTTTTAATGGGATTTGCCTAACGCTGGTATTACAAGTCTTGGAAGAAGTGAGCGGTACAGCCTCTACCTCATATAAAAGTCAGTAGTTAAGAGTTTTATGGGCTAACGCCGGAACATAAAGCTCTTAACTACAGTGCTACAAAGTACACTAACACCAATAAACTACCTATAAACCCCTAAACCGAGGCCCCCCCCCCACTTCGCAAACACTATAATAAAATTATTTAACCCCTAATCTGCCGACCGGACATCGCCGCCACCTACATTATACCTATGAACCCCTAATCTGCTGCCCCTAACATCGCCGACACCTACATTATGTTTATTAACCCCTAATCTGCCGCCCCCAACGTCGCCGCCACCTAACTACATTTATTAACCCCTAATCTGCCGACCGGACATCGCCGCCACTATAATAAATGTATTAACCCCTAAACCGCCGCACTCCCGCCTCGCAAACACTAGTTAAATTTTATTAACCCCCTAATCTAAACCTAAGTCTAACCCTAACACCCCCTTAACTTAAATCTATTTTTAATAAATCTAAATAAAATTACTATAATTAAATAAATTATTCCTATTTAAAACTAAATACTTACCTATAAAATAAACCATAAGATAGCTACAATATAACTAATAGTTACATTGCAGCTATTTTAGGATTTATATTTATTTTCAGGCAACTTTGTATTTATTTTAACTAGGTACAATAGTTATTAAGTAGTTAATAACTATTTAATAGCTACCTAGTTAAAATAATTACAAAATTACCTGTAAAATAAATCCTAACCTAAGTTACAAATACACCTAACACTACACTATCAATAAATTAATTAAATAAGGGGGCGGAGCCAACTATGAAGCTGAGCAGACGCAGGTATTGAGAGCTCCTGCTCAAAAAATAGTTTAAACTCCACTAAGAACCTGCAAAAGCTAAATTTTAAGCAATTAAAGTGACCTTAAACCTCACAGTATACATGGGCGCACTAGCTGGAAGTTATTACAGACTTGGAGACCCAGCTTCTCATGCTACACATAGCGACGACTTTTAGAAGAGCCGGGTAACTGCCATTACAGCAACGGCAGCATGGACACTGCAATCTCCTAGGGCCTAAGAGCTTTTTGATCACTGCTGTCGCGATCGATACTCTTTGACACAGAGATACTTTTGAGCCTACACCCTGGTTTTCCCTGGACACTTACTTGTCCGGAACGTTTGGGATTCCTTGCCCAATAGAGAGGATGGACTCACTGATCAGGACGGCTTTTGCCGCTTTGGAGCTCCGCATAGAAGCGCAGTTTGCCTCTCTGACTCGATGCCTCTCTTTGGAAGGGGAGGCCCAGATAGATGACTCAGTGAGTGACCCTAGCAGGGCGGATGACATACCAGCAGAAGCCCACGGCGTGCAATGTTCCTATCCCCATGGCGAGAGTGAAGCTGAGAGCGGCAGTGTCCCGTGATATTCAGTTTATACCTCCCTCGGCACCAGAGCCCAATCCAGACCCTTTCATCACACCTGCAGCCCTGTGCTCCGCTCCTGTTCCGAGGCGGCCGGTCGGAATGGGGCCAGAGGGGAAACAGCCATCTATTAACCTCACTAAGAGCTGCCTACATACCTAGTCGCCATAAAATGGGCGCTGAGAGGGACACAGAGAAGCCGAGGATTGTGCCGCAGGAGTACTCTGCCATACCGGGTCAGCCAATTTCATATCACAGCCTCCACACTCATAACTTACCTTCTCCTTTACTGCCGAGGGTGAAAAGGGACTTACAGTTATCGGATCTCTCGCAGATCACGCAGAGTGAAGTCACAAAGCACCCTACTGGCTCCCTACGGGGCCCTTTTGATCCGGGTGGCTGACATGGTCGGTCTTATATATGATGAGAGCGGCTGGAGCGTATTTATATACCTCACAGATGGATTATCTGTAGTTATAGTACTTTGAGTACAGAGTTTCCCAGTTCTTACAACAGCCCTACTGTTATTCATAGTTGGGACACTATTTAAGGATTTGTATTATTCTCTAGAATGTAAATGTGTTAGGATACTACGCACTGTTTGTTTGCCTCTAGTTCATGTGTGATAGTAATGTTCTGATACTCTGAAGTGGATTCACTCTGCCCCTCTTATGTTTATTACTTTACACTGTTATACTAATAAGCTGTACCGCAAATGTGAAGAATTTTGAATCTTAGGTGTAAACAGGATGTTAGATGAAATCCTAGCTATCACTATGGAAACCATATCATGACTTCTAGGGCTTGAATCTTGTCTCTAGAACATTGATACTTAAACTAACTGACATGGGGCCACTGTTACCCTACAGAATAGGTCTCTCTTTAATATTACCTTTATGTTTGCTACATGGGCTCCCTGACTGGTTGTCTCCTATTGCAGAGCTAACTTTATTAATTCATATATTCATCTCCTGATAAATAAAGAGTAACAATGAGAGGCCACTAACCCACACTTTAGTGCAGTAGTAGCATGCTTCTTAACTAAAGTCTGCACTACATATGGGAACTTAGTTAAATCTCTCACATGCAGACATATGGAACTACATCACACAGCACCTGGATCCCCTGATTTTGCACTATCCACTGTATACCCAAAAGACCTGAAACTCTAGAAGCCCTGCTGGACAACCAAACTAACTGACTCCGCCCCCCCTCCCCTATACTCCCCTTCCCTCCCCTCCCCTCTTCTCCTCCTTCCCTCCCCTCCCTCCCCTTGCCCACTACCCCCCATCCCCTTCCCCTGTCTCACACTCCTCTCCCCTTCCCTTGCTCCGCACCCCTCTATTACTTTCTTAACCTGAGCGACTCTTGTCCGCTGTACTTCTTTCTTTTCTTTTCCCTAATAAATTTATAATGCTAACTCCCTGACATGCTCTACTCTACATAGACAAATATTATTATGATTGCTATAGCGACTCAGGGACCATCTCCACCTCTAATGAAACAATAAAATTGAGGCATCATGATGATGTGTCCAGATACTAAGGCTTGTTGCACATTAGCCCCTAACGCTACCAATTGTATGTGCTATAAGTGATACAGCAGAGATATTAGATAGTATACCATAACCTCTCTTAAATATTACTCATTGGATACTGACATGGTTACATTGTATAACTGAAATCTCTTTTTTGATATTTCTGGTCCTGGGTGTATCATGATTGTAAATAGAAGTGTAGTGTCGATATCTGTGCCTTAAGGATTAGATCAAACCTTATTTTTTGTATGTAAAATCTATACTTGACTTTACTAATTTTAATCTGTTACTGGACACATACCTTTGTTATGTTACTTTTGCACTTTACCTCAATAAAAAAAAAATGCATTAAAAAAAAAATTAATTAAATAAATCAACTACAATTATCTAAAATAAAATACAATTAAATAAACTAAACTATATTACAAAAAAAACACTAAATTACAAAAAATAAATAAATATTACAAGAAGTTTAATCTAATTACACCTAATCTAATCCCCCTAATAAAATAAAAAAGCCCCCCAAAATAATAAAATTCCCTATCCTAAACTATATTACAAATAGCCCCTAAAAGGACCTTTTGCGGGGCATTGCCCCAAAGTAATCAGCTCTTTTAGTAGCCCTTAAAAGGGCTTTTTGCGGGGCATTGCCCCAAAGTAATCAACTCTTTTACCTGTAAAAAAAAGAAATACAATACCTCCCCCAACATTACAACCCACCACACACACACCCCTACTCTAAAACCCACCCAATCCCCCCTTAAAAAAAACTAACACTAACCCCCTGAAGATCACCCTACCTTGAGCTGTCTTCACCCAGCCGGGCCGAACTCTTCATCCAATCCGGCAAGAAGAGGTCCTCCAGAGGGTTCCGAAGTCTTCATCCTATCCGGGCAGAAGAGGACATCCAGACCGGAGGAAGTCTTCATCCAAGCGGCGTCTTCTTTCTTCATCCTTCTGGAGCGTAGCGGCACCATCTTGAAGACCTCTGACGCAGAACATCCTCCTTGCCCGACGACTAGACGATGAATGACGATTCCTTTAAATGAAGTCATCCAAGATGGCGGCCCTCGAATTCCGATTGGCTTATAGGATTCTATCAGCCAATCGGAATTAAGGTAGGAAAAATCCGATCAGCCAATAGAATGCGAGGTCAATCCGATTGGCTGATTGGATTAGCCAATCGGATTTTTCCTACCTTAATTCCGATAGGCTGATAGAATCCTATCAGCCAATCGGAATTTGAGGGAAGCCATCTTGGATGACGTCATTTAAAGGAACCGTCATTCGTCGTCTAGTTGTCGGGCAAGGAGGATGTTCCGCGTCGGATGTCTTCAAGATGGTTTCGCTCCGCTCCGGAAGGATGAAGAAAGAAGATGCCGCTTGGATGAAGATTTCTTCCGGTCTGGATGTCCTCTTCTGCCCGGATAGGATGAAGACTTCGGACCCTCTGGAGGACCTCTTCTTGCCGGATTGGATGAAGAGTTCAGCCCGGCTGGGTGAAGACGGCTCAAGGTAGGGTGATGTTCAGGGGGTTAGTGTTAGTTTTTTTTAAGCGGGGATTGGGTGGGTTTTAGAGTAGGGGTATGTGGGTGGTGGGTTTTAATGTTGGAGGGGGTATTGTATTTCTTTTTTTTTTTTTACAGGTAAAAGAGCTGATTACTTTGGGGCAATGCCCCGCAAAAAGCCCTTTTAAGGGATGGTAAAAGAGCTGATTACTTTGGGGTAATGCCCTGCAAAAGGCTTTTTTAAGGGCTATTTGTAATTTAGGGTAGGGTAGGGAATTTTGTTATTTTGGGGGACTATTTTATTTTATTAGGGGGATTAGATTAGGTGTAATTAGTTTAAAATATTGTAATTTCTTTTTTATTTTCTGTAATTTAGTGGGGTTTTTCTTTGTAATTTAGTTTATTTAATTTAATTGTATTTAATTGTAGGTAGTTTAGGTAATTAATTTATTTATAGAGTAGTGTTAGATCTAATTGTAACTTAGGTTAGGGTTTATTTTACAGGTATATTTGTATTTATTTTATCTAGGTATTTATTAAATAGTTAATAACTATTTAATAACTATTGTGCCTAGTTAAAATAAATACAAAGTTGCCTGTAAAATAAAAATAAATCCTAAAATAGCTGCAATGTAAATATTAGTTATATTGTAGCTATATTAGGGTTTATTTTACAGGTAAGTATTTAGTTTTAAATAGGAATATTTTATTTAATTATAGTAATTTTATTTAGATTGATTAAAAATAGATTTAAGTTAGGGGGTGTTAGGGTTAGATTTAGGTTAGGTTTAGGGGTTAATACATTTATTATAGTAGCAGCGACGTTGGGGTTGGCAGATTCGGGGTTAATAATTGTAGGTAGGTGTCTGCGACGTTGGGGTCGGCAGATTAGGGGTTAATACATTTATTATAGTGGCGGCGATGTCCGGTCGGATTAGGCGGTGTGCGGCGGTTTAGGGGTTAATACATTTATTATAGTGGCGGCGATGTCCGGTCGGCAGATTAGGGGTTAATAAATATAATGTAGGTGTCGGTGATGTTAGGGGCAGCAGATTTGGGGTTCATAGCTATAATGTAGGTGGCGGCAGTGTCCGGAGCGGCAGGTTAGGGGTTAATAATATAATGCAGGTGGCAAGGATGTCGGGGCGGCAGATTAGGGGTTAATAAGTGTAAGGTTAGGGGTGTTTAGACTCGGAGTTCATGTTGGGGTTTTAGGTGTAGACTTAGAAAGTATTTCCCCATAGGAAACAATGGGGCTGCATTAGGAGCTGAACGCTGCTTTTTTGCAGGTGTTAGGTGTTTTTTCAGCCAGCTCAGCCCCATTGTTTCCTATGGGGAAATCGTGCACAAGCACGTTTTAGCCAGCTTACCGATACCGTAAGCAACAATGGTATTACAGGGAGAAGTGGCGCTAAATTTGCTCAATTCTCACTTTTCTGAGGCTAACGCAGCCATTCAGAAAACTTGCAATACCAGCGTTGTTTAAAGGCTCGTTAGCAACGCAAGTGTTTACCGACAAAACTTGTAATCTACCTGTAAGTTTCTATACGGAACGGCTGCATACTAGTACCGGAAACAAGCTAAGTAACTAAATGAAACAAGATGCCTAATTTGGCTGGAACCGTGGCCATCTTGAGAACAAGCTACTAGAATTCTCCTTATCTTACACAGCTTTGGATCAGCTTTTGCTTATTGCAGACATACTTGGTTCACAGTGATAGCAGCCAAAATGAACCCAATCGTTGAGGAAATATCGATGTTACCGACACCTCTATTTGATGGACTGATCCATAAATGTGAAATACTACAGAAAGAGTTAACTATGAAGATGATTAAAAATACTACAGAAGGGGGGGCGGAGCCAAGACCTGGCCATGATCAGACGCATACTATGAAGCTCCTAGTTTCCTTGTTTTAATGTATTGAATCCTTTCCTATTATTTTGACATCCAACGTTGAAAATACTTTCGCTAGCTGCAAAATTAGTAGCTGATCATAAGGATATCAAGATCATATCATAGGATTTACTGGGAGCGGACTTAACTAAGCTGAAAGCAGACAGAGGCCCTATCTCCTGACCGCAACTTTCCTCTAAGACTTCAGAGGTAATTAATCGTGTTCTACTAAAGTGATCAAAGGCTCTATAACCTACAACTGCCATAAGTTTCCGGATCAACACCCTTCTACGATGGATGTTGAAATTTTGAACGCACTGGCAGCATTTGGGAACCGAGTGGATGCCCACTTCACTTCGCTTAGCCTCTGCATCGCTAGGGTCAGGGAGGATCCCACAGCCATCTCGGAACTTGACCCGGAGCCTATATATAGTATACCCACTAGTCTGCAGGAGATCCCTGTCTGCTCTTACCTCTCACCCGCTTGCCCCAAGATGGCGGTACGACCTAACTACGCAGACCCCCACGATAGTGTCCTTCCTTCACCTCGGGACTATCCTACCTTTCCTTCAGACATCACTGCCATCCCTCGGGGCCCCGCTCCGAAGCGGCCGATCGGGGCGGGGCTTGGAGCCGACACACTCGCTGCCATATTTCTGGGCTGTGTCACGTCTGTATATTCCCTCTATGGAACTGCCAGCTCGACACTATCTTTTGTAGCTACCTCCAGACGTGCCGCTAATGCTGGACGGACGGTGGTCCTCCTGCAAGATCTTGACCACAGAAGTACGAGTACCGCACCCTTCTCTGTAGAGAACAGATCAAGGCTCTCAAACCCTGTGCCTTGTTGGTTCCGAGGAGAACTCTTATCAGTTCGCTATGACAAACATTCAAGAAAACTAGGTATCGGCTAAACTCTAATAGAACTTTCTGCTTACAATAAGGGTTACCGGAGACTGCTCGTGCATTCATCATTCCGCTTCCTTTTGCCTCAAGCTGTTGCCTATAGGAACATTCTTCATGCCTGTCCCTTGGAAAGAGACATAGGACCAGAAAATGTCTCCCTCTTCTCATCTCTTAGTTATTTCAAATGAACATATTTGTTTCTTCTAATCCTGGACTAGGGTGAATTATAACTTCTTGTGGGACGTCAGCCAAACTACTCACAAAATATGTGAAAGTTGAAGTATAGTAATGTATGAACAGTTTTGTTACCCTTGCCAGCTAATTTTTGATTTATATTATTGTCCATAGATGTGTATGAATGTGTACAGGCAATTGATAGACGCTTACTCCCCATTCCCATACTACTCTCCAACCTATCTCATAGGGGTTTTTTTTAATGGGGATATTAAGCATCTAATTACTCATACATACACCTATCATTGCCAGCTTTGATTTTAGTTCAGAGGGTAGGATATGCATGTATAACAAGGTTGGTCAGAGTGAAATAATATACTAGATAACCTCTGGAATATTCTAATGATTGCTGGTGTTACCTCAAGGCATTGGTAGTATTTTACTTACATATTTAGGTTGGCAACTATATCTACATTTACAAATGTGCAATATCAATCATGTTATGAGACTTTTGTTCCTGAAGTTATGTGTTTCTTTGACTCTTTAATATACCCTACCTGATAGCACAGCTATGTTA
Source organism: Bombina bombina (assembly GCF_027579735.1). Lineage (NCBI taxonomy): Eukaryota > Metazoa > Chordata > Amphibia > Anura > Bombinatoridae > Bombina > Bombina bombina. The sequence goes on from NC_069503.1 coordinate 752,887,377, forward strand.
TGTATTCACATGTATAATAATAATATTTACACTTCCCAATACTTTTATATAGACAAAAGCTGTTTATTACAACATTTGAGAAGATAGCTCCCATCGGTATATCCTCACTTGCTATGGTTTGATACCCCTATACTCGTTGCCACCATAATCCCCCCGAGCTACCAGAACTGTTTTGGGGATTAAGGCACTTAGAATAATTTAGCTGACACTGTCTAGTTGCTAGATAGGTCACCTAGTTGAGTGATCTACTCATGGTTGGTCTTCCATCACTTCTTCTCTGAGTATCATAACAATATTGACTTGTTGACTACTATTAAGAAATACCTAATTACTCTTCCTCCTATGAGGAGTTTGTACCTTCTTTATACCAGAACCTTCTCAAAGTATCTGGGTACTAACTGACAGTATGTACGGTGTCATATTATCCGTAGTAATGTCAGTGAGCATACATGTAATTTAGACTCTCCCTAGTATACCCCGGTTCTTTATAAAGTGTTTAATAATTAGTGTTGTCTATATGGGGGCACGTGATCTCTCTATTACTTAAGTGTTGTGTTATATTTATATGTGTGATTGACTATAATTTTCTGTGACTATACAACTGTAATTCCTAGTTTATCTATGCTCTTATTCACATCTCTAGCACATAATAATTTTCTTGATTGAGCCTCTCTCCTCCCTTTCCCGTCGGTACTTATGCCTGCGGGTCATACCCCTTCTCCCTCTCCAACATCGCCTAGAGGTGGCACTCCCCAAGGAGAGGGGCTCACCCAGAAGTCCCCCAAGCCCCCTAGCCTACAATTAATCTGACGACCCCCCTCCATCTGACAATGTATTTTATGACTCTAGGCCCACTCTATAGGAATGTAAAGGTTCAGATGAGTGTGATTGTATTTATATTAAGTAATAACACCCTAGTCTTTCTTAAATTTGTCCCTGGCGTAGACACACTAACTGGCTCCGCCCCTCCACCCCCCCCCTTCCCCCTTATTACATCTAGAAATGGCATTCTATTCTTTGTATATTGTGTGTTGAAGAGGCCACCCAAGATGGCATATGTCTACAGAGTTAATATATATGTTGTTGTGTAATGAATGCTGTATTACTATATAAAGTTCAGCTACTTGGCTATTGTTCACCCCTATTCTTTGTGAACAAATCAGCGGTATTTATCCGCTGTCGTTATTATATTGTCATAAGTTGCTCCTATTCCTTTTCCTTATATATCTAGAATCTGATGACGGTTTATTACATATTTCATAACCTGTTTACCTACCGTATCTATCAAATAGGAGCAACATATTATGTTTTCCTATATTATGTATAGTTTTAGATAATAAATACACTTTTATATTATGTTTAGTCTATCACTCTATCGGATGTATAAGTTATTCAGGATGCTTGAATTACTGAAAGACTCTTTTTTGTGTTATGACATAGGAAACTAAATAGAAAAGAGGTAAACTCAGAATGTAAAAGTTGTATTTCGTTTTTACAGCCAATGTTTTATTAATAACATATGTGCTATGTATTATAGCAAGACGCTGAATGTATACTGTTTGATGTTTTGTATATTTGATATTACCTCAATAAAAAACTTTGATTATAAAAATAAAAAAAAAATACTACAGAAGCTCTCATAGGGAAGATATCTACAGCCACTGACAAAATACCAATACACTTGGCTCCAGATGATTTCTTGACTCATGAACTCAGGACATCTGGATGTCCCCTACAGTACTCTGCGCTAAGGCAGGTTTAGTGTTCTTCCCTTCAGGCCTGGATCCAGTTCATGTGCTGTGTACGGAAGGGTCTATCTTGATAACTGCAACGGCTACTGACTTCAGAAGCCAGCTGAGTGGTTGCTCTCACAACAGGCTCCGGGAGAATTGACAGACAGCATCGTGAAATCATACTCGGAGTGTATATTATCTATTTGCTCTGCAGCCTGGCACTGGATCTACTACATGTCCATCTGGAATAGTCAGCTAGGTGCTATAACCAATCTCTTGGACTGGATCACTATATGTCCCCTTCAGAGAAATTCAGGAGAGGTATTGGATAATTAGACATACTTGGGACAGACCGACCATTTACAACAGCCTTACTATTGTAACAGATTTTTTATGATGAGAAACCGGTTCTTAGCCTTATTCTATCTTACTCCTCCTGTGACCGTGATAAGTTCTGACAGTATCTACACCTACATATATATATATATATATATATATATATATATATATATATATATATATATATATATATACACACACACACACAAATATGTTTATAGCTATAATGATTGAAGAGATTTGATATGCCACTGTTTATCTTTATCTTAAATTAGACTGTTTTAGGATCAGCTCTATGTTCTATCGTTGGATATACTGGGGAACATATACGGTTCCTATTTAATTAACCTATGTCATATTATTTAAGTGGACTCCATTAACTTTGGCTAAGTCTTGAATAAGGCAAATAATTGATAGATGCTGTTACTAAGAAGACAATTTTTTCACAGATTGTTGAGATTGCATAAACGCCTTACACTATTTGCATTATTAATTGATACTGTCAATGTCTAGCTATTTTATTATACCTTGCCATTACTTAAAACAAAATCATCTAGATTACGAGTTTTTGACGGTAAGGCTTGTGGGGCTAACGAGCATTTTATGCTCACCGCTCACCTCTCACCTACAGACAACGCTGGTATTACGGGTTTTTAGAAACCCGGCGTTAGCCGCAGAAAAGTGAGCGGAGAGCAAAATTTTGCTCCACATCTCACTGTAATACCAGCGCTGCTTACGGTAGCGGTGAGCTGGCTAAACGTGCTTGTGCACGATTTCCCCATAGGAATCAATGGGGCAGAACCGGTTGAAAAAAAAAAAACTAACACCTGCAACAAAGCAGCGTAAAGCTCCTAACGCAGCCCCATTGATTCCTATGGGGAAAATACATTTATGTCTACACCTAACACCCTAACATGAACCCTGAGTCTAAACACCCCTAATCTTACACTTATTAACCCCTAATCTGCGGCCCCCGACATCGCCACCACCTATTTTATATTATTATCCCCTGATCTGCCGCTCCGGACACCGCCGCCACCTACATTATACTTATGAACCCCTAATCTGCAGCCCCCCACATCGTCGACACCTACATTATATTTATTAACCCCTAATCTGATGCCCACAACGTCGCCGCCACTATATTAAATGTATTAACCCCTAAACCTAAGTCTAACTCTAACCCTAACACCCCCCTAACTTAAATATAATTTAAATAAATCTAAATAAAATAACTACAATTAACTAAATTATTCCTATTTAAAACTAAATACTTACCTATAAAATAAACCCTAAAATAGCTACAATATAACTAATAGTTACATTGTAGCTATTTTAGGATTTATTTTTATTTTACAGGCAACTTTGTATTTATTTTAACTAGGTAGAATAGTTATTAAATAGTTATTAACAATTTAATAGCTACCTATTTAAAATAAAGACAAATTTACCTGTAAAATAAATCCTAACCTAAGTTACAATTACACTTAACACTACACTATAATTAAATGAATTCCCTAAATGAACTACAATTAAATACAATTTAAAACAATTATCTAAAGTACGGAAAAAAAAACACTAAATTACAGAAAATAATAAAAAAAATTTAAACTAATTACACCTAATCTAATCCCCCTACTAAAATAAAAAAGCCCCACAAAATAATAAAATGCCCTACCCTATACTAAATTACAAATAGCCCTTAAAAGGGCTTTTTGTGGGGCATTGCCCCAAAGTAATCAGCTCTTTTACCTGTAAAAAAAAGTACAATACCCCCCAACATTAAAACCCACCACCCACACACCCAACACCCCCTTAATAAAATGTAACACTAACCCCTTGAAGATCACCCTACCTTGAGAAGTCTTCACCCAGCCGGGCCGAAGTCCTCCACGAAGCCGGGCAGAAGTGGTCCTCCAGATGGGCAGAAGTCTTCATCGAAGCCGGCCAGAAGATGTCCTCCAGACGGGCAGAAGCCTTCATCCAGGCGACATCTTCTATCTTCATCCATCCGGAGTGGGTCCATCTTCAAGACATCCGACTGGGAGCATCCTCTTCCAACGAAGTCCAACTGAAGAATGAAGGTTCCTTTAAATGACGTCATCCAAGATGGCATCCCTTGAATTCCGATAGGCTGATAGAATTCTATCAGCCAATCGGAATTAAGGTAGAAAAAATCCTATTGGCTGATGCAATCAGCCAATAGGATTGAAGTTCAATCCTATTGGCTGATCCAATCAGCCAATAGGATTGAGCTTGCATTCTATTGGCTGATTGGATCAGCCAATAGAATGCAAGCTCAATCCTATTGGCTGATTGCATCAGCCAATAGGATTTTTTCTACCTTAATTCCGATTGGCTGTGTGGGTGGTGGGTTTTAATGTTGGGGGGGGGGTATTGTACTTTTTTTTACAGGTAGAAGAGCTGATTACTTTGGGGCAATTTGTAATTTAGTATAGGGTAGGGATTTTTATTATTTTGGGGGGGCTTTTTTATTTTATTAGGGAGATTAGATTAGGTGTAATTAGTTTTAAAAAATTGAAATTATTTTATTATTTTCTGTAATTTAGTGGGGGTTTATTCCTACTTTAGTTTATTTAATTTAATGGTAATTAATTGTAGTTAATTTAGGTAATTAATTTAATTATAGTGTAGTGTTAGGAGTAATTGTAAGGTTAGTTTTTATTTTACAGGTAAATGTGTATTTATTTTAACTAGGTAGCTATTAAATAGTTAATAACTATTTAATAACTATTGTACCTAGTTGAAATAAATACAAAGTTGCCTGTAAAATAAAAATAAACACTAAGATGGCTACAATGTAATTATTTGTTATATTGTAGCTAGCTTAGGGTTTATTTTATAGGTAAGTATTTAGTTTTAAATAGGAGTAATTTAGTTAATTGTAGTAATTTTATTTAGATTTATTTAAATTATATTTAAGTTAGGGGGCATTAGGGTTAGACTTAGGTTTAGGGGTTAATACATTTATTCGCCGATGATGTCACGTTATCCTGCCCACTATTTTTAGCACTGCTTGTTCAAAATACTTAAACCAATAACTTTGTGTTTAAAGCGCCATTTTGAAACCTAGGTATTGTAAACGGATTGGTACAGAGCAAAGGATACCCACAGAGTGGGTTTGGAAAACAATTAAATTTGCAGACAAGATTTCTGATATACGGTAGAGATATGTTAATGAAATGCTATTGATAAAAAGTGTATTTGGGGTAGTTAGTTAGTAACAGGCATAGAAAATATTTACTTACAGTGGCCCTTTAACTACTGACTTTTAAATGTGGTACGAGTCTTGACAGGAGAGGCTGTACCGCTCACTTTTTCCAAGACTCGTAATACCGGCGTTAGGAAAATCCCATTGAAAATATGGGATACGCAATTGACGTAAGTGGATGGTATGTTTGAGTCGCGGAAAAAAAGTGAGCGGTACACCTGTACCTGCCAGACTCGTAATACCAGCAGGCGTTAAAAAGCAGCGTTGGGACCTCTCAACGCTGCTTTTTAACCCTAACGCTAATCTAGGCGTATGTGTTCCAAACTCCCTATACCCTATTGTAAATTGTGCCCCTTATATATTAGCCCTGTATCACTTTTATAATGAAGGATATAATTCATCTTATGACACTAGGTTTATGTCTCTTACTCACAGGTACTTGGCATTGGGCAGTCAAGCTCTAATTGGATATTCAGAACTTTTAGGTCTAATATAGTTGACTGCCTTTAGGTTTAATTCGGTCAAGGTAACATAATAAGCGTCCCCTATATTGTATTGTAAGTATACTCTCTAATTTAGTACAATGCTTTGGAGAATGGTTATTCAGTAAAATGAGCAGCGCCTTGAGACCCTTACGGGTGATTAGCCGCACTTTACAAGTACCCAATACATACAATGTAAGACAACATTAATAATTATTTATATATTTCTGTCTCAAGTTAGCTTAAATTGAATGTTAATCTAATTTCCCCTGCTTAATCTGAGACATAGGGGCCCATTTATCAAGCTCCGTTTGGAGCTTGAAGGGCCGCGTTTCTGGCGAGCCTTCAGACTAAAGACCGCCGCTCCATAACCTGTCCGCCTGCTCTGAGGAGGCGGACAGAGATTGCGTGAAATCAACCCGATCGAATACGATCAGGTTGATTCACACCCCCTGCTAGCGGCTGATTGGCCACTAATCGGCAGGGGGCGACGTTGCACCAGCAGTTCACAAGAGCTGCTGGTGCAATGCTGAATGCGGAGAGCGTATTGCTCTCTGCATTCAGCGAGGTCTGTCGGACCTGATCCGCTGATCGGATCATGTCGGACAGACATTTCATAAATAGGCCCCATAGGCAAGACAGGGAAACTATATTCTCCAGACAATGGGCTTAGATATAGTTAGTTATGTTAAGGTTTTTTTGTTTGTTTGTTTATTTGTATTTATTTATTTTAGTTAAGCAAAAAAATGAGGAATTATTGATACATTGAGTAATTGGGGTTTTTCTCCTCTTATTTTTACCTATTAAAGGGACATGAAACCCAGTTTTTTCCTTTCGTGATTAAGAAAGAGCATGTCATTTTAAACAACTTTCTAATTTACTTCTATTATCTAATTTGCTTCATTCTCTTGATATCACTTGCTTGATATCACTAGCTGCTGATTGGTTGCTGCACATAAAGGCCTTGTGTAATTGGCTCACACATGTGCATTGCATTTCTTCAACAAAGGATATCTAAAGAATTGAGCAAATTAGATAATAGAAGTAATTTGGAAAGTTTTTTAAAATTGCATGCCCTATCTGAATCATGAAAGTTTAATTTTGACTAGACTGTCCCTTTAATTCCTTGCTCTACAAGATGCCAGTTACTTACTTAACCCCTTAACGACCGAGGACGTGCAGGGTACGTCCTCAAAAAAAAGGCAGTTAACGCCTGAGGACGTACCCTGCACGTCCTCGGTGTGGAAAGCAGCTGGAAGCGATCCTGTTTGCTTCCAGCTGCTTTCCGGTTATTGCAGTGATGCCTCGATATGGAGGCATCCTGCAATAACCTTTTGAAGCCATCCGATGCAGAGAGAGCCACTCTGTGGCCCTCTCTGCACCGGAGATCGGTGGCTTCCTTCGTTGGTGGGTGGGAGCAGTACCGGGAGGCGGGTGGCGGCCATCAATGGCCCTGGAGATGTGGAGGGGGCGGTATCGTGGGCGGGGATACCCGGGGGCGCGCACGGACGTGCGCGCGTGCACGGGAGGGCGGGGGCGTGCACGGGGAGGGAGCGGGTGGGAACCGCTACACTACAGAAAAAGGTTTAAAATAAATCAGTTAAAAAAAGTAAAAAAAACAAAAAACGATCAATGAGGTGGTGGGGGTTTGTGGTGGTGGTGGGGGGGGGGGGGGGTTTGGGGAAGCTACACTACAGAAAAAAAAAAAACTAAGAAAAAAAAGCCCTTTTTTGTGCAAGCTGGGTACTGGCAGACAGCTGCCAGTACCCAAGATGGCCCCCAATAAGGCAGATGGGGAAGGTTACAGAGCTGTTTTGGGGGGGATCAGGGAGGTTGGAGGCTAAGGGGGGTCCTACACAGCAGAAGAATTTTTTTTATTTTTTTTTTAAAAACCTAAACCCCCCAAAAAGCTTTTATTTTAGTACTGGCAGACTTTCTGCAGGTACTTAAGATGGCGGGGACAATTGTGGGGTGGGGGAGGGAAGGGAGCTGTTTGGGAGGGATCAGGGGGTCTGATGTGTCAGGTGGGAGGCTGATCTCTACACTAAAGCTAAAATTAACCCTGCAAGCTCCCTACAAACTTCCTAATTAACCCCTTCACTGCTAGCCATAATACACGTGTGATGCGCAGCAGCATTTTGCGGCCTTCTAATTACCAGAAAGCAACGCCAAAGTCATATATATCTGCTATTTCTGAACAAAGGGGATCCCAGAGAAGCATTTACAACCATTTGTGCCATAATTGCACAAGCTGTTTGTAAATAATTTCAGTGAGAAACCTAAAATTGTGAAAAATTTTACGTTTTCTTTTTATTTGATCGCATTTGGCGGTGAAATGGTGGCATGAAATATACCAAAATGGGCCTAGATCAATACTTTGGGTTGTCTACTACACTACACTACACTAAAATTAACCATACAAGCTCCCTAATTAACCCCTGCACTGCTGGGCTTAATACACGTGTGGTGCGCAGCGGCATTTAGCGGCCTTCTAATTACCAAAAAGCAATGCCAAAGCCATATATGTCTGCTATTTCTGAACAAAGGGGATCCCAGAGAAGCATTTACAACCATTTGTGCCATAATTGCACAAGCTGTTTGTAAATAATTTCAGTGAGAAACCGAAAGTTTGTGAAAAAATTTGTGAAAAAGTGAACGATTTTTTGTATTTGATCGCATTTGGCGGTGAAATGGTGGCATGAAATATACCAAAATTGGCCTAGATCAATACTTTGGGATGTCTTCTAAAAAAAAATATCTCCATGTCAATTGATATTCAGGGATTCCTGAAAGATATTAGTGTTCCAATGTAACTAGCGCTAATTTTGAAAAAAAGTAGTTTGGAAATAGCAAAATGCTACTTGTATTTATGGCCCTATAGCTTTCAAAAAAAGCAAAGAACATGTAAACATTGGGTATTTCTAAACTCAGGACAAAATTTAGAAACTATTTAGCATGTTTTTTTTTGGTGGTTGTAGATGTGTAACAGATTTTGGGGGTCAAAGTTAAAAAAAAGTGTGTTTTTTTCCATTTTTTCCTCATATTTTATAAAAAATTTTATAGTAAATTATAAGATATGATGAAAATAATGGTATTTTTAGAAAGTTAATTTAATGGCGAGAAAAATGGTATATAATATGTGTGGGTACAGTAAATGAGTAAGAGGGAAATTACAGCTAAACACAAACACAGCAAAAATGTAAAAATAGCCTTGGTCCCAAACGGACAGAAAATGGAAAAGTGCTGTGGTCATTAAGGGGTTAAAGGGACACTGAAGTCAAATTTTTTCGTTTGTAATTCAGAAAGAGCATGCAATTTTAAGCAACTTTCTAATTTACTCCTATTATCAATTTTTCTTCTTTCTCTTGCTATCATTATTTGAAAAAGAAGGCATCTAAGCTTTTTTTTTTTCAGTACTCTGGACAGCACTTTTTTATTGGTGGATGAATTTATCCACCAATCAGCAAGGACAACCCAGGTTGTTCACCAAAAATGGGCCGGCCTCTAAACTTACATTCTTGCATTTCAAATAAAGAGACCAAGAGAATGAAGAAAATTTGATAATAGGAGAAAATTAGAAAGTTGCTTAAAATTTCATGCTCAATCTGAATCACGAATGAAAATTTTTGGGTACAGTGTCCCTTTAAGTTGGTAAATTCTCAGTCTCTTGACTAATCTTTTCCTCATGAAGTAGGTTGATACGCATTTGTGTGTGTGTGTGTGTGTATATATATATATATATATATATATATATATATATATATATATATATATATATATATATATATATATATATATATATATATATATATATACATACATACATAAGAACTGTGTACATGGTGGAATGTTTCCATTTGAAATTATTTAAGCAATGCTACCTCCTATAATGTACAGCTTTGAAGTACCTTACTATGTATATGCTTGTTGTACTTTCTAATTTCCTCAATAAAAATAAAAATAGTACACGTTAAGGTAATGTAGATTAGTGTTCACCTATATACCTGGAAATAACATACCATTTTATTTATTTTTTTACTTAATTTAAGAAACCCCAGTTATTGGGTAGATACTACTACATGGATTGACAAATCTGTTTAAAATTTAGGAGCCAGTAAGAATATAAAGGAGCCAGGCATATTTTGGAGCCAGACAGTGGTATTTATATATAGATATATGGAGAATAACACAAAAAGTTAGGAACCAGGGGAAAATTCTAGGAGCAAATGGCTCCCAGGTATGTCGAGCCCTGTACTACTGAACACTACACATGCTCAAAAATAAATGACAATATATGGAAACAAAAAAAAATACAATGATACAAAAAATAACTTTTATTGTTCATAAATATTTGATGTCAGTTTTCCATGTGTTAACATAACTTATGAATGCAAAGTGAACACAATGTAAAATGTATGATTGCTTTTGTTTTCTTTTATTTAACCATATTTGTGTATGTGCATATACATAATAAAATATTTAGCAACCCATATAGAGCTAATCACAGAAGTTAATATTTTTTTTCTATTAGGCTGAATATTTAAATGTATAGCTGTCATATGTAACATATGGATTATTAAATAAAATAAACTTTTGGGGGAAAATAACAAAACAAACAAAAATAAAAAAACACACTTTTTGCTTGTAACAGGTTGACATATTGTTGCGCTAAGGTCTTCTTTCAGTGCTGCAAGTAAAGAAAACAAATTACTACATTTAGCTAAATGTATTGTAGAACAAAACAAAATCATTTTTTTTTCTTTAAGAGAATATCAGGAATCAGAAAAGGAAATAGATTTTCTAATAATTATACAAAAATTACCAGACCATTTCTTTTAAATGATTTTGCTAGAAAAGTTAAAAATACTGTACACTTGAGGATATCCATTGATTGGTACAGTTGAAGAAAGAATAAATAGAAAGAATAGTAGTATGGTTAAGCTAAATATATGAGCATTATGAATATTTTCATATTACATTATATCCCTGTTTATATATATATCTATCACACACATACATATACATACACACAGTTGTATGCAAAAGTTTAGGCACCCCTGACAATTTTGATGATTTTCATTTATAAATAAATGGGTGTTTGGATCAGCAATTTCATTTTGATCAGTCAAATAACTGAAGGACACAGTAATATTTCAGCATTGAAATGAGGTTTATTGGATTAACAGAAAATGTGCAATATGCATCCAAACTAAATAAGACAGATGCATACATTTGGGCACCCTTGTCATTTTGTTGATTTGAATACCTGTAACTACCTAGCACTGATTAATTGGAACACACAATTGGTTTGGTGAGCCCATTAAGCCTTGAACTTCATAGACAGGTGCATCCAATCATAAGAAAAGGTATTTAAGGTGGCCAATTGCAAGCTGTTGTTCTCTTTGACTCTCCTCTGAAGAGTGGCAACCTGGGGGCCTCAAAAACAACTCTCAAATTAACTGAAAACAAAGATTGTTCAACATTATGGTTATGGGGAAGGCTTCAAAAAGCTATAACAGAGATTTAAGCTGTCAGTGTGCACTGTGAGGAACATAGTGAGGAAATGGAAGACCACAGGCACAGTTCTTATTAAGGCCACGAGTGGCAGGCCAAGTAAAATATCGGAGAGGCAAAGGATGGTGAGAACGGTCCAAAACAGCCCACAGACCCCCTCCAAAGACCTACAACATTATCTTGCTGGAGATAGTGTCACTGTGCATTGTTCAACAATTCAGTGCACTTTGCACAAGGAGAAGCTGTATGGGAGAGTGATGCGGAAGTAGCCTTTTCTGCACACACACCACAAACAGTCGCTTGAGGTATGCAAACGCACATTTGGACAAGCCAGCTTAATTTTGGAAGAAGGTGCTGTGGACTGATGAAACAAAGATTGAGTTATTTGGTCATAACAAGGGGCGTTTATTAATGGCGGCAAAAGAACACATCGTTCCAAGACAAACACTTGCTACCCACAGTCAAATTTGTTGGATGTTCCATCATGCTGTGGGGCTGCGTGGCCAGTGCCGGTACTGGGAATCTTGTTACAGTTGAGGGTTGCATGGATGCCACTCAATATCAGCAGATACTGGAGAATAATCTTGAGGAATCAGTCACAAAGTTAAAGTTACGCCAGGGCTGGATATTTCAACAAGACAACGACCCAAAACACTGCTTAAAATCTACTCTGGCATTTATGCAAAGGAACAAGTACAATGTTCTGGAATGGCCATCCCAGTCCCCAGACCTAAATATCAAAGAAAATCTGTGGGGTAATTTGAAGTGGGCTGTCCATGCTCAGCAACCATCAAACCTAACTGAACTGGAGATGTTTTGCATGGAGGAATGGTCCAAAATACCTTCATCCAGAATCCAGACACTCATTACAGGCTATAGGAAGCATCTAGAGGCTGTTATTTCTGCTTAAGGAGGCTCTACTAAATATTGATGCAATATTTCTGTTGGGGTGCCCAGATTTATGCACCTATCTAATTTTGTTTGGATGCATATTGCACATTTTCTGTTAATCCAATAAACCTCATTTCACTACTGAAATATTACTGTGTCCTTCAGTTTTTTGATAGATCAAAATGAAATTGCTGATCCAAACACCCAATTATTTATAAATGAAAATCATGGAAATTGTCAGGGGTGCCTAAACTTTTGCATACGGTTGTAATATATATATATAATTGCAGAAGCTGTTTGTAAATAATTCCAGTTAGAAGCCTAAAGTTTGTGAAAAAGTTAATGATTTTTTTTTTTATTTGATCGCATTCTCAGTGAATATACCAAAATGGGCCTTTTGGGGTTGTCTACTAAATATATATATATATATATATATACACACACACACACACATACACACACACATGTGAAGGGTTATTCAGGGATTCCTGACAGATATCAGTGTTACAGTGTAACTATTGCTAATTTTGGAAAAAATGGTTTGGAAATAGCAAAGTGCTACTTGTACTTATTGCCCTATAACTTGCAAAAAAAAAAAGCAAAGAACATGTAAACATGGGGTATTTGTAAACTCAGGACAAAATTTAGAAACTATTATTTAGCATGGGTGTTTTTTCACGGTTGTAGATGTGCATCTTTATAAAAAGTCTATTTAATGACGAGAAAAGGGTATATAATATGTGTGGGTACAGTAAACGAGCAAGAGGGAAATTACAGCTAAACACAAACAATGCAGAAATTTAAAAATAGCCCTGGTTCTTAACGGTAAAAAAATTGAAAAATGGACTGGTCACTAAGGGGTTAAAGGACCTTTAAATACAGTTGAATAATTGATAAATACACAAAATACAGGGAGTGCAGAATTATTAGGCAAGTTGTATTTTTGAGGATTAATTTTATTATTGAACAACAACCATGTTCTCAATGAACCCAAAAAACTCATTAATATCAAAGCTGAATAGTTTTGGAAGTAGTTTTTAGTTTGTTTTTAGTTATAGCTATTTTAGGGGGATATCTGTGTGTGCAGGTGACAATTACTGTGCATAATTATTAGGCAACTTAACAAAAAACAAATATGTACCCATTTCAATTATTTATTTTTACCAGTGAAACCAATATAACATCTCAACATTCACAAATATACATTTCTGACATTCAAAAACAAAACAAAAACAAATCAGTGACCAATATAGCCACCTTTCTTTGCAAGGACACTCAAAAACCTGCCATCCATGGATTCTGTCAGTGTTTTGATCTGTTCACCATCAACATTGCGTGCAGCAGCAACCACAGCCTCCCAGACACTGTTCAGAGGTGTACTGTTTTCCCTCCTTGTAAATCTCACATTTGATGATGGAAAACAGGTTCTCAATGGGGTTCAGATCAGGTGAACAAGGAGGCCATGTCATTAGATTTTCTTCTTTTATACCCTTTCTTGCCAGCCACGCTGTGGAGTACTTGGACACGTGTGATGGAGCATTGTCCTGCATGAAAATCATGTTTTTCTTGAAGGATGCAGACTTCTTCCTGTACCACTGCTTGAAGAAGGTGTCTTCCAGAAACTGGCAGTAGGACTGGGAGTTAAGCTTGACTCCATCCTCAACCTGAAAAGGCCCCACAAGCTCATCTTTGATGATACCAGCCCAAACCAGTACTCCACCTCCACCTTGCTGGCATCTGAGTCGGACTGGAGCTCTCTGCGCTTTACCAATCCAGCCACGGGCCCATCCATCTGGCCCATCAAGACTCACTCTCATTTCATCAGTCCATAAAACCTTAGAAAAATCAGTCTTGAGATATTTCTTGGCCCAGTCTTGACGTTTCAGCTTGTGTGTCCAGCTTGTGTGTCTTGTTCAGTGGTGGTCGTCTTTCAGCCTTTCTTACCTTGGCCATGTCTTTGAGTATTGCACACCTTGTGCTTTTGGGCACTCCAGTGATGTTGCAGCTCTGAAATATGGCCAAACTGGTGGCAAGTGGCATCTTGGCAGCTGCACGCTTGACTTTTCTCAGTTCATGGGCAGTTATTTTGCGCCTTGGTTTTTCCACACGCTTCTTGTGACCCTGTTGACTATTTTGAATGAAACGCTTGATTGTTCGATGATCACGCTTCAGAAGCTTTGCAATTTTAAGAGTGCTGCATCCCTCTGCAAGATATCTCACTATTTTTGACTTTTCTGAGCCTGTCAAGTCCTTCTTTTGACCCATTTTGCCAAAGGAAAGGAAGTTGCCTAATAATTATGCACACCTGATATAGGGTGTTGATGTCATTAGGCCACACCCCTTCTCATTACAGAGATGCACATCACCTAATATGCTTAATTGGTAGTAGGCTTTCGAGCCTATACAGCTTGGAGTAAGACAACATGCATAAAGAGGATGATGTGGTCAAAATACTCATTTGCCTAATAATTCTGCACTCCCTGTACTAATGCAATAGCACTTACTTTGAATTCGAAATCAGCAGTAAGATATCTTTTGGCAAATTTCAAAGTTATTCCAGTATCATGTGATGTCTATCAGCCAATTACAATATGCATATACATATATACTGTGCACTTTTGCACATGCTCAGTAAGAGCTGGTGCCTCCAAAAAGGAAGTATGTTGGAACGTTTTTTGTTTTCTTAAATTGCGCACTTTATTAGAATCATGAAACTTTAATTTGGCTTTAGTGGCCATTTAAATTTCCTCTATTTTGTGATGCCTGCTTTTAGAATTGAAGAAGACATAAGTAAAATTAAAAACATATTGTCATGATACACTCATGAGAAGTCGTTTATACCTAGAATAGCTACCCAGCAGCTGTGGTATGGTGTCTCAGCATTAACAGGGTTAATATGAAATGCTCTGTTTGTAACATCTGTGTTTGCTAAAGAATGCATTAACTAAAGACCTCCCCTTCCCTCCCCCCCTCCTTCTGGTGCCTGGCATCTCTTGGTACTGTGGGTTAAGGACTTGCAAGGAGTGGCTGGGTGGTCGCAAATTAACACAGGGGCTGGGGTCTTGACATGACAAAGGGAGACTGACATATAATTGAATGTACAGAAACATAGCAGAACTCACCTGGGACAACATGAGAAAACACCTGGAGTTCCCACAAACCTATTGGAAGATTGGTGATATGTGCAAAGTGTAGGTATTGTGTTTAGATTATGTCCCATTTTATTTTAAAGAACTGTAGCTTTGCATTTATTCTTGTTCTTTTGTATGTCTTCTGTTTTTGTAATATGGCACTGTGTAACCCATATTTGTCTTTTGTTATTAAAAAATATCAATAAATCTGTAGAGATAAGGTTAAAATTCACATTATCTAGTAGTTAGTTGTGTGAGTTATTGGGTTTCCAAGACACCCTTATTCAAAATTCTTGGTAGTGGCAGTATTTTTAATCTGGGGTGGTGTAGACAGGATTTGGGGGTTAATTTGGTGTCCCTTTAGGTCCTTATAGACTTTTAAGGTAGTTAGTGTAGGTGTAATTATACTTAGGTCCATATGGCAATATTTGGAGTGCGCCTACACAAAACTATTTTTAGTTTCAGTGAGCGCACTGTCTGCACCATGTCAGCCCAAAAATACAATGACATGGATATTCTAGACGTAAAAATATAAAATGTTCTATTTTTTTAAGGACATATTATTCCCTTCTTTTTATATTTGTTAAACTTCTACAAGGTTAAACAGAAAGTCAAAGTCATGCTCAGAAAACACCCTGCGTGCCAGTAAATAAGAATGGAGCTAATTGGAACTTATGTATGTATACCAGCTCCTTAATGGCTCACTGGCAATAAGCTTGTTTACAATGACCCAGGAGTGCACCAATTTGCACAGTTTTCTATGGCCATCTTTCCATTGCCATTGTAAACTGTGCAAACTGGTGGTGACAACAAATATCTCCATTAAAGTCTATGGAGATGTTTTATGTTACCACAAGTTTAAAACAGCAATAAAAAACTAGGCCTGTGTGTTTAACCTCTGCAAAGGGTTAAACAAATTGCCTCTTAGCAAGTAAAAAGAACGTGATATTTTACACTGGGATGTACCTTGAAAGCCCTAACAGGATTTTTGAAGCCAAAGAGATGTGCATGTCTATCAGAACTTTATATACACTTACCGGAGCATCATCTGCGTTTTCTATTCCAGCTTGAGTCATAAGGTCACTGACATTCTTCTGTAGGTCCTCAATATTAGCGCCCATGTCATCCAGTAGAATGTTAAAGAAAATAAACATACATTTTGAATGCTTTAGATTTTTAGCAACAAATATATATATATATATATATATATTTTTTTTTTTTTTTTACACACACATTTTATCTAGATTCACATTAAAGGGACAGTAAACAAAAGACATTTTATATGAACCAAATCTAAAGATTAACAGCAACTGTTTTTCAATGGCCAAATTCTATCCACCATTTGCTGTATTTGGAGGAGCCAATCCGAGCTTCAGTCTGCAGACCACAGGGCTAGCCATGGTGATGTAAATATAAAGTACATTATTTTTCAGTTGTTATCAGTTAAAGAGAATTAGGAACAGGTGTGTAACAGAGTTAGTCTTGAAAAGTCAGCAGGGTGCATTTCAAGTTCTGAGCATTAGAAAATCATCAATTTTCAGAGCTGAATTAAATAAAAATTAGGCAAATAAAAGTATATTATAAAGTTTAATTATTCTAAGCTCAAGGTGTTTAACGATCCTTTAAAGGTAGGAATAGTATGTTACAGTGTGATATTATTGCACTAAATCATAAGGAAAGTTAACATGGAGGAACACCGATCTCTAAAGTGAAATTAGGGCAAAGGGACTTAATATTAGTAATGTGCCACTGGCATCATTATTTGTGGTTTGTGTGTCCCAAATACATAAAAGTTTATATTTGTTGCATTAATCCTAGAGCGGCAAGCACATTAATTAAAGGTGCTCTTGGAAGTGTGACATTAAAGCAATGAGCATTACGTTTAAAGGGATAACAAGGTAAAAATTGAAATGTGCATTCAATATACTTCCATTAGCAAACAGGTTTTTAGTAAAAGTTATGTGTTTTCATTAGCATATGCGCATATCCTGTGAGTGCACGTGCACGTGCACTAGTATTTAAACACTACACTTTATCAGAGAGTCAGTAGTGGCTTATATGATACAGACAAAATACACATCACTGCTAGTTCTCTGACTTTAAATACTGGTATTCAGGCCCTCACAGGATATGTGCTTATTCTGCTGAAAACAGTTAAAACATTTTACTAGAAGCATTTTTGCTAATAGAAGCATTTTTGCAATATACTTCCATGTCAAACTGAAATTCATCCATTTTAATTTTGACCTTTCTATCCCTTTCATCTGACCTCCTCTCCTTGCAACTTGAGAGAGGGGATCATAACAGTTATTTGGTTTATGGAGAAATTGACAAAACTCTAAGTTTGCTTATGTGAAAGTCAAAGAAAGAGGAAATTGCTCTGTGCAACAAATATATATTTATATGTACAGCACTTTCAGGGGGTGCACACATGACACTATGCCACCAGCAAGTGGTTGGTCGTAAGGGACCCTCCAAAAAGACGGGCTATGTACTCATGAAGGGCCAATGTCATTCCATCTTTCAGGGACATATGATTGTCTTAAAATGTATAACTCCCCCATCCTTCACCTTACACACACCTACCTGCAGCACTCTCCCATCCTTGCGCACACTACAAACTCCCCCCAGGGCACTTTTACCATTACACACAACCTCACAAACATACCCCTTTAAAGATAAAAAAAAAAACTTTGTCTGCCTTTCGGAATCACTCCACTCCAAAGTAACATGCTCACTAGTGAGGGCAGAATTGTACTTTAGAATTGCTGAAATTTCAAATATTGCACACAAGTCTAATCTTACCCTTAAAAGGGACATGAAACCAAAAAAAATTATTTAATGATTCAGATAGAGAATACAATTTTAAACAACTTTCCAATTTACTTCTATTATCTAATCTGTTTTATTCTCTTGGTATCATTTGTTGAAGGAGCAGCAATGCACTACTGGTTTCTAAATGAACCCATGGGTGAGCCAATGACAATCAGTATATTTATGCAGTCACCAATCAACAGCTAGAACCTAGGTTCTCTGCTGCTCCTGAACTTGCCTAGATAAACATTTCAGCAAAGGATAACAAGAGAAGGAAGCAAATGAAATAATAGAAGTAAATTGGAAAGTTGTTTGAAATTGAATTCTCTATCTGAATCATGAAATATTTTTTTGGGGTTTCATGTCCCTTTAAATAGGTCCAGCAAACACTTTTTGCCCAAAAAAAAAACATTTATATCTGTTAAACATTTTTCCTATGTGGAGAAAAAGAAGTGAACATCCATTTTAAAGCCAAATTTCTGGACTAAAATTGTACTGAATGAAATTCCTTGTACAATTAAAAAAGAAATAAGGTTTGTTCTTTTAGGAACTAAATGTGATTGGGTTAAATGGGATATGTGGGGTTAATTAGTTCCTATAACATAAAATGGTAATTTTTCATTCAATTAACAATTTTTTTAGGCAGTAAATCCTCCAATATAGATTATATGCATAACAGTCTCACACTCCTCTTCAATCATGTAATTATCGGTGAGCTGTTGATCCGACTTGTAACAATGAGTAGTTCAAACACTCCGGTCTAGTAGCAGTAAAACTTAGCCTTTTTTAAATACAAAAGTGAATAAAAGTTCACAGACCTTGGTGTTGTCAGTGCATATAACAAGTGATATTAACCTGTACCTCCGACCCCCTTGGGCGCGTCACCAGACGCGTTTCGCCATAGCTTTATCGATGGTGACATGATTCAGATTCACCGGAGTGTTTGAACTACTCATTGAGTCGGATCAACAGCTCACAGGTAATAACATGATTGACAAGGAGTGTGAGACTTTTATGCATATAATCTATATTGGAGGATTTACTGCCTAAAAAAAATTGTTCATTGTCTTTAGTGGATAAAACCGGTTGCTTGGGAGAGCAATTAGTGATGTATCCATGTATATCTGTGCATTTTAAGGGTTAAGCACAGGCGGTAATCTTCAACTTGCAGCTTTAAGCAAAGAATAACTGACATTCGATCATTTTTAATTCAGTCATGAACATGTCATGCTTGTGCATACCTAGGACATGTTGGAAATTCCTGATCTGTCTTAGCCTTAGAGCTAGATTCAGTTCTATTTAATCTTTTTTTTCCCCTTTCTTGCTACTACTACATGTGCTCAGATTCTGGGACTCAGAGAAACATAAAAATAAAACCTTTAAGGTAATTTCCTGGATAAGACTGGCAGTGAGTGCAGTGTATCCTAGTTGATGCTGTAGAGTAATCCTACTCCCAGCCAGGATACAGATTAATTAGTAGACAAACAAATCATGGGATAATGTCTCCTCTATGAAGCCTTGCATCTAATATGATTTGCTCCATGAACTAGCATTTCATTGGAGATTATGAAATGTCATTCACGTTACCATATATTTTGTCAACTGCAGAACACTTTACTTTTCATTAAAAAGGACAGTAAAGACAAAAGTAAATGTTTATTATTTAGACAGAGCACACAATTTTAAACAATTTTCCAACTTATATTATCAAAAGTTACTTTGTTTCTTGTTATCCTTTGTTGAAACTCATAGCTGGGAGATAGCTGGTGATTGGAGGCTGCACATATATGTGTGTTGTCATTGGCTTACCAGACGTTTTCAGCTAGCTCCCAGTAGATCAGCCTACCTATGCTTAGTCTTCAACAAAGGACACCAAGAGAAAAAAAAGAGAAAAAATCTTGATACTAGAACTAAATTGCAAAGAGTTTTAAAACTGCATGCTCTATCTGAATCATGAAAGTTTAATTTTGACTTTACTGTCCCTTTAAAGCCATCACGATGCCTTCCCAAATTATATTATTGAAAATTGAATGCAAAAAACTAAAATTTCACTTCTGTGTTTTGCGTTACTCAGCAAGAAGGTTTTTAAAATTGCTTTTCTGACTGAACCTTTTGTAGCAGAACATGAAACACTAGTTTTCTACAGGAAAACAATGTGTGGGAAGCTCTAGCATAAATTAAGAGTCTATAGAAAATCAATGTATGATTGTTATTCTGTAATGCAAGTTAAAGATTTTATACACAAGTAGTATGTGATTTCCTATAAAAAGTGATCATTTTTTTCCAATATTCAAAAAGGATATTCTTCTGAGTTAGCTGTTCTGTCAAAGCTTGAAATTTCTCCTGAAGACCTTGCAAAAGACACTCAGCCTGCAAGAAAGCATAACACCGGTATTAAATAAATTACAAATTTGGGAAGACAATTACTTATTTGTGTATATGCTATCAATGAGGGATTCACTGATGAAGAATGTTTTGCAGTCCTTTCTGGCAGCCAAGAGGTTAAAATGTCCAACAATAAATAGCTACAGTAGATTTAGTTTGTAAGCATTGCCTATATGTTTAAATGGTTAGCCTAGTAGAATCAGAAATGCAAAGGAGTACATTTCAGTTTTGAGTAGAAAGTTTTGATTAAAGAGATACTAAACTCAAACTAAAATCCCCCGTGAAAAGGATATTTATTCTGCCTGCTTTCCATGTGAATTAACTCTGAAAATTGTGGATTTGGACTGTTATGCATGCTATATATCAGTGCAAGAGCTCATGTATATTTAACCCTAAACACACCACTGCAGAGAACATATGATAAACATACAGAACATGCTATTAAAGGGGTATGTCCTTTAACAGCTTTGAGATAACAAAACAAAATTACAGTACACTATAAATGGCTATACAATATTTATATTTTATGCAGATATTTTTGAAATACTATGCTGAACTGTAAATATATACAATACATATACAAAATATAAGAATGTAATGTCCCTTTAATTCATAAAAATGCTTCTAATCAAAATTGGAGTTGATTGTTGTGCATTTTGGTTGCATCCTTCAGGAGCCTGGTGTGGAGAATCTAGTGGCCCTAACCTCAACCCCAACCCCACTCTACACTTTTGGGTTAATTTGGAAGCCAGACCTTCTCATCCAGCATCAGTGCCTGACCTCACAACATGCTCTTATGGGTACAATTTCCCACAGACACACTCCAAAATCCTGTGGTAAGCATTCCCATTAGACCTGTCTCTGCTATAACTACAAAGTGTGTAATTTTTTTTTTTTATTCAGATATAGCATGCAATTTTAAGCAACTTTCTAATTTACTCCTATTATAATTTTTTCTTCATTCTCTTGCTATCTTTATTTGAAAAAGAAGGTATCTAAGCTATTTTTGGTTCAGTCCCTGGACCGCACTTGTTTATTGGTCAGTTAAATTAATCCACCAATCAGCAAGAACAACTCAGGTTGTTCACCAAAAATGGGCCAGCATCTAAACTTACATTCTTGCTTTTCAAATAAAGATACCAAGAGAATGAAGAAAATTTGATAATAGGAGTAAATTAGAAAGTTGCTTACGATTGCATGCTCTATGAAATAAAAAAAAAAATGGGTTCAGTGTCCCTTTAAGTACATATAAATAGGTGTGATGGTGAGGTGTCTAGTCTTGTCTACTCCAGTACCTGATTATTTATTTTTGGTTTGCATCTTGAGCCTGCAGTGTCATTGTATGGGAAAGCTCCAATCTGGACATAAATTACCATAAAATGATCCAGCCTAACCTAAAGGATACTCCTAAATGGAGATTATATTCCTTTAAATATTGGTCAGCAGGATAAATTGCTGAACTGTCCATTGCTAAACCAGATTTTATTAGAAAGGGGGTATAAAAAACAAAAAAAACAAACAAGTTTAACACCGTTGTACTTCAAAGCCAAACATAAACTGCATATTTATTTTCAAGAAAAGGTCACGGCGAACTCGTAAAAAAACAGGTTTAGTATTTCAGTTCAGGTTTGCGGGACTGTGTAAGTTTACTGAGAGTCACTGTGTGAATCAAAACGCGCCTGCATTCTAAGGCATTACAGATACAGTGACTGAAAGTGATAAAACAGCGTAAAACCGATTCGCCTAAGAATACATACGTTACTTACAAATTCAGAGAGGTCCTGTGGATTCTTCGGGTCGTTATCTGCCATGCTGATGGACTACTCTGGAGCTGCTGCAAACTAACTAAGGACACTGCCAACATCCAGCTCAGTTCCTTATCAGCAGAGCAGGGGGTGGAGGCAGCGTCTACAAACAAACCAAACAATGGCAAAAGCAAACTGACATGGAAACTTCACAACCGCTGATGCTGTCACTAGCTAATCAAGGGCCTCCCCCACTGCAACGCTGGAATTCTAATTAGGTGGTTTAATATGAACTCATTTAGACTTTTAATACATAATGTCACTGATTTTATCAAATGTATGGGGCAGCAGACCAATATTTTATTATATAAGTCTTAAGGCATATATATTTATAGCTGTTAAACACATAAATAAAAAATATATTTCTTAGAAATGTCAAGTGGAACGAGGCCTGCAGACAGTGTACACTGTCACTCTGCTTTATTCACACTGTGGCTATCCCAGCCACAGCCAGATAGCGCTTTAGAGTTGTTAGCACTCATCTTTAGTTCCCCTTTTACTCAGGACTACAAAAACTATAAAAAAAACACATTCTCAGTTATGTTGCTGTTTTTCCTATAGGTAGTAAAAACAAATTAGGGCCAACAGTTGGCCATCCCTAATTTAGAGATTCAATAACATTACTTTGTTTTTAATACTGGTACTTTCAAATGTGTAGTTGGAATTACTACAATTTAATGAAACCCACTTTTGTATTTGCTATACTTTTTACAGTTTTTTTTTTAATCACTTTAACAAATGATTGAAAGAAAACAAACAAACAATAGTATACTGTGTACACTGTCCTTTGTGTTTCTAGGTAACCATTTAAACAAATCTGTTTCCCTGATTCAGCAAAAGAAGGGTGTGTGGAAATATAACAGCAACAAAGGAATACATTACATTTAATTCACAATTATTATTTAATCATAGCATGTGCAGAGTTAAAAACACGTCACAGATTTTGCATATGTTACTTCAAGTAATGTTCCTTTTTGTAAGTATTTGTGAGGCTGGAAAAACCTGTTTTTTATGAGCCAGAAATGAATCGGCTACAATCAATTATTACACTACCAACTGTCATCCTAATTCTTGTATATTTGTAAACTGGTGTCACAGCCTAAAGGAAAACGCCTTATATGTTACATTTGTCTTTTATAATGATCTGGCCAATAATAAGCTATAAATATTTACATCTGATTATATCTATATAAATGGCATTGGCAAGGGTTACAGTGGCTAAATGACAATAGTCCTAGCAAAGCAAGTGCCAGACCAGAAACAACCCTGCAAAATAGTTAAACACAAAGCTAAAGTCAGCTCCAGAGCAGTAAAGCACTATTGGGAGCTAGTTGAACACATACTTCCCAGTAGTGCATTGCTACTCTTGAGCCTACCTAGGTATGCTTTTCAATTAAAAAGACAGAAGTCAATTGAAAGGTCTCTTAAAAGACAATTAAACACGATAAAATTTCAAAATCAACAAGTGCATAATAACAATACAAGGCAATAACACTTGCTCCAATGAGCAGTATATTTTAATAATTTCAGTCCTTTTCCCTGCACACTGTATCCCTTGACAGTTATCAGTGAAACAGATAGAAAATTGCGCTATAGATAAGTTGCCAAAAGCAGAGCACAAAGACAGGGGATCCCTAAATCCCCTTAGACAATACTAGTTAGAGAAATTCTCATTTGAAAAAGACCTTACAAGGCTGAAACGCGTTACTCTTATTTCTGTGTTTGCTACACTTGGGCTTCCATAGCCCAGCTGTATTTTGAATCCTGTGAGACGCCAAGTCTCTTAACTGAACCGCTTCAGCTGAACGCTGAAAAGTAAAGGACTCACTTTAGAGATGCTGTAAAGCGTCCTTCTCCGGTTCCTGTTGCTGGAATAATACAGAGACAGAACGGTGTTGCTGCTTGCATGGCCAGATGATTCTTTTCACTTGGGGATCAACCACATTATCCAATGTCACTTGTCACCTTTAATTGTGGATCCGTTTGTGCTTCTCATTTGAATCACCTTATTTACCAGCGTTCCTGTTCACACTTTGGAAGGAATACCAAGGACTTTTTTCAGCATCATCCATGAAAGTTATTTTGTTGTATATGTGTTTTAATTATATGTTGTTTGTATTCCAGCAGCTGTATTTTAATCCAATACAAATTAGATACTATGCTTGGTTACATTTGGCATTTGTAATGCTCTAAGTATCATTCTGATACTATTGTTGCAACATTTGTATAAGTTTATTTTTATGAATTCCTTTTTTATTGTGAGATATTAAATTTATCGATTTTTTTACTGTATATCATTTCATATCTTATTTAGAACATTTATCCTTATGGTTTAAGAAAGATCTGTGGTTAACGATCTAACATTATCCCACGTTTATTAACTCACCTTTTTATCTTTATTTTTTGTAAATCACATTCATTTTAATCTATACACATCTATTATTTTAGTCTGCACACTAACATATCACAGTGCCCATTAATCCTAGTGCCCACAATTTTTTATCACAGTTTTTCACTCATTGAGTATTATATATAATTATCTCTGACATTCTTGTTGCCTTTTAAGCCATTTCGGTGGCGCATTGCATTTTGTCTCCTGTTATAGGGAGACTATTTTCTCTAATCACTTGACAGTTATCAGTGAATCACAGACTCCTATACATATACACTGTGAACTCTTGCACATGCTCTGTAGCAGCTGCTGCCTCAGAAAGTGTGTATATAACTGCACCATTTGATTATGGATTCTGTCTGAATTAGGAAAGTTTAAATTTGACTTTAGTGTCCCTTTAAAATTGCATGCCATGTCTACACCATGAAAGGTTAATTCTGACTTTCATGTTCTTTTAAAAATGCTATTATAGCTGATATTCCTTCTAAAATGTAGGTAAGTTATTGTGACGCTCTCCAACTATGTTGAGCGCCGTACCTTTAAAATTCAATTATTATCCCTACCTTCAGCCTTTAAAAAGCAATCTCGCTTTCAGTTCCTTGCTTGGTGAATTGAATTTACCCCTAACTATAGTGGTTTCCAAGCCGTTTTTTGTTGCCACAGACACCTCCCCTCCTACCTGCTAAACATTAGATCCAGATTCAAGTCTCCAGGACCTGTTCATTGTGAACTTCTGAAATCAGCTGCTTTTCCACTCTCAACTGTGTTTAACGTAATGCTGTTTATTTTCCTCTCCTATACGGCTCTGGACAAGTGCGGTAGCGTGACATCACCTCTGCCTGTAAGTCCGATACAGACTTCCATCTTGGCTGTCTCTCCTACCGCTCCGGTAAGCGCTTAGTTTTATCTTTCGTAAGACTTCAGGGGCAGACTAAGACAGCCAGTCTCCTTTGCATTGTTTGTTGCTGGAGTCTAAGGATATATTAACTCTGCTCTAATCTTGATACATTATAGTAACATAACTATTATAGTGTATCATTCTAACTCTGTCACCTTATTACTGTCCATATATTGACTTAGATCTACACAATTACTAATATATTATAGCTCTATACAACTGAATTGCTTATATAATTAGTTTAAACAATATTTACTTTTGTTGTGAATTATGCAGGAACTGCAGTTTTGATTCTTCCATCAAATAAAACCAAGTGGGAAAAATATTCATTCATATACTAAGTTAAACATAACATATTACCAAGCCCTTTTATACAATATGAATCCAGCAGACCTGCCAGCTCACGTTGTCAATTTAACCCAAAAAGTGGATATATTATCTAAGAATATTAGAGATCTACAGGTTGAAAACGAGCAACTTAAGACTTTTATTAATGTCTCCATCAAAAGCTCAGCTGCCCAATCACCTGAACCTATAGTCTGTGTACCAGATAAATTTAATGGTAACAGAGCATTGTACAGAGATTTTAGAAATGCTTGTATACTCCTTTTCACTCTCAAACCAAAAACTTATCCCTCAGACAGAATCCGGGTACTTGCTGTTATTTCATTTTTGCAAGGAGAGCCTCACACCTGGGCCAATTCATTTTTTGAAAGGGATGATCCCTTACTGGGTTCACTTGATGATTTCTTTAATGAGATGTCTTTGCTATATGACAATCCTAACAAGCAACATACCGCTGAATCCGTAATGAGGTCTTTGAGGCAACTAAAAAGACCCGTTGAAGAATATATAATTGATTTTAAAAGATGTGCTAAAGACATGCTTTGAAATGATATATCATTAAGGAACCAATTCATGTTAGGCCTTTCTGTCTACATTAAGGACAAATTGTCCAGAATTGACCTCCCTAATACCCTTGAACAACAGATGACCTTATCAGTTTTAATTGATCGAAGATATAGAGAGAGGCGACAGGAAATATCTCTCACAGATACTTTCTCAAGGAAACCTCCTCAACAGTACTGTCCAACCCAAGTTGCCAAACCTGTTGATGAACCCATGGACATTAGTTTTATACAAGGTCCCTTGACTCAAGAGGAAAAACTCTGTAGAAGGACCTTGAACTTATGCCTATATTGTGCAGGAAACTCTCATACAGTGAAAGATTGCCTGAATCTCTTAAAGCAAAAGAAGTGACGACTGACGCTGTTATAGTCTCAGGAGCTCCTTTGTCTCCTTTGTTAAAATGAATAAAATACCTGTGACTGAAAAATCTGTTCCCATTGCGATTAGAGTTATAGATGGTAACCAAATTAGTTCTGGGCCTATTCTATATGACACTGAACCTCTTCTTGTATCTACACATTCCTCCAACTTAGAATACCTCAGTTTCAATGTTATCTCATCTCCTATTTTCACTATAGTTTTGGGTTTAGATTGGTTAAGGAAGCACCAAGCTACGATAAACTGGGTAGAAATTAATTTACACTTCACCTCTGACTACTGTATGTCTAACTGTTTGCCTAACTCTTGTATTTTACACACAGATCAAGTCCAGTTACCTGAAGAGTATAAGTCTTTTTCAGATGTCTTTGATGCTAAAGAGGCAACTTCTTTTCCCCCTCATAGAATCTATGATTGCCCCATTGATCTACTCCCTGGGGCAACTATTCCCTGTGGTCACATTTATCCCCTCTCCCAGCCTGAGATTGAACATTTAAAATCATATATTGATGACAATCTAAAAAAGGGTTTTATACGCCCATCTACTTCTCCGGCTGGTGCCGGCATATTCTTTGTTAAAAACAAAGATGCCTCCTTAAGACCCATAATTGACTATAACAATTAAACCAGCGTACTATAAAAAAACGCTACCCTCTGCCCTTGATCCCAGAGATGATAGAACGTTTACAAGGTGCCACAATATATACCAAGTTGGACTTAAGAGGGGCATACAACCTTGTGAGGATGCGTGGAGACGAATGGCTGACGGCGTTCCGTACAAGATATGGACTGTACGAATACACTGTCATGCCATTCGGTCTCTGTAATGCTCCTGCTACATTCCAACATTTTGTGAATGACATTTTTAGAGACCTACTCGACATCTTCCATGTTATCTATTTAGATGACATCCTCATCTATTCCTCTACCTATCAGGAACATGTCTTTCATGTAAAAACGGTTGTGTCTCACCTTAGACAACATAAATTATATGCTAAATTAGAGAAGTGCACATTTAATACTGCCAGTATCACTTTCATAGGCTATCAAATATCCCCAATTGGCATAGAGATGGAGTCTAGTAAAGTACAAGCCATAACACAGTGGAAACCCCCTAAAAATAAGAAAGAAGTACAATGCTTCATGGGTTTTTCCAACTTCTACATGAAGTTCATAAAGAACTTTGCTTTAATCACTAAACCTATCACAGACTCAACCAAAAGGATAATGTTCCCTTTAAATTGTCTAACTCAGCAAATATGGCTTTTGAAAAGCTCAAAAAATTATTCACAACGGCACCTATCCTCCAATTTCCTGAACCCACTAAACAGTTTATTCTAGAGGTTGACACTTCACAATATGCCCTAGGGACTATTCTGAAACCTATCCACCCTGTTGCCTTTTATTCCAGGGTCCTCACTCCTGTTTAATCCAATTACCCCATTAGAGAGAAGGATTTGTTAGCCATTAAGTCAGCATTGGAGAATTGGAGTCATCTCCTTGTAGGTACTCAACTCCCAATCCTGATCTATACTGATCATCGTAATTTACAATTTCTCAAACTTACTAAAACCTTGTCTTCCAGGCAAGTCCGCTGGAATTTGTTTTTTAATAGGTTTAATTACCTAATCACCTACAGACCTGGTAGCAAGAATGGGAAGGTGAAAGCTCTATCTTGCAAGGATGATAATCCTCATCACCAATTTAAGACCTACGTTATTCCTACTGAACACATTCTTGCATTGAGTGTTAGTAATCCATCCTATCTGCAATCCTGTCAACAACTAGACACGACCATGCCTATTCCCGTTCTCACTAAAACTGATGGTCTGTTCTATCATAACAGAAATCTTTATATACCCCCTATACTCCGTAACGAGGTTCTACACTCCGTACATGACAGCCTACTTGTCGGTCATCCAGGTCAACAAAAAACTTACCAATTACTTAAGAAAACTTTTTGGTGGCCTAATATGGCATTAGATTCAAATAATTATGTTCAATCCTGCTCTGTTTGTACTACAACTAAAACAGAGAGACGTCCTCCATGTGGGTTACTTCTCTCACTACCCTTCCGAAAAAGCCCTGGAGTGAGATCAGTATGGACTTTATAGTAGAATTACCTAAGTCCGATTGTAACACTACCATTCTTGTTGTAGTGGACTTAATGACTAAACTGGCTAACTTTATCCCACATCCCACTTTACCATCGGCATCTCAAACTGTACTCTTATTCTTGAACAACATTGTCAAGTTGCATGGTCTTCCTAAATCCATCACGAGTGACCGAGAGTCTCAACTCACCTCCAAGGAGAATCCTCCAAATTCAACAACGGTGTTCTACAGCATACCACCCTCAAACTAATGGGCAATGTGAGCGCACTAATCAGTGCCTGGAGCAATATCTCCGCTCTTATTGTAATTCAGAACAAAACAACTGGATCTCTCTTCTGCCAATGGCAGAGTTCAGTTATAACAATACAATAAACAGCTCCATCAACCAAACACCATTCTATGCTAACTATGCTTTCCATCCCTCATACCATTACCTTCCCGACCGAGATTCTGTATTCCCATCTGTAAATTATTTTTCTAATGCAATTTCTCAAAATATGCAAATACTTCAGGAGAATATCAAGAGTGCAAAAGACAGACAAAAAATTCATTATGACCACCGGCATTGTAGTTCGCCCCCTTATACTGCTGACTACCTAGTATGGTTATCTACCAAGAACCTAAAACTTTCCACACCCTCAAATAAGCTCAGTGCACGTTTTATTGGACCTTTTCCCATCCCCAGGGTCGTTAATGCAAATGCTTTTACACTTGAACTTCCTTCTTCATATAAAATACATCCTATTTTCCATACATCCCTCCTCAAACCTTACCATCCTATTAGGTCCCTAGACCCAGTTCCTCATCCCTGTACCCTTCAACCTTCTCCTGACATAGATTATGAAGTGGATTTGATCCTGGACTCTAGACTTGTCAGGGGTCAGTTACAATATTTAGTACTTTGGACCGGATTTGGATCTGAGGAGGACTCGTGGGAGCCCTCTGCCAATCTGTCTGCAGCCCGATTGGTATCTCTCTTCCATCGCCGGAATCCCGATCGACCCAAACCGTGAACCTCGGAGTGGTTCATTCTTGGGGGGAGTTATGTGACGCTCTCCAACTATGTTGAGCACTGTATCTTTAAAATTCAATTATTATCCCTACCTTCAGCCTTTAAAAAGCAACCTAACTTTCAGTTCCTTGCTTGGTAATTTGAATTTACCCCTAACTATAGTGGTTCCCAAGCCGTTGTTTGTTGCCACAGACACTTCCCTCCTACCTGCTAAACTTAAGATCCAGATTCAAGTCTCCATGACTTGTTCATTGTGAACTTCTGAAGTCAGCTGCTTTTTCACTCTCAACTGTGTTTAACGTAACGCTGTTTGTTTTCCTCTCCTATACGGTTCCAGACAAGTGCGGTAGCATGACGTCACCTCCACCTGTAAGACCGTTGCAGACTTCCATCTCAGCTGTCTCTCCTACCGCTCCAGTAAGCGCTTAGTTTTATTTCTCCCTTTTGTTCTTAAACACTTTCAGTATAGTTTTGCTCTCTTCCACACTTGCTAAATTCTGATATCAGACTTCCTTCCGTACGACTTCAGGGGCAAACTAAGACAGCCAGTCTCATTTGCATTGTTTGTTGCCGGAGTCAAAGGATATATTCTATTATAATCTTGATACATTATAGTAACACAACTATTATAGTGTATCATTCTAATTCTGTCACCTTATTACTGTCCATATATATTGACTTAGAGCTACACAATTAATATTATATTATAGTTCTATACAACAGAATTGCTTATATAATTAGTTTAATAAACATTCACTTTTTATGTGAATTATGCAGGAACTGCAGTTGTGATTCTTCCATCAAATAAAACCAAGTGGGAAAAAATATTCATTTGTATACTAAGTTAAACATAACAGCTATATATAATAGAAATTATGCCTGTAGATCAATAGCAACAACTTAAATTTCCATATGTAATTACAGAAGAAACTGTTTGTTATTTTTATTATTATTTCACATAAAGGCAGGCAGCTCTAGAGATCCCTCATCAAAAGTGTGTGTGAGGTGGGAGAGAGCAAAAAGCAGAATAGATTAATAAAAGTTCTGTATGGATACGGGGGCTCACCTAGTAGGCTTCCAGTCATTCTTCAAAGGACCCTCTAAAAGAAAGAGCCCACAAATGGCGTAGAACATACAAAATACCGGAATTACTAAGTGGAATATATTGATAGATGGAACAGAAACAGGTAACAATCTAAATAAATATAACAGTTTGGGTAATATGGTCTTTATCCGACCGTAAAAGGAGATATTCTCTTTGGTCCATTTGTTTAAGAGTTTTCTTACTTGTATAAACATAGGGTTATAATTAAGTGAATATAAAGAATGGACATTATTCGAAAGGGTAATACCAAGATACTTTAAGCTTTTCTTAGCCCAAGTAAATCCAAAATTTATTTCAAGTAATTTTTTTGGTTTCAGAAGGGAGGTGTATGCTTAGAACTTCACATTTATCTTTGTTAATCTTATAACCTAATATTTTACCAAATTTTGGGATTATGAGGTATAGTGAGGGGAGTGACAATAGTGGCTTGGTAAGGGACAATATTACATTGTCTGCGAAGAGGGCAATCTTATCTTATAAGTGGAGTTTCCTACTTCAATCCCAGAGATTTCCTGACATTTGCTAATTTTAGCTGCAAGGGGGTCAATACTTAGAGCAAAAAGCATGAGTGTTCTATTTTTTATTGGCATTTTATTTTTATTGCTATCCTGCAATTTTTGTGAAGGCCTTGGGTTCAGAATATATTGCAGTTATCGCCTTAAGAAGGTTTCCATGAATCTTCTAGCACTGCAAAAAGGTAGCCCCAGTTAACCCTATTGAATGCCTTCACTACATCCGATGAGAGGAGCAGAGAAGGCATCTTGTTCACAGAGGCGAAATTAACTAAATCTATTGTCTGACGTACATTTTCAGGAGCCTCTCTGTTTTTGATGAAGCCTACCTGATCCGGATGTACTAACTTTGTCATAATTGGGTTCAGTCTATCCGCCAATATTTTTGAAAAAAGCTTAATGTCCTGATTGATCAATGATATAAGTCTATAATTCTGACAGTATTGTTTGTTTTCCCCGGTTTAGGGATCACAGAGATACTAGCTAACAACATCTCTGATGCAGGGCCGGACTGGTAATAAAAAGTATCCCTTGAAAATTTGTAGACCAGCCCTATTTCTGTTGAGTCAGTAGAATGTGCATACCCCATTTTTCTCAAAGGGAATTACTGGCATAATCCTTCCCCCCAAAAAAAATGTCAGCATTATATTTTTAGTTTGTAGTTTTGTATAAAAATAACAGATTATTGTTATATAGGCACCCTGCAACCCAATTGCATCCATTAAGCACCCCTTTAAATTGTAGCATTCCAGCCCTAGCTGCTTCAGCCCACCAGGAAATCTCCTGGTATCCTGGTAGTCCAATCCGGCCTTGCTCTGTTGGTATCTTTGTTCCATCCATAATGCGATTAAAGATTTTCACCATTTGGGGGGCGCTAATTTCTTTTAGGGATTTATAAAAGTTCCAGGAAAGCCGTCCGGACAAGGGGCTTTAGTTACTTTAGTATTTTTTTATTTTCAGAATGTTTTATTGAGGTTTTTAGAAATAACAGTAAATATAGCATGGCTATCCAGATATAGAAGGCGTACAAGATGGATTCAGATCAAGGTAGTAAAGTACATACAGCTAGATTACGAGTTTGGCGTTATGAGTATAAAAGCAGCGTTATGGCCCATAACACTTAATTTTCCCTAACGCTGCTATTACAAGTCTTGTCGGTATAGCTGTACCGCACACCTTTTACCCATTCACGCAACGTCGTACCCCACTTTTAAAAAAGTCCTTTTTCAATCGAACTCCCATAGCGCCGGCATTACGAGTTTGCCTGGGAGGCCAAAAAGTGAGCGGTAAACTCTATAACCACAAGATCCGTACCGCCATTTAAAGTCAGTAGTTATGAGTTTTACGTTACAAAGCTGTACCATAGAACTCATAACTAAAGTGTTAAAAAGTACACTAACACCCATAAACTACCTATTAACCCCTAAACCGAGGCCCTCCCGCATCACAAACACTATAATAAAGTTATTAACCAATAATCTGCCGCTCCGGACATCACCACCACTATTAAAATGTATTCACCCCTATTCCGCTGCTCCCTGACATCGTCGCCACTATAATAAACCTATTAACCCCTAAACCACCGGCCTCCCGCATCGCAAACACTATTTAAATATAATTAATCCCTAATCTGCCATCCACCCACACCGCCGCTATAATAAACATATTAACCCCTAAACCGCAAGCCAGCCACAACAAAATATAATTAAATAAACTATTAACCCCTAAACCAAAAGCTCCCCACAATGAAATATACTAAAATAAACTATTAACCCCTAAACCTAATGCCCCCCTAACTTTATATTAAAATTACAATTTCCCTATCTTAAATTAAATTAAAACTTACCTGTCAAATTAAATAAATTCATTTTAAACTAACAGTTAAACTAAGATAATTATTAAACTACAATTAAACTAACTACCAATTAAATTAAACTAAACTACACATTAAAAAAATCATAACACTAAAATTACACACAAAAAACAACAAAATTACAAAAAAAAAACAACAAATTACGAAAAATAAGAAACAAATTATCAAAAATAAAAAAGAATTACACCTAATCTAATAGCCCTATCAAAATTAAAAAGCCCCCCAAAATAAAAAAATACCCTAACCTACAATAAACTACCAATGGCCATTAAAAGGGCCTTTTGTGGGGCATTGCCCCAAAGATAACAGCTCTTTTACCTGTAAAAAATAAAAACACCCCCCCCAACAGTAAAACCCACCACCCCCACAACCAACCCCCCCAAATAAAATAACTATCTAAAAAAAACTAAGCTCCCTATTGCCCTGAAAAGGGCTTTTGTATGGGCATTGCCCTTAAAAGGGCATTTAGCTATTTTACATGCCCAGACCCTAAACTAAAAATAAAACCCACCCAAAAAAACCTTAAAAAAACCTAACATTAACCCCCAACGGTCCACTTACAGTTCTTGAAGTCCCGCTTGAAGGATCCATCCAGCCGGCGAAGTCATCCTCCATGCGGCAAGAAGTCTTCATCTAGGCGGCCTCTTTAATCTTCATCCAGCCGGCGGTGTATTTTTTTTTTTACAAGTTAAAGAGCTGTTATCTTTGGGGCAATGCCCCACAAAAGGCCCTTTTAATGGCCATTGGTAGTTTATTGTAGGCTAGGTTTTTTTTTATTTTGGGGGGGATTTTTTTTATTTTGATAGGGCTATTAGATTAGGTGTAATTCTTTTTTATTTTTGATAATTTATTTCTTATTTTTTGTAATTTAGTTTATTTTTTTCTGTATTTTGGTTATTTTTATTTTTAGTAATATTAGGTTTTAGTGTAAGGCAGGTTAGGTTTTATTTCACAGGTAAGTTTGTATTTATTTTAACTAGGTAGTTAGTAAATAGTTAATAACTATTTACTAACTAGTCTACCTAGTTAAAATAAATAAAAACTTACCTGTGAAATAAAAATAAAACCTAAGCTAGCTACAATATAACTATTAGTTATTTTGTAGCTAGCTAAGGTTTTATTTTACAGGTAAATTTGTATTTAGTTTTAAATTATTAAATTATTAAAGTTATTATTTAGTTAATAATTGTAACTTTAGTTTAGCAGTATTTTAATTATGTTAAAGTTAGGGGGTGTTAGGCTTAGGGTAACGTTAGGGTTAGGTTTAGGGGTTAATGGATTTATTTAGTGGTAGTGATGTGGGAGCCCAAAGGCTTAGGGGTTAATAACTTTAGTATAGTGGCGGCGACATCAGGAGCTGCAGATTAGGGGTTAATAGTTTTATGTAGGTGGCGGCGATGTTGGGGGTGGCAGATTAGGGGTTAATAACTTATGTAGGCGGCGGCGATATCGGGGACAGCAGATATCGGAGGTGGCAGATTAGGGGTTAATAGTTTTATGTAGGTGGTGGCGATGTTGGGGGTGGCAGATTAGGGGTAAATAACTTATGTAGGCGGCGGCGATATCGGGGACGGCAGATTAGGGGTTAATAACTGTATGTAGGTGGCGGCGATATTGGAGGTGGCAGATTAGGGGTTAATAGTTTTATGTAGGTGTTGGCGATGTTGGGGGTGGCAGATTAGGGGTTAATAATTTATGTAGGCTGCAGCGATATCGGGGACGGCAGATTAGGGGTTAATAACTGTATGTAGGTGGTGGCGATATTGGAGGTGGCAGATTAGGGGTTAATAACTGTATGTAGGTGGCGGCGATGTCGGGGGTGGCAGATTAGGGGTGTTTAGACTCTGGGTTTATGTTAGGGTGTTAGGTTTAAACATTAGTTTTATTTTCCCCATAGACATCAATGGGGCTGCGTTACAGAGCTTTTCATTCCGTGATCGCAGGTGTTAGGCTTTTTTTTGCCGGCTCTCCCCATTGATGACTAAGGGGAAATCGTGCACGAGCACGTCAAAGCAGCGCTTGATTTCGGTGCGGTATGGAGCTCAACGCAACCATATCGCCTGCACAAGCCTGCTTTTTTAAAACTTGTAATAGCAGCGCTATAGGGAGGTGAAATAACGCCGCTTTTGTGGCGGTCGTTAAAATCCCTATAGCGCTCAAAACTTGTAATCTAGCTAATAATACAGTGGGAACAGGACAATGAAAAATCTGACATTAAAAGTTACTATTCAGTAATTTGTTTCCTGGATAGCTTGTTAGACAAAATTTACATACCAAAAGACTAGTATTCACAATATGTAATCTGTACATAGATAAGAACAAGGTAAAGGAATGTTCATAACAAAACAATGACATAGTTATTTAGTTACCTATAAATCTAGTGGAGTTTAGGCCAATACGACTGAAACCTCAATTATTATAGTTATAGGAACCTCCTGAGATAATAATAGGCCACTCTTGGACCCATGTGCAGTAACATAGTTCAAGGGAGGTAAACTAGTCAGATATATAGCCACTCTTGGGCTTGATAAAGTAGCATACATTTTTTAAAAATACTCTAATGAAACTCTTGGACCCTCAGATATGATTTACATTCTGAACCAAATAAACTGATAAAAGAAGTTGGACCTCAGTACAAGTAAAAGAAATTAGCATCTGATAGCACATATACAGTATGTAGTACGATATGTGATAAGTAGAAATATATGGCTAATAGATAATAAGTAACATCCCACACAAGCCAAAGACCAGTGAAGGTGTACATAGATAAAGCTAGACATTTACCAGGACACCAGAGGAGTGTCATACCCTTAGGGTGATGTTGCTCATGCAAAAATTGTTACTCATATTTCTAGGTATGTAGCTTATGTTATGAAGTAACTTAACTCCAGAGAACTGTGTACCAGTTCAGGGAGAAGTGGATGGTAGCATATGTTTAGTTTTGCCACCCCGGCCTCAGGTAGCATAGTAAGTATAAGTAGCTAAGTGTAATGCTCGTGGGATACTCCACTATCAGACCGAACTCGGCCAGTAATCTTGTTATCCCGGCGTCGAGACGGAAAGATAGGGAATATCCCAGAGCAGAGAAGGTTTGTAAGATGAGGTAAGCGGCACTTACCACAGCAGGACAGTCCTCGGTGGCAACAGGCAGTAAACCAGAGAAAGGCAGTTCAGGGGCAAATCACCAAAAAGGTCAGATAGGCAGGACCTGACAACAGCAAGGCAGTTCAGAGGCAAACCACTAGTATGGTAAGGTAGACAGGGTTTGACAACAGTAAGGCAGTCCAGAGGTAAACCACTAGGATGGTCAAGCAGGCAGGGTTTGGCAACAGTAAGGCAATCCAGAGCAAAAGGGGTTAAACAGGTAGAGTGGTCAGACAAGCAAAGTTCAGCAGCAGTATATCAATCCGGCAGTTAAGGGGTAAACAGGCAGAGTGGTCAGACAAGCAAGGGTCAGCAACAATATAACAGTCCAGCATAAGAATAAAGAACACCCAGGAGAACAGTAAGTATCACCTATACAGTGATAGGTAGCAAGTGAGTTACTTACGTAGACGCAGG
Organism: Bombina bombina; assembly: GCF_027579735.1. NCBI lineage: Eukaryota > Metazoa > Chordata > Amphibia > Anura > Bombinatoridae > Bombina > Bombina bombina. The sequence goes on from NC_069503.1 coordinate 752,924,458, forward strand.
GTTCGTGCCATAGGAGATCCGACCATCTTCAGAACAGGGAAAGCGTGCGGCGATGATGTCACCGCCACATGCAGAGAGGAGTCAACTCCCCCAGGCAATGAGTAGAACAGCAGGTGCCGCGTCCCTAGCAACGGCTAGAGTTGTGCGGTGCGACATAGCCCCCCTCTCAAACAGAGTCAGCCTCAAAGGATGAGTAGTATGGACCATGCACATCACAAGCAGAAACCCAGGAACGTTCCGCCACAGAGTAACCCTTCCAATGTACCAGATATTGCAGTTGTCTGCGCCTGTATCTGGGGTCCAGGATCTTAACAACCTCATATTCAGGGTCACCACGGACCAGGAGCAGAGGAGCTTGAGTAGTGAGATATGGAAGATATGGAAGACTGGGTGTATGAGCAGGGTTTTGGGCAAGGCTACTTTGTAGGCAACAGGAGACAGTCTTTTCAGGACTTTGTAAGGACCAATAAATAGGCCCCAATTGTGACAGGGTTGACGTAGACGAATATGTCGAGTAGAGACCCAAACACGTTCACCTATTGAGATGGCACGTACAGAAGCTCTATGACTATCAGCAAACTTTTTATATCTAGAGACAGCTGAATGTAGCTGAGAGCGAATGCGTTGCCAATGAGTGGTGAGTTCAGTAAGTTGATACCCTGCTGCGGCTTGAAATGGAGAACATCGAAGAGAAGAATGCCAATGAGTGTTTCTTGCCAGCTCAGCTAGGGGTAACAACTCGGACCAGTTGGTATGGAGAGCGTTGACAAAGGCTCTAAGATAAGCCTCAAGATTCTGATTCACTCTCTGTTAATCCATTAGTCTGAGGATGGTAGCCAGAAGACAAGGAGACAGTGAACCACAATTTCTCTACTAATGTTGTTAGAATTCACAACCTTAGGTAAGAATTTAAAAGAAGTTCGCAACACCGCCTTATCCTGATGAAAAATCAGAAAAGGAGACTCACAAGAAAGAGTAGATAATTCAGAAACTCTTCTAGCAGAAGAGATGGCCAAAAGAAACAAAACTTTCCAAGAAAGTAATTTAATGTCCAGCGAATGCATAGGTTCAAACGGAGGAGCTTGAAGAGCCCCCAGAACCAAATTCAAACTCCAAGGAGGAGAAATTGACTTAATAACAGGTTTTATACGAACCAAAGCTTGTACAAAACAATGAATAACAGGAAGACTAGTAATCTTTCTGTGAAAAAGAACAGAAAGAGCAGAGATTTGTCCTTCAAGGAACTTGCAGACAAACCTTTATCCAAACCATCCTGAAGAAACTGTAAAATTCTAGGAATACTAAAAGAATGCCAAGAAAAATGATGAGAAAAACACCAAGAAATGTAAACCTTCCAGACTCGATAATATATCTTCCTAGATACAGATTTACGAGCCTCTAACATAGTATTAATCAGAGAGTCAGAGAAACCTCTATGACTGATAATCAAGCGTTCAATCTCTATACCTTCAAATTTAAGGATTTGAGATCCTGATGGAAAAAAGGACCTTGTGATAGAAGGTCTGGTCTTAACGGAAGAGTCCACAGTTGGCAAGTGGCCATCCGGACAAGATCCGCATACCAAAACCTGTGAGGCCATGCTGGAGCCACCAGCAGAACAGACGAGCACCCTTTAGAATCTTGGAAATTACTCTTGGAAGAAGAACTAGAGGTGGAAAGATATAGGCAGGATGATACTTCCAAGGAAGTGACAATGCATCCACTGCCTCCGCCTGAGGATCCCTGGATCTGGACAGATACCTGGGAAGCTTCTTGTTTAGATGAGAAGCCATCAGATCTATTTCTGGAAGTCCCCACATTTGAACAATCTGAAGAAATACCTCTGGGTGAAGAGACCATTCGCCCGGATGTAACGTTTGGTGACTGAGATAATCCGCTTCCCAATTGTCTATACCTGGGATATGAACCGCAGAAATTAGACAGGAGCTGGATTCCGCCCAAACCAGAATTCGAGATACTTCTTTCATAGCCAGAGGACTGTGAGTCCCTCCTTGATGATTGACATATGCCACAGTTGTGACATTGTCCGTCTGAAAACAAATGAACGACTCTCTCTTTAGAAGAGGCCATGACTGAAGAGCTCTGAAAATTGCACGGAGTTCCAAAATATTGATTGGTAATCTCACCTCCTGAGATTGCCAAACCCCTTGTGCTGTCAGAGACTCCCAAACAGCTCCCCAACCTGTCAGACTTGCATCTGTTGAAATCTCAGTCCAGGTTGGAAGAACAAAAGAAGCCCCCTGAATTAAACGATGGTGGTCTGTCCACCACGTCAGAAAGTGTCGAACAATCGGTTTTAAAGATATTAATTGAGATATCTTTGTATAATCCCTGCACCACTGGTTCAGCATACAGAGCTGAAGAGGTCGCATGTGAAAACGAGCAAAGGGAACCGCGTCCAATGCAGCAGTCATAAGACCTAGAATTTCCATGCATAAGGCTACCGAAGGGAAAGATTGAGACTGAAGGTTTCGACAAGCTGAAACCAATTTCAGATGTCTCTTGTCCGTCAGAGACAGAGTCAAGGACACTGAATCTATCAGGAAACCTAAAAAAGGTTACCCTTGTCTGAGGAATCAACGAACTGATTGGTAAATTGATCCTCCAACCATATTCTAGAAGAAACAACACTCATAAAAGACTGGAAAGGTTCTTTCTAGTGAAAATGAGCAAAGGGAATTGAATCCAATGCCGAGGCCATAAGACCTAAAACTTCTATGCAAATATAGCAACTGAAGGAAATAATAGAGACTAAAGGTACTGAAGACGGAACCCAATAGAATTATCCCTTGTCTGATAGAGACAAAGACAGTGACACAAACTTTCTGGAAACCTAAAAAAGGTGACCCTTGTGTGAGGAATCAAGAGCTTTCGAAAAAAAGATCCTCTAACTATGTCCTGAAGAGCAAGTGAATCATATGAGATTCCGCATCCTCAGAAAATAATCTGAATGAAAACAGAAAAATGAAAATATGAATTTATTGTATCTAATGAAAACAAATAATGCTATCAATGACCATAAAAAGGCAAAATAGTTTGAATAAAACTCCAAACCCGGTTCCTAAAAAAGGAACTGGAAGAAATACCCCAGAAGATTCCAGGTCTGAGCAGCGCTTGAACCCCATGGGTGCCCAGCCATGCTTCAACAGTACCCAAAATATATAGGACAGAAACACACTTAAAGAAAGTGTTAGCCTTACTGGAATAAAATCAAAGAAATTTGGACAAAAACAGAATTTATGTTTACCTGATAAATTACTTTCTCCAACGGTGTGTCCGGTCCACGGCGTCATCCTTACTTGTGGGATATTCTCTTCCCCAACAGTAAATGGCAAAGAGCCCAGCAAAGCTGGTCACATGATCCCTCCTAGGCTCCGCCTACCCCAGTCATTCGACCGACGTTAAGGAGGAATATTTGCATAGGAGAAACCATATGGTACCGTGGTGACTGTAGTTAAAGAAAATAAATTATCAGACCTGATTAAAAAAACCAGGGCGGGCCGTGGACCGGACACCCCGTTGGAGAAAGTAATTTATCAGGTAAACATAAATTCTGTTTTCTCCAACATAGGTGTGTCCGGTCCACGGCGTCATCCTTACTTGTGGGAACCAATACCAAAGCTTTAGGACACGGATGAAGGGAGGGAGCAAATCAGGTCACCTAAATGGAAGGCACCACGGCTTGCAAAACCTTTCTCCCAAAAATAGCCTCAGAAGAAGCAAAAGTATCAAACTTGTAAAATTTGGTAAAAGTGTGCAGTGAAGACCAAGTCGCTGCCCTACATATCTGATCAACAGAAGCCTCGTTCTTGAAGGCCCATGTGGAAGCCACAGCCCTAGTGGAATGAGCTGTGATTCTTTCGGGAGGCTGCCGTCCGGCAGTCTCGTAAGCCAATCTGATGATGCTTTTAATCCAAAAAGAAAGAGAGGTAGAAGTTGCTTTTTGACCTCTCCTTTTACCGGAATAAACAACAAACAAGGAAGATGTTTGTCTAAAATCCTTTGTAGCATCTAAATAGAATTTTAGAGCGCGAACAACATCCAAATTGTGCAACAATCGTTCCTTCTTTGAAACTGGTTTCGGACACAGAGAAGGTACGATAATCTCCTGGTTAATGTTTTTGTTAGAAACAACTTTTGGAAGAAAACCAGGTTTAGTACGTAAAACCACCTTATCTGCATGGAACACCAGATAAGGAGGAGAACACTGCAGAGCAGATAATTCTGAAACTCTTCTAGCAGAAGAAATTGCAACTAAAAACAAAACTTTCCAAGATAATAACTTAATATCAACGGAATGTAAGGGTTCAAACGGAACCCCCTGAAGAACTGAAAGAACCAAATTGAGACTCCAAGGAGGAGTCAAAGGTTTGTAAACAGGCTTAATTCTAACCAGAGCCTGAACAAAGGCTTGAACATCTGGCACAGCTGCCAGCTTTTTGTGAAGTAACACAGACAAGGCAGAAATCTGTCCCTTCAGGGAACTTGCAGATAATCCTTTTTCCAATCCTTCTTGAAGGAAGGATAGAATCCTAGGAATCTTAACCCTGTCCCAAGGGAATCCTTTAGATTCGCACCAACAGATATATTTTTTCCAAATTTTGTGGTAAATCTTTCTAGTTACAGGCTTTCTGGCCTGAACAAGAGTATCGATAACAGAATCTGAGAACCCTCGCTTCGATAAGATCAAGCGTTCAATCTCCAAGCAGTCAGCTGGAGTGAAACCAGATTCGGATGTTCGAACGGACCCTGAACAAGAAGGTCTCGTCTCAAAGGTAGCTTCCAAGGTGGAGCCGATGACATATTCACCAGATCTGCATACCAAGTCCTGCGTGGCCACGCAGGAGCTATCAAGATCACCGACGCCCTCTCCTGATTGATCCTGGCTACCAGCCTGGGGATGAGAGGAAACGGCGGGAACACATAAGCTAGTTTGAAGGTCCAAGGTGCTACTAGTGCATCCACTAGAGCCGCCTTGGGATCCCTGGATCTGGACCCGTAGCAAGGAACTTTGAAGTTCTGACGAGAGGCCATCAGATCCATGTCTGGAATGCCCCACAGCTGAGTGACTTGGGCAAAGATTTCCGGATGGAGTTCCCACTCCCCCGGATGCAATGTCTGACGACTCAGAAAATCCGCTTCCCAATTTTCCACTCCTGGGATGTGGATAGCAGACAGGTGGCAGGAGTGAGACTCCGCCCATAGAATGATTTTGGTCACTTCTTCCATCGCTAGGGAACTCCTTGTTCCCCCCTGATGGTTGATGTACGCAACAGTTGTCATGTTGTCTGATTGAAACCGTATGAACTTGGCCCTCGCTAGCTGAGGCCAAGCCTTGAGAGCATTGAATATCGCTCTCAGTTCCAGAATATTTATCGGTAGAAGAGATTCTTCCCGAGACCAAAGACCCTGAGCTTTCAGGGATCCCCAGACCGCGCCCCAGCCCATCAGACTGGCGTCGGTCGTGACAATGACCCACTCTGGTCTGCGGAATGTCATCCCTTGTGACAGGTTGTCCAGGGACAGCCACCAACGGAGTGAGTCTCTGGTCCTCTGATTTACTTGTATCTTCGGAGACAAGTCTGTATAGTCCCCATTCCACTGACTGAGCATGCACAGTTGTAATGGTCTTAGATGAATGCGCGCAAAAGGAACTATGTCCATTGCCGCTACCATCAACCCGATCACTTCCATGCACTGAGCTATGGAAGGAAGAGGAACGGAATGAAGTATCCGACAAGAGTCTAGAAGTTTTGTTTTTCTGGCCTCTGTCAGGAAAATCCTCATTTCTAAGGAGTCTATTATTGTTCCCAAGAAGGGAACCCTTGTTGACGGAGATAGAGAACTCTTTTCCACGTTCACTTTCCATCCGTGAGATCTGAGAAAGGCCAGGACAATGTCCGTGTGAGCCTTTGCTTGAGGAAGGGACGACGCTTGAATCAGAATGTCGTCCAAGTAAGGTACTACAGCAATGCCCCTTGGTCTTAGCACAGCTAGAAGGGACCCTAGTACCTTTGTGAAAATCCTTGGAGCAGTGGCTAATCCGAAAGGAAGCGCCACGAACTGGTAATGTTTGTCCAGGAATGCGAACCTTAGGAACCGATGATGTTCCTTGTGGATAGGAATATGTAGATACGCATCCTTTAAATCCACCGTGGTCATGAATTGACCTTCCTGGATGGAAGGAAGAATAGTTCGAATGGTTTCCATCTTGAACGATGGAACCTTGAGAAACTTGTTTAAGATCTTGAGATCTAAGATTGGTCTGAACGTTCCCTCTTTTTTGGGAACTATGAACAGATTGGAGTAGAACCCCATCCCTTGTTCTCTTAATGGAACAGGATGAATCACTCCCATTTTTAACAGGTCTTCTACACAATGTAAGAATGCCTGTCTTTTTATGTGGTCTGAAGACAACTGAGACCTGTGGAACCTCCCCCTTGGGGGAAGTCCCTTGAATTCCAGAAGATAACCTTGGGAGACTATTTCTAGCGCCCAAGGATCCAGAACATCTCTTGCCCAAGCCTGAGCGAAGAGAGAGAGTCTGCCCCCCACCAGATCCGGTCCCGGATCGGGGGCCAACATTTCATGCTGTCTTGGTAGCAGTGGCAGGTTTCTTGGCCTGCTTTCCCTTGTTCCAGCCTTGCATTGGTCTCCAAGCTGGCTTGGCTTGAGAAGTATTACCCTCTTGCTTAGAGGACGTAGCACTTTGGGTTGGTCCGTTTCTACGAAAGGGACGAAAATTAGGTTTATTTTTTGCCTTGAAAGGCCGATCCTGAGGAAGGGCGTGGCCCTTACCCCCAGTGATATCAGAGATAATCTCTTTCAAGTCAGGGCCAAACAGCGTTTTCCCCTTGAAAGGAATGTTAAGTAGCTTGTTCTTCGAAGACGCATCAGCCGACCAAGATTTCAACCAAAGCGCTCTGCGCGCCACAATAGCAAACCCTGAATTCTTAGCCGCTAACCTAGCCAATTGCAAAGTGGCGTCTAGGGTGAAAGAATTAGCCAATTTGAGAGCATTGATTCTGTCCATAATCTCCTCATAAGGAGGAGAATCACTATCGACCGCCTTTATCAGCTCATCGAACCAGAAACATGCGGCTGTAGCGACAGGGAAAATGCATGAAATTGGTTGTAGAAGGTAACCCTGCTGAACAAACATTTTCTTAAGCAAACCTTCTAATTTTTTATCCATAGGATCTTTGAAAGCACAACTATCCTCTATGGGTATAGTGGTGCGTTTGTTTAAAGTGGAAACCGCTCCCTCGACCTTGGGGACTGTCTGCCATAAGTCCTTTCTGGGGTCGACCATAGGAAACAATTTTTTAAATATGGGGGGAGGGACGAAAGGAATACCGGGCCTTTCCCATTCTTTATTAACAATGTCCGCCACCCGCTTGGGTATAGGAAAAGCTTCTGGGAGCCCCGGCACCTCTAGGAACTTGTCCATTTTACATAGTTTCTCTGGGATGACCAACTTGTCACAATCATCCAGAGTGGATAATACCTCCTTAAGCAGAATGCGGAGATGTTCCAACTTAAATTTAAATGCAATCACATCAGGTTCAGCTTGTTGAGAAATGTTCCCTGAATCAGTAATTTCTCCCTCAGACAAAACCTCCCTGGCCCCATCAGACTGGGTTAGGGGCCCTTCAGAAATATTATTATCAGCGTCGTCATGCTCTTCAGTATCTAAAACAGAGCAATCGCGCTTACGCTGATAAGTGTTCATTTTGGCTAAAATGTTTTTGACAGAATTATCCATTACAGCCGTTAATTGTTGCATAGTAAGGAGTATTGGCGCGCTAGATGTACTAGGGGCCTCCTGAGTGGGCAAGACTCGTGTAGACGAAGGAGGGAATGATGCAGTACCATGCTTACTCCCCTCACTTGAGGAATCATCTTGGGCATCATTGTCATTGTCACATAAATCACATTTATTTAAATGAATAGGAATTCTGGCTTCCCCACATTCAGAACACAGTCTATCTGGTAGTTCAGACATGTTAAACAGGCATAAACTTGATAACAAAGTACAAAAAACGTTTTAAAATAAAACCGTTACTGTCACTTTAAATTTTAAACTGAACACACTTTATTACTGCAATTGCGAAAAAACATGAAGGAATTGTTCAAAATTCACCAAATTTTCACCACAGTGTCTTAAAGCCTTAAAAGTATTGCACACCAAATTTGGAAGCTTTAACCCTTAAAATAACGGAACCGGAGCCGTTTTGAACTTTAACCCCTTTACAGTCCCTGGTATCTGCTTTGCTGAGACCCAACCAAGCCCAAAGGGGAATACGATACCAAATGACGCCTTCAGAAAGCCTTTTCTAAGTATCAGAGCTCCTCTCACATGCGACTGCATGCCATGCCTCTCAAAAACAAGTGCGCCACACCGGCGCGAAAATGAGGCTCTGCCTATGCTTTGGGAAGGCCCCTAAGAATAAGGTGTCTAAAACAGTGCCTGCCGATATTATTATATCAAAATACCCAGATAAAATGATTCCTCAAGGCTAAATATGTGTTAATAATGAATCGATTTAGCCCAGAAAAAGTCTACAGTCTTAATAAGCCCTTGTGAAGCCCTTATTTACGATCGTAATAAACATGGCTTACCGGATACCATAGGGAAAATGACAGCTTCCAGCATTACATCGTCTTGTTAGAATGTGTCATACCTCAAGCAGCAAGAGACTGCTCACTGTTCCCCCAACTGAAGTTAATTGCTCTCAACAGTCCTGTGTGGAACAGCCATGGATTTTAGTGACGGTTGCTAAAATCATTTTCCTCATACAAACAGAAATCTTCATCTCTTTTCTGTTTCTGAGTAAATAGTACATGCCAGCACTATTTCAAAATAACAAACTCTTGATTGAATAATAAAAACTACAGTTAAACACTAAAAAACTCTAAGCCATCTCCGTGGAGATGTTGCCTGTACAACGGCAAAGAGAATGACTGGGGTAGGCGGAGCCTAGGAGGGATCATGTGACCAGCTTTGCTGGGCTCTTTGCCATTTCCTGTTGGGGAAGAGAATATCCCACAAGTAAGGATGACGCCGTGGACCGGACACACCTATGTTGGAGAAATAGAACCAAATAATTTTCAAAGAAGTCTTAACCTGCCCCTTACCAGCCAAGCTGGAATACGGCACGTACATCGCAATATTAGGGAGCTGATTTCGAACATGTTACTTGGGAAAGAACTCAGGAATTCGTTCCTTAATAAGAACAATTAGTATAAGCTTAAAGTTTTAGTCTTAGAACTCAATCTTGAAGCCCAGAGTAACAGTTAAGAATTGAATCCAATTATAAAAACAAATAATTGATTATCTTAGAACAAAATTATTTTAGCTAAAATAGCTAAAGACATAGATTAACCCTCATTTGCGAAAATATTCAATAAAATAAAGACACAAATGGAATTATTAGCATGATAGTCCAGTTTAAAGGACCAGTCAATACAATGGACTTGCATAATCAATATACAGTAATATATGTAATGCAGATGTATGAAAATAAAATATTGCATAGAACAAATCTCCAGTAAAAAGTATTTCCAGCATGAGTTATTTAGTCTATTTTCTTCACGGAGTCTCTCTGCTCTCTCTCCCCCCTCGGCCCCTCCCTCTCCAGACCGGAGCTTGTGAGACTCAGAGAAGAGAATGATTTACATTTATAACCCTGCCGAGTGCTATGTACAGTCACACACATTAGGAATTCAGTGGTAACGTTTGAAAAAGTAAGCTTTGTTTGCATAGAAAAATATAATAATAAAATCTTTTATTCCTGTAACAGATTTATAACATAAACTGCAGGGCAAGCTCTGTCTGCATAACATTGAGTGCTGATGCTACTGTGTTTTTCATCTGCACAAGTCACATGACTGCTGTGACCCAGTGTAACGTGCGTTCTAACATGGCACCTTACATGGGAGAATAATGCACCTGATTAGCATTCATCTTCAAATCGATTTTTTTCAACACTTAGGGGTAAGGTGAACAAATAAACTAGACAGTAGTGATTACTTGATTTTAATTCATAATAAAACATACTTTTTAATGATTTTAATCAGGTGTTTAGTGTCCCTTTAACTGCTGGCAAAGAATATAGTTTAAAACCTTTGAAAAAGGAATAAAAGAAAATTCTCAGCCTATTCCATTCCCTAGAATGGGGAATTGGAAAGAAAACCTCTGAAAACACAGAAGAAATAAATAGGCAGAAATAGTGTCAGCTAGTCTTAAAGAACTAGTTACCTTAATATCCAAAATAATCAACACCTTTTCAACAAAGAACAAATGTACTTTAATAATAGAAAAATAATAAAAAAGTAGATTTGTTAGTGTCAATATCTGATGAAGAAAATTTCTGAAAGAGAAAAAAACATCATCAGAGAAGGATAAATCAGTATGTTGTTGGTCATTTGAAACTTCAATAATTAAAAAAGAAGTGAAAAAGACCTAAAAATTTTATTAGAAGGCACAAAGTCAGACAAAGCCTTTAAAATAGAATCAGAAAATATTTCTTATTAATCTTCTAAATATTTCTTGTACATAAAATGTAAGAATGGAAATATATAAAGCATAAACACTAATGGATTCTGCATGTAAAAGTATATCATAATACCTTATTACAAACCATAGCTAAAGATAAACATTTATAACATTTAAAATAAATGAACTTAGCTTTGGTAGAACTGAAACTCAGTTAAGCGTTTTTCCAGAAGTGGCTTCTGATTCAGGGACAATCTGAGACATCTTGCAATATGTAATAGAAAAAACAACATATAAAGCAAAAATGATCAAATTCCTTAAATGACAGTTTCAGGAATGGGAAAAAATGACAATGAACAAGCTTCTAGCAACCAGAAGCAATAAATAATGAGACTTAAATATTGTGGAGACAACAATGACGCTCAAATTTTTTAGCGCCAAAAAAGCCGCCCACATTATTTGGCGCCTACTTCCGGCGACACGTATGACGCCGGAAATGACAAAAAAAATTTGCGCCAAGAAAGTCCGCGCCAAGAATGACGCAATAAAATGAAGCATTTTCAGCCCCCGCGAGCCTAACAGCCCACAGGAAAAAAGTCAAATTTTAAGGTAAGAAAAAAATGATTTATTCATATGCATTATCCCAAATATGAAACTGACTGTCTGAAAAATAAGGAAAGTTGAACATTCTGAGTCAAGGCAAATAAATGTTTGAATACATATATTTAGAACTTTATATAAAAGTGCCCAACCATAGCTTAGAGTGTCACAGAAAATAAGACTTACTTACCCCAGGACACTCATCTACATGTAGTAGAAAGCCAAACCAGTACTGAAACGAGAATCAGTAGAGGTAATGGTATATATAAGAGTATATCGTCGATCTGAAAAGGGAGGTAAGAGATGAATCTCTACGACCGATAACAGAGAACTTATGAAATAGACCCCGTAGAAGGAGATCATTGAATTCAAATAGGCAATACTCTCTTCACATCCCTCTGACATTCACTGCACGCTGAGAGGAAAACCGGGCTCCAACCTGCTGTGGAGCGCATATCAACGAAGAATCTAGCACAAACTTACTTCACCACCTCCACAGGAGGCAAAGTTTGTAAAACTGATTTGTGGGTGTGGTGAGGGGTGTATTTGTAGGCATTTTGAGGTTTGGGAAACTTTGCCCCTCCTGGTAGGAATGTATATCCCATACGTCACTAGCTCATGGACTCTTGCTAATTACATGAAAGAAATATATTTTACAAATTATATTTAAAATGCATTGATTTACACTTTAAAAAACATATTGTGTTAAAAAGAGCAACCACTTACTTGAGTTTTTGCTAAATAAGCACTTAGAAATTATCAGTGTAGCCACAGCCTGCAGCTAGATAACATTGCTACCATTATAAACCTTAAAATGAATGTAAACTTTCATGAATTAGGGCCCGGTTTTTAAAAATACTATTAAAAACAGGGGCACTTTCATTCATGAAAGTTTATATTGCAGTGTATTTTTACATATACTTACCTTTCTCTTCAGGAAAGCTGGATCGGCGATTCCCCGCCTGCTTCTCATGCTGTACTTACACAGCAATGACGAAACCGGCTTCCTCCAATCACGTTGTGGCCTCACGAGATGAACACTCTGGGGGCAAAGCCATGACTGGAGGAAGCCGGTTTCTTCATTGGTGATGTAGGTACAGAGGAGCTGCGGGTAGGGGATCGCCGATATGGCATTCCTGAGGAGAGAGGCAATTATTTGTAAAAATATGCTGCAATGTAAACTTTTATGAATGGAAGTGCTCCTGTTTTTAATAGTATTTTAAAAAAACAGGCACTAATTCATGAAAGTTTACATTCACTTTAAGTTCTATTTTCACTTTTTTTGTAGCAAAAGTCCTCTACTGAGCATGGCCAATAAACTGTGTGCAGCTATTTTATGATGTCTCCTAGCAACACTTCAAAGGAAATCTGCTCCTTTGCCTTCCTGTAGAGAACACAGTCCCCTTGTGGGGCAGTGACAGGAAGTAATGGACCCTTCAAAAAGTAAGTAAAATATAAATAAAGAAAAGGTAAAATAATTTTAAAATTATGAATAATACATAAGGTTTATGATTTCTATTAAGTATCACCCACTGCTTAGGGCTAGATTTATCAATTTTCGGATCTACAGGATTTACATGTTGTGAACCTGTCTGAATTTCATTGCAAATTGTGGGACACATTTGTTCCCCATATTTACCATTGCATGAATGAATGCTTGTGCAATGCTGCCCCCTCTGAACCAATTGTGTGTTAGCAGGGTTTGTCAATAACCCTGGTTGAATGAGTCCTAGCTGATTTTTATTCTGTAACGTAAATTGGCAGTGAGGGTTTTAAGAATGATTGGTTTAAACCACTGCTTCATAAATATCAGCTGCATGCCCAAACGAGTGAGCCTGGAACCAATTGGGACTTTTTCATGATGAATCTAGCCCATAGTGTTTTTTTTTTATTACAACATTGAAACAGACTGTGTTACATACTGCAGTGAAGTTGGTTTCATATTGGAGATTCGACAGACATTCACCTCTTCAAATAGCAATAACTTTTGAAAGAATCATGTCACAACTATAATGATTGTATATTCTTGATCGTGGGGGGATGGGGAACGTTGCACATCCTTTAGTTTTTCGAAATTTCATTTTCAAAATTTGAAATTTTCATTTTTCTCTCAATTTAAAAACTGCAATAACTCTTGAAATAATCATCTCACTATTACCATGATTGTATATTCTTGATCGTGGGGGGATGGGGAACATTGCACACCCTTTAGTTTTTCGAAATTTCATTTTCAAAATTTGAAATTTTCATTTTTCTCTAAATTTAAAAACTGCAATAACTCTTGAAATAATCATCTCACTAGTAACATGATTGTATATTCTTGATCGTGGGGGGATGGGGAACGTTGCACATCATTTAGTTTTTCGAAATTTCATTTTCAAAATGTGAAATTTTATTATTTCTCTAAATTTTAAAACTGCAATAACTCTTGAAATAATCATCTCACTAGTAACATGATTGTATATTCTTGATCGTGGGGGGATGGGGAACGTTGCACACCCTTTAGTTTTTCGAAATTTCATTTTCAAAATGTGAAAATTTACATTTTTCTCTCAATTTAAAAACTGCAATAACTCTTGAAATAATCATCTCACTACTAACATGATTGTATATTCTTGATCGTGGGGGGATGGGGAACGTTGCACACCTTTTCGTTTTTCGAAAATTTCATTTTTAAAATTTGAAATTTTCATTTTTCTCTAAATTTAAAAACTGCAATAACTCTTGAAATAATCATCTCACTACTAACATGATTGTATATTCTTGATCGTGGGGGATGGGGAACATTGCACACCCTTTAGTTTTTTTAAATTTCATTTTCAAAATTTGAAATTTTCATTTTTCTCTAAATTTAAAAACGGCAATAACTCTTGAAATAATCATCTCACTACTAACATGATTGTATATTCTTGATTGTGGGGGGATGGGGAACGTTGCACACCCTTTCGTTTTTTTAAATTTCATTTTCAAAATTTGAAATTTTCATTTTTCTCTAAATTTAAAAACGGCAATAACTCTTGAAATAATCATCTCACTACTAACATGATTGTATATGCTTGATCGTGGGGGGATGGGGAACATTGCACACCCTTTAGTTTTTTTAAATTTCATTTTCAAAATTTGAAATTTTCATTTTTCTCTAAATTTAAAAACGGCAATAACTCTTGAAATAATAATCTCACTACTAACATGATTGTATATTCTTGATTGTGGGGGGATGGGGAACGTTGCACACCCTTTCGTTTTTTGAAATTTCATTTTTAACATTTGAAATTTTCATTTTTCTCTAAATTTAAAAACTGCAATAACTCTTGAAATAATCATCTCACTACTAATATGATTGTATATTCTTGATCGGGAGGGGGGATGGGGAACTTTGCACACCCTTTAGTTTTTCGAAATTTCATTTTCAAAATTTAAAATTTACATTTTTCTCTAAATTTTAAAACTGCAATAACTCTTGAAATAATCATCTCACTACTAAAATGATTGTATATTCTTGACTGGGGGGGGGGGGGAAGTTGCACACCCTTTAGTTTTTCGAAATTTAATTTTCAAAATTTGAAATTTTCATTATTCTCTAAATTTAAAAACTGCAATAACTCTTGAAATAATCATCTCACTACTAACATGATTGTATATTCTTGATCGTGGGGGGATGGGGAACGTTGCACATCCTTTAGTTTTTCGAAATTTCATTTTCAAAATTTGAAATTTTCATTTTTCTCTCAATTTAAAAACTGCAATAACTCTTGAAATAATCATCTCACTAGTAACATGATTGTATATTCTTGATCGAGGGGGGATGGGGAACGTTGCACACCCTTTAGTTTTTTGAAATTTCATTTTCAAAATTTGAAATTTTATTATTTCTCTAAATTTTAAAACTGCAATAACTCTTGAAATAATCATCTCACTACTAACATGATTGTATATTCTTGATCGTGGGGGGATGGGGAACGTTGCACACCCTTTAGTTTTTTGAAATTTCATTTTTAAAATTTGAAATTTTCATTTTTCTCTCAATTTAAAAACTGCAATAACTCTTGAAATAATCATCTCACTACTAACATGATTGTATATTCTTGATCGTGGGGGGATGGGGAACGTTGCACACCCTTTCGTTTTTCGAAAATTTCATTTTTAAAATTTGAAATTTTCATTTTTCTCTAAATTTAAAAACTGCAATAACTCTTGAAATAATCATCTCACTACTAACATGATTATATATTCTTGATCGTGGGGGGATGGGGAACATTGCACACCCTTTAGTTTTTTTAAATTTCATTTTCAAAATTTGAAATTTTCATTTTTCTCTAAATTTAAAAACGGCAATAACTCTTGAAATAATCATCTCACTACTAACATGATTGTATATTCTTGATTGTGGGGGGATGAGGAACGTTGCACACCCTTTCGTTTTTTGAAATTTCATTTTTAACATTTGAAATTTTCATTTTTCTCTAAATTTAAAAACTGCAATAACTCTTGAAATAATCATCTCACTACTAATATGATTGTATATTCTTGATCGGGGGGGATGGGGAACTTTGCACACCCTTTAGTTTTTCGAAATTTCATTTTCAAAATTTAAAATTTACATTTTTCTCTAAATTTTAAAACTGCAATAACTCTTGAAATAATCATCTCACTACTAAAATGATTGTATATTCTTGACTGTGGGGGGGGGAACGTTGCACACCCTTTAGTTTTTCGAAATTTCATTTTCAAAATTTGAAATTTTCATTTTTCTCTAAATTTAAAAACTGCAATAACTCTTGAAATAATCATCTCACTACTAACATGATTGTATATTCTTGATCGTGGGGGGATGGGGAACGTTGCACATCCTTTAGTTTTTTGAAATTTCATTTTCAAAATTTGAAATTTTCATTTTTCTCTCAATTTAAAAACTGCAATAACTCCTGAAATAATCATCTCACTAGTAACATGATTGTATATTCTTGATCGAGGGGGGATGGGGAACGTTGCACACCCTTTAGTTTTTTGAAATTTCATTTTCAAAATTTGAAATTTTATTATTTCTCTAAATTTTAAAACTGCAATAACTCTTGAAATAATCATCTCACTACTAACATGATTGTATATTCTTGATCGTGGGGGGATGGGGAACGTTGCACACCCTTTAGTTTTTTGAAATTTCATTTTCAAAATTTGAAATTTTCATTTTTCTCTCAATTTAAAAACTGCAATAACTCTTGAAATAATCATCTCACTACTAACATGATTGTATATTCTTGATCGTGGGGGGATGGGGAACGTTGCACACCCTTTCGTTTTTCGAAAATTTCATTTTTAAAATTTGAAATTTTCATTTTTCTCTAAATTTAAAAACGGCAATAACTCTTGAAATAATCATCTCACTACTAACATGATTGTATATTCTTGATTGTGGGGGGATGGGGAACGTTGCACACCCTTTCGTTTTTTGAAATTTCATTTTTAACATTTGAAATTTTCATTTTTCTCTAAATTTAAAAACTGCAATAACTCTTGAAATAATCATCTCACTACTAATATGATTGTATATTCTTGATCGGGGGGGGATGGGGAACTTTGCACACCCTTTAGTTTTTCGAAATTTCATTTTCAAAATTTAAAATTTACATTTTTCTCTAAATTTTAAAACTGCAATAACTCTTGAAATAATCATCTCACTACTAACATGATTGTATATTCTTGATCGTGGGGGGGATGGGGAACGTTGCACACCCTTTAGTTTTTCGAAATTTCATTTTCAAAATTTGAAATTTTCATTTTTCTCTAAATTTAAAAACTGCAATAACTCTTGAAATAAACATCTCACTACTAACATGATTGTATATTCTTGATCATGGGGGGATGGGGAACGTTGCACACCCTTTTGTTTTTTGAAATTTGATTTTCAAAATTTGAATTTTTCATTTTTCTCTAAATTTAAAAACTGCAATAACTCTTGAAATAATCATCTCACTACTAACATGATTGCATATTCTTGATCGGGGGGGATGGGGAACGTTGCACACCCTTTAGTTTTTCGAAATTTCATTTTCAAAATTTGAAATTTACATTTTTCTCTCAATTTAAAAACTGCAATAACTCTTGAAATAATCATCTCACTACTAACATGATTGTATATTCTTGATCGTGGGGGGATGGGGAACGTTGCACACCCTTTAGTTTTTCAAAATTTCATTTTCAAAATTTGAAATTTTATTTTTTCTCTAAATTTTAAAACTGCAATAACTCTTGAAATAATCATCTCACTACTAACATGATTCTATATTCTTGATCGTGGGGGGGTGGGGAACGTTGCACACCCTTTAGTTTTTCGAAATTTCATTTTTAAAATGTGAAATTTTCATTTTTCTCTAAATTTAAAAACTGCAATAACTCTTGAAAAAATCATCTCACTACTAACATGATTGTATATTCTTGATCGTGGGGGGATGGGGAACGTTGCACACCCTTTTGTTTTTTGAAATTTCATTTTCAAAATTTGAATTTTTAATTTTTCTCTAAATTTAAAAACTGCAATAACTCTTGAAATAATCATCTCACTACTAACATGATTGTATATTCTTGATCGGGGGGGGGGGGGGATGGGGAACATTGCAGTTTTTCTCAATTTAAAAACTGCAATAACTCTTGAAATAATCATGTCACTGCTATAGTGATTGTATATTCTGGATTGTGGGGGGGGGGGGAGGGCGTTGCACACCCTTTAGTTTTTCAAAACTTCATTTTCAAAATTTAAAATTTACATTTTTCTTGAAATTTTAAAATTGCATTAACTTTTGAAATAATCATGTCACCACTATAATGATTGTATATTCTTGAACATGGGAAGATGGGGAACATTGCAAACCCTTTAGTTTTTCAAAATTTCAAATTTACATTTTTCTTGAAATTTTAAAATCTTAACTCTTGTAATAATAATGTCACTACTATAATTATTGTATATGTATATTGTATATGCTTAAGCATACTTATATGCATACACAGATATACATGTTTATTGTGTTCTAGGTAATTATACGCAAATCCGGAATATCAAACTTTTATAGTTTTATCAAATTTCAGAAAAATATAGAAAAAAGTTATGGAGTATAGATATTTGTATCGCCTATTTAAATGTTTTTATTTAACTTCAGTTCACACAGAAAACTTGCTCTTTATTTAAAATAGTAAAATGTGTATTGCAAGGTACACATTAGCACTAAAAATTATTAGGTTCAACAAAATGGATATTTTTAAATCAAGATAAATACAGATATTAACATTTCGGGATAGGAACATGTACTTTTGGGGTGTCAAATTGCCAATGCATCTTTAAATCAACTGCAGAGACAACACTTCCACAATTCTTTCCTTGATCTGTTGTATTGTTGGTTTGTCATATTGATGCATGCAGTATGGTACCATCTATGGCAATCTGCACATGCAATCTGCAAGAGGAAAAACATAAGAGTCTATTATGCTGACAATAGCACAGTCTATTTCTAACAACTGTTCAAATCAAATGAAACATGTTACAGCATGACTTGCATGACACATTCAATATGAATCAATTAAAAAGAAAAATAGTACATTAATACCACTCTAACAGGTAGATTACGAGTTGTGCGTTTGAGTTTTAACACTGAAAAAATGGTAATTTCAGCATTAAAACAGCAACGCAGTCATTACAAGTCTTGTCGGTATAGCTGTACGTTTTAGCCTGTAACGCAACGTCAGTCCTGCACTTCATGGGATTCCCATAGAGCTGCCATTACGAGTTTTGAGGTGAGGCGAAAAAGCTTGTATTACACTCTATAACCACAAAATTCGTACCAGCATCTGAGACCAGTAGTTATGAGTTTTACGCAACAAAACAGTTACATAAAACTCATAACTAAAGTGTTACAAAGTACACTAACACCCATAAACTACCTATTAACCCCTAATCCGCCGCCCTCCCGCATTGCAAACACTACATTCAATTTATTAACCCCTAATCTGCCGCACCCCAAAATCACTGCAAATATAATGAATATCTTACCCCCTATGCCCTATTGCCATGTATATATATATTTATATATATATATATATTCATTTATATATATATAATATATTAACCCCTATTGACATTTGTCAACATAATATTCAGCTGTTTTCATAATATAAATAAAGGTCACTAACCCGTTAATGATTGCATTGTCATCAACAGTTGTTTGACCCGCACACATTGAGCATTCTTCTTCTTTTTTGAACACTGAAATAAACATTTCATATAGTATATAAAGAATGTCATCTACTTTTTTCCCCCTCATAATTGTCATACTTACATCATATACAATTTTTTGTGTTGTTTGAATTAATGATGGCCATGCTAGGTTTCATTTCTGTTCTTCTGGCAGTGGGATATTTTGTTGCCACCATTTTTTTAAAAATAAATGCCACCATTGAAATTTCACACATTGCAATGCATTTCAATGGTGGCCTTTGTTTTCAAAACTAAAATATGAGTGCTGTCAACATATTAACCTGCTGCTAAAAGAACATTAATGAAACCTCAAATGCCCATCACTAACTAGAAACTCAATTTCATTACCATATTTCCTTTGGTCCAATTTAAAATTAGATTTTTTCCATTTAGCAGCAGACTCTCTTATCCAGAGTGACTCATAGTAGGTTCATACATTTAGGTTTTGAGCATTGTCTGAAGATAGGTGCGAAATGCTACTCTCATAGCTCCATATGCAAGCACCACAGCCTTTTATCAGTTACGAGCTTTAAACAGAAGCCAGTTGCGTGTATAGAGAAGTGGAGTGACATGGGAGAACTTGGAGAGTTAGAAAACTAGGAAAGCTGCTGTGTTCTGGATAAGTTGCAGCAGTTTTGTGGCACATATCTATGCAAGAGTTAGTTGCATTAATTAAAGCGTGAGATGACAAGTTCCTGTATGAGTGCGGTTAAGTAGAATTCTACAATTTTTGTAAAGCATGAGCTTGCAGGGGTGTGTCACTGCCTTGATTTTAGCAGAGAACTTAAGGGTGTCATTGTTACGGTTGCCTCCAGGCTGGCTGGAAGTTGGACCGTAGAAAAGGATGCTCCTAGCGCTCACCAAAGAATCATCAGCACCGTAGTCAGCAATCCCTGTAGTGATATAGCTGTCCCCTACAAACATGAGTCAAAGCTGCAAGTTAGAGGGTCAGAATAGGTCTGAATGTGCTGGACACACAGCCTGCTTTTTATTGAGGTTACATGCAAAAAAGATACTCTCAGGGGGAGGCATAAAATCCCTAATCACACATTTAGATACATTTAGATAGAGAGGCAACGCCCTTTGACAGGCCACAACATTACTTCAGCAGATAACATACACACAATAAAACAATGCAGTCCACCTTATCACTAGCAGTCTGATTAGACAATGGGAAAGTTTATCACTAAACTTAATTAGAGCTGATCCCAGCAAACTTGTATTTAGAATTGAACAACATTAAAGGGACAGTATACACTCATTTTCATATAACTGCATGTAATAGACACTACTATAAAGAATAAGATGCAGATACTGATATAAAAATCCAGTATAAAATGGTTTAAAAACTTACTTAGAAGCTTTCAGTTTAGCTCTGTTGAAAAGGCAGTTGGAAAGCCCACTGCAAGTGGGAAATAAGACACTCCCCCCTCCCCCTTCTTTTGCATATGAAAAGACCCTTTACACAAACAGGAGCAAGCTGGAGAAGGTAGCTAACGGTATTCAAATAAAACTTTGGGACTTTCATCGACTTCCGTTTGGGGGCGGAGCGAACAGGTAGCACACAGGTAGCTGCTGTTTGCTTCATGTTCCCTGTATATGGGAAAGTGAAAAATCTCCACCCCACCGCAGACTACCTTGCCCAGGTTTCATTCGCTTGGGGCCGGTAGAAGTTCCACGGATGTCGGTGGGAAGTCCAATGAAGGCAAGATAAAGGCTTAGTCGCTGAAGCACTCCTTATCACATCGACGCACCTTACACCTGCAAACAGTGGGTACACCCGGTCAAGATAGCCTCACGCCATCTCTCCAATCTACCTAACCCCGGGACAATAATATCTGTCTGGTCTAATGGTATTGCGGCCAATGTGCAAAAGTGGCAGTGAGACCCGCGAGTAAGGTACCCCTTAAATACACGCTTAACGCTACGGAGCAAAAAAAAAAAAGCAAGTTGATCCCGTTCTTGAACTTACCACATGCAGCCCGGCTCCCTATTACCTGAGGTGATTATACGAGTACTCCGTGAGTGTCGGCGGAGGATAGGACAGGAGAGTCCTTCGGCCTCTGCATCTGCAGTGTCTAACAGGTGGGGGAGTGCGGTGGATCAGTTGCACGATTGGCTGGTTAAAAGTATCTGAGACAGCAACCCCCCTCGATCAGAGCGGAGATAGCACTGTCCTGGTACGGTGTTTGAAGTAATCTCACGCTGAAGGGGAGGCACTATGGATGGAGCAGCTATTGATTAGTAGAGGGGTGAAGCGGTTCAAAACGCTGATAACTTTGACGTCCCCTGGAATGGCAGCAAAGCGTGAGTAGAGGCATTTGCGGTGTGAGTGTGTCCGAAGAAAAGACTAAATGTATGGGTATCCTGATATTCTATTTTTGTTATTATCGACCAATACACCAAGGGGGTATACACAGACAACTGCAAACAACATAGAGTTTTCCGCTGATACATATTGACCGTGTTTACAGTATTGGGGAACTTTCGCAGCAGATACCCAGAATTTATTAATAATAACAGAGTCTGACCTGAAAGAGATGTGTGCGCTGGACTTACGGGGGTCTTGGGCGCGACGAGATGTGCTCCTGACGATATTATATTTTAATTTGACCCCTAATCAATAGCACTGCTAACAAATATAACTCAAGGACAGTGCCCCTTCCTATAAAGGAAGATAGGAAAAGGGTATGAAGAAAGGTTTACTGGATACAGCACCAGAAATATTTGGAATACCTCATTGTAAGGTCCAGTAGCACTATCTAGTTGGCGCTATTGGAGAAACAAAAAAGCTGATTTTGAGGTCGTGGGAACAGTTTGTTTATAAGACTGATCGCTCCTTGGCGTGATAAAAGGAAGCTAGTGGGGAAATCCTCATATGCAGCCAATTGCAGCCAAATCCCTAAGTCTTTAAAAAAAAAAAAGGAAGAAAAAGAGGACTTGGTTTAGAATGATTTCTTATAGAGGTTCAGCCTAGGGAAGCCCGGATAACCTGGGTTGATGACTTACTGGCGATTTACCCAGAAGAGTCCTAGATAACTGGTGGTGAATTCCTGTTATTTCAAAGTGACATTTGTTTCAAACTCTTGCATTGGGAATAAATGTTTATTTGAGGTGTATATGTTATCGGACTTCCACCTATAAGGATATATAAACACTGAGGGCATACAATTGATATTTCACTAAACTGATGTGCATGTATTGTTATGTATAAAAAAAATAGCTTTAAACTTTTTGTTAAGTAAACTCTGAACATTATATTTGGGAATTAGAATAGTTGCAGCATAAGTGTACAGGATTATAACCCTTATTTACTTGTAAGTTTGGCAATAGATTTGAACTAGTATAAGATCTGGTTTAGTACATATAGCTGTTTCAAATTCTTTGTTGTTACGTAAGACTTTCTCACTAAAGATAGATACTGCACACAGGTAGACCCTTGTTAAGATTTGTAACTTGGAAAGTCCCAGGATTTTATAAGGAAATTTAAGGGTCCTGGGTTTGGTCTCCTGTGCTTTAAAGCAAGAAGGAGGGGGGAAGGGGGAAAAAAGGGAATAAGAATAGAACAAGAGAAACTGTTGGTCAGCATTTTTTAGGTGTCATAACACTTGGGTTTTTTTTTTTTTTTCTTCTCTCTCTTTCTTTCTTTTTGCTTTTTGTGTCACTTCACTCTCCTCTTGCACCCCCCTCCCACTTATATTACACTTTCTTTCGGACATTTTTTTTCTCTCTCTTTTTTTTTTTTCTCTCCCTCACAGGGCTATTAGAAAATTACACATAGACACAAATTGAGGCTTGTAAGTATTTAAGGAAAGCACGTTGCACTGTGGTGAATGGAGAGATTTATCTCCCACCAGAAGGGTTCCTCACCTATAATGCCGCCCAAACAAAAAGACAGGAAAGGTAACACTAAACACTCAGAAACCCCCCCAGGATACCTCCCAAGAAGGAGGCTTGATTAATTTTTCCTGTAATGATATGTCAGAATTTGCAGCAGAGATGGCGAAAATAATAGCCCCTCACTTAGAGACAGTCAAATTAGAAATTAAAACAGAGATAACTAACCTCACCGATGAGATCAGGCAATTTACAGTCAGAATGGAGGAGGTGGAGACAAGGGTTTCTGACTTGGAGGACAGAGTGAATATTATTTCTGCTACATCTAACAAATAAAACTTTGGGGCTTGGTTAGGAGTCTGAAAATCAGAGCAATGTTCTTTAAAAATAAGCAAAACTATAAATTAAAAAAAAAAAAAAAAACTTTATGGGCTTTATAAATAGATCATCTACAAAACATTTATGCAAAGAAAAAATGAGTGTATAATGGCCCTTTAACTCTTAACGGCACACAATGAAATCCAATGCCTTTGTAATAGTGCTCCCTTTCTGTGGAACACTCTGCCTGTGTGGTACTGGGTTCAGCAAGCCCTATCCACTGAACCAAGTGGGAGAAAGCCAGGGACAAGTCATTTCACAGGTCTGGGGACATAGTCTTAAAGGGGCATTGTTCATCAAAGTCACAATATGTCCCCAGACGGTTCTTAAAGGGCCATACACACCCAATAAAAGTTAATATGTTCTCAGGGGCAAAATCTTCCAGGGGCCATAGTCATGAGGAAGGAGGCTGGCAAATAGGCTTCTCCACGATCCATGGAAGCAGGGCAATTTTTCATTTAAAGGGCCAGTTACAAATAGCAGTTTGTAACAGTCATCTATGGTCACATCAAAGTCTTTAGTATTATGGGAGTGAGACAATGTACAGTGATCCACTGTGATTGATGTCTTGGAGCGGACAGCCTTTGCTTAGTGTCAGAAGGGGGATAGCATAAAAACTGTTGAGTGTCATCAGTGTAGTAATGATAGGAGAGACCGTGTGAGGATGTGACAGAGCCCAGGTATTTGTTGTATAGCGAGAAGAGTAGAGGGCCTAGAACCGAGTCCTGGGGTACACCATTAGTAAGTGGCCGGCAGCTGACACCAATCCTCTACACATCACCTGGTATAAACAGCCTGTCAAGTAGAAAGCAATACAAGAGAGTGCAGAGCCCGTGACGCCAAACTCAATGAGGGTAGAGAGAAGGATGTCATGATTCACAGTATCAATGGAAGCGGATAGATCAAGAAGAATGAGAACAAATAAGAGGGGGTCAGCTTGTGCTTCAAGAGTTTCTGTTACATAGAGTAGAGCTGTCTCAATTGAGTGACCTTGTTTTAAACCTGATTGGTTAGTGTCAAGTAGATCATTCTGAGACAGATAGCTAGAAAGTTGGTAGGAGACTGCACACTCAAGTATCTTGGAGAGGAAAGACAAGAGGGATACCGGTCTGTAGTTTTTGACATCAGAGGGGTCAAGTGTTGGTTTCTTTAGGAGGGGCTTAAGCCTGACTGTCTTAAAGTCAGCAGGGACACAGCCAGTAGTTAGGGATGAGTTGATGATGGTCTAGAAGATATGTGATCTAGCGGGCAATGGGCATGTTGTTGGATGGGACAACTTCACTAGTTGCAGGATATCATGAGGTAAGAGCATTGAAAAAGCAGGGTTGTGAGTAAAAGCCGCATCCTGCCGGATCCATGTCTAATTTAGATACATAAACACAAATGTAAGTGTTTTCCACACAAACAGAACCAACTCTTTTTTACAGAAAAATAGCCAGATGCTGCCGGATCCATGTCTAATAGATAGATACACACAAATGTAAGTGTTTTCCACATAAACACATCCAGACACTTCTCAATTCAACAATTTTTTAAAAATTTCTCAATTCAAAAACTTTTTTTACACAAAATCATCTTGTTACTTTCAGAACCAACACTTTTTGACAGAAATACAGCCGCATCTTGCCCGATCCATGTCTAATGTAGATAGATATCTACAAATATGAGTGCTTTCAAAACAAACATATCCCAGAGGATGAAGATGTTTTTGTCTAAAATAGCATTAGTTCCACCACTGTCTGGATGTGTTTGTGTGGCAAGCACTTCAATTTATATCTGTCTGTCTAAATTAGACATGGATCAGGCTGGTTTTGGGTATTTTTTTTGGTCAGATTAATCAATATTCCCAATTTTATTTGGAGAAAATGGATGTTATGTGCTCCGGACCAAAGATGGACCATCCAGACTGTTATCTGCCACAAGTCCAAAAGCCAGAGTCTGACATGGTATGGGGTTGTGTCAGTGCCCTTGGCAAAGGTAATTTAAAGTCAATATAGAAAAGTACAATGAGATTTTAGAGCAACAATATGCAAGACAACAACTTTTCAAAGTAAGTCCATGCATTTTTCAACCAGACAATGCAAAGCCACATTAGACGCATATTACAAAGGGATGGCTATGCAAGAAGAGGGTACGGGTATTGGACTGGCCTGTCTGCAGTCCTGACTTGTCCACAATAGCAAATATGTGGAGAATTTTAAAACGGAAAATGTGACAACGTTGACCCAGTACTGTTGCACACCTCAAAACGTGTTTGCAGGAGGCATGGACAAAATAACAGAAAAGTTTGATCACTTGGTATGCTCAGTGCCAAAAAGTATTTTATTTGTTGTGAGGAGGAATAGCAACATTAACAAATGATAAATTATTTATTATCTCAAACTTTTATGGAATGTATTGCAGGGTTAGCCTGCATTCACCACATTCGTTCCTGACCTGGGTCTTGATCAGCTTTAAGGTACCTTAGCATAGCTTGCAGGTTAGAAGACCATAGGATGAGTAAAACACCTTAAGTCAAAAGAAAATATTTTCTTCTTCCACATCATAAAACTAGCAAATGCCTTCAACAGATTATAAACCATTATTATTTCTGGAGTTATTGAAATTTTTTTAAAAAATAAAATTCGAAATTTTATAAACCTAAAGGGTTTGCTGCGTTCCCCACCCCCACGATCAAGAATATACAATCATTATAGTAGTGACATGATTGATTCAAGATTTATTAAAATTTTGAAATTTCAAGCAAAAAATAAATTTCAAATTTTGAAAATTAAATTTTGAAAAACTAAACGGTGTGTAATGTTCAGCATCCCCCCACGATCAAGAATATACAATCATTACAGTAGTGACATGATTATTTCAAGAGTTATTGCAGTTTTTAAATTTAGAGAAAAATATAAATTTCAACTTTTGAAAATGAAATTTTTAAAAACTAAAGGGTGTGAAACTTTCCCCATCCCCCCACGATCAAGAATATATAATCATGTTAGTAGTGAGATGATTATTTCAAGAGTTATTGCAGTTTTTATATTTAGAGAAAAATGAAAATTTCAAATTTTAAAAATGAAATTTTGAAAAACTAAAGGGTGTGCAATGTTCCCCATACCCCCACGATCAAGAATATACAATCATTTTAGTAGTGACATGATTATTTAAAGAGTTATTGCAGTTTTAAATTTAGAGAAAAAGGAAAATGTCAAATTTGGAAAATGAAATTTTGAAAAACTAAAGGGTGTGCAACATTCCCCATGCCCCACGATCAAGAATATACAATCATGTTAGTAGTGAGAGGATTATTTCAAGAGTTGTTGCAGTTTTTACATTTAGATAGAAATGTAAATTTCAACTTTTGAAAATGAAATTTAAAAAAAAAATTAAGGGTGTGCAACTTTCAGGGTGTGGAACATTCCCCATCCCTCCACGACCAAGAATATACAATCATTTTAGTAGTGACATGATTATTTCAAGAGTTATTGCAGTTTTTAAAATTAGAGAAAAATGAAAATTTCAAATTTTGAAAACGAAATTTTGAAAAACTAAAGGGTGTGCAACATTCCTCATCCCCCCACGATCAAGAATATACAATCATTTTAATAGTGACATGATTATTTCAAGAGTTATTGCAGTTTTTAAATTTATAGAAAAATGAAAATTTCAATTTTTGAAAATGAAATTTTGAAAAACTAAAGGGTGTGAAATGTTCCCCATACCCCCACGATCAAGAATATCCAATCATTTTAGTAGTGACATGATTATTTCAATAGTTCTTGCAGTTTTTAAATTTAGAGAAAAATGAAAATTTCAAATTTAAAAAATGAAATTTCGAAAAACTAAAGGGTGTGCAACGTTCCCCATCCCCCCACGATCAAGAATACACAATCATGTTAGTAGTGAGATGATTATTTCAAGAGTTATTGCAGTTTTTGAATTTAGAGAAAAATGTAAATTTCAAATTTTGAAAATAACCTTTCGAAAAACTAAAGGGTGTGCAACCTCCCCCCCCCCCCGATCAAGAGTATACAATCATGTTAGTAGTGAGATGATTATTTCAAGAGTTATTGCAGTTTTTAAGTTTAGAGAAAAATGAAAATTTCAAATTTTGAAAATGAAATTTCAAAAAACTAAAGGGTGTGCAACGTTCCCCATCCCCCACGATCAAGAATATACAATCATGGAAATAGTGAGATGATTATTTCAAGAGTTATTACAGTTTTTAAATTGAGAGAAAAATGAAAATTTCAAATTTTGAAAATGACATTTCGAAAAACTAAAGGGTGTGCAACGTTCCCCATCCCCCCACGATCAAGAATATACAATCATGTTAGTAGTGAGATGATTATTTCAAGAGTTATTGCAGTTTTTAAATTGAGAGAAAAATGAAAATGTCAAATTTTGAAAATGAAATTTCAAAAAACTAAAGGGTGTGCAACGTTCCCCATCCCCCACGATCAAGAATATACAATCATGGTAATAGTGAGATGATTATTTCAAGAGTTATTGCAGTTTTTAAATTGAGAGAAAAATGAAAATGTCAAATTTTGAAAATGAAATTTCGAAAAACTAAATGGTTTGCAACGTTCCCCATCCCCCCACGATCAAGAATACACAATCATGTTAGTAGTGAGATGATTATTTCAAGAGTTATTGCAGTTTTTAAATTTAGAGAAAAATTCAAATTTCAAATTTTGAAAATGAAATTTTGAAAAACTAAAGGGTGTGCAACGTTCCCCATCCCCCCACGATCAAGAATATACAATCATGTTAGTAGTGAGATGATTATTTCAAGAGTTATTGTAGTTTTTAAATTTAGAGAAAAATGAAAATTTCAAATTTTAAAAATGAAATTTCGAAAAACTAAAGGGTGTGCAACGTTCCCCATCCCCCCCGATCAAGAATACACAATCATGTTAGTAGTGAGATGATTATTTCAAGAGTTATTGCAGTTTTAAAATTTAGAGAAAAATGAAAAATTCAAATTTTGAAAATGAAATTTCGAAAAACTAAAGGGTGTGCAATGTTCCCCATCCCCCCACGATCAAGAATATAGAATCATGTTAGTAGTGAGATGATTATTTCAAGAGTTATTGCAGTTTTAAAATTTAGAGAAAAAATAAAATTTCAAATTTTGAAAATGAAATTTCGAAAAACTAAAGGATGTGCAACGTTCCCCATCCCCCCACGATCAAGAATATACAATCATGTTAGTAGTGAGATGATTATTTGAAGAGTTATTGCAGTTTTTAAATTGAGAGAAAAATGTAAATTTCAAATTTTGAAAATGAAATTTCAAAAAACTAAAGGGTGTGCAACGTTCCCCATCCCCCACGATCAAGAATATACAATCATGGTAATAGTGAGATGATTATTTCAAGAGTTATTGCAGTTTTTAAATTGAGAGAAAAATGAAAATTTCAAATTTTGAAAATGAAATTTCGAAAAACTAAAGGGTGTGCAACGTTCCCCATCCCCCCACGATCAAGAATATACAATCATGTTAGTAGTGAGATGATTATTTCAAGAGTTATTGCAGTTTTTAAATTGAGAGAAAAATGAAAATGTCAAATTTTGAAAATGAAATTTCGAAAAACTAAAGGGTGTGCAACGTTCCCCATCCCCCCACGATCAAGAATATACAATCATGTTAGTAGTGAGATGATTATTTCAAGAGTTATTGCAGTTTTTAAATTGAGAGAAAAATGTAAATTTCAAATTTTGAAAATGAAATTTCGAAAAACTTAAAGGGTGTGCAACATTCCCCATCCCCCCACGATCAAGAATATACAATCATGTTAGTAGTGAGATGATTATTTCAAGAGTTATTGCAGTTTTTAAATTGAGAGAAAAATGTAAATTTCAAATTTTGAAAATGAAATTTCAAAAAACTAAAGGGTGTGCAACGTTCCCCATCCCCCACGATCAAGAATATACAATCATGGTAATAGTGAGATGATTATTTCAAGAGTTATTGCAGTTTTTAAATTGAGAGAAAAATGAAAATTTCAAATTTTGAAAATGAAATTTCAAAAAACTAAAGGGTGTGCAACGTTCCCCATCCCCCCACGATCAAGAATATACAATCATGTTAGTAGTGAGATGATTATTTCAAGAGTTATTGCAGTTTCTAAATTTAGAGAAAAATGAAAAATTCAAATTTTGAAAATGAAATTTTGAAAAACTAAAGGGTGTGCAATGTTCCCCATCCCCCCACGATCAAGAATATAAAATCATGTTAGTAGTGAGATGATTATTTCAAGAGTTATTGCAGTTTTAAAATTTAGAGAAAAAATAAAATTTCAAATTTTGAAAATGAAATTTCGAAAAACTAAAGGGTGTGCAACGTTCCCCATCCCCCCACGATCAAGAATATACAATCATGTAGTAGTGAGATGATTATTTGAAGAGTTATTGCAGTTTTTAAATTGAGAGAAAAATGTAAATTTCAAATTTTGAAAATGAAATTTCAAAAAAATAAAGGGTGTGCAACGTTCCCCATCCCCCACGATCAAGAATATACAATCATGGTAATAGTGAGATGATTATTTCAAGAGTTATTGCAGTTTTTAAATTGAGAGAAAAATGAAAATTTCAAATTTTGAAAATGAAATTTTGAAAAACTAAAGGGTGTACAACGTTCCCCATCCCCCCACGATCAAGAATATACAATCATGTTAGTAGTGAGATGATTATTTCAAGAGTTATTGCAGTTTTTAAATTGAGAGAAAAATGTAAATTTCAAATTTTGAAAATGAAATTTCAAAAAACTAAAAAGTGTACAACGTTCCCCATCCCCCCACGATCAAGAATATACAATCATGTTAGTAGTGAGATGATTATTTCAAGAGTTATTGCAGTTTTTAAATTGAGAGAAAAATGTAAATTTCAAATTTTGAAAATGAAATTTCAAAAAACTAAAGGGTGTGCAACGTTCCCCATTCCCCACGATCAAGAATATACAATCATGGTAATAGTGAGATGATTATTTCAAGAGTTATTGCAGTTTTTAAATTGAGAGAAAAATGAAAATTTCAATTTTTGAAAATGAAATTTCGAAAAACTAAAGGGTGTGCAACGTTCCCCATCCCCCCACGATCAAGAATATACAATCATGTTAGTAGTGAGATGATTATTTCAAGAGTTATTGCAGTTTTTAAATTGAGAGAAAATGAAAATGTCAAATTTTGAAAATGAAATTTCGAAAAACTAAATGGTTTGCAACGTTCCCCATCCCCCCACGATCAAGAATACACAATCATGTTAGTAGTGAGATGATTATTTCAAGAGTTATTGCATTTTTTAAATTTAGAGAAAAATGTAAATTTCAAATTTTGAAAATGAAATTTCGAAAAACTAAAGGGTGTGCATCGTTCCCCATCCCCAGACGATCAAGAATATACAATCATTTTAGTAGTGAGATGATTATTTCAAGTTATTGCAGTTTTTAAATTTAGAGAAAAATGAAAATTTCACATTTTGAAAATGAAATTTCGAAAAACTAAAGGGTGTGCAACGTTCCCCATCCCCCCACGATCAAGAATATACAATCATGTTAGTAGTGAGATGATTATTTCAAGAGTTA
The DNA here is from genome assembly GCF_027579735.1 of Bombina bombina. NCBI lineage: Eukaryota > Metazoa > Chordata > Amphibia > Anura > Bombinatoridae > Bombina > Bombina bombina. The sequence goes on from NC_069503.1 coordinate 752,955,613, forward strand.
TTGCAGTTTTTAAATTTAGAGAAAAATTCAAATTTCAAATTTTGAAAATGAAATTTTGAAAAACTAAAGGGTGTGCAACGTTCCCCATCCCCCCACGATCAAGAATACACAATCATGTTAGTAGTGAGATGATTATTTCAAGAGTTATTGCAGTTTTTAAATTTAGAGGAAAATGAAAATGTTAAATTTTGAAAATGAAATTTCGAAAAAATTAAGGGTGTGCAACGTTCCCCATCCCCCCACGATCAAGAATACACAATCATGTTAGTAGTGAGATGATTATTTCAAGAGTTATTGCAGTTTTTAAATTTAGAGAAAAATGTAAATTTCAAATTTTGAAAATGAAATTTCGAAAAACTAAAGGGTGTGCAACGTTCCCCATCCCCCCACGATCAAGAATATACAATCATGTTACTAGTGAGATGATTATTTCAAGAGTTATTGCAGTTTTTAAATTGAGAGAAAAATTAAAATTTCATATTTTGAAAATGAAATTACTAAAAACTAAAGGGTGTGCAACGTTCCCCATCCCCCCTCGATCAAGAATATACAATCATGTTAGTACTGAGATGATTATTTCAAGAGTTATTGCAGTTTTTAAATTTAGAGAAAAATGTAAATTTAACATTTTGAAAATGAAATTTCGAAAAACTAAAGGGTGTACAATGTTCCCTATCCCCCCCGATCAAGAATACACAATCATGTTAGTAGTGAGATGATTATTTCAAGAGTTATTGCAGTTTTTAAATTTAGAGAAAAATGAAAAATTCAAATTTTGAAAATGAAATTTCGAAAAACTAAAGGGTGTGCAACGTTCCCCATCCCCCCACGATCAAGAATATACAATCATGTTAGTAGTGAGATGATTATTTCAAGAGTTATTGCAGTTTTTAAATTTAGAGAAAAATGAAAATTTCAAATTTTGAAAATAAAATTTCGAAAAACTAAAAGGTGTGCAATGTTCCCCATCCCCCCACGATCAAGAATATACAATCATGTTAGTAGTGAGATGAATATTTCAAGAGTTATTGCAGTTTTAAAATTTAGAGAAAAAATAAAATTTCAAATTTTGAAAATGAAATTTCAAAAAACTAAAGGGTGTGCAACGTTCCCCATCCCCCCACGATCAAGAATATACAATCATGTTAGTAGTGAGATGATTATTTCAAGAGTTATTGCAGTTTTTAAATTGAGAGAAAAATGTAAATTTCAAATTTTGAAAATGAAATTTCGAAAAACTAAAGGGTGTGCAACGTTCCCCCCCCCCACCCACAGTCAAGAATATACAATCATTTTAGTAGTGAGATGATTATTTCAAGAGTTATTGCAGTTTTTAAATTTAGAGAAAAATTCAAATTTAAAATTTTGAAAATGAAATTTCGAAAAACTAAAGGGTGTGCAACGTTCCCCATCCCCCATGATCAAGAATACACAATCATGTTAGTAGTGAGATGATTATTTCAAGAGTTATTGCAGTTTTTAAATTTAGAGAAAAATGAAAATTTCAAATTTTGAAAATAAAATTTCGAAAAACTAAAGGGTGTGCAATGTTCCCCATCCCCCCACGATCAAGAATATACAATCATGTTAGTAGTGAGATGAATATTTCAAGAGTTATTGCAGTTTTAAAATTTAGAGAAAAAATAAAATTTCAAATTTTGAAAATGAAATTTCAAAAAACTAAAGGGTGTGCAACGTTCCCCATCCCCCCACAGTCAAGAATATACAATAATTTTAGTAGTGAGATGATTATTTCAAGAGTTATTGCAGTTTTTAAATTTAGAGAAAAATTCAAATTTCAAATTTTGAAAATGAAATTTCAAAAAACTAAAGGGTGTGCAACGTTCCCCATCCCCCATGATCAAGAATACACAATCATGTTAGTAGTGAGATGATTATTTCAAGAGTTATTGCAGTTTTTAAATTTAGAGAAAAATGAAAATTTCAAATTTTGAAAATTAAATTTCGAAAAACTAAAGGGTGTGCAACGTTCCCCATCCCCCGACGATCAAGAATATACAATCATGTTAGTAGTGAGATGATTATTTCAAGAGTTATTGCAGTTTTTAAATTGAGAGAAAAATTAAAATGTCAAATTTTGAAAATGAAATTTCAAAAAAATAAAGGGTGTGCAACTTTTAGGGTGTGCAACATTCTCCATCCCCCCACGACCAAGAATATACAATCATTATAGTTGTGACATGATTCTTTCAAAAGTTATTGCTATTTGAAGAGGTGAATGTCTGTCGAATCTCCAATATGAAACCAACTTCACTGCAGTGTGTTACATCCCTTTAATAATAAAAAAATAAAACAGCAATTCTTCATTTTTTAACTCAGTACTGTACATTTAGTACTAATTATACATTACTGCTCCTAAACCTGGGGTATGGTTTTTAACAAAAGATACCAAAAGCATAGTTGCCAACATTTAAAAAAAAATTCCAGGGACACTTTGCAGCAGAGCAAGCAAGCGGGTTACTGGAGTATTGACGACCTACTGTTCAACTGCTCCGCCCACTCAGTTCTGCAATCAAAACACACCCATTTGAAAGTAATAGTATAATTTAGACTTATCCATAGTTTATTATACAGATTACAACACCAAGCTCTTACACCTACCCAGTCTCTGGAACACATTCTGGGCATATGGTTATTTTTACAACACAGCATCAAAATTAGAAAGACAAATAATATGTGAACCCATTCAATAATAATAATATTCCATTAGGAATGAATTATATTTAAATAATACACTATATCTATTTATCATCTATCTTCTAAGAGATTTTCAGGGACATTTCCAGGGACAAAAAAAATCCAGGGACATACAACAAAATTCAGGGACTGTCCCTGGAAATCAGGGACTGTTGGCAACTATGCAAAAGCATAAAGTACATTTGATAATAAAATTAAATGGTCTCTTAAATTGCATAATCTATTTGCATCATGACATGTCCCTTTAACAATGCTTTCTGAGATAATGCAACAAGGAGAATAAGAGCCTATGTGGTAAATGATGACTTAATGTGCGTGTTTAGACACTAGACCCTGACACGAGTATTGTCGTCCCCTTCAGACTCTTGAAATCCATCTGACATTATGACAACTCCAAAAGCCCCACGTGAAACCGCACATAAACATCTCCACCTGAACCATCCTCTTCCTCTGTGACCGTGACGACACAACAATAGTTCCACGCCCCTACCCGCGGCTCCAATCAGCTACCCTTTGGCAGAGGATGGGATGTCAGGCGAAGAGCGGAGCAGGATGACTGGGTTGACACAGACACTGCACCCGGCAATATGACAGGTCCCGCACGGTAAGTCTTCCCGGTGTGCTCCTGTGACTGCACCGTCACATATAGGAGGAGCGCTGTGACATGCACTGGATGCAGAGGATACTAATATGATGTGCTGGCTCAGCCTCTGTCACTGCAGTGTGATTAAGAAGGCAAGCGAGTGCCCAGTCTGTTCTTTTGTTTATGTCGGTTGTGATCGCTGTTTGCAGCATCTGTTACCCTGTCAACTCTAGGTATATCCACGTATGCAGTGTTCTTGGTCATATGTCATACGGGGAGTTGCCATGTGTGTAGCAGTCTGTTCAGGGACACACAACTGCCTTATACACGAATGCTCTTCCTTGTATTAACCCATTGGCTGCCGGCTGTATAAGGACTTTTTTTTGTAAGAAATATTTTTTCCTTCTGGTTTCTAGGGCTGCGGTTAGTACAGTTTTTGGGTTGTTTACAGACAATGTTTTACAGCATTCAGCCTTTGATAAGCATTAAAGTGACATGAAACCCAATTTTGTTTCTTTCATGATTCAGAAAGCATGTGCAATTTTAAAACACTTTCCAAGGTTTATCTTGGTAAACTCAGGAGCAGCAAAGAACCTAGGTTCTAGCTGCTGATTGGTGGCTGTATTTATATATACTAATTGCCATTGGCTCACCCATGTGTTTAGTTAGAAACCAGTAGTGCATTGCTGCTCCTTCAACAAATTATACCAAGAGAATGAAACAAATTTGATAACAGAATTAAACTGGAAAGTTGTTTAAAATTGTATGTTTTACCTCAATCATGAAAGACATTTTTTGGGTTTCAGAAAGTGTGTAAACACGATCAAACATTTGCTAAAAATAGTTTAAATAGCAGTGTTTCCTATAACTTTTGTGTTCAAGTGGCTTCTCATCTAACATTTATTGCTTTAGACATTAATCACGGCTGCTGCTGCTTTTTCATGCATTTTGAATGAGTAACTAGGCATCATCCTTTTTGTTAGAACACAAAATTTGCAAAACCTGTTTACAGACTGTCTCATTATTATTCACACTCTTCATGTATAATAAATGTCACATATGGGTGTGTGTGTGTATATATATATGTGTGTGTATATATGTGTATATATATATATAGAGAGAGATTGACATAAAGGAGCTATATTATGCCAGTACACACAGGACAAACAAACACACAGGACATAAAGCAGTAGAGAACAAAGACAAAAACATAATCCTGATATTGGTTATTAGAATCTTAACATAGGGCTACAAGAAACTGACACTCTAGTTTTGTATTCAGTCCTTTGGGGATTATAGTATCTAACTCAAAGGTCCATCTTGTCTCTCTTTGGAGTAGCAGCCTGTTTTTGTCTCCACTTCTGCTCTTCTCCGGTACGTGGTCGATAATCGTGTAGCGTAGATCCGCCACACTATGCCCTTGCTCTTGAAAGTACCTGGTCCCGGGTTGATTCGATTCGCCTTTTTTAATGGCTTGTCTGATGGCACTCCTGTCATTGGCCATCCTTATCCTCAGGTTGTCACAGGTCTTACCTGTATATAAAATAAGCTGCAGGCACAGTGGAGCATGTAAACAATGTATGGGGTCGTGCAGGTTACCCTGTGTTTATGATATTTCTTATTATATATCGGGTGATTGAAATACTTGCCTGCAGACATCCCATTACAGGTGGTGCAACCACTACATTTATAACATCCTGGTTTCAATGCCTGTCTACTTAGCCAGTTCTTAGAATAACAATGTGTTGGCTCCGCCAGTTGCAGATTATCTTTAAGGGATTTCCCTTTCTTATACCCTATTTGTGGTGCCATCATGTCTTTGAAGGGAAGTGTCTCGTCAATCTGGAGGATTTCCCAATTCCGTCTCATGATCCCATTAAATTCATTCTTATCTGCAGTGTAAGTAGTTGTAAACGTTAACCTTTTCTTGCAGCCGTCATTCTTATGTGTGGTACCCATCGCTTGCATTCCCTTGAGTTGCTCATTGAGGGCATTCTTCCTATAACCTCTTTCTATGAAGTTTTGCTTCATCTCCTTAAGTTGAATATTGGCATTCTCCTCTCGAGTGTTGTTCCTTTTAACTCGCATAAACTGCGATTTGGGAAGCGCCTTTTTAAGCGCCAGTGGATGACAACTAGACGCTTCCAGCAGCGAATTTCTGTCTGTGGGTTTCTTATACAAAGTTGTTTGTAAGATATTATTCTCTTTATATATTCTCAAATCCAGAAACTCAATGGTCTCGCTGCTCCAGTTCATTTTGAATTTTAAGGACTGATGCAATTTATTCAATACTTCAAACCACTCTTGAAGTGCTATAGGGTCCCCTCTCCATACAATAAGGAGGTCATCAATGTACCTTCTATAGGCCCTGATGCTTGAGTTTTTAAAGACGTGATCATTACTGCATTCAAATTCATCCATAAAAATATTTGCATATGATGGGGCCACATTCGACCCCATCGCTGTGCTTGTTAACTGCAAATAGTAGGTTTTCTCAAAACGAAAGATATTCATTTTAAGGCAACATTCCAGAAGGTCAATCATGAACCCACTTGGTGGTCCCACATATGGGTATCTTTGTAAATGCCTCTTAATGGATTCAATTCCTTCTTCATGCGGGATTACTGTATATAAACTTGTAATGTCCAGTGTTACAAGTATATCACCATCCTCCACAGGTCCTATGTGCCTTAATAGTTTAATGACATCCCCTGATTCCTTCAAATAACTTGACATGTGTTGTACAATAGGCTGTAGTATACTATCAACATAAACTGCCAGCGGCTGTAAGAGTGAGTCTGTTGCAGCCACTATTGGTCGTCCCGGTGGTTCTCTGAGGTTCTTGGGGAGTGTGTAGAAGACCGGAACCTTAGGGTAATCTTTAGTAAGGAATTCCAGCATCTGTTTATCTATTCACTCCATCTCAAAAGCCTCCATCAGTAAGCAGTCTATCCAATTCTTGAACTGTAATGGGATTACTGGGTAGTGTCCTATATGTATCCTTTTCACTGAGTTGTTGCAATATTTCCTTCTGGTAACATTCATAATCCATAATAACCACTGCACCACCCTTATTGGCCCTCCTTATAACAATGGATTCATCTTTAGTTAAACCCTTCAGTGCCTCCCTCTCACATCTTGTTAGATTAAATCTAACGCACCGTTGTTGGATATGGGCTGAATCCTTAAGATATTTTTCAAGCTTTTTAATGAATGTAATGATGAAGGTGTTCTGGCTATTAGGGTCAAATGTACTCTTTCTTTTGAATTGACTATAGTCCCCACTGTTGGGTCCAAATAATTCATGAAGTTTAAGTATTCTTTGAAATCACAAAACGTCTATATGTAAGTCAAATTCATCCGTAAGGTTCGTAGGTACATATGAAAATTCTTTTTGCAACAATTTCTCCTCATCCAGTGTCAATACCCTACTACTGATATTAATTACCAGGCTATTGCTCATTACCTTATCCTCTGGCGCGGTGGTCTGCCCCTTATACTTGCTTCTAAGCGGGTGTGGGCGCCTCCCCCGTTTTTTGAACGGGTTATCACCCCTCTTTCCTCGTATATAGCACTGGTATTCTGGGCCCCTTGTGTGTTATCGGAATCCGTACCTGATCCTGAGGAATCTATAGTGGTTAAATTCTGAGGTCTCCTGGCTCTATATCGCCTAGGGCGGTACTCTCTCCACCTCTGTCGTTCCTCTGGCTTCAATAACTACTTATAGACACGTTTTTCACGGTAGTCATCCAACACAGCTTCGAATTTCCTATTCTTAAAATCAGTTAACTCCTTTTGATATTGTTCAAGCTGTACTTTAATTTTATTTTCCCAATCGCTTTCACCTTTTTCCACTAATGTTGGTACATTCTCCTCCTTATACTTATCTATTTCAATCTTACTTAGAGCGAGTAATCTCCTCACTTCCTGTATCACCAGCAAGATAAGATCTAAGGAGCACTTATTCAATATATGACACCATTTCTCACAGAACAGAACATTTAAATTAAGACTAATGTGCCTTTTTATTACGTTAAAAAATCGAGACATAGATGTACTAAACCAATTCTTCTCATCATTATACACAAGAACCAATGGGGGATACTTTAACAAACTAGAACATACAAGCCCATAACATTAACTGGGTCATCTCTAGAGGCTATCAGGAAAAAAAATGGATAATAATAAAACTCTTGACCCAGGTGCAAAAAAGCAAAGAACATGTAAACATTGGGTATTTCTAAACCCTAGAGATTTTGGGGATCAAACTTTGGAAAGGTGAGTTGTTTTTTTCCATTTTTTTCATCATATTTTATATAACATTTTTTATAGTAAATTATAAGATATGATGAAAATAATGGTATCTTTAGAAAGTCCATTTAATGGCGAGAAAAATGAGTAAGAGGAAAATTACAGCTAAACACAAACACAGCAGAAATGTAAAAATAGCCCTGGTCCCACTATGTGCAGAATTATATAACATTTTTTGGTACTTTTACTGGCCCTTAAATGTAGTGACACGCCAGGAACATTTTCACATAAATGTGTATTATGACAACGAAAATGTTTATGTCCTGAATAGTAACTTTGTTGTCTTGACTAGAAAACTATAATTGCATTACGTTTACAAACATTTTCGTTGCCATAATTTGCTCACTTTCTAATTATCACAGCGAGCTCCATGGCGCCTTTCAACTGCATGTAGCTTGCTACCTTGCTGGGTAAAACATCCAACAGATTTACCTAGCTCGGAAGTGTGCTACATGCAGTTGAATTGCACCACTGAGCTTAGAAAGTGAGCCATGACGCGGTAGTTGAAAAACTGCCACGCAGAAGAGGGCGGCTTCGGACAGAAGAGGGCGGCTTAGAGGGCGGACGCAGAAGAGGGCGGCTTAGGTGCAAAATGACTCCTTTACAAGAGCACATAAACCCCCCCCCCAAAAAAAAAACCATTTAGTATGTTACATAATTCTGCACATAGTGCAGAATTATGTAATATATAAAACGTTTACTTTCTTTTAATGTCAAATTGCATATCTGTGCAGTGATGTTGCAAAACAAACAGCAGCTTATTCAGCTTAGTTGTTACACTGACTTTTTGTTTATATAACAGAAGATAGTAAGCCGTGTGCACAAGTTTGCGGCTCAGAGTATATTATTTTTAAGAAAAAGGAGTTTGCGTTAATCGCTTTTCAGTTATTTGTATGTCTTTTTTTTTTTAATATGCAATTTTAAGTAATGTTAATGGTAGTTTCATTCCATGGGGCCTATTTAAAGTGAAGGTAAAGTGCGCTCTATCTCATTAGCTAATTACACTTGTCACCCTAAATGAATAGCACTTTAATTCATAATTTTTTTCAATTCTAAGTATAAATCGAGTTTTAGCCTTTTATACTTACTTTAGTTCAATCCGTAAATACAACCTGTCTTTTTTTTTTTTTTTTTTTTTTTTTTTTTTTTGATGGCAGGTCACGTTTTTTCAGCACCCAATTGACAATCTGGCCGTTAGGTGGCCGTCAACCTACGTCATCCGACTCCTGGATGATCTGCGCATGCCGTTACATTATTTCTTGGGCTTGTAAGACAAGCGCGCTCCCGTTTTGCGCATGCCTATTGCAGTCATGAATGATTTGCATTAACATAGTATATCACCGCATGCGCATTGCTGAGAGTAGTCGACGCAGTGCGCATGCGCAATTTATAGGATCCTTGTGAACTCGCTTTGGAGACACGTATAGAGCGGGTGGGACCGCTCTATACGTCATTCTCTCCAAGATAAGGAAATAGCTGATGGGAGGAGTAAGGAACATAACGGTGGGGTAATATAAACCTTTATTTTTACATACACTTTTAATACATTCTGAAAAAAAAAGTTAGCGATTGCATTTTTTTAACTATGACTAATTCATTAGGGTTTATAGATAGGCTAAACTTTACCTTCACTTTAACAAAGGTCTGTCTGACCTGATCTGACAGTGCGAATCAGGTCCGATTGACCTCGCTGAATGCGGAGAGTAATACGCTCTCCGTATTCAGCATTGCACCAGCAGCTCTTCTGAGCTGCTGGTGCAACGCCGCCCCCTGCAGATTTGCGGCCAATCGGCCGCCAGCAGGGGGTGTCAATCAACCCTATCTTACTCGATCGGGTTGAATTGCGGCGATGTCTGTCCGCCTCCTCAGAGCAGGCGGACAGGTTATGGAGCAGCGGTCTTTAGACCGCTACTTCATAACTGGTGTTTCTGGCGAGTCTGCAGGCTCGCTATAAACATGGTCCCTCAAGCTTGATAAATGGGCCCCTATGTCTCCTGATGTGTTAGCAAGCTTTTGTGTATTTGCAAGTCCCACAGTAATTACCTAGTAGTTATATTATGCTTACCCCCTCCTTAAAGGGACAGTAAACGCCAAAAATGTTATTGTTTAAAAAGCTAGATAATCCCTTTTATTTACCATTCCCCAGTTTTGCACAACCAACAATGTTATATTAATTCACTATTTACCTCTGTGATTACCTTGTATCTAAGCCTCTGCAGACTACCCCCTTATCTCAGTTCTTTTGACAGACTTGCATTTCAGGCAATTAGTGCAGACTCTTAACAGTGTGCTCACGCCTGTGGAGTTATTTATCTATAAGGCACACATGAACTAATGCCGTCTATCTGTGAAAAACTATCAAATGCATTCAGATATATGGTGACCATATTGCCGCTTTAAAAAGGGACACATTTGAAAAATACATATGTCAGGGCTGTTTTCAGGGTTGTTTAAAGAAAGGGTTTTATATAAAAACTCTGACATGTATTTTTCATATATGCCCCTTTTTTAAAGCGGCAATTTGGTCACCCTATTCAGATAAGAGGCAGCCTTCGTAGTTTGTATGTTATTAGGTTTAGTCAGTTTAGTAAAATTGTCCTATGAATTTGCTTATAGCAGTCCAGTAAGTGTGGATAAATGGGTGGTTTCACCATATATGTAGAACTATAGCCTTCCAGCATTTCCCTGCTAAATAATAATTTTCATTTCTAAAAAAAAAAAAAGTATAATAAAGAGTAGCGATGTAAAATTTCCAGAAATGGTGGAGTCATGGAAACAGCCCCCCCCAGTAAATTTGAATTTTTTTCTGAAAAATTGAAAACAATTGCAGAGCAGAGTACTGAACAAATTACGTCAACTATAAGGAACCCACGGCTAGATTACAAGTATTGCGGTAAGAGCTGCTCGGTACTAACTTGCAAGTTATTGTCACCGCTCACCTCCCTGCAGCGCTGGTATTACAGGTTTACAAAAACCCGGCGTTGGCAGGCAATATTGCAGCGTAAAGCAAAATTGAGCTCCATACCGCACTCCAATACCAGCGCTGCAGTGAGCTGGTTTTACGTGCTCGTGCACGATTTCCCCATAGACATCAATGGGGAGAGCCGGCTGAAAAAAAGCCTAACACCTGCAATAAAGGAGCGTAAAGCTCTGTATCGCAGCCCCATTGATTCCTATGGGGAAACTAAATTTATGTTTACACCTAACACCCTAACATGAACCCCGAGTCTAAACACCCCTAATCTTACACTTTTATGTAATTAACCTCTAATCTGCCGCCCCCAACATCGCCGACACCTACATTACACTTATTAACCCCTAATCTGCCGCCCCTAACATCGCCGCCACCTACCTAATTTATTAACCCCTAATCTTCCGCCCCAACGTCGCCACCACTATACTAAAGTTATTAACCCTTAACCCTAAGTCTAACCCTAACACCCACTAACTTTAATGTAATTAAAATAAATCTAAATAAAACCTACTATTAATAAATAAATAATTCCTATTTAAAACTAAATACTTACCTGTAAAATAAACTCTAAGCTTGCTACAATATAACTAATATTTACATTGTAGCTAGCTTAGGTTTTTATTTTTATTTCACAGCTAAGTTTGTATTTATTTTAACTAGGTAGACTAGTTAGTAAATAGTTATTAACTATTTACTAGCTACCTTGCTAAAGTAAATACAAATTTACCTGTAAAATAAAACCTACCCTGAGTTACACTAACACCTAACATTACACTACAATTAAATAAATTACATTTATTAAATACAATTAACTAAATTACAAAGACAAACAAACACTAAATTGCACAAAATAAAAAAGAAATGATCAAATATATATATATATCACAAGAAATCCCCCTTTAGACAGCTCCAGACTTGTATAGTGTATATGCCCAACAGCATTAATCCTTAGAGTATACAGAGCGGTATTGTGAAAACTCACCAGCACCAGTAGATTCAAACGAATGCTTAAGCAGCCTAATCAGCCTCCGGATCGTTCACCACTCTGTGGGTCCCCGGGCCGGTACTATGCACCTTCGACTGCCGTTGTTGAATTGTGTGACCTGGTAAGTCCCAAACTCTGTGAGCACACCCGCCTCTGTAAAATGCCTTCAATGAAATGCCAAACGACACACTCCGGCGGCTTGCGATGACGTCATCAGCCGGTGTCAAAACCGGGTATTCCAAGCCTTTGTCCAGGAAGACGCCGAGGTTTGAGCTGGTTGTTAGACAGCAAGCAATAGCACAAAAGAAATCCAGCAAACCTCCCAGGCGTATGATCAATCAAAATTTATTAAAGGAAAACCGTGCAAAAAAAACATATATAAAAAAAAAGATAAAACATACAATATGTCCCAACACCTGGAACAGATACAGGAATCGTCCTACGCGTTTCAGCAGATATTCGCCTTATTCATGGACATAATTTGCTCCACACTAACTTGTCTATTTAAACACACCCTTGTCATCAGGTGTAAGGGCTCCAGGTGCTGATTATTAAAGGGACAGACCTATATCAACACTATATAGAAATAAAGACAGACTATAAGTGGCTAGTCATTGGGGGAGATTACAGAAAACAAGTATCAACAATTCATTTTCCGCTCAGGCTAAACATATATATATATCTCTGATAGCATATTCAACCTTAGACATCTAGTAAAAGATATCTTATAAAGAAAATGGGAACAGCCTATGATTATTTTAAAGCCTATATGCGAGCGGATAGAATAGTACCATAATGATAACCATATAATTTTGTAAATTCATAAAAGGGTAAAGGGTGTTAAGTGCCTCATATTATTAATTACCACTGTGACAATGTGAACTTAATTATATACATATTTGGTGCTCAATTTAAAAAAGAACAGCACAGAATGTTTCAAAAAGTGATAAAGAAAAGCACAGAATAATACATTCAGGTTATGTTATATTGGTTATAATAATGTACCTAAAAATTCAAATATTTATTATCTAAGTTTATTCTGTAAATTCATAGGGATAAAAATATGAGCTAACTAGTATAAGCAAAAGTCCTATGTATTTATCTTTGGTGCATAATGAAGTACCTATTTAACAAGGAAATTCATTTCATGCTACTTCATAGACTCCCTTAGATCCTAATTGTGATTCTTATTTATTAGTGCCTCCAAACATTAATGACATCGCCCACTATATTGAAGCCGTCTGGAATCCTGGTTTTCATTTTGAAAATCCAGAAGGCCTCTTTGTGTGAGAGTTTAGTTACTCTATCTCCACCACGTATGGCGGGTTTGATATGGTCAATAATTTGCCATTTTAGACTGCTTACCACTTTGTTGTGGACATGTATAAAATGTCTGGCAAGGTCAGAACATTCGATACCATGTTCAATATTTTTGAGATGCTCCCTAATCCTAGTTCTACACTCTCTGGAGGTGCATCCAATGTATTGTTTTTTACATTCTACGCAATCTATGAGATAGATAACGAAGATAGAGCGACAGTTTGTATACGCATCCAACTCATAGACCTTCTGTGTGGTGTATGATTGGAAGCTCTTTGAAACCTTTGTGAAACCACAGGCAATGCAATTGCTGTAATGACACCTATATATATATATATATTTTTAAACATACTTTTTATTGAGGTTTTTTGGCTTGAACAATAAACGGCATACATCATATGTCCACAAACAATAAGCGCAATTGTAACAAGACCTTACAGACCAACTAGTTTAAGTGTTATGCATGCACATTTTATCTAATGACCAGTATACCTGGGGCCCCAGCAAAGGATATAGTGTATTTATAACAATATAGTGAGTAGAGGGCTAAGCGAGTTAACTACTAAAGTAAGAGCCCCAGTAATACATTTGTAGAATAAAAATAAATAAAAAAATTCTTCAAAAACATAACTTTGACTTTAACACTCATAAAAAGTCAGCAAATAATTAAATATTTTCAACATTAGGTATGTAAAAAGACATAATAATATGAAACCTCATTTTAAATGGAATTGTGTAATCTCCTGCACGGAACCGGGACATTTGTGTTCCCCAGAATATAAAGGAAATAGTATGGTATAAGGAAGGGTCTTAATTAGTATTTATAATCACTCTGGGGCCACTTATAAAGATCATATAGTGGTTGCTAGGGTTAGGAACATAAGGGATCTGAGACTTGCATTCAAGTGATATTCAAAGGGGGCCCCCACTATCTCCTAAGGAAGGGAACGGAAGAACTCCTATCCTCCAATACCGATAGGTACATGTATAATGTACTTAAGATCCATAGGATATGTAGTAAATTATGTACTCATTGGAAATTATGAGTAAATTACCTAAATAGGGTTAGTAGTTATACAGGGAGTAGGAGAGGGTAATGTGTATATGTAGAGGATAGTAGGGAGCTAAAATGTCTAAGGGCAGTGGTTACTCAAAATAGTAAATAAAATTGTGAACACCGTTAGTAGTTCTGTCCCTCAGGATGGAACCATCTGGGAGTGAAGTATAGGCGTGTTGGAGGTGAGTTGAATAAAATAGAAGAAAAGAAAGAAAACAGCGGGCAAGAGCCGCTCATGTGAGAAAGATTAGATACAGCCTGATTCTATGTGATATTTATATTTTGATAGAGGAGTTTAGTAGGTATCGATAGAGGGAAAGCTCTATTTATCTGAGAAGGGATGCGGGATAAGATAGAGGGGTAACTGATTATGACTTAACGAGGAGGAGTATTGTGGGCTTATGTACTCTGGCTACTTTAAGTCAACTGTCAGTTTGCATGTCACTATCAAGCTACACTATGGTATAGGTAGGCACAGTTAAGGGCTCCAGTATCCGCTATGCTAATGGTCTGTGCATTGTGATAAATGACTTCTAGCGATTGGAGGATAAAAGATGGGCTGCCGTTCATAATTGTGAAGGAGTTCATAATGTCGGGGGTAGTAATAATCCTTCTCTCAGACTACTTGATTGTGTGGAGTAGTGGTATGGGTGGGTTAGACCTCCCTGCTAATCTTACTGGGAGCATTACTTACTTCTGCCTGGCGTAATTGAGGATGAATGTGCCTCCTGCGAAAGTGGTTGTGTAAGGGCTGATAAGATTATGAGGATTTATTGGTCCTAGGAACATTGTCATTCTAGCTAATGTACCTGTAATCTTACCACTGATGATAGCCAAATAGAACTAATAAATAGCTCTGTAAATGGGCAAATTCGCTAAAGGAATATGAGAGCTATTTTTCATATAGGTTCAAACAGATTAAGTAGGTTCACTTAGTAAATAAACAATCAGTAGAGGGAATATTATTAAAATAGTAGGTAAAATATAGTCTAAGGCCAGTTATTTAGATTCAGCTCATGTAACAGTGTTATATACTATTAACTGCAAAACATCATTAACCACTAACAGATCTCAGAATATCGATTACTTAGGAGCAACTGAAAACATAAAATATGTGAACAAACGTATGCCGGAGCTTAGTGCCTTATGTGGCACAGGGAAAATCCACTGGATCGCAGAGAGATCCTCTTAACCAACTCCAGACCTACCGTCCACTTGTGTGTAACAGTACGTATCTGAGTCTCTAGATGTAATAGGATCCGAGCTCAACTGCCACAGTTCTTGTAGATCCCTTAAACCACCCAGAGGCAGCAGCCAAATTGTCCAAAATCTACCCTCTGATGCCATGTGTCTTTTATGAGATATGTAAAGAGTTCCCTGTATTCGCCTGTGAGAGCCGGCAAAGCGCGCATGTTCAAAAGTAATCAGGGGGTTATTAAGCCTTCTTTCAGCTTTGCGACCTAATTCCTCCAACAAGGCAGCTACGTGTATATAAAACTTCTCCATCATGTAACTCTAATATCACGGCTGTCACCCGGCACGATATCAAGCCGGGGGGGGGGGGGGGAAGGGTGATGGTATATTGATCTAGGCCATTAAAATCAGTCCCGGTCGGTGTATGTCTTCTAGGGTTAGGTGTATAGCTGTATTTGCAGGGTCTTACATAGAATCCATTCCTCGGCTAATGTTTGAAAGTCTTTTTGCAAGATGAGATATTATAGTGTAGATAATCGATGGGTTATGGAAATTATTATTATTAATAATAATAATATTATTAGAGCTTCTGCAATATGCGTCCGACCATGACTACGGCCTAGACCGAAATGATTAAATATTTAAACTAATTACACCTAATCTAATAGCCCTATAAAAATAAAAAAAAAAACCTAGTGTAAACTAAACTGCCAATAGCCCTTAAAAGGGCCTTTTGCGGGGCATTGCCCCAAAGAAATCAGTTGTTTTACTTGTAAAAAAAAATACAAACACCCCACAACAGTAAAACCCACCACCCACACAACCAAACCCCCCAAATAAAATCCTAACTAAAAAAACCTAAGCTCCCCACTGCCCTGAAAAGGGCATTTGTATGGGCATTGCCCTTCAATGGGCATTTAGCATCTTCTTTGATAGGGCTATTAGGTGTAATTGGTTAAAATATTTGATCATTTCTTTTTTATTTTGTGTAATTTAGTGTTTTTTTTTTTTTTTTTTTTTTTTTTTTTTGTAATTTAGTTAATTGTATTTAATAAATGTAATTTATTTAATTGTAGTGTAAGGTTAGGTGTTAGTGTAACTCAGGTTAGGTTTTATTTTACAGGTAAATTTGTATTTACTTTAGCTAGGTAGCTAGTAAATAGTTAATAACTATTTACTAACTATTCTACCTAGTTAAAATAAATACAAACTTAGCTGTGAAATAAAAATTAAACCTAAGCTAGATACAATGTAACTATTAGTTATATTGTAGCAAGCTTAGGGTTTATTTTACAGGTAAGTATTTAGTTTTAAATAGGAATTATTTAGTTATTAATATTAGTTTTTTTTTTTAGATTTATTTTAATTACATAAATGTTAGTGGGGGTTAGGGGTTAATAACTTTAGTATAGTGGCGACGACGTTGGGGGCGGAAGATTAGGGGTTAATAAATGTAGGTAGGTGGCGGCGATGTTAGGGGCGGCAGATTAGAGGTTAATAAGTGTAATGTAGGTGGCGGTGTCGGGGTTGGCAGATTAGGGGTTAATAACTGTAATGTAGGTGGCAGCGACATTGGGGACGGCAGATTAGGAGTTAATAATATTTAACTAGTATTTGCAATGCGAGAGTGTGGCAGTTTAGAGGCTAATATGTTTATTATAGTGGCGGCGTTGTCCTGAGCGGCAGATTAGGGGTTAATAATTTTATTTTAGTGTTTGCGATGTGGGCGCGCCCTTGGTTTAGGGGTTTATAGGTAGTGTTAGTGTACTTTGTAACACTTTAGTTATGAGTTTTATGCTACAGCTTTGTAGCGCAAAACTACTGTCTTCAGTTTACGGTATGGATCTTGACGGTATGGGCCGTACCGCTCACTTTTTGGCCTCCCAAGGCAGGCAGACTCGTAATACCGGCACTATGGAAGTCCCATTGAAAAAGGACTTTTTAAAAGTAGCGGTAGTTACGTTGCGTTACGGCCGCCAAAAAAGTGTGCGGTGCAGCTAAACCTGCAAAACTCGTAATGCTGCTTTTTCACTCATACCGCAAAACTCATAATCTAGCCGCTATTTTGCAAGTCATGAGAACAGGTAACCTCCCCAACAATGAAAAAACTAAGAAACATCAACATAGCAAAACTAAGAACATTCTTTTGTCTTCTTTAATCCTCTTACTGATTCATAGTACCAAACAGAGAAAACACTAATTTCCATTAAACAGACACCCCAGACCCCTAAAGCTCTTCAGCCTGCTAAAGTACTTTAGGGGTGTTTAGAATGTCCCCTTAGTCCTGTTGCCTATTTAATGAGAATGTACTTTAATAAAACGGATGGGAGTGTACCCTTGGCTTCTAATGCTTCCTTATTTAGAAGAATCTGATTGGGCAACTGATTGCAGAAGAATATATGCTGTTGCAAGAGCAAGGTAAATTTATTTCTGATTTTCAGGTGTCATCGTATCTGTAAATGAAGGTATTGTGTATTATTGGAGGCAGTTGTTTACAACACTTGCTTACTTGAAGGTGCTGCTGGTGGAGAAACCCTTTGTGATGGTGCAGCTGTTACAGAAGGAGCAGAAAGAGTGTTTCTGGAATAGGAACATTGTAGGGAAAAGCGAATTGCATTTTCATTGCTATAGGCCTCCTCATTTTATTCCATTAAAGTGAAGGTCAATTTTTGCTATTCTCAAGACATCATGTATAAACTTAGGTTGAATATATTACAGTCGCTGACTTTATATGTATAACTAACTATTGCTTTTCATGTAAAATTTATTTTTTATATACCTCCGTTATCGCGCTTAGCTCCGCCCCTACAACACTTCCTTATTCTGCTCTTATGACATAGCTTTGGTTGTTAGAATTGGACTACGCTCGTGCACCAGTGATTTCGTTTAAATGCGCATGCGTATCTTCAAGTCAATAGCGCATGCGTTTCAGTAAGTGCCGTAATAAAGTAGTATAGATTGTTGGAAATAAAATTATATGCTGCTGGATTGTGCAAATATTGTTGACCGCGGTAATGAAAATAATTAATAATTACAATGTTAGCCCAATAAATTAATAAGCCATGCTGTAGATTCAATGTAACAATGATTATGAGCTGACAACGCATGCGCGCTAAATGAACGAGCATGCCGATGATGCGCTGTTTGCTTAAACGCATGCGCATAAGGTGGCGATGACGAAAGTGAAAAGGGGCTGGACGCCACGGGGTTAAAATATAGATTGGAGCGCAATTATGTAAATCAATGAAGGCACAATGGGGGGCGGATTGTACAGCCGAAACAGAGCGTATTAAAAAAGTTAAAATTACAACTTTTTATTGCGTTAACATATAATTTGATGAATGAACATCATAATGAATTTAGATAAGATATTGAAAAATGCTATCCACAACGTCAGACTTGACCTTCACTTTAAGTATGTTTTATTGTCTTTAGGACACTTCTGGCGTGCAAGGATTTGTTTTGTCATCCTGGTAGCATTTGGAAAAACATATTTTTTTTTTGACAGTATTTGCATACTGCCGTTTTTTTGGAGCAGAACATTAGTAGGAATCAAGTCATCATTTAGATAAAGGTTATGAAGATAAAATAATGCAGTTAAAATATAGCTTAATTTTGTGAATTCAGAGGAATTTAAACTCTTTACCTTTCAATTAAGGCCTAACTGAAGTCGCATTGGGCACGCTCTCCAAGCGAACGCAGAGCTCGCTTGGAGCGTCCGGAGAACACTTCCAAGGGAGGCACTGGGTGTTCGCTGAGCGCTCAGATGACGTTTCCAGTGTGCTGGTAACACTGAGACTTACTCGAGCAAGCTCAGATGCTTCTAAAGATGGCAGCCTCTATATATATATATATATATATATATATATATATATATATATATATATATATATATATATATATATATATATATATATATATATATATATATATATATATATATCCAGGTGGCCCTCGTTTTACAAAGGTTCAATTTACACCGTTTGAGAATAACAACCTTTTTTTCCAGTCATATGACTGCTATTGAAAAGCATTGAGAAGCAGTGCATTTATTTAAATAGCCAGTAGGTGGAGCTGTCCGCTTGTGTCGCAGCAAAGCCAAGCAAGCTGTAATTAATCAGTTTAACCAGACCTGAGCTATCGAGCAGCTTTCAAAGGAACAAGGTCTTCCTGTCTATAACTCAGTCCAGATTGGAATGCATAGAAAGAAATGTTTGCAGAAAAATGCAAGTGAAGTCTGTGTGTGTGATTATTTTATTAGGTTTATAATGCTGTCTAGCATTTAAAGTCTTCATTTCAAAGCTTTTAAAATAATGTATTAGGTGTTACTTATGACAATTTTGAGAGGGCCTGGAACTTATCTCCTTCACTTCACCTAACCCCGGCGTAAACTGAGGGCTACCTGTGTGTGTATGTGTATGTATGTGTGTGTGTATATGTGTATATATATATATATATATATATATATATATATATATATATATATATATATATATATATATATATATAAATATTTTTTTTATTATCGGTTATTTGTAGAGCGCCAACAGATTCCGCAGCGCTATAAATAAAGCAAAGTACAAAAAACAATTATAGGGATCAAATGGGTAGAGGGCACTGCCAAGAGTTGCACGGTTGTAGTCCGCTTTTAAGAAGGTGATCTACAAACAGCTGGACTCTAAGGCTTACATGCTAAGGGGTTTCAGGGGATAGCAATGGAGGAGAGGAACTGGTATAAAGAAAGGTTAGCGTAGGTTGTATGCATTCCTGAACAGTAGAGTCTTTAGGGAGCGCTTGAAGCTTTCAAAACTAGGGGAGAGTCTTGTGGAGCGAGGCAGAGAGGGTTCCACAAGATGGGAGCCAGTCTGGAGAAGTGTGATGAAGTAACGAGAGTAGGAGGTCATGAGCAGAGCGAAGGGGACGGGAGGGAGAGTATCTGGAGACAAGGTCTAAGATATAGAGGGGAGCAGTGCAGTTGAGGGCTTTGTATGTCAGAGTGAGAATTTTGTGTTTGATCCTAGAGGCAAGAGGGAGCCAGTGAAGGAATTGGCAGAGAGGTGCAGCAGATGAAGAGCAACATTTAAGGAAGATGAGCCTGGCAGAGGCATTCATTATGGATTGTAAAGGAGCTAGGCGGCAGGTGGGGAGACCAAAGAGGAAAGAGTTGTAGTTATCGAGGCGGGAAAGGATGAGAGAGTGGATTAAAATCTTAGTTGTGTCTTGTGTAAGGAAGTGTCTAATTTTAGAGATGTTTTTGAGGTGGAAGCGGCAGGCTTTAGCCAAGGACTGAATGTGAGGAGTGAAAGATCTGAGTCAAATGTGACCCCAAGACATCGGGCATGCCAGGTTGGGGTAATGATGGAGTTGTTGACAGTTATAGAGAGATTGGAGGTGGAAGTTTTGGAAGAAGGGGGGAAAATAAGGAGCTCAGTTTTGGAGAGATTTAGCTTGAGGTAGTGAGAGGACATCCAGGAAGAGATGTGAGAAAGACAGTTAGTGACACGGGTTAGGAAGGAAGGAGATAGGTCTGATGCAGAGAATTAGATTTGGGTGTCGTCGGCATACTAAGGATATTGGAAACTGTGGGACTTTATTAGGGAACCTAGTGATGACATGTAGATTGAGAAGAGGGCAGAGCCTTGTGGTAATCCGACAGAAAGTGGTGACGGGGCAGAGGAGGCCCCAGAGAAGGCTGCACTAAAGGTACGGTTTGACAGGTAGGAAGAGAGCCACGAGAGGACTGTGTCACAGATGCTGAAGGATTGGAGGGTTTGGAGCAAAAGAGGGTGGTCAACAGTGTAGACAGATCAAGGAGGATAAGAAGAGAGAAGGACAGATCAAGGAGGATAAGCAGAGAGAAGTGGCCTTTTGATTTTGCTGTAAGTAGGTCATTGGTAACCTTAACAATTGCTGTCTCTGGGAAGTAATGGGGAAGAAATCCAGATTGCAGTGGGTCAAGGAGGGAGTTTAATGTAAGGAAGTGGGATAGGCGTGCATATACTAGTTTTTCAAGAAGCGTTGAGGCAAGAGGGAGTAGGGAAATAGGGCGGTAGTTGGATGGGGAGGTAGGATCAAGGGAAGGTTTTTTTGAGAATAGGTGTGACCAGTGCATGTTTCATAGATGAGGGAAATATACCGGTGCTGAGGGAGAGGTTGAAAATGTGTGTTAGTATAGGGCGGAGAAGAGAATTGAAAGTGGAGAACAGACGTTTTGGGTTTGAAGAAAGATTAGAAATAAGAGTAGAGAATTAGTGTTGCTTATGGAGATTTAGGGCAGAATAGTAGGAGTTCAAGATGAATTTTTAATGAAGAAAATCAGCTGAACTCCGAGATATTCTCCAGTGCCGCTCAGCAGTACGGGAACAGGTACTGCGTAGGTACCGTGTCAGAGGAGTATGCCAGGGCTGAGGAGTGTGTGATTTCCGAGCTATGGTAAGAGGAGCCAGATTGTCACGGACGGATGTAAGGGTGGAATTATAGTGGCAGATAGATTGGTCAGGGCAGGAAAAGGAGGAGAAGGATGAGAGGAGAGGTTTGAGGGAATTAGCAAGCTGTTGCTGATCTAATGACCTAATGCTTCTGTGAAGTTTGGTGTGAGGAGTAGAAGGAGGGAGAGTTGTAGGGGGGGATGATCTGTTGCAAGTAAGGAGATGGTGGTCAGAAAGAGGAAAGGGGGAGTTTATGAAGTTTGAGAGAGTGCATTGATGGCTAAAGATCAGGTCAAGGGAGTGACCGTCTGTGTGAGTGGGAGAATCAGTCCATTGTAACAAACCGAAGAGGAAGTGAGTTGCAGAAGTTGTGTCAGAGCAGCAGTGGATGCTGTGTCTAGGGGAGAGAGCCAGGTTTCTGTTAGGGCCAAAAGGTTGAGGGAGCGAGAGATAAAGAGGTCATGCATAGAAGTGAGCTTGTTGGAAATAGAGCAAGAGTTCCAGAGTGCACAAGTGAAAGGAATAGTTGCTTTTGATGCATGAGGAATGTGAGTAAGGTTGGCTGAGTTTTGTTTTCTGCGACGGTACACATGGATGTAGACAGCTAGGCAATTGTTGGGGACCAGGATTAGGGGAGATGTCACCAGCAGTTAGTAAAAGCAAGAGGGAGAGTGACATGAGATGAGATACATATTTGCAGTAATGAGACTGCTTTTGAGACGAGGTGCAGGGGGGGGAGAGAGTGTTTAGGAATAGGTAAAGTTCATAAGTACAAAAGTAAGGTGAGTTTAAGCGAGATGGGCTAATGAACAGTGCAGGTGGAGAGGGAGAAGGAGTAATTGAATAATGTAGTTTGTTATAGAGAAAAGAGGCAGCAAAAAGCAATATGAATATATTGAGCATTTTTACAAAAGTGGGAACCAATTAAACACATAAGACACAGTATTACAGCAGCATTTGCATAAGGAAACTATGAGATACATAAAACATAATATTACAGAAGTACTTGACTTTTGTCTTGCCCCTTGCCCAATCCTTGTATAATTCTATTGTTAATGCCTCACTTATAAAATGTTCACTTAAAAAATGTGAACATATGTTGTTGTAGCAATGCACAGCCCAGTGCAATGCACATCCCAAGCTGATGTTAAAATTATATATATATATATATTAGTAAATTTGCCACAGATGCAATGCTTTGACCCTATGTTTAACACCATTTGCAGGAAATAAACACATAATTAAAAAGGGAGATTTAATACCATATATCCCCAGCCATCATAAAAAACAAAAACAAAAAAACAATTTGTTAAAAAAAGTGAAAATACCTCAATTTAACAGCGCATGGTAATACATTTGAAAACATGTAAAATATAATTATGTAGGTGGGAAAAACATAAGAGAGGGTAAAGTTTAGTAGCCACATTTAGTGCCATGGTGTTGATAAACGAGTACAACTGGTTCGGAGATAGTTTAATAATAAATGCATGCCACGAGTTGTAGTCTTTGGCTTCTTCATTCTGCGCTGTGAAGAATTTGTACGGGCATCGTGGTGATGGGAGATGTTGCTCTGAGAACGTTTTTTTCTAAGCTCTGTTACTTGTGACGTCAACGCTTGCCTAACACGTCTTGTGAGGACAGAAACAACTCTATTAACTATACCAACAAGAGACCACAAGCAAAATAAACTGAAACGTTTTTCCTTGCAGTGCCCCCTAGAGACAAATATGCATATTTGTCTTTTATTTGATAATTACATCCTCAGTATTTTCTTAGTATATGAATTGTTTTCCTGGATTTGCTTGTCTGCATGGTACATGAATTTCAATGATTTGAAACTTTAATCAAAGACTTATGAGACTTTATGTAAAGTATTCATGTTATATCGTCTTTAGAAAAAATATTGGAGGTTTTTAAATAGTTGAACACCTTACTATAAACATATTATTTATCACTGTTAAAGATCATATTCCATACTCCAAAATGGCTTTGGAAAAAAACAGGGAATTTCTCTTCCCCCCCCCCCCAATTTTATTCTGGGGTTTCATCGGGGTCTTCCCATCTCTAATAAAGAGACAGGAATAAGTTTAAAAACAGTACCATTCATTAGGCAAAAAAAAATGCATATTAATCTACCTTTCCTTCCCAGCATGCAGTGTATTTGGGAGCGTTATGTGAATTATTAATAATTTTTTAAAATAATGGTAATTAGGGCTGCAACTAATGATTATTTTCATAATCGATTAATTGGCCTATTTTTTTCTTCCAATTAATCGAATTAAAAAAAGTCAGTACCATTTTTTTTCCGTATATTTAAAATAAAATCCATAAATATCTATATGCAGTTTTAAATTACCAGCTTTAAAGTTTGGTAAAAATATCTAGTCCGCTATTAAAAGAACATATATTCTTATACAGGTTAAATCTAGTACATTTCACAATTTATTAAAAATTCTAAAAAAAAAACAAAACAAATTAAAAAAGGTCCGAAGCGCTAAGGACTATATATCAATAACAGGACAAAGCCTTGCACAGTTAACTATACATTATATAAGAACAGCAATAGCAAGCAATCAGCTAATAATTGTGCAAATAGATAATAGTGCACATCAATTCAAATAACAACTCCCATCAATCTAGGGCTAGGTGTAAATAATAAACTTGGCACTATATCATGCAAAGCATAGACCCAAATCACCTGATTTAATATAAACAATCCATATGATGACTTGTTATTTCTGTGTTGCACAGGTGATCTAATCCACATAAGCCAGGAGTAGTTGGAAGCTTAAAGGGACATAATACTCATATTCTAAATCACTTGAAACTGATGCAGTATAACTGTAAAAAGCTGACAGGAAAATATCACTTGAGCATCTCTATGTAAAAAAGGAAGATATTTTACCTCACAACTTCCTCAGCTCAGCAGAGTAAGTTCTGTGTAAAAAGTTATACTCAGCTGTTGCTCAGCTGCAGGTAAAAAGAAATAAAAAAAATGAAGAAATAAACAGCAGCCAATCAGCATCAATAGTGCTGAGGTCATGAACTCTGTGATCTCATGAGATTTGACTTAACTCTCATGAGATTTTATTGTAAACTTCCTTAAGCTGAATAGGGAAATAAGATGAGTGTGCGCGTAAGCTCGCTCCTTCCGCTGTCCCGGGACAGACATACTAATTTGCTGCTTAGAAGTCCTTTACAATGGGAGGTGGCTACTGAGAAACTTTTGAGGTAAAATATCTTTCTTTTTTACATAGAGATGTTCAGGTGATATTTTCTAGTCAGCTTTTTACAGTTATACTTTCAAGTGTTTAAACATTTGGGTATAATGGCCCTTTAAACAGAAACTTATACTGTCCTGAAACAGTGAAAAGTAAATGTCTTTACACATCATTTAGGCTAAGGATATAACCAGGAGTTAATCGTAGTGAAGCAGCTGGTGTCATGCGCAGACCAACTCATCGATAATGGGATTCGTTGACAACTATTTTTTAATAATAGATTATTATCCATTATGTTGATTAGTTGTAGCAGCTGTAATGCTCTTTTAACAAAAAGTGAGAGGCATAGTGTTTCCAATATGGTAAGGATGTATATAACAGTCTTTATTGTGATTCAGTTCAGTTATTTGTGTAAATTGAGTATAGCAGCACAATGATGAGAATTGTCTCAGTTAAAGGGATATGAAACCCACATTTTTTCTTTCATGATCTAGATAGAGCATTGAACTTTATCATTTACTTCTTTGTTCTCTTTTATATCTTTAATTGAAAAAGCAGGAATATAAGCTTCGTAGCAGGCTCATTTTTCAGAACCCTTAGGTAGCGCTTGCAGATTAGTGGCTACATTTAGTCACAAATCAGCAAGTGCTACCCAGGTGCTGAACAAAAAAAAATGGACAGGCTCCTAAGCTTACATGTCTGCTTTTTTAAATAAAGATAGATAGAAGAAGAAAAATTGATAACATTAGAAAGTTGCTTAAAATTTAATTCTTTGGCCTCTAGTTATCAAGCTCCGTAAGGAGCTTGATGGCCTCTATTTCTGGCGAGTCTTCAGACTCGCCAGAAACAGCAGTTATGAAGCAGCGGTCACAAAGACCGCTGCTCCATAACCTGTCCGCCTGCTCTGAGCAGGCGGACAGTCATCGCCGGAAATCAACCCGATCGAGTACGATCGGGTTGATTGACACCCCCCTGCTGGCGGCCTATTGGCCGCGAGTCTGCAGGGGGCGGCGTTGCACCAGCAGCTCTTGTGAGCTGCTGGTGCAATGCTGAATACGGCGAGCATATTGCTCGCCGTATTCAGCGAGGTCTGGCGGACCTGATCCGCAGTTTTGGATCAGGTCCGCCAGACCTTAATAACTAGAGGCCTTTATCTGAATCATGAAAGAAAAAAATTGGGTTTAGTATCCCTTTAAAAAGACACTAAATAAATGCTAGACAGAATGAAACATTCAAAGAAAAGATTATTCTGAGAATAACATGAAGATGTATTTTTGAAAGTTTCATTAGCTGTTTAACCCTTTAAGGACACATCTTTCAGTTTGCTCAATTGTTTTATGACGGAAAAATTCCGTCATATGTCCTTAAGAGGTTAAATATTGTCAAAATAAGTGTAAAGTTTTGTCTACCATCTTTTTTTTTATTTTTCTCATGTTTACAATTTTACATATGTATATACAATTTCATTTTCACATATCAAAATAGAACAATATCTAAACAAATGCTTCTATATTGTAAAACGAAACTAGAGGGTGCTTAAAGCTACAGGATTAAAGGTGGAATTGTTACTATTCGTTTTCTTATGTCTAACTTTTCTTATATTTCCTTCTGTGCTTTTGATACCTTTTAAGGCATATATTAACAATAGTTATTTAGGTGACAATAATATGTATCTCTAAAAACAAACCTATTTCAATAGTAGTTGTTTTAACATAAAATGTATTCCAATAGCAGTTATTATTATTATTATTATAACATAAAATAGAATAACATTTATTCAAATAGCGGTTAATATTGTAACACAAAATAGGCTTACAATTAGTTTTGTGAATGAATAGAGTTGCAACTCTAGTATCCGCTTAATTTGCGGATTTAAAAAAAGAACATTAAAAAATTTCCCAAGTGCACTATAATTATTTGGGTGATATCACTTCCCAAATTTGTGATCAACGATCACACAGAAAGTTAGCTTGAAATGAAAAAAATAGAAAATTATTGGCTAAAATGCTAAAAAACATTTATTTAATTAAGAACTTAATAATGAAAAAACCTAAAAGTCTTTTTGTGTCGTAAAATTTCGTTGTGGTCTGGATTAGTTTTATATACCCTTGTTTTGTTGGATAGTGGTAAATCTATCATAAAGTTCTATTTGATCACAGTTTACACAGGCAGTTTGTTGTGAGATCACTTTTAAATGTGCAGTCCTTTGGCTACTTACAATTGGACCAATTTTATCCCAGATCTGTATGAGAATATAGTAGGTATTTCTTATTCATACAGTTAGTTTGTGAATGTACTTTACCGGACATTCCCTTGGAAGCTATCTTCTCTGGTTCTCATAGAAGTCTGCCCCTTTGTGTCCTCACTCCTTTAGGGCAATTACCGCTGTTCTTTACCCTCCAAAGTGGTAATGATTAGCTCCAGCTGACGTCTGATTATGTTAACAGTGTTCTTTGTATTTCTTTATACTCCTATGTACTTGCGCAAGTATTTGGGACCTTCACCTCCCTCACCGCAGTCTGTCAGTTCCCTGAAGTCCTGCACTTAAGTACTTAATGTACGCAGAGACTCCTTTGGGACATTTTTCTGGCAAACACAGATCCTCTGGG
This sequence comes from Bombina bombina, assembly GCF_027579735.1. Classification (NCBI taxonomy): domain Eukaryota; kingdom Metazoa; phylum Chordata; class Amphibia; order Anura; family Bombinatoridae; genus Bombina; species Bombina bombina. The sequence continues at coordinate 752,983,013 of NC_069503.1, forward strand.
GGTATATAATAGTCTTTCACCTCCTGTCACTCACACACGGCTTTCTACGCATTTCACCCTGTGTATAGGGCTTTTTCAAGATGCCTTATGTGACTTCCTTCCACTCTTTTTTCAATACGCTCCTCTTTTTTGATTGGTCTGGTTTTCTGCTGGTTTTTTTTATTTTCTTAAAGGTATAGTTCTGTAGATTTAGTTCATATGATATACACAATCACCTTGTTCAATTTAGCAACTTGTTCTAAGACTCTCTTACTCCTTCAACAATACCCCTCATTAATATCTAAACTAATGCTTCTATATACCAGGCAAGTTTAACATCGCCATACGTAATTCATCTACACATAACACATAACCTTTTTTAGCCATAATGAAACTTTCTATAACATGGTTAATATACATTGTCCTTTCCAGCAGACATTATTGTCACGTCTATACTTTATAATTACATTAAAAAAAAAAGTAATCCCATAAATGACTAGCACTTGCCAGAAAAACCTAACCAACATTTTGCACTGCCTAGTATATACATTCCCTTCAATACTTAATGTACAGAAAAAAACAAGGAAAGGAAAAGACACCTAACTTTGACCTGTGTCTTAAAAGGTTAACAAACATGATCATTCCTCATGTTTATTCTTCATGAATAGTCATCAATATTCATTTTTTTACAGGGGGGATGGGGGGTAGGGTAGAGAGGGGGAGAGAAAAAAATTAATTTAACTCCAACATATTGGAAATTTGCCTCTTTCTATATTGTAAAACATAGTTTCAGAATTTTTAAAAGGGGAAACTAGTTGTAGCTTTATCCCTTGTGGCATGGACAGAATCACATTTACCCATTTAAAAAAGAAAAATTCTATCTCTCATTAAAGTATTTTATATTAAATTGTTCTAACACTATTTGGTGATTCATGGTCTTGGGAAAATCAACAAATGTAGGGGCCTGTTTACTTAACCAATTTTTTTGTATTATATTCCGGTCTACTAAAATCGTGGTATTAATTAATCTTAAGTTGGGATGACTAGGGGAGAATTCTCTAAGAAACATAATATCTATTAATTTAATTTTATAAATCTGTTAAGGCAGTAATTGATGCGGCTCCAAAACTGGTTTATCTTTTGGCACGCCCATAAACAATATATCAAATCAGCTTGTTCTGCAGAACATTTCGAGCAGACTTCCTGTTTGTTATACCATTTACTTAATTTTTGTGGGATAATATATAGCATATTAATCATCTTAAAATATGATTCTCTCCAGGCAGTTGTAGTCCCTGTTTTTTCTACCAGGAGGATACTTTTTATAATTTCTTCTCTGGTGATCTCGGGTATTTTACTCTTCCATTTTTGCCACACTTGGTCTATATGACCAGTCACTAAGTGATCAATAATTATTTTATAAATAAGCTTGCCATTTATATAACTATGTATTAGTATATCAATTTTCCCTAGTGACCAGCTCTGTGTTGCTTCCCTACCCAAGTTATTAATTAGATATTGTGCTTGAAAGTAGGTGTTACAGTTGGATTTGGAGAGATCAAATTTTTCCATAGCCTCTTTATAAGTCAGTTTTACATAGTTGATATAACATTTTTAATCCTTTCCTTTCACCAAATATTAAAAACCCCTTTGGAGAGGCCAGCAACAAACTCTGGGTTACCAAGCAGAGGTAACAATTTTGATTTATGGTATTCCAGAGATAGCTCTTAGCACATTTTCTTCCACGCTAAAATAATCCATTTAACAGCTTGCAACTGCTGAATATTACTCAACATTTTATGGCTTGAGTGGTGTAATAGTGCCTTTAGAGAAAATGGATGGACAAGTTTAGATTCCATCTTAAAAAAGAGACATTTCCTTTCCGCTACCCAATCCAATGCAAATTTACAGAGAGTGGCCAAATGTATACACCCTAACGTTGGGGAAGGCCAAGCCTCCCATGTTCTTTAAATAGTTATAATTTTTGCATTGCCATCATACCTTTTTCCCAACCCAGAGAAAGTCAGTGCACATCTTATGAAAGCAAGAGATATCTCGTTTAGTCAGGAATAGAGGTAGATTTTGCAATAGGTATAATAATTTGGGGAACTTTGTGGTTTTAATTAGCATGACATGTGCCGATAAGGAAGATGTCTCCATTTTGTCAACTTTCTCTTTGCACTCCACTAAGAATCTGGGAAAGTTCAATCCATATCACAAGGCAGGGTCTTTACTAAGTTTAATTTCCAGATATTTTATCTGACTGACATCTCTGAAAGGGTGTTGACATGTTATAGGTGATGGCTTAATGATCCACAACAGTTCTGATTTCTCAATATTTATCTTAAAACCAGCAAAAGAACTACAAATTTAAATAATTGTTAACAGATGTGGGATGCTTTTACTTGTATTGCTTAGAAAAATAGTAGTATATCATCAGCATACAATGAGAGAATTAGCTCCCCCCCAATTGTATCCCTTCTATTTTTTCCCTTAACCATTCTGCTAATGGTTCTAATGCCAAGTTAAAAAATAACGGAGAAAGCGGGCAACCTTGTCTGGTACCTCTGCCTTATAGGATTTTATCCGTAACCTCCCCATTAACTAGAAAATAAGATATCGGCTTTGAATAAATCATCTGTACAAAGTGGTAGAACTGTCCTGAAAAACCAAAACCCTTTTAATGCGGCAAACAGATGATCCCACGAAATATAATAAAAAGTCTTTTCGGCATCCACAGTCAAAAGCGCTAGATCCTTTTTTCAATGGGATTTATAACTCACAGGTTTATTTGCATAAACATCTAAAACCAACATAGCCTTGCGTAGATTTTTAACCAGGGTTTCTACTTGACGTTAACCCCACATGATCTAAATGAATAATTGAATTTAAGCACTTTTTTAATGTATTAGAAATAATGGAAGCTAAAAGTTTATAATCCTGGTTTAATAATGAAATGGGCCTGTAAGATGCACATCATTTGTTTTATTTTCCTTATTTACCTGCCCAGTGGCATACAATTTTTTGTCTAATCTCTTTTTTTATTAGTCACTCTACCCTTATCTCCCTTAATTACCATAATCAGGTTTTTCTGACTCCTATTTTTTTATTATTCTGGCTAGATATTTGGCTATGATTCCATGATGTCCTAAGAAATATGCTTTTAATCTCTGATCTTCATGTGCCACATTTTGTTTTAAAAATAGCTCTCTTACTCTTTTGGCCTCTGAGTAATTTCCCCATAGCTGTTGTGAGGGGTTATTAATACTGTATATGCTCTAAAACTATTCTTAACCTAATTCGTGAGTTGTTCCTCCTTACGACTATTCTTTCTTTTTTTTTTTTTTTTCCATTTACATAAGAAGGCTATCATCTCTCCCCTAAGAACTGTTTTAGCAGTTTCCCCCAAAAAAAATCAGGATTATTTAAATAAGATTTATTACATTAATAGAAAAACCTACATTTTTCTTGAAGCCAGTTCTTAAATTGTATGTTATGCATCAACTACCGTGGGAAGTAACAAATGACTATTGTTCCTTTTGATAATTAATACAGTTCAAGTCCAGTGATATAATTGCGTGATCCGATATCATAATTTCACCAATATCTGAGCTTATTTCTAGTCCTTATAACTTACTAGAGATAACAAACATGTCTAATCTAGAAACGGTTTTAAAGGATTTGGAGTCACAAGTAAATTATTTTATATCGGGATGCTGTATTCTCCATATATATTTCAACAATAAACTCTTACAGAACCTTTGCAGGACTCATGCCTCTTTATTTTTGCTGCCTAATTGGGTTATTAATCAATATTCTATGGTTGAGTTTTAATACAATATTGATATAAGTCCATCATCAGGCAAAAGTATCAAACAAGTGATAGAAAGAGGAAGCCATATATGAACACAGCAAATGTTAAAGACTGTATATATTTGGTTTTGACACATTTCTCAAGTCTTCTGTTTATTTAGGCAGCTTAAATATTAAGTGTGTCATATGCATTGGTGGAGAAGGGTGACTATCTTCTTGTAGGATACAGCAGCTCTCTGAGGAAGAACTCCCCTACTTGCTCTTGTCCCTGGCTGTATATCAGTTAGATTAAAAGGCAAACTACATCTGTAATGAAAGTGTTGCAAGTTTAGAAGTGAAGTCTAATGATTACTAATTTCCCTTGGCTGCTATAAAGCCCTTGGACTCTGTAAAGTAGTACTAGCATGACGCATTGGTTGGTGTTTCTATATTAGCAACTCTTCAGTGCTCGGATTGGGAAGCAACATGTTGTGTTCCTCTAAAATTCAGTTTAGAGATCAGTAGTGTAGTAGTATCTCTTTAAGATGTTGAAGAGAAAGTTCAGGTAATCTGTTAATTCTGAACCGCTGAGGGTTTTTAGGATGTACTTTTTTTTATACATGTGGCCCCAGGTGCTCTACTTTGTTCAGAAGGAATTCTTTACTTTTATTGGATGATCTACTGGGTAAAGGAGTTGAAATTTGTGGATAGTGTATCTTTACCTCCCTCAAATGTTTCTATTAGGACATGTAGGTCAGTTAGGCCTTGTTGCAGATCTGTAATTTTCTCCTTTTATACTTTGACCTGCAATAGCATGTTAAGATATTAGCTCTCTGGATTCATCTTTTGTCAGGACAATATGATATTTAGTGATTATTCAGCATCTATTTCAAAGTGTACTAATAATGGTGTGCTAACTTTTGCTCACAAGCGATATATAAAATTAGTATCTCACAAAAGTGAGTACACCCCTTACAACACTGAAGAAATGACACTTTGCTACAATGTAAAGTAGTGAGTGTACACCTAAATAACAGTTTAAATTTGCTGTCCCCTCAAAATAACTCAACACACAGCCATTAATGTCTAAACCGTTGGTCACAAAAGTGAGTACGCCCCTAAGGGGAAATGTCCAAATTTGGCCCAATTAGCTATTTTCCCTTCCCGGTGTCATGTGACTCATTAGTATTACACGGTCTCAGGTATGAATGGGGGAGCAGGTGTGTTAAATTTGGTGTTATCGCTCTCACACTCTCTCATACTGGTCACTGGAAGTTCAACTTGACACCTCATGGTAAAGAACTCATACTTGTCAGAGGTTGAAAAGGCTATTATATTATTTTGGTTTTCCCTTTCACACCTTTAACAAAAAAACAAAGAGGCAGGGGTGTCTTATTTAAAATAAAGAGCCACTTTAAAATATTCTATGCCCAAAGGGCACATTTTATTAATAAAACAAAACCTAAAACTATTGTAGTAAATTGTAGTATTATGAATGCTAAAAATATTTAATTCTGTCCACGTTTATATTGGATAAAAAAAGCTTGTATTGTTGTTTAGAAGAGTGTATTTCGATTGGACTAATATTTACAATATAACTTAGTTCCATTAACCCCTAAGTGACCAGATAATTTTTCAATTTTCTTACCGTTTGTGTTTAGTGTTTAGCTGTAATTTTGATCTTACTCATTTACTGTACCCAGATATGATATACTGTTTTTCTCGCCATTAAATGGACTTTCTAACGATACCATTATTTTCATCATATAATGTTATTTACTATAATTTTTTTTTTTTTTATAAAATATGATTTAAAAAACACACTTAACACATCTACAACCAGCCCATGCTAAATAGTTTCTAAATTTTATCCTGAGTTTAGAAATACCCAATGTTTACATGTTTGCTTTTTTTGCAAGTTATAGGGCGATAAGCACAAGTAGCACTTTGCTATTTCCAAACCATTTTTTTTTCATTAGTCACATGATATCTGTCAGGAATCCCTGAATAACCCTTTACATGTATATATTTTGATTTAGTAGACAACCCAAAGTATTGATCTAGGTCTATTTTGTTATATTTCATGCCACAATTTCGCTGCCAAATGCGATTAAAAAAATTGTTCACTTTTTCACAAACTTTAGGCTAGGCTAACATTTGCACATGAGCAGTAAGGGTTTTATCGCAGGTTCATTGTTCGTGTTAAAAGCAAATGCGGCTGCTTGTGCGCAATTCAAGTTAACGCTCATTGGGTTAGCATAACCTTAGAGCTCTAGTTAACTGTTTCATGAAACAAGTGTCGCAAAACACTTCAAAAATACATTGCAATGTAGTTACACTCATAATAACACCATCTAATAAAAAAAAAAAAAATATTGCACAAAAAAGTTATAACATTATACAACTCTAACGTTTACGCTCCTGTCACTCTGGCATGCTGTAGTGGAGGTGAAAGTGCTTTTTCCTTAGTTACCGCATCTGGCCAACTAACTCTTCCATTTTTGCTTCTAATCTTAGCTGAGAGCTTGTGAGTGCTGGACTTTCTCTGTGTGCTGTATTAATTTGTTTTGTAATTTTCCCTATGGTTCTTGTACACCCAGGGCTGTGCATCTTGCAGGGTCATGGGATGTGTACCCGGTCTGGTCTGAGAGTGCAGTCCCCTTCCGTGTTTTGTATATGTCTAGGGTTATTACATAATCCTGTGCACCCTTCACTTGTTCCCAGTTTGTTGGAATTAGAGCTTGCATTGTGTGGCTGTTTAGGGACTCAGGTTTTGGAAGAGACCTTGACGTGGTACCTGGGCTTATCCTATTTGGCCAGATGCGGGAACTAACTCTTCCATTTTTGCTTTTAATCTTAGCTGAGAGCTTGTAAGTAAGTGCTGGACTTACTCTGTGTGCGGTATTAATTTGTTTTGTAATTTTTCCTATGGGCTTTGCACCCAGACCTGTCTTATGTTAACTGCCTGTGACTCTGGGGACAGTTCAGCTTCCTGAGAGTGATATTGTGCACCCAGGGCTGTGCATGTTGCAGGGTCATGGGATGAGTACCCAGTCCGGTCTGAGAGTGCAGTCCCCTTCCGTGTTTTACATATATAATTTATATATATATATATTTAAAAAGCAGAAACTGCTTCTTTCTTTCATGTAATTAGCAAGAGTCCATGAGCTAGTGACGTATGGGATATACATTCCTACCAGGAGGGGCAAAGTTTCCCAAACCTCAAAATGCCTATAAATACACCCCTCACCACACCCACAATTCAGTTTTACAAACTTTGCCTCCGATGGAGGTGGTGAAGTAAGTTTGTGCTAGATTCTACGTTGATATGTGCTCCGCAGCAAGTTGGAGCCCGGTTTTCCTCTCAGCGTGCAGTGAATGTCAGAGGGATGTGAGGAGAGTATTGCCTATTTGAATGCAGTGATCTCCTTCTACGGGGTCTATTTCATAGGTTCTCTGTTATCGGTCGTAGAGATTCATCTCTTACCTCCCTTTTCAGATCGACGATATACTCTTATATATACCATTACCTCTGCTGATTCTCGTTTCAGTACTGGTTTGGCTTTCTACAAACATGTAGATGAGTGTCCTGGGGTAAGTAAATCTTATTTTCTGTGACACTCTAAGCTATGGTTGGGCACTTTGTTTATAAAGTTCTAAATATATGTATTCAAACATTTATTTGCCTTGACTCAGAATGTTCAACATTCCTTATTTTTCAGACAGTCAGTTTCATATTTGGGATAATGCATTTGAATTAATCATTTTTTCTTACCTTCAAAAATTTGACTCTTTTTTTCCCTGTGGGCTGTTAGGCTCGCGGGGGCTGAAAATGCTTCATTTTATTGCGTCATTCTTGGCGCGGACTTTTTTGGCGCAAAAAATCTTTTCCGTTTCCGGCGTCATACGTGTCGCCGGAAGTTGCGTCATTTTTTGACGTTATTTTGCGCCAAAAATGTCGGCGTTCCGGATGTGGCGTCATTTTTGGCGCCAAAAGCATTTAGGCGCCAAATAATGTGGGCGTCTTATTTGACGCTAAAAAATATGGGCGTCGCTTTTGTCTCCACATTATTTAAGTCTCATTTTTCATTGCTTCTGGTTGCTAGAAGCTTGTTCTTTGGCATTTTTTCCCATTCCTGAAACTGTCATTTAAGGAATTTGATCAATTTTGCTTTATATGTTGTTTTTTCTCTTACATATTGCAAGATGTCTCACGTTGCATCTGAGTCAGAAGATACTACAGGAAAATCGCTGTCTAGTGCTGGATCTACCAAAGCTAAGTGTATCTGCTGTAAACTTTTGGTAGCTATTCCTCCGGCTGTTTGTATTAATTGTCATGACAAACTTGTTAATGCAGATAATATTTCCTTTAGTAAAGTACCATTGCCTGTTGCAGTTCCTTCAACATCTAAGGTGCAGAATGTTCCTGATAACATAAGAGATTTTGTTTCTGAATCCATCAAGAAGGCTATGTCTGTTATTTCTCCTTCTAGTAAACGTAAAAAATCTTTTAAAACTTCTCTCCCTACAGATGAATTTTTAAATGAACATCATCATTCTGATTCTGATGACTCTTCTGGTTCAGAGGATTCTGTCTCAGAGATTGATGCTGATAAATCTTCATATTTATTTAAAATGGAATTTATTCGTTCTTTACTTAAAGAAGTACTAATTGCTTTAGAAATAGAGGATTCTGGTCCTCTTGATACTAATTCTAAACGTTTAGATAAGGTATTTAAATCTCCTGTGGTTATTCCAGAAGTTTTTCCTGTTCCTAATGCTATTTCTGCAGTAATTTCCAAAGAATGGGATACATTGGGTAATTCATTTACTCCTTCTAAACGTTTTAAGCAATTATATCCTGTGCCGTCTGACAGATTAGAATTTTGGGACAAAATCCCTAAAGTTGATGGGGCTATTTCTACCCTTGCTAAACGTACTACTATTCCTACGTCAGATGGTACTTCGTTTAAGGATCCTTTAGATAGGAAAATTGAATCCTTTCTAAGAAAAGCTTATCTGTGTTCAGGTAATCTTCTTAGACCTGCTATATCATTGGCTGATGTTGCTGCAGCTTCAACTTTTTGGTTGGAAACTATAGCGCAACAAGTAACAGATCATGATTCTCATGATATTATTATTCTTCTTCAGCATGCTAATAATTTTATCTGTGATGCCATTTTTGATATTATCAGAGTTGATGTCAGGTTTATGTCTCTAGCTATTTTAGCTAGAAGAGCTTTATGGCTTAAGACTTGGAATGCTGATATGGCTTCTAAATCAACTCTACTTTCCATTTCTTTCCAGGGTAACAAATTATTTGGTTCTCAGTTGGATTCTATTATTTCAACTGTTACTGGTGGGAAAGGAACTTTTTTACCACAGGATAAAAAATCTAAGGGTAAAATCAGGGCTAATAATCGTTTTCGTTCCTTTCGTTTCAACAAAGAACAAAAGCCTGATCCTTCATCCTCAGGAGCAGTTTCAGTTTGGAAACCATCTCCAGTCTGGAATAAATCCAAGCCTGCTAGAAAGGCAAAGCCTGCTTCTAAGTCCACATGAAGGTGCGGCCCTCATTCCAGCTCAGCTGGTAGGGGGCAGGTTACGTTTTTTCAAAGAAATTTGGATCAATTCTGTGTCCCAGTAAATCCAGTGAAAGCTCAAGCATTTCTGAATTGTGTTTCAGATCTAGAGTTGGCTGGAGTAATTATGCCAGTTCCAGTTCCGGAACAGGGGATGGGGTTTTATTCAAATCTCTTCATTGTACCAAAGAAGGAGAATTCCTTCAGACCAGTTCTGGATCTAAAAATATTGAATCGTTATGTAAGGATACCAACGTTCAAGATGGTAACTGTAAGGACTATCTTGCCTTTTGTTCAGCAAGGGCATTATATGTCCACAATAGATTTACAGGATGCATATCTGCATATTCCGATTCATCCAGATCATTTTCAGTTCCTGAGATTCTCTTTTCTGGACAAGCATTAACAGTTTGTGGCTCTGCCGTTTGGCCTAGCTACAGCTCCAAGAATTTTTACAAAGGTTCTCGGTGCCCTTCTGTCTGTAATCAGAGAACAGGGTATTGTGGTATTTCCTTATTTGGACGATATCTTGGTACTTGCTCAGTCTTTACATTTAGCAGAATCTCATACGAATCGACTTGTGTTGTTTCTTCAAGATCATGGTTGGAGGATCAATTTACCAAAAAGTTCATTGATTCCTCAGACAAGGGTAACCTTTCAGGATTTCCAGATAGATTCAGTGTCCATGACTCTGTCTTTAACAGACAAGAGACGTCTAAAATTGATTTCAGCTTGTCGAAACCTTCAGTCACAATCATTCCCTTCGGTAGCCTTATGCATGGAAATTCTAGGTCTTATGACTGCTGCATCGGACGCGATCCCCTTTGCTCGTTTTCACATGCGACCTCTTCAGCTCTGTATGCTGAATCAATGGTGCAAGGATTACACAAAGATATCTCAATTAATATCTTTAAAACCAATTGTTCGACACTCTCTAACGTGGTGGACAGATCACCATCGTTTAATTCAGGGGGCTTCTTTTGTGCTTCCGACCTGGACTGTAATTTCAACAGATGCAAGTCTCACAGGTTGGGGAGCTGTGTGGGGATCTCTGACGGCACAAGGAGTTTGGGAATCTCAGGAGGTGAGATTACCGATCAATATTTTGGAACTCCGTGCAATTTTCAGAGCTCTTCAGTTTTGGCCTCTTCTGAAGAGAGAATCGTTCATTTGTTTTCAGACAGACAATGTCACAACTGTGGCATACATCAATCATCAAGGAGGGACTCACAGTCCTCTGGCTATGAAAGAAGTATCTCGAATTTTGGTTTGGGCGGAATCCAGCTCCTGTCTAATCTCTGCGGTTCATATCCCAGGTATAGACAATTGGGAAGCGGATTATCTCAGTCGCCAAACGTTGCATCCGGGCGAATGGTCTCTTCACCCAGAGGTATTTCTTCAGATTGTTCAAATGTGGGAACTTCCAGAAATAGATCTGATGGCGTCTCATCTAAACAAGAAACTTCCCAGATATCTGTCCAGATCCCGGGATCCTCAGGCGGAGGCAGTGGATGCATTATCACTTCCTTGGAAGTATCATCCTGCCTATATCTTTCCGCCTCTAGTTCTTCTTCCAAGAGTAATCTCCAAGATTCTGAAGGAATGCTCGTTTGTTCTGCTGGTAGCTCCGGCATGGCCTCACAGGTTTTGGTATGCGGATCTTGTCCGGATGGCCTCTTGCCAACCGTGGACTCTTCCGTTAAGACCAGACCTTCTGTCACAAGGTCCTTTTTTCCATCAGGATCTGAAATCCTTAAATTTAAAGGTATGGAGATTGAACGCTTGATTCTTGGTCAAAGAGGTTTCTCTGACTCTGTGATTAATACTATGTTACAGGCTCGTAAATCTGTATCTAGAGAGATATATTATAGAGTCTGGAAGACTTATATTTCTTGGTGTCTTTCTCATCATTTTTCTTGGCATTCTTTTAGAATACCGAGAATTTTACAGTTTCTTCAGGATGGTTTAGATAACGGTTTGTCCGCAAGTTCCTTGAAAGGACAAATCTTTGCTCTTTCTGTTCTTTTTCACAGAAATATTGCTATTCTTCCTGATATTCGTTGTTTTGTACAAGCTTTGGTTAGTATAAAACCTGTCATTAAGTCAATTTCTCCTCCTTGGAGTTTGAATTTGGTTCTGGGAGCTCTTCAAGCTCCTCCGTTTGAGCCTATGCATTCATTGGACATTAAATTGCTTTCTTGGAAAGTTTTGTTCCTTTTGGCCATCTCTTCTGCCAGAAGAGTTTCTGAATTATCTGCTCTTTCTTGTGAGTCTCCTTTTCTGATTTTTCATCAGGATAAGGCGGTGTTGCGAACTTCTTTTGAATTTTTACCTAAAGTTGTGAATTCCAACAACATTAGTAGAGAAATTGTGGTTCCTTCATTATGTCCTAATCCTAAGAATTCTAAGGAGAAATCGTTGCATTCTTTGGATGTTGTTAGAGCTTTGAAATATTATGTTGAAGCTACTAAGTCTTTCCGAAAGACTTCTAGTCTATTTGTTATCTTTTCCGGTTCTAGAAAAGGCCAGAAAGCTTCTGCCGTTTCTTTGGCATCTTGGTTGAAATCTTTAATTCATCTTGCCTATGTTGAGTCGGGTAAAACTCCGCCTCAGAGGATTACAGCTCATTCTACTAGGTCAGTTTCTACTTCCTGGGCGTTTAGGAATGAAGCTTCGGTTGATCAGATTTGCAAAGCGGCAACTTGGTCCTCTTTGCATACTTTTACCAAATTCTACCATTTAGATGTATTTTCTTCTTCTGAAGCAGTTTTTGGTAGAAAAGTACTTCAGGCAGCGGTTTCAGTTTGAATCTTCTGCTTATGTTTTTCATTAAACTTTATTTTGGGTGTGGATTATTTTCAGCAGGAATTGGCTGTCTTTATTTTATCCCTCCCTCTCTAGTGACTCTTGTGTGGAAAGATCCACATCTTGGGTAATCATTATCCCATACGTCACTAGCTCATGGACTCTTGCTAATTACATGAAAGAAAACATAATTTATGTAAGAACTTACCTGATAAATTCATTTCTTTCATATTAGCAAGAGTCCATGAGGCCCGCCCTTTTTTTGTGGTGGTTATGATTTTGTATAAAGCACAATTATTCCAATTCCTTATTTTATATGCTTTCACACTTTTTTATCACCCCACTTCTTGGCTATTCGTTAAACTGAATTGTGGGTGTGGTGAGGGGTGTATTTATAGGCATTTTGAGGTTTGGGAAACTTTGCCCCTCCTGGTAGGAATGTATATCCCATACGTCACTAGCTCATGGACTCTTGCTAATATGAAAGAAATGAATTTATCAGGTAAGTTCTTACATAAATTATGTTTTCCTCTCTGCTACCTCAGAGGTGTCAAGATCAGTTCCGGATCTGGTAGTGAGGGAGCGGCTCCTGTTCAGAGGGAGTTGGTTGCAATTGACAGGCACCTCAGCAAAGTACAGCTGAGGTGTAGAGGTGATCTGCAGTGTTATTTAAGCTTTCTGTCCTCTCTACATTTTTAAAAATAAAAAAGGAGTAAAAAAGTTACTGTTTTAAATTTTAAAGTGACAGTAACGTTTATGTTTTTTGATTTTTATTAAAAAATGGAAACTTTTTATTGATAAATTGATCCATTGTGAGTCAGAATGTGTCACTTGTTCTTTGTGTTTTGATGCCAATGTGGAACCACCAATCCCTTTCTGTTCCTCAAGTATTGAGAGGACTTAAAACTATAGGGATAGACATTTTTCTCAGCCAACATTTTCCAAAGAGGATGTTGTTCAGGAATCTAATGACAATGTTCAATATATGCCGCAGCTTTCTCCTCAAGCGTCCCAAGTTTTACCGCCCTCACATGCAGTGCCCTGCGCTTCCTCTCTAACTCCTTCTGGAGTTACTTTACAAGACATCGCTTCTCTCATGTCTTCTGCAGTTTCTGATGCATTGTCTGCTTTTCCAATGTTGCAGGCAAAGTGTAAGAGGAAAAGCAGACATTCAGTAAGCGAGGTTTCTGACGCAGTTGTTGCTATTTCGAATGTCCCCTCTCAGAAGCCTGAGGAGGAGGATACCTTAGTAGCATCTGAAGGTGAAATTTCAGATTCTGACAGTGTAATTCCTTTTGCTGATACTGAAGTTGTATCTTTCAGGTTTAAGCTAGAACACCTCCGTCTGTTACTCAAGGAGTTTTTAGCTACTTTGGACGACTGCGACACCACGGTCATAGTTAATCCTAAGAAATCCAGTAAGCTAAACAAATATTTTGATGTACCTTCCTTGGTGGAGGTTTTTCCTGTACCAGATCGAGCTACTGAGATCATTGCTAAGGAGTGGAAGAGACCGGGTATCCCTTTTTCTCCTTCTCCTATATTTAAAAAGATGTTTCCCATAGCGTACTCTATCAAGGAGTCTTGGAAAACAGTACCCAAGGTGGAAGGGGCAGTCTCCACTCTGGCCAAGAGAACTACTATACCCATAGAGGATAGTTGTGCCTTTAAGGATCCTATAGATAAAAAAAAAAAAATTAGAGGGGTTACTCAAGAAGATGTATGTACACCAGGGCTTACAATGGCAACCTGGATAGGATAAAAGCTCTTAAGTTAGCTAAGTCCTTTATTACTGATGCTTTCCTACAGGCTATCAAACTAGGAGCAAAAATATCAGGTTTTGCTGTTCTAGACCGCAGAGCCTTATGGTTAAAACCTTGATCTGCGGATGTGTCCTCTAAGTCTAAACTTTTTGGAGATTCCTTACAAGGGAAAGACCTTGTTTGGACTGGGTTTAACGGAAATAATCTCTGATATTACGGGAGGAAAGGGTCATCTTCTCCCTCAGGATAAGAGAAACAAGCAAAAGGGATGTCAGCGTAATTTTCATTCCTTTCAAAATTTTCAAGGGAAATTCTTCTACTTTCTCTTCCAAGCAAGATCAATCTAAACCTTCCTGGAGACCCAATCAGTCTTGGAATAAGGGAAAACATTCCAAGAAGCCTGCTATTTAAAGACAGCATAAAGGGCCTGCCCCCGATCCGGGACCGGATCTTGTAGGGGGCAGGCTTTCCTTCTTCGCTCAGGCTTTGGTTCGAGACGTTCAGGATCCCTGGGCAGTGGTCATAGTGTCCCAGGGATACAAACTAGAGTTCAAAAGTTTTCCTCCCAGAGGCAGATTTCTGCTTTCAAGATTATCTGTAGACCAGACTAAAAGAGAGGCGTTCTTACACTGTGTAAGAGACCTCTTCGACTGGGAGTGATAGTTCCTGTTCTGAGGCAGGAACGGGGTCTGGGGTTTTATTCCAATCTGTTCGTGTTTCTCAAAAAAGAGGGAACTTTCAGGCCAATTTTAGATCTCAAGAGTCTAAGCAAATTTCTCAGAGTACCATCCTTCAAGATTAAAACTTTTGGTTCCATTCTCCCTTTGGTCCAAGAGGGTCAATTTATGACAACAGCGGATTTAAAGGACGCGTACCTGCATGTTCCCATTCACAGGGATCATCACAAGTTTCTAAAGTTTGCTTTTCTAGACAAACACTTCCAATTCGTGGCTTTTCCTTTCAGTCTTGCCACAGCTCCCAGAATTTTCTCAAAGGTTCTGGGATCCCTACTGGCGGTGCTCCGATTACGCAGTGGCGCCTTATCTGGACGACATCCTGGTCCAGGCGCCATCTTTTCAACAACCAAGGTCCCACACGGAAATGTTGTTATCTTTCATGCGATCTCACGGATGGAAGGTAAATTTGGAAAAGAGCTCCTTAGTTCCAAATACAAGGGTAACCTTTTTTGGAACCATAATAGATTCCCTATCAATGAAGATTTTTCTGACAGAAGTCTGGAAATCAAAGATTTCTGATTCTTGCCTAGCACTTCAGTCCGCTCCTTGACCATCTGTGGCTCAGTGCATGGAGGTAATCGGGCTGATGGTGGCGGCAATGGACATCATCCCGTTTGCTCATTTCCGCCACAGACCTCTGCAGTTAAACATGCTCAGTCAATGAAACAGAGATTATGCGGATTTGTCTCCACGAATACTACTGGAGCAGGAGACAAGGGATTCTCTTCGATGGTGGTTGTCTCAGGATCATCTTTCCAAGGGAACCTGCTTTGGCAGACCCTCTTGGGTGATTGTGACAGACACAGTCCAAAGGAAACGGCAGCACTCGCCAATTATGCAAAAACTTCCATCTTTATTGGGATATTCAAAGAGTAAAAGACAACGTTTCGGACCTCTAGTCCTTACTCATGTCAATGACTAATGACTAGAGGTCTGAAACGTTGTCTTTTACTCTTTGAATATCCCAATAAAGATGGAAGTTTTTGCATAATTGGTGAGTGCTGCTGTTTCCTTTGGACTGTGTCACAATTTTGGGGTTTTGTGTGGTACCCCCACAGCTTGCACCACCCATCAACCACTGTGCTGTACCACTTGGACTGCATTTATGTGATTGTGACAGACGCCAGCCTTCTAGGATGGGGAGCAGTCTGGGGCTCCCTAAAGGCTCAGGGAGTTTGGACTCAGAGTCTGTTCTGCCTATAAACATTCTGGAGCTGAGAGCGATCTTCAATGCTCTTCTGGCCTGGCCCCAGATAGCCTCGGTGCAGTTCAGGTTCCAGTCGGACAACATAACTTCAGTAGCTTACATCAATCATCAGGGAGGAATGCAGAGTTCCTTAGCAATGACAAAGGTAGCCAAAATAATTCGGTGGGCGGAAACCCACTCTTGCTGTCTGTCGGCGATCCACATCCCAGGGATGGACAACTGGGAGGCGGACTTCCTGAGCAGAGGCAGACCTTTCACCCAGGGGAGTGCGAACTCCAACCGGAAGTGTTTTCCAGCCTGATTCTCAAATGGGGTCAGCCGGAATTGGATCTCATGGCATCTTGACAGAATGCCAAGCTTCCGAGGTACGGATCGAGGTCCAGGGACCCTCAGGCTGCACTGATAGACGCTCTGGTGGTACCTTGGACCTTCAGTCTAGCATACCTATTTCCTCTGTTCACTCTTCTTCCTCGGTTCATTGCTCGAATCAAGCAGGAGAGGGAGTTGATGATCCTCATTGCACCGGCTTGGCCTTGCAGTATTTGGTATGCAGATCTGGTGGACATGTCGTCTCTTCCACCTTGGAGACTTCCATTGAGGAAGGACCTTCTACTTCAAGGGCCCTTCCTTCATCTAAATCTAGTTTCTCTGAAGCTGACTGCTTGGAGATTCAACGCTTAATTTTATCCAAGCGGGGCTTTTCAGAATCGGTCATAGAGACCATGATTCAGGCTCGTAAACCTGTAACTAGAAAGATTTACTACAAGATATGGCGTAAATATCTCTGTTGGTGTGAATCCTAGGGCTACTCTTGGAGTAGAGTTAGGATTCCTAGAATTTTGTCTTTTCTCCAAGAAGGTTTGGAGAAAGGATTATTGGCAAGTTCCCTAAAGGGTCAAATATCTGCCTTGTCTATTTTGTTATATAAGCGTCTGGCAGTCGTTCCAGACGTGCAATCTTTTTGTCAGGCCTTGGTCAGTATCAGGCCTGTGTTCAAACCAGTTACTCCTCCCTGGAGTCTTAATTTAGTTCTTAAGGTTCTTCAAGGGGCTCCATTTGAGCCTATGCATTCCTTAGATACTAAGTTGTTATCTTGGAAAGTTTTGTTTCTTGTTGCTGTTTCTTCTGCTCATAGAGTGTCAGAGCTCTCGGCATTGCAGTATGAGTCTCCTTACCTTATTTTTCATTCGGATAAGGTAGTTTTACGTACAAAATTAGGATTTCTTCCTAAAGTAGTTTCTGACCGGAACATTAATCAGGAGATTGTTGTTCCTTCCTTCTGTCCTAATCCTTCTTCTCAGAAAAAACGGCTTCTGCACAATTTAGATGTGGTACGTGCTCTAAAATTTTACCTACAGTCGACTAAGGATTTTCGTCAGTCTTCTGCCTTGTTTGTGGTTTTCTCAGGAAAAAAGTAAGGGACAGAAAGCCACGGCTACTTTTCTTTCTTTTGGGCTGAAGAGTATCATACGTTTTTCCTACAAAACTGCTGGACAGCACCCTCCAGAGAGAGTTACAGCTCATTCCACGAGGGCTGTTGCTTCCTCATGGGCATTCAAAAATGAAGCTTCTGTGGAACAGATTTGCAAGTCTGCAACTTGGTCCTCTCTTCACACTTTTTCAAAGTTCTATAAATGTTATACTTTTGCCTCGGCTGAGGCCGCTTTTGCTAGAAAGGTTCTTCAAGCAGTGGTGCCTTCCGTTTAGGTTCCCTGTCTTGCCCCTCCCTTATCATCTGTGTACTCTAGCTTGGGTATTGATTCCCAATAGTAATTAGATGATCAGTGGACTCATCGTGTCATTAAAAAGAAAATTTATGCTTACCTGATAAATGTATTTATTTTTTGACACGATGAGTCCACGGCCTGCCCTGTTCTATAAACAGATTGTTGGTTTGTTATAAACTTCAGACACCTCTGCACCTTGTTGCTTCCTTTCTCTCCTTTACTTCGGTCGAATGAATGGGGTGGGAGGGAAGGGAGGTGATATTTAACAGCTTTGCTGTGGTGCTCTTTGCCGCCTCCTGCTGGGCAGGAGTGATATTTCCAATAGTAATTAGATGATCCGTGGACTCATCGTGTAAAAAAAAAAGAAATACATTTATCAGGTAAGCATACATTTTTTTTTTTTTATTATGATGATGGTAATACTAAGTTAAAATTTAACAAATATTTCTAGTAACACATATTTTAACATACAGTACCTCTCATATTTCCTGCATAGAAAAGGTAAATGGTTTTAAAAATGCTTCTGTGCAGAACACTGAGAGTACCCTGAGTTAAAGGTACATGTTAATGAAAGACTAAAATGCATTAATTCGTTAGAGCACTGATGGACAACTTGCTAACACATGGGGGCTGCAGTCCAGTGGGTACCCATAGCCAGAAGTGGATTATATTTATATCCATCAGTTAATTGTACCTGTGCCATTCAGTGAATCCCTGTTATTTCTTCACTACATCTGTTCTTGTTTAACACAAGTATCATTTATGGCATACATCTCTATCAGAGCTGTAATTTACTGCATCTTCTGTTCTGCATTGTATTATAACTGTTCACTGGGTCCATTGTAATACAAAACTGATGCATATAACAACTGGTTGTTCACTGCTTCCACTTTTGTATCACATTTACTTTTGGTCTTGTTTTATGCTACTACATTATACCCTGAACAGTACCTGACTGCTAGATTTTGAACATATTTATTAAGCCTTGAATTAAGAACACCTAGAAGAAGAAGTATATTTGATAATTAAATTGGAACCTGTTGTTTTGAATTGTAGGCTGTATCTAAATCATGAGTTTTAACCCCATCACCGCTGAGTTATTTCATACTTCTATGCTAGAGCCTTTTTTAGTTGTTTGACATTCTTTGCTTTTACATATCTTTACAAATAACTTTTCTTTGAGTTAACTACATAAATTATACCTGTTTATTTCCAACAGATCAAACATTTTTAGAAAATATATTGTTTGCAAAAAATACCATAATCCATACTTCTGACTGTCCTGCTTCCTGCAGGATTGTCACAGGTTGGGAGGTGTGGCCGCTGCCCTCCTGCAGCTGTCCATTGTCCTGGTTTTAAGGGACTGTATAAACTACAAATATGGCCTGCCCAGATATTGCCAACGTCCATTTGCGACCCACCAATGGCAGACCAGCTAACCCCCGCCCAATCCAATCCATAAAAATAACAATGTTGGGAGGCATTATGATAATGGAAATACAGCACCATGTGAAAAAACCCACTATTTTTTTTTTTTTTGTGTAATTTTTTTTTTTTTTTATGATGTAAATGGTAAATTGCCGCATAGGAGTTATTTCCTAAATATTTCAAACACACATTATATGTTCCCACATTTAGTATAATTTTACTGTCCCAAAACAACACAATTTGGGATTCCATACCTGTGTTCTTCAATAACTGTAAATGTGAAGAAAACATGTTATAATTTTGTCACTTTGCACCATCTTATGAAATACTTGCCTATAAAAATATTAAATCTATTTTAAAATTACACAAATTCCAGTATCTCAGAGGCTTAAAGTAAAACCCATTTTTTCATGTTCCAGATAGACCCTGCAATTTTAACCATTAATTTAGATTCCTGATTTTTTTTTATTATTTCAGAGAAACATGGGTCTATTAGTCCTAGCATCAAAAAATACAACAACATGAGGCGTTGTTACTACCAGGTGACCATTAGTATTATGCACTCAATTATGTACTCAATTGTCCCTATGTATTTTGGGGGACACAATAGGGGATAACCTACCTACCTGGTGATGTTCCATATAACTGTTGCCATAGTAATCTGCTTATAGCCACCTGGGCATGTGACCTGTCCTCTGAAAGAGGGGTCCTTGCATTTTTAAAAGTGGAGTTGCTTGACCAATAAGAAATGGCCTTTTACAGTGATTTGGGCTGTAAGAAAGAACCTAATGACTATTCGTTTAAAAATGAGTCATTTCCTCTTTCATGTGAGGGGTATTGTGTTTGTCTTTTATATGGGCGCTCTTTTGGAGGTAATGCGCCCCACACAATAAATACATTAGTTAGGTGATTGACATTCTCTCCAAACTGGGGTGTCATAACCTATCTGTTTATTGGGGAACTCTGCATGGCAGTGTACTGGGGCAGGTGATCACCATTTCCAGGGTGATTATTGAATCATTGGAGGGGCGGGGTTGACCCTCATTTTAAAGACCATCAAAACCAGGAATTTAACTGTTTATGATGTTTAATTGAGAACATATAAATTTAATTGTGTTGTAATTAAGCTATGTATTTTTTGGTTTGGTTATATATGAGTAACCGGCAATAGCATTAGATAATAATCTTTAGCACGGTTGTCAGTTTTCTTTTACAAGCTCTATGAGAATAAACCGGTTATAAAAAAGGAGGTCATGGTTAGTAGGTCAGTAACTTGTGTGATAAACTCTCTAGCTTGGCTGTAAGAGGAGTGACAGATGGTGTAATCCAATCTGTACAATTAATATTTCTGTTTTGTTTCTGGTCATATGTGCAAAAAATACTTCTTGCTTTGTGCACCAGTGCTTTTATTTTCATTCACAACTCGTGCCGAGTCAGAATACAGTTTTCATAATATAAATGTAAATGTTATAAAATAAGAAAGCTGTCAAAAAGGCACGTGTCTGATTCTTATAATTGTACATAAAGTGACATACTAACACAAATCTAATTTTACAGATATAATTTATTTTAAATACATCTTGTTTTTTTTTTTAGAATACAAATCTTTAATTTGAAATACAATTCTTTTTTGGACGTACATTTTTTTTTTTTTGGAAGTACAATAAAATTTTTATATTTGGAATTGTGATGTCACAGCGCTCACTTCAGCAGTTTGGTTTATGGGAACTAGTTGTTGTGGTGTTTTGTTTAAATTAAATATAAAAAAAAGTCTGACAACCTCAGCACATCAGTATCTCATGCAAACTTTTCACATTTAAAATGTAGCATACAACATTTCTATTTTTGAAAGCATTATTTCAAAACTTGTGTGTTTTTATACAGGTGGTGAGAGTCTACGATCCATTATTCCGGGAATTGCTCTTCCCTGCCACTAGGAGGAGGCAAAGATTTCCAAACCCCAAGAGCTCTATAAAACACCTCTCATCTCACTGGAGGAAGGTGAAGAATGAAGTTGTGCTTGTTCTTCAGTGAGAGGGTTTCTCAGACTCAGTGTTGAGGCCTATTTACCCTCAGAGTCCAATGTTTTTCAGAGGGTTGTATATGGATTGTAGGTTGTGATTATTTTTTCACCTCATGGGAAATTGGTCTCAAGCATTCCACGGGTGTCGTAGGGTCCTGTCCTTTGCATCCTCCTGCTGGCTCTTCAGTATACTACTATTCCATATCCTCTGCTGATATTTTTTATCACTGGTTTGGCTTTTTTTTGGGTAATATATATAGCCTCGGGACAGAATTGCCATTTAAAAGTTTTTGGAGCTCATCAGGTTTTGGCGCACATTAACGTTTTTTACTTTTTATTCCCCCATGCATCAGCCTACAGGTCTGTGCGTGTCAGGTTAGCACACGTAAGCCCTCAGGATTGCACACGTTGGGTTTTCACACACATAGGACACTCTCTCTCGTTTTTGCTGCGCATTGGCTTTTGAGGCTGCACACATCAGGATAGCGCACATAGGCATCTATAGATAGCGAACGCAGGTCATTTTTTGACACGCTGTTTCTTTCTCTTGTTAAGTGTGTTCAGTCCACGGGTCATCCATTACTTATGGGATATATTCTCCTTCCCAACAGGAAGTTGCAAGAGGATCACCCAAGCAGAGCTGCTATATAGCTCCTCCCCTCACATGTCATATCCAGTCATTCTCTTGCAACCCTCAACAAAGAAGGAGGTCGCGAGAGGAGTTGGAGTTTTTACTTAATTATTCTTCAATCAAAAGTTTGTTATTTTAAATGGCACCGGAGTGTGCTGTTTTTCTATCTCAGGCAGTATTTGGAAGAAGAATCTGCCTGCGGTTTTCTATGATCTTAGCAGGCGTAACTAAGATCCACTGGCTGTTCTCGACATTCTGAGGAGTGGGGTAACTTCAGAAAATGGGAATAGCATGCGGGGTTCCCCGCAAATGAGGTATGTGCAGTACAATATTTTCTGGGAATGGAATTGACTAAGAAAACACTGCTGTTACCCACATGATGTAAGTACAGCCTTAAATGCAGTAGTAGCGACTGGTATCAGGCTGATAAATGTATGCGCAGTTGAGTTATTTTCTAGGGACTAGAATTTGACTGAAAAAATACTGTTAATACTGAAATAATGCTTAAGCCTTATCTGCAGTAGAAGCGACTGGTAGCAGGCTTAGTGATAACTTTGCATGACTTTGAAAAAGTTTGTTTTTAAAACGTTTACTGGCATGTTATTCGTTTTGTGAGGTACTTTGGTGATAAATCCTTTTTTGGCATGATTTTGTTTCCACATGGCTAACATATTTTTCTGCATAGAAAACGTTATATCAGGTCTCCCACTGTTGTAATATGAGTGGGAGGGACCTTTTTTTTTTTTTTAGCGCCTTGTTGCGCAGTTAAAATTCTAGCACAGTCTTCATGTTTCTTCCTCCTTGATCCAGGACGTCTCTAGAGAGCTCAGGGGTCTCCAAAATTCGTTTTTGAGGGAGGTAATCAGTCACAGCAGACCTGTGACAGTGTGACTGTGATAAAAGCGTTAAAATTTTAATTTGATATCCGTTTTGGATATTGAGGGGTTAATCATCCTTTTGCTAATGGGTGCAATCCTCTGCTAATTATTACATTTACCGTTAAGAATTGTTGACTATAACTGAATTAGTTCTTTGTTAATTCAACTGTGTTTTTTAAAAGCGCTGCAGCGTTTTTTGTATTGCTTGTAAACTTATTGAAAGTAATTTCCAAGCTTGCTAGCTTCATTTCTAGTCTGTTTAAACATGTCTGATACAGAGGAATCTTGTTCATTTTATTCAAAAGCCGATGTGGAGCCCAATAGAAATATGTGTACCAATTGTATTGATATTACTTTGAATAAAAGTCAATCTGTACCGATAAAGAAATTATCACCAGACAACGAGGGGGAAGTTATGCCGTCTAACTCTCCTCACGTGTCAGTACCTTCGTCTCCCGCTCGGGAGATGCGTGAGATTGAGGCGCCAAGTACATCAAGGCACTTACAAATCACTTTACATGATATGGCTAATGTTATGAAAGAAGTATTATACAATATGCCCGAGTTAAGAGGCAAGCGCGATAGCTCTGGGTTAAGGACAGAGCGCGCCGATGACACGAGAGCCATGTCTGATACTGCGTCACAATTTGCAGAACATGAGGACGGAGAGCTTCATTCTGTGGGTGACTGTTCTGATTCGGGGAGACCGGATTCAGAAATTTCAAATTTTAAATTTAAGCTTGAGAACCTCCGCGTGTTGCTAGGGGAGGTGTTAGCAGCTCTGAATGATTGTGACACGGTGGCAATCCCAGAGAAATTGTGTAGGCTGGATAAATACTATGCGGTACCGGTGTGTACTGACGTTTTTCCTATACCAAAAAGGCTTACTGAAATTATTAGCAAGGAGTGGGATAAACTTGGTGTGCCCTTTTCCCCTCCTCCGATATTTAGAAAAATGTTCCCTATAAACGCCGCCACACGAGACTTATGGCAGACGGTCCCTAAGGTGGAGGGAGCAGTATCTACTTTAGCCAAGCGTACCACTATCCCGGTGGAGGATAGTTGTGCTTTCTCAGATCCAATGGATAAAAAATTAGAGGGTTACCTTAAGAAAATGTTTGTTCAACAAGGTTTTATATTACAGCCTCTTGCATGCATTGCGCCTGTCACTGCTGCAGCGGCATTCTGGTTTGAGTCTCTGGAAGAGGCGATTCGCACAGCACCATTGGATGAGACTTTGAGCAAGCTTAGAACGCTTAAGCTAGCTAATGCGTTTGTTTCGGATGCCGTAGTGCATTTAACCAAACTTACGGCTAAGAATTCCGGATTCGCCATACAGGCGCGCAGAGCGCTATGGCTTAAATCCTGGTCAGCAGATGTAACTTCTAAATCTAAACTATTGAATATTCCCTTCAAAGGGCAGACCTTATTCGGGCCCGGCTTGAAGGAAATTATTGCTGACATTACTGGAGGTAAGGATCACTCCCTTCCTCAAGACAGGGCCAAATCAAAGGCCAAACAGTCTAATTTTCGTGCCTTTCGTAATTTCAAGGCAGGAGCAGCATCAACTTCCTCCGCTCCAAAACAGGAAGGACCTACTGCTCGTTACAGACAAGGTTGGAAAGGCAACCAGTCATGGAACAAGGGCAAGCAGGCCAGAAAGCCTACTTCCGCCCCTAAGACAGCATGAAGACAGGGCCCCCTTTCCGGAGACGGATCTAGTGGGGGGCAGACTTTCTCTCTTTGCCCAGGCTTGGGCAAGAGATGTACAGGATCCCTGGACGTTGGAGATTATATCTCAGGGATACCTTCTGGATTTCAAAACTTCTCCTCCACAAGGGAGGTTTCATCTCTCAAGGTTATCAACAAACCTAGTAAAGAAAGAGGCATTTCTACAATGTGTACAAGACCTCTTAGTGATGGGAGTGATCCACCCAGTTCCGTGAACGGAACAAGGGCAAGGGTTTTACTCAAATCTGTTTGTGGTTCCCAAAAAAGAGGGAACCTTCAGACCAATCTTAGACTTAAAAATCTTAAACAAATTCCTAAGGGGTCCATTCGGACCATCCTACCCATGATCCAAGAGGGTCAATATATGACCACAGTGGATTTAAAGGATGCCTACCTTCACATACCGATTCACAAAGATCATTATCGGTACCTAAGGTTTGCCTTTCTAGACAGGCATTACCAGTTTGTAGCTCTTCCCTTCGGGTTAGCTACGGCTCCGAGAATTTTTACAAAGATTCTGGGTTCGCTTCTGGCGGTACTAAGACCGCGAGGCATTGCGGTGGCTCCGCACCTAGACGACATTCTGATACAAGCGTCAAGTTTTCAAAATGCAAAGTCTCATACAGAGATAGTTCTAGCATTTCTGAAGTCGCATGGGTGGAAAGTGAACATGGAAAAGAGTTCTCTGTTTCCACTCACAAGGGTCCCCTTCCTAGGGACTCTTATCGATTCTGTAGAGATGAAGATTTACCTGACGGAGTCCAGGTTATCAAAAATTCTAAATGCTTGCCGTGTCCTTCATTCCATTCCAAGCCTATCAGTAGCTCAGTGCATGGAAGTAATCGGCTTAATGGTCGTGGCAATGGACATAGTGCCATTTGCGCGCCTGCATCTCAGACCGCTGCAATTATGCATGCTAAGTCATTGGAATGGGGATTACTCAGATCTGTCCCCTTTACTGTATCTGGACCAGGAGACCAGGGATTCTCTTCTCTGGTGGTTGTCTCGGGTTCATCTGTCCAAAGGAATGACCTTTCGCAGACCAGATTGGACGATTGTAACAACAGATGCCAGCTTACTAGGCTGGGGCGCAGTCTGGAACTCCCTAAAGGCTCAGGGATCGTGGACTCAGGAGGAGAAACTCCTTCCAATAAACATTCTCGAATTAAGAGCAATATTCAATGCTCTCCTAGCTTGGCCTCAGTTAGCAACACTGAGGTTCATCAGGTTTCAGTCGGACAACATCACGACTGTAGCTTACATCAATCATCAAGGAGGAACCAGGAGTTCCCTAGCGATGTTAGAAGTCTCAAGGATAATTCGCTGGGCAGAGTCTCACTCTTGCCACCTGTCAGCGATCTACATCCCAGGCGTGGAGAACTGGGAGGCGGAATTTCTAAGTCGCCAGACTTTTCATCCGGGGGAGTGGGAACTTCATCCGGAGATATTTGCTCAACTAATTCTTCGTTGGGGCAAACCGGAACTGGATCTCATGGCATCTCGCCAGAATGCCAAGCTTCCGTGCTACGGATCCAGGTCCAGGGACCCGGGAGCGGTGCTGATAGATGCACTAGCAGCCCCTTGGGTTTTCAACATGGCTTATGTGTTTCCACCTTTTCCGCTACTGCCTCGACTGATTGCCAAGATCAAACAGGAGAGAGCATCAGTGATTCTGATAGCGCCTGCGTGGCCATGCAGGACCTGGTATGCAGACCTAGTGGACATGTCGTCCTGTCCACCATGGTCTCTGCCTCTGAGGCAGGACCTTCTAATTCAGGGTCCTTTCAACCATCCAAATCTAATTTCTCTGAGGCTGACTGTGTGGAGGTTGAACGCTTGATTCTATCGAAGCGTGGTTTCTCGGAGTCGGTTATTGATACATTAATACAGGCTCGGAAACCTGTGACCAGAAAAATTTACCATAAGATATGGCGTAAATATTTATATTGGTGTGAATCCAAGAGTTACTCATGGAGTAAGGTTAAGATTCCTAGGATATTGTCTTTTCTACAAGAGGGTTTAGAAAAGGGTTTATCCGCTAGTTCGCTAAAGGGACAGATTTCTGCTCTGTCTATTCTTTTACACAAGCGTCTGGCAGAGAATCCAGACGTCCAGGCTTTTTGTCAGGCTTTGGCCAGGATTAAGCCTGTGTTTAAGACTGTTGCTCCTCCGTGGAGCTTAAACTTGGTTCTGAAAGTTCTTCAGGGTGTTCCGTTTGAACAACTGTGCAGAAATGTGTGTAGCAAACAAAAAGATGTTAACAAAGAATATGCTCAACACAATGTACTAAAAACAATACTCTCCTTGTTAAATAAAGTGACCGCTGCCCTTCCTCAGTCTCTCCCCAAGGACTGTATAAGCAATAGACAAAACAAAATGGATGGCGCTGGTCTTGCAGAATGTTAAGTTTCTGATAATAGATAGAAATGGACTTGATGTGCAAGTTAAAATCTGTTGCAATAATGTGCAATATACTCACTCCTTAAGTAACGTGAGTCCTGCTTCTATGGTATATCCCTCTGTAATATGTCCCTCTCCAAAGGCAACAACAGGGAGGTTTTCAACAAAGGGCTGGAAAAGGATTGGAACCTCATCAGCAGTAAAATGAAACTTTAAATTGAAGAAACAAGTAGTAACTTACTTATCCAAAAAAGCAAGTCCGGCTCGTCACAGCGAAATGATTGCCAAGTAGTGAGATAAAAAATGTTTTATTGTAGCTCTACGCGTTTCAACGCTTAAGCGTCTTTTTCAAGAGCAATAAAAGACAATAAAAACAAGTAACAGTTTGTATGATGCTGTGACAAAGTAGCCGGCTTTTATACAAATGTATCCATGTTCCAATTTCCTGTCTGTGGCAGGAAATTGGACTCACATAATAGAAACAGAATAAAAAGTACAAATTCCTACTAAATGTTTAGGCCCAACCTTGTTTTTTAAAATGTTGAATCTTTTTATGTCGCTCATTTAACTTTTAAATATTAACTTTATATTAGGTTCGGCATAAACATGAACAATAAGAATAAAAGTGACCAATCAGTGAATTACTTAGCATTTTTATCCAATGAGGAGACAGAGTTAGATAAAGTCCCCATTCGAGTATTTCTTGAATTTCAGTTCCCTTTAAGGTCCGCTTAAAGTTCACGTGCTATTTTTAGCCAATCCCATGATGTTAGAAGATTTTCCGTGGATTTATGACGTCGTATGGGCTCGTTAGTCACGTGTTCTTTCTGACGAATCAGTGAGGACGTTTTTCCTTTGTGGCTTTAACCAAATATTCCGTTATAGGGAATTGCGATTATACATTTCTATGAATAGAAAATAGAACAGCGGCAGTATCCATTCTAAACACCAATACAATTGAAAATTATCTATGACAATTTTATATATAATTTGATAGTATGAGAAATATGTGCAAAGATGTTTTGCGCTGTGCGGACTTTAATGTATGTAAATACATGTGAATGAGAATTTAATTCTAATCACTAAATGGTACTTTCCAAAGTTTTCCTTCTATAAAGGATACTTTTACGGCAACCTTAAATTACATATAACTCAGTAACATCGACATTTATGCAATGGTATATCCAATAAAAATACTTTGCAAACACATTAAAGACTGTATTATCAATTTGGATCGTATGAAAAGGGAATTTAAAAAATTTCTCTTTATATTATTAAACCCTTTGAGGAAATTTAGAGAGGGCAACATTTATCCGTTCAACTCATATAGGGATAAAAAATATAGTGCCTTTATATTTTATCATAACCTTATAGCTTGCCTACGTTAAAAAATGAATGAAAAGTGAAGTTATGTGTGCTAGTTAAAGGTATTTCATATTTTATGTTACCTAATTTAAATATGAATACATTTGTGAAATAGATACAATTTTTTATGTAACCTTAATTTTGTGTTATCTAATTTAAATATAATGTGCTAAATACATTTAGTATAATAATACTAGTGGCGTTACTAATAAATTGGCTTTCTAAATTGTGTACAATAAGGAAACAAAAATAAAAATAAAATAAAATAAAAATAAAAATAAAAAATATTATTAATAAAAATGAAAAATATTGTGTAAACTCAATAAAGTGATATTATATGTGACTAAATAAATTACCTTAACAGTAGTAAATAATTACTTCATATATTAGAACCTTGTGTTAAAAGAATTCTCTATCCCTAATGGAATTAGTTTAAATAAAAGCTGCTATTCGAATATCTTTGTTGAGCCCCCAATGATTGTAAGTTCTTAGTGTGTGAATCCACCATAGTTCCCTCCTGTTTAACTCATCATCCAAATTCCCTCCTCTCCAATGAGTGGTTACCTTTTCTATCCCTATCCATGAAAAATTCTTAAAATCAAATTTAGTGCAAGTGTTGCAATGTGAAGGGACACCATGATCTTCATGCCTCTTCTCTATTTTGTTAAGGTGTTCTAAAATACGAGTCTTGAGAAATCTGGTTGTTTGTCCTAAATATTGGATCTGACAATTGCATTGTAATAGATAGATCACGTTCTGAGTCTTACATGTAATAAAATGTTTAATTATATAGGTCTTTCCCGTTACAGAGGAAGTAAAAGTTTTATGGGTTCTTTTTGTGTAATTGCATCCTTTACATTTTCCACAAGTATAGGATCCTTGTAAGTTAGATATACTCAAAGGTGGTTTGGGGGCCATGCCTTTAATTAAAGAAGGGGCCAACTTTTGTTTAAAATTACTACCTCTTCTATATGTGATCTGGGGTTTGTTGGGTATGATATTACTTAACAATTCGTCATTCTGTAAAATATGCCAGTGTTTTTTGATTATTTTATTGATTTGATGGTGCCCTGAATTAAAAGTTGTAACAAATCTGGGGAAGGAGGATTGTTGACTTATTGTAGTTTTATTTTTTGCCAAAATTAGATTGCGATCCTGATTTTTAATTAACTGTCTATCTATCTCAAGACTACTTGAAGAGTAGCCTTTTTGCAAAAATCTCTTTTTAAGTAATAATGATTGTTCTTCGTAATCTTCTATTTGATCACAATTTCTCCTGATGCGTTTGAATTGTCCTCTAGGAATAGCCTTTAACCATGATGGGTGGTGTTGACTGTCATGCTGGATGTATGTGTTTGCATCACATTCCTTGAAGTGTGTTTTCGTGTGTATATGTCCATCAACCGTTGTGATGGACAAATCTAAAAAAATAGCTTTGGTGTTATTTATTTCTGGGGTCAAAATGATATTCATATTGTTTTTGTTTAAATCATTAACAAATTGTTGGCAATTTTCTATATTTCCCCTCCAAATGCAGAGGACATCGTCGATGTACCTCCGCCATGTCACCAGGTTCGCCCCAGCCACGTCATTGGACCATACATATAGGTGTTCAAAATGGTCCATGTAAATATTGGCGTAGCTGGGGGCGAACCTGGTGCATATATCCAGCATGACAGTCAACACCACCCATCATGGTTAAAGGCTATTCCTAGAGGACAATTCAAACGCATCAGGAGAAATTGTGATCAAATAGAAGATTACGAAGAACAATCATTATTACTTAAAAAGAGATTTTTGCAAAAAGGCTACTCTTCAAGTAGTCTTGAGATAGATAGACAGTTAATTAAAAATCAGGATCGCAATCTAATTTTGGCAAAAAATAAAACTACAATAAATCAACAATCCTCCTTCCCCAGATTTGTTACAACTTTTAATTCAGGGCACCATCAAATCAATAAAATAATCAAAAAACACTGGCATATTTTACAGAATGACGAATTGTTAAGTAATATCATACCCAACAAACCCCAGATCACATATAGAAGAGGTAGTAATTTTAAACAAAAGTTGGCCCCTTCTTTAATTAAAGGCATGGCCCCCAAACCACCTTTGAGTATATCTAACTTACAAGGATTCTATACTTGTGGAAAATGTAAAGGATGCAATTACACAAAAAGAACCCATAAAACTTTTACTTCCTCTGTAACGGGAAAGACCTATATAATTAAACATTTTATTACATGTAAGACTCAGAACGTGATCTATCTATTACAATGCAATTGTCAGATCCAATATTTAGGACAAACAACCAGATTTCTCAAGACTCGTATTTTAGAACACCTTAACAAAATAGAGAAGAGGCATGAAGATCATGGTGTCCCTTCACATTGCAACACTTGCACTAAATTTGATTTTAAGAATTTTTCATGGATAGGGATAGAAAAGGTAACCACTCATTGGAGAGGAGGGAATTTGGATGATGAGTTAAACAGGAGGGAACTATGGTGGATTCACACACTAAGAACTTACAATCATTGGGGGCTCAACAAAGATATTCGAATAGCAGCTTTTATTTAAACTAATTCCATTAGGGATAGAGAATTCTTTTAACACAAGGTTCTAATATATGAAGTAATTATTTACTACTGTTAAGGTAATTTATTTAGTCACATATAATATCACTTTATTGAGTTTACACAATATTTTTCATTTTTATTAATAATATTTTTTATTTTTATTTTTATTTTATTTTATTTTTATTTTTGTTTCCTTATTGTACACAATTTAGAAAGCCAATTTATTAGTAACGCCACTAGTATTATTATACTAAATGTATTTAGCACATTATATTTAAATTAGATAACACAAAATTAAGGTTACATAAAAAATTGTATCTATTTCACAAATGTATTCATATTTAAATTAGGTAACATAAAATATGAAATACCTTTAACTAGCACACATAACTTCACTTTTCATTCATTTTTTAACGTAGGCAAGCTATAAGGTTATGATAAAATATAAAGGCACTATATTTTTTATCCCTATATGAGTTGAACGGATAAATGTTGCCCTCTCTAAATTTCCTCAAAGGGTTTAATAATATAAAGATAAATTTTTTAAATTCCCTTTTCATACGATCCAAATTGATAATACAGTCTTTAATGTGTTTGCAAAGTATTTTTATTGGATATACCATTGCATAAATGTCGATGTTACTGAGTTATATGTAATTTAAGGTTGCCGTAAAAGTATCCTTTATAGAAGGAAAACTTTGGAAAGTACCATTTAGTGATTAGAATTAAATTCTCATTCACATGTATTTACATACATTAAAGTCCGCACAGCGCAAAACATCTTTGCACATATTTCTCATACTATCAAATTATATATAAAATTGTCATAGATAATTTTCAATTGTATTGGTGTTTAGAATGGATACTGCCGCTGTTCTATTTTCTATTCATAGAAATGTATAATCGCAATTCCCTATAACGGAATATTTGGTTAAAGCCACAAAGGAAAAACGTCCTCACTGATTCGTCAGAAAGAACACGTGACTAACGAGCCCATACGACGTCATAAATCCACGGAAAATCTTCTAACATCATGGGATTGGCTAAAAATAGCACGTGAACTTTAAGCGGACCTTAAAGGGAACTGAAATTCAAGAAATACTCGAATGGGGACTTTATCTAACTCTGTCTCCTCATTGGATAAAAATGCTAAGTAATTCACTGATTGGTCACTTTTATTCTTATTGTTCATGTTTATGCCGAACCTAATATAAAGTTAATATTTAAAAGTTAAATGAGCGACATAAAAAGATTCAACATTTTAAAAAACAAGGTTGGGCCTAAACATTTAGTAGGAATTTGTACTTTTTATTCTGTTTCTATTATGTGAGTCCAATTTCCTGCCACAGACAGGAAATTGGAACATGGATACATTTGTATAAAAGCCGGCTACTTTGTCACAGCATCATACAAACTGTTACTTGTTTTTATTGTCTTTTATTGCTCTTGAAAAAGACGCTTAAGCGTTGAAACGCGTAGAGCTACAATAAAACATTTTTTATCTCACTACTTGGCAATCATTTCGCTGTGACGAGCCGGACTTGCTTTTTTGGATAAGTAAGTTACTACTTGTTTCTTCAATTTAAAGTTTCATTTTACTGCTGATGAGGTTCCAATCCTTTTCCAGCCCTTTGTTGAAAACCTCCCTGTTGTTGCCTTTGGAGAGGGACATATTACAGAGGGATATACCATAGAAGCAGGACTCACGTTACTTAAGGAGTGAGTATATTGCACATTATTGCAACAGATTTTAACTTGCACATCAAGTCCATTTCTATCTATTATCAGAAACTTAACATTCTGCAAGACCAGCGCCATCCATTTCGTTTTGTCTATTGTTCCGTTTGAACCCCTTCATTCCATTGATATTAAGCTTTTATCTTGGAAAGTTCTGTTTTTGATGGCTATTTCCTCGGCTCGAAGAGTCTCTGAGTTATCTGCCTTACATTGTGATTCTCCTTATCTGATCTTTCATTCAGACAAGGTAGTCTTGCGTACTAAACCTGGGTTTTTACCTAAGGTTGTTTCTAACAGGAATATCAATCAAGAGATTGTTGTTCCATCATTATGTCCTAATCCTTCTTCAAAGAAGGAACGTCTTTTGCATAATCTAGACGTGGTCCGTGCCCTGAAGTTTTACTTACAGGCAACTAAAGATTTTTGGCAAACTTCTTCTCTGTTTGTCGTTTACTCTGGACAGAGGAGAGGTCAAAAGGCTTCGGCTACCTCTCTCTCTTTTTGGCTTCGTAGCATAATACGTTTAGCCTATGAGACTGCTGGACAGCAGCCTCCTCAAAGAATTACAGCTCATTCCACTAGAGCTGTGGCTTCCACCTGGGCCTTTAAGAATGAGGCCTCTGTTGAACAGATTTGCAAGGCTGCAACTTGGTCTTCACTTCATACTTTTTCCAAATTTTACAAATTTGACACTTTTGCTTCTTCGGAGGCTGTTTTTGGGAGAAAGGTTCTACAGGCAGTGGTTCCTTCTGTGTAATGTTCCTGCCTTGTCCCTCCCATCATCCGTGTACTTTAGCTTTGGTATTGGTATCCCATAAGTAATGGATGACCCGTGGACTGAACACACTTAACAAGAGAAAACATAATTTATGCTTACCTGATAAATTTATTTCTCTTGTAGTGTGTTCAGTCCACGGCCCGCCCTGTCTTTTTTGAGGCAGGTTCTAAATTTTAAATTATAACTCCAGTCACCACTGCACCCTATAGTTTCTCCTTTCTCGTCTTGTTTCGGTCGAATGACTGGATATGACGTGAGGGGAGGAGCTATATAGCAGCTCTGCTTGGGTGATCCTCTTGCAACTTCCTGTTGGGAAGGAGAATATATCCCATAAGTAATGGATGACCCGTGGACTGAACACACTACAAGAGAAATAAATTTATCAGGTAAGCATAAATTATGTTTTTTCCAACCGTTAGTTAACGTGTTTGTGCTCCCTCTTAGGTGCGCTATCTGTAGATCAGATGTGTTGCCTTTGTATCATAGTGCTTTATCCTGCATGTCGGATTGGTGCGCTTTGGCCTAGTAGTTTTTTTAAAAAGAGCTGCTTTTGGAGGGGGTAAGTATTTTTCCCTTTCTTCAAGAGCTCTTTATGGGGATATAACTGTTTTCCTTTTTTAATGCACATAACTAGTTTTGCTGTTTTCTGCTGTTATAAAGCCTTTTGTTTCTGTCTATAAATCTACTTTAGAAGCTGAGTCTTTTAAACTTTTTTTATCAGTTACATGTGTTTATTGAAAGCAGGCTGAGGCATAACCTCCTAGCATATTTATACTTCACATGTTTAAATGTTTTAATAAGTGTTTACCATTCTATTGCTGCTCTTGCTTCTAAAGTGTTATTGCTCTTTTTGTTTGTTCCTTAAAGATTTTGCCTGGCGCTAAGGACTTAAAGGGATAGTCTAGTCAAAATTAAACTTTCATGATTTTGAATAGAGCATGCAACTTTCTAAATTACTCCTATTATCAATTTTTCTTCGTTCTCTTGGTATCATTTATTTGAAAAAGCAAGAATGTAAGCTTAGGAGCCAACCCATTTTTGGTTCAGCACCTGGGTAGCACTTCCTTGTTGGTGGCTACATTTGGACACAAATCGGCAAGCACCAAGGGCTCGATTTATCAAGCTGGGGGGGGGGGGCAGAAATCTGCTGCTGGAATTGAAGATTGCGCGCAAGCGCTATTTTGCGCTTGCTTGCTATGCAACCCGTGCACAGCCAATCACGCACGGGCAGGAGCTGTCAATCTTTCTGGTCTGACAAGACCGGGCAGATTGAAATTTTCCACCTAAGAGGTGCAGAAGGGTCTTGGAAGCAGCGGTCTATTTTGAGAACCTGCAGTCGTAGGCAGGAGAAGAGCTTGGATAAATTAAGCCCCAAGAGAACAAAGAACATTTTATAATAGGAGTAAATTAGAAAGTTACTTTAAATTGTATGCTCTATCTGATTCACGAACGTTTAATTTTGACTAGACTATCCCTTTAAATATTCACTCTACAGTTTCTGGTATGTTGGCAGCTATGCCACCTTCAAATAAGCATAAAAGGACAGTTAATAATTTAACTTTTACTAGCTCTAAGCCTATTGAGGTTACTGTTTCTGTTTTATAAATTTTGCTAAATCCTCAGAGTGGAGGTGTTCTTGACCATCAGGGGCTTCCAAAGACGACCTCTTTTTCTGTTTAAAGTTGAACTTATTTGTTCACTTTTAAAGAGACTTTGTTTACTTTAGAAGTTTAGGATCCTAAAGTAGCTGAGTTTAAGTCTGTTATTTGTTTAAACTTAATTTATATTCCTATGGTTAAATTTACTACTTTGTTCACTTTTAAAGAGACTTTGTTTACTTTAGAAGTTTAGGATCCTAAAGTAGCTGAGTTTAAGTCTGTTATTTGTTTAAACTTAATTTATATTCCTATGGTTAAATTTACTACTTTCTCTTTTTTTTCCCTTTTTCTCTCCTGTCCCTGATACTGGTTCTGAGATAGTTTCCAAGAAGTGGCTAAGCAAGGTAAACGTTTTAATTCTTCAACAAGGTTTAAGAAAGTGTATACTTTGCGTCTTATAATATTGAACGTTGGGAAACTGTTCCTGAAGTTGATAGGGCCTTTTTCTACCTTTTGGATAAGTGGACTTTCTTTCATGTAATTGGCATGAGTCCATGAGCTAGTGATGTATCGGATATACAATCCTACCAGGAGGGGCAAAGTTTTCCAAACCTCAAAATGCCTATAAATACACCCCTCACCACACCCACAATTAAGTTTTACAAACTTTGCCTCCTATGGAGGTGGTGAAGGAAGTTTGTGCTTGATTTTTTTATGATTTCTTCTATAAGCGCTTCTAAGAATTCTGAAGCCCAATTACTCTGAGTACAGTGTTTGTCAGAGGGATGTGAAGAGAGTAACACCTATTGATTTCATGGTTACCCTCGCGGGAAATCTTTTCAAGGGTTCTCTGTTATCGGTCGTAGGGATTCATCTCCTACCTCCCTTTTCAGATCGACAATATACTCTGATATACCATTACCTCTGCTGATAGCCAAAACAGTACTGAAAACTATCTGCTATATGTGGATGGGTGTCTTTCAGTAAGTATGTATCATTATTTAATACACTCTCAGCTATGGTTTGGCGCTTTATGTATTTATATATAGTTTTAAATATATGTATTTTACTTATATTTGCCATGAGTCAGGTCTATGTGTATTTCCCTTTGCAATCCAGCAGTTTCGTTATGGGAATCATGTATTACCTGGGGTATAGTCTTTTATCCAATTTGACTTGTTTTTTCTTTAAAATTTGCGGGCAAATTAGACTTGCGAGGGCGCAAAATGCTGTTTATTGTGTCATTCTTGGCGCAATCATTTTTTTTGGCGCGAATGTGCGTCTGTGATGACGCAAGTTAGACATTTCTGCGTCTTAGTTAATGGCAGGTTGTTTGGCACGAAATTGTGTTTGTTATGACGTGGGTTGCGTCATTTCCGGATGTTTGTTGGCGCCAAAATTTTTCTCAACTTCCTTGTGCGTCGTGCTTCATTCTTGGCGCCAAAAAAGTTTTCTTTTTTACTCCATTTTCTATATGCTCCTTGCTTTCTTTATGTTCAGAGGGCTATTTGCTTTTTTTTGTCAATTTTAGCATTTGCATTTTTCCCCATTCCTGAATCTGCTATATGTGGAAATAAAGTATTTCTATTTAAATGTTATTTATTCTTTTACATTTTACAAAATGTCTCAATCTGATCCTGTCTCAGGAGCTGCTGTAGGAACCATGCTGCCTGAACACCGTTCTACCAAATCTAAGTGTATCTGTTGTAAGCTAGTGGAGATTTAATCTCCAGCTGTAATATGTAACAGTTGTCATGACAAGCTTTTGCATGCAGAAAATGTTTCTATTAGTGCTAGTACAGTATATGTTGTTCCTTCAACATCTAAAGTACATGATATCCCTGTTGATATGAAAAATTATATTGCTGATGCGATACAGAAGGCTATGGCTGCTATACCGCCTTCGAATAAACGTAAAAGGTCTTTTAAATCCTCTCATAATACTGATGAAATTTTTAATGACCGACAACAACATACTGATATATCCACTTCTGATGAGGATCTCTATGATTCAGAATATCCTACTTCAGACATTGATACTGATAAATCATCTTATCTTTTTAAGATTGAGTATATTCGTTCTTTGTTAAAAGAAGTGTTGATAACTTTGGATATTGAGGAGTCTGGTCCTCTTGATAATAAATTCAGTAAACATTTATATTCTGTTTATAAACCTCCTGTGATTACTCCAGAGGTTTTTCCTGTTCCTGATGCTATTTCTTATGTGATTGCTAAGGAATGGTCTAAGCTTGGTACTTCTTTTGTTCCTTCTTCAAGGTTTAAAAAGTTGTATCCTTTGCCAGTAGCAAAGTTAGAGTTTTGGGGAAAAGTCCCTAAGGTTGATGGGGCAATTTCTATTCTTGCTAAGGAAAATTGAATCTTATCTAAGGAAAGCTTATTTACATTCTGGCTATATTCTTAGACCTGCCATTTTTATGGCTGATGTTGCGGCTGCATCAACTTTTTGATTGGATAGCTTAGCACATCGGGAAAAAGATTCTGATTTGTATAGCATTGTGCGTTTGCTTCAACATGCTAATCATTTTATCTGTGATGATATTTTTGATGTTAAGTCTTTGGCTATTTTAGCTAGAAGAGCTTTATGGCTCAAATCATGCAATGCTGACATGGTATCTAAGTCTAGGTTACTATCTCTATCATTCCAGGGTAATAATTTGTTTGGTTCCCAGTTGGATTCTATTATTTCCACTATTACTGGGGGAAGGGAGTTTTTTTGCCCCAAGATAAAAAGTCAAAGGGCAAATCTAAAGCTTCTAATCGGTTTCGTTCCTTTCGTCAGAATAGAGAACAGAAAACCACTCATTCCCCGAAGGACTCTGGCTCCAATTGGAAGCCATCTTCGAGTTGGAATAAATCCAAGCCTAATAAGAAACCAAAGCCAGCCCCCAAGACTGCATGAAGGTGCGGCCCTCAATCCAGTTTTGCTGATGGGGGGCAGATTGAAATTATTTCAAGACATTTGGGCAGGTTCCGTTCAGAATCATTGGATTCAGAATATTGTCTCTCAGGGGTATCAAATACGTTTCAGAATAAGACCTCCTGTGAGAAGATTTTTTTTCTCTCTCTCTCATGTTCCAACAAATCCTGTGAAAGCTCAGGCCTTTCTGAAGTGTGTTTCAGATCTAGAGCTTTCAGGAGTAATTGTACCAGTTCCACTTCTGGAACAGGGTCTGAGTTTTTATTCAAATCTATTCATTGTCCTGAAGAAAGAAAAATCATTCAGACCAGTTCTGGATCTGATGGTTTTTAAATCATTTTGTAAGGGTCCCAACTTTCAAGATGGTGACTATAAGGACTATTCTGCTTTTTTGTTCAGCAAGGTCATTACATGTCCTCAGACTTACTTACAGGATGCGTATCTTCACATTCCGATTCATCCAGACCACTATCGGTTTCTGAGATTCTCTTTTCTAGACAAGCATTACCAATTTGTTGCTCTTCCATTTGGCCTAGCAACAGCTCCAAGAATCTTTTCAAAGGTTCTCGGTGCCCTTCTGTCTGTAATCAGAGAGCAGGGTATTGCAGTGTTTCTTTATTCGGACGATATCTTGGTACTTGCTCAATCTTTTCATTTAGCAGAATCTCACACGAATCAACTTGTGTTGTTTCTTCAAAGACATGGTTGGAGGATCAATTTACCAAAGAGTTTGATTACTCAGACAAGGGTCACCTTTTTTTTAGGTTTCCAGATAGATTCAGTGTCCATGACTCTGTCTTTAACAGACAAGAGAAGAATGAAATCGGTTTCTGCCTGTCAAAACCTTCAATCTCGATCATTCCCTTGAATGTGTGCATGGAAATTTTAGGTCTCATGACTGCAGCATCGGACGCAATCCCCTTTGCTCGTTTTCATATGAGACCTCTGCAGCTTTGCATGCTGAAACAATGGTGCAGGGATTATACTCGGATATCACAGTTGCTATACTTTAATCCCAACATTCAACACTCTCTGTCCTGGTGGTTGGACCATCATCGGATTCTTCAAGGGGCCTCTTTTGTTCGTCCTTCCTGAACTGTGATTTCAACAGATGCAAGTCTCACAGATTGGGGAGCTGTCTGGGGGTCTCTGACAGCACAAGGGGTTTAGTATACTCAAAATGCGAGGTTACCAATCAATATTTTAGAACTCCGTGCTATTTTCAGGGCTCTTCAGGCTTGGCCTCTACTAAAGAGAGAATCATTTATTAGTTTTCAGACTGACAATATCACAACTGTGGCATATATCAATCATCAGGGTGGGACTCACAGTCCTTTAGCAATGAAAGAAGTATCTCAAATACTTTCTTGGGCGGAATCCAACTTCTAATTTCTGCGATACATATCCCAGGTGTAGACAATTGGGAAACATATTATCTCAGCCGTCAGACTTTACATCCAGGTGAGTGGTCTCTCTATCCAGATGTATTTTGGCAGATTGTACAGATGTTGGGTCTTCCAGAAATAGATCTCATGGCGTCCCATCTAAACAAGAATCTTCCCAGGTATCTTTCCAGGTCTAGGGATCCTCAGGCGGAGATGGTAGATGCGTTGACAGTTCCTTGGCCATACCAACCAGCTTACATCTTTCCGCCTATAGTTCTTCCAAGGGTGATCTCCAAGCATGTGTTTCTGATAGCACCAGCATGGCCTCACAGATTTTGGTTTGCGGATCTTGTCCGGATGTCCAGTTGCCAACCTTTTCCACTTCCTTTAAGACCAGACCTTCTGTCTCAAGGGCCATTTTTCCATCAGGATCTCAAATCGCTAAATTTGAAGGTATGGAAATTGAACGCTTAGTGCTTAGTCATAGAGGTTTCTCTGACCCAGTGATTAATACTATGCTACAGGCTCGTAAGTCTGTTTCAAGGAAAATTTATTATCGGGTTTGGAAAAACCTATATTTCATGCTGTTCTTCTCATAAATTCTCTTGGCATTCTTTTAGAATTCCTAGAATTTTACAGTTTCTTCAGGATGGTTTGGATAAAGGTTTGTCTGCAAGTACTTTGAAGGGACAAATCTCTGCTCTTTCTGTTTTATTTCATAGAAAGATTGCTGCGCTTCCTGATATTCACTGTTTTGTTCAGGCTTTGGTTTGTATCAAGCCTGTTGTTAAATCAATCTCTCTTCCTTGGAGTCTTAATTTGGTTTTGAAGGCTTTGCAGGCTCCTCCTTTTGAGCCTATGCATTCTTTGGATATTAAACTACTTTCTTTTCTCTGCTTGAAGAGTTTCTGAATTGACTGCTCTCTCTTGTGAGTCTCCTTTTCTGCTTTTCCATCAGGATAAGGCTGTTTTGCGGACTTCGTTTTAAATTTCTTCCTAAGGTTGTGAATTCTAACAACCATTAGTAGGGAAATTGTTGTTCCTTCCTTGTGTCCTAATCCTAAGAATACTCTTCAAAGATCTTTAGATTCTTTGGATGTTGTAAGGGCTTTGAAATATGTCGAAGCTAATAAAGATTTTAGGAAGACTTCTAGTCTATTTGTTGTTTTTTCTGGTCCTAGGAAAGGCCATTTCTTTGGCATCTTGGTTAAAGCTTTTGATTCACAAGGCTTATTTGGAGGCGGGGCTGTCTCCTCCTCAGAGAATTACAGCTCATTCTACTAGACCAGACGCCACTTCTTGGGATTTAAAGAATGAAGCTTCGGTTGATCAGATTTTCAAAGCGGCAACTTGTTCTTCTTTGCATACATTTACAAAATGTTACAATTTTGATGTATTTGCTTCTTCTGTATTTGCTTCTTCTAAAAAAAAGTTCTTCAGGCAGCTGTTTCAGTTTGATTCTTCTGCTTATGATTTTAAAAAAAAATTATTGTAATTTTATGTGAAATTTATGAGAAAAACTTAATAATTTTTGTGTGGATTTAATTTTTTCAGTGGAAATAGCTGTTATTTTATCCCTCCCTTTCTAGTGACTCTTCTGTGGACTTCATCTTGGGTATTTCTATCTCATACGCCACTAGCTCATGGACTCTTGCCAATTACATGAAAGAAAACATAATTTATGTAAGAACTTACCTGATAAATTCATTTCTTTCATATTGGCAAGTCCATGAGGCCCACCCTTTTTTTGGTGGTTATGATTTTTGTATAAAAGCACAATTATTTTTCCAGTCCTCTTTTTGTATGCTTTTTTACTCATTATTTTATCACCCCACTACTTGGCTATTCGTTAAACTGAATTGTGGGTGTGGTGACGGGGTGTATTTATAGGCATTTTGAGGTTTGGGAAACTTTACCCCTCCTGGTAGGATTGTATATCCCATACGTCACTAGCTCATGAACTCTTGCCAATATGAAAGAAATTAATTTATCAGTTAAGTTCTTACATAAATTATGTTTTTTTCCCATTGGGTTCTTCCTTTTTTAGTCACTTTAGATTGGAAGTTAGAATCCTTTCATAGGAGGGTTTTATTTATATTTTTAGGCCTGCAGTTTTTATTGCTAGTGTGGCTGTCGTTTTTTTCTATTTTAGTCTGCTGATATGGTTTATAAATCCAGGTTTATCTCTCTCTTTTCAGGGAAATATGTTGTTTTATCTCTTATGTGACTGGTGGCTAGAAAGCTTTTCTTCTTCAGGAAAAGAGTCCAAGGGCTAATCCTGAGCTTCTACTGTTTTCACCCTTTTCTTTAAAACAGAAAACTTAAGTCCGTTTTTTTTCCTCTCAGTAACAAGGTTTCTTTGTCTCTACCTGGAAGTTCGATCTGGATCAAGTCTAAGCAAACCCAAAAAATCTACTCCATTTTTCAATCATGCATAAAGGTATGGCCCCCAATCCAGAAGTTTTTGCATGGGCAGGTTGTGCCTTTTTAAGGATGCTTAGTTTACAGTCTGTTCATGATCCTTGGGTTTGAAGTATAGTTTCTCAGGGTTAGGCTCAGAATTAGGCCTTTCATAGGAAGGTTATTCTGTCCTCTTTGGATTGTGATCTCTTCAGATGCAAGTCTTTCATGTTGGGGGGCATCTGGTGGTCTCTGAGGGTACAAGTGGTTTGGTTTCCTCAAGAGGCGAGGTTGCCTATTGAAGTTATAGTACTCCATGAAATTTTCAGAATCCTTTGGCCAGGCCTCTGACTGAAAAAGGAGATAAAACTCCCTTTTCAACAGAAAATGACACAAAAGTGGCCTAATCATTAGGAGGCAACAAGTATCTTGATTTCTTTCCTGAGCAGAAGCCAATTGTTGCTTGATTTCTGCAGTTCATGTTCCAGTAGTGCACAACTAGAAAACAGTTTTTCCTCAGTTGCCAGTCACTGCAGCCAGGGAAATGGTCTCTCTTTTTCTTTTTTTTTCTTTATGTTTTCTGTCAGATAGTGGATCTTTGGGGTCTCCTAGAAATAGATCTGGTGTTTTTTTTCCCGATTGATAAATAAACGTCTAAGATTCTATGAGAGGTCCAGGGAACCTCAGAGTTTGCGTTTACTTTGAAAGCTTCATGGTTGTTTCTGCTAGCTTATGTTTTTCCTCCTCTGATTCTGTTTCCCAGGGTGATTACCTAGATCAGGCTGGTATCCTGATTGCTTTAGTTTGGCCTCACATGGTGTGGTATGCAGATCTGGTTCAGATATCCACTTGCCCTCCTAGGTTTTTTCCTCTGCGTTCGAGGCTTTTTTGTCTCAAGGACCGTTTATTCCATCAGGATCTTGATTCTCTTAGCTTAATGGTGTAGTGATGGAGTGAATAGTCCTCAGGCAGAGAGGCTTCTCTTATTCTGTTGTGGAGACTTTGATGCAGGTCTGCAAGCCTGTGACTAGGATGATTTATCATTAGATATTCAGAAAAAAACATGTAGCTGTATGTATAGGAAGTATTTGAAAGTGCTAAACCTTTATAATCACCACTAGAACATCCCTTTAGAACTTCAAAAGCCAAAAGAAACTTTTTATATATATATATATATATATATATATATATATATATATATATATATATATATATATATATACACACACACAAAAAGAAACACAAAAACATAGAAACACCCAGAGTCATATGAATGTGCAAGTAAAACTTAACATTTATTTCAAGTTCAAGGTAAAAAGTCACAGACCTGGATGAGGCA
The DNA here is from genome assembly GCF_027579735.1 of Bombina bombina. Classification (NCBI taxonomy): domain Eukaryota; kingdom Metazoa; phylum Chordata; class Amphibia; order Anura; family Bombinatoridae; genus Bombina; species Bombina bombina. Next base: position 753,025,815 of record NC_069503.1, read on the forward strand.
GTTTGTCATAGAGTGAAAGCGAGATACCCCTCTCGAGTCAACTGACGCGTTTTGCCAAGGCTTTATCAAAGGTGACACCTTTGCAGGTGGGACAGCCTTTACCTAGATGGTTAAGTGCTCTTCTTTTTTTTTTCTAGATCAGTTTCCACTTCATGTGCTTTTTAGAATGTGGCTTTTGTTGATCATTTCACAATAGCTTCCTGGTCTTTTTTGTATTTTTTCTAAATTCTTGATGCTTTTTTTGCTTCTTCTACGGCAGCCTTTGGTAGGAAACCCATCATGCAGGAATATTTTTTTATTTTGCCTGTAGACCATTTTAATTGCCTATTACCCTGTTTTTTGGGGTTCTTTTTAGGTTGAGGATTTTGTTTCACGAAGAAAAATATGTTATTTATATCCCATCCTTATTTTTCATTACTCGTGGACTCCACAGCTTGGGTATTGGGTATGTATATTCTGATGTTTCGCGGGGATCCGAATGTGGAAGTAAGCAGCCGCTTGTTCCCTTCGGATATTTTCGTAGCCGGTAAAAGATTCCCACTCTAAGATTAGAGTGGAAATCTTTTACAGGAATCAATCCGGCTATGAAAATATCCTAAGGGAACGAGCGGCTGCCTACTTCCGCATTTGGATCCTCACAAAGGAAAAAAATGCACATTAGTTCCCAGAAATAATTGCTCGTTGACTTTCATCACCTCTATGAAAGAAAACATAATTTAGGCTTACCTGATAAATTAATTTGTTTCATGGTGGTGAAAGTCCAGAAGACCCCATGCTGTTTTTTTGGTGTTTATTTTTGCACACATCTTTTTTCCCTGCTCCTATTTTGCTCTTATTACCTTTTCCTAACTATTTTGATTGGCTATACATCAGACTGATCTACCAGTCTGAATCTAGGGGTTTGGGAATCTTTGCCCCCTTCTCGTGGCAGGGAAGAGTAATTCCCAGAAGTAATGGATCAGGGACTCACACTATCATGAAATAAATTAAATTATCATAAATTGTGTTATATCTGTGTGTGTGTGTGTGTGTGTGTATATTCTGGCTGGTTCCCAACATTGACATTATATTTATTTGTCAACCTATGGAAAAAGGGACAGTCAACATTATCTGTTTTGCTAACATGAAGCTCCCTTGCAATAACCTTTTGATCTGATACTTTCTGGTAAATCTAACACACGCTTTGGTTTTTTCTTTAGATGTGCCACTGTCTAAGACTGGTGATATAACTAATCAGATACTATACCACCCGCCCTATAGGTTCTAACTAGTGGCCACACCCATAGCTCAGAGTTAGAGGCTACAATCTTTTTGATGAGAGATTGTGCTTGCACAGTAGTATTCACAGTGACCTGTCACAAATCACATAGCTTCTAAATAGACAAACGACTGTACTATCTTCTGAGCCACAACATTTCAATGTACGAAACAGATCACCACCAAGGTACCCTCTACATTTCAAAACAGGTTGCAAAGCTTGGGAGCCGGCCATTTTTGGTTCAGCACCTAGGTTGCGATTGCTGAATGGTGGCTAAATGTAGCCACCAATAAGCAAGCACTATCCAGGGTGCTAAACCTAAAATGGGCCTGGTCCTAAGCTTTACATTCCAGCTTTTAAAAAATATAGCAAGAGAACGAAGAAAAAATTATATTAGGACTAAATTAGAAAGTTGCTTAAAATCACATGCTCTATCTAAATCATGAAAGAGAAAATGTGGGTTTAGTATCCCCTTAAGAATGGAGTTCTAAACCTTATTGATCTCATGCTGTATTTTGGGGATCAAATTCTCTCCTCACACTTAAAGAAACATTAAAAAAATCAGAAAAAGGGAAAAAAGGGGGATTTACCAGCGCTTGTAACCCAGTTAAAATAATTAATTACGATTTATATAAAATTAATACAAGATCAAAAAACATACCAAATCCATTTCAAAACAATATAAAAATATCAATACAGTATAAAAAAAATTCTATAAATAATCTGCTGTAAAAAATATAAGTACAATTCAGGGGTTAAAATAAGTAAACAATGTCCACTTTTAAAATTGTGATCAATGATAATCTCACCAGTAACCAATAGTACAGGTGAAGGGTCCTAATTACAGATCCTGGTGCTGCTTTTTCACCAAAGGTGTTCTTCAAACCGTCTGGAGTATGGTAGAAGCCGAAATTCTAACAAGAAAAGAGCGCAACCAGAATCGAGTGTAGTGTTTAAATATCAAAGAATATAACGCTACTAAGTTGCACTTACAATGTTGAAAAATGTTAATCCATTTGTGGATGAATTAAAACTTTTTCAACATTGTAAGTGCAATTTAATAGCGTTGTATTATTTGAATTTTGGCATAAACAATTAGAAGTGTATTTTACAGATGCAGAAACTTTAACACTGCAATACTTCATTTTAAAGCTAAACTGTTTTTAGATTTAAACCCTTAACTCAAACTATTATAAAAAAAACTGTGTTAAATATCATTCTGTGCTGAATAAAAGACCTTTGCTAATGCCAGTAAACACCTGCAGGGACTTTTCTGATGCTAGGGTCACAAATATCGCTACTTTCAGCGCATGTCACAGTATCCTGAATGCCAGCAACTTCAAAAGGAGCCTCAGCTGTGATATCCTTAGCGCAGGTCTCTAAATCCCAATAGCTATCATCAGGGCCGCCACTAGAAATTTTGGGGCCCCTGACTTAACCATTGATCAGGCCCCCCCCCCTCCTTTGACATGTGCAATTTTTGACCAAGTGACTAAAACGTATATGCACTTTATTCTTAAGTGTCTATTTAAACTTGGAAATGTTGTAAAGGTAGTAACATACATTGAAACACACACGCACACTCACACATAAGGATTCACATATAGACAATCTAGCAAACACGCAAAGAAACTCAGACACAGACACCCAAACAGACACTTAGCACTTGTTTACATTGACCTGACATGTAATGAGGTAAACTACAGTTTTGTAAAAAAAGGAGATTTAGAAAACAAAATATGGAGTTCTGATTATCTTTTTGTAAAGGAAGATGCCAACTAAATGATGACAACAGCATGCAGTGGCTGAAAGGAAGGGCCCTGAACTGCCTAAACAATAATTTAAAGGTTAAATGGTAGATTGGTGACTTCCGGAAAGGTCTCAGTCTCAAAGTCTGTAGAAAGATGTGAATAATCAGTAGTAAGGTCAAAATGTCCTAAAAAGGAACAGACAATGGACACACACACACACACAAACTCAAACTTGCACATACACCCAAGGAAACACCAACAGAGACAGCCTCAGAAAACACACAAGACATACACACACACACACAGAGACACCCATAGAAAAACAGAAAGACATACATACACACCCTCACTGAGACATCCACAGAAAACACACAAAGACATACACACACCCTCACAGAGACACCCACAGAAAACACAGACATATATACACACACAAACACACCCTCACAGAGACATCCACAGAACAGACACACACCCACCCTCACAGAGGCATCCAGAGAAAATACACAAAGACAAACACACGCCCACCCTCACAGGGACACCCATAGAAAAAGCTCAAAGACATATGCACACACCCTCACAGACATCCACAGAAAATGCACAAAGACATACGCACCCACCCTCACAGAGAAACCAACAGAAAAAAATACATACACACTCATAGAGACACAAACCAAAGCACAAAGACATAAACACAGACACCCACAGAAACACTCACAGGAGGAAACATTTATGCACCTTGCATCCCCTAAATCAACAGTGTGTGACATGCATGATAAAAAAAAATGCAGAAATTAAGAGATCACTTTTTAAAGAATCATATTTGTAAATGTGCAAACAAAAATAATTCTGTGAATTCAAAATTGTACATTAATGATCTGGGTAGATGGCTAGATGAAGAAAAGTACTTTTAAAAGGTTGACATGTTTTCCCCAACCAAGAGCACCACTTCAAATATAGTGTACAAATGTTCCCATCTGTCAGCTGTACTTGTGGAGTTTGAAAATGCTTTTCTCTATATGGTCTTGGTGGAACCATAAACTGTGGTACTCATACCATTAGATCTGGTTAAATGCAGGATTTAAGCTTGTTGGTATGAATTTCAAAATTAAGTCAGCTGTAGAGTAAACTGAACAGTTTTAAGTTAACCTGTCTCATTTCCAACATTGAGCAATCTTAGTCTGAGAGTATAACATGTTATGCAGATGTAAAAATCCTGTATCTGGAAAGTCCTTGCATAAAGGGGCAGTAAACTGGAATGTAATATATATCATTTGTGTATTGAGGAGGAAACATTTCTGCATGGTTTTAAATATAGAATTTCTACAGCATTGTCAAATAATCATAAATACACTGCTGCTAAAAAAAATGTGTTTTTATGGACCCCTGGCCCCACCATACAACTACTACCACACTGAAGTTACAATCTTAAATTGCACAAAGAAATAAAAAACATTTGCTAAGTAATTCCTTCCTCCTCTGCAAATGAAAGTGATCAGCCGTCTGACTCAGGCACACACTCTACAAACAAAGTGCCAAGTCTGTCTCACACTGTGCATAGCGGTTTAGTGCACACTCAGAAATCCTCTCAAATGCTAATACTTTACTCCTTGTAATAACATTTCCCATGCTCAATTAGCACTTTGCTGTAGTACCCACTGGTGGCTGCCAAAATGTAAAAAAAAAAAATTTTTTTTTTTTAGTTCTTGCCTCATGGGGCCACCCTAGCCCATTGGGCCCCTGACAGGAGTCACCCCTGTCACCCCCTGATGGCGGCCCTGGCTATCATCTTCAGTGAGAGCCACAGAGCACTCTTCTTAAGCCACCCCATTAACCTCAGTACTGCAAATCCTCCCAGTATAACAAGCAGCCAAAACAACTGACCATGCTAAGCACCTTCTTCTTAGAGTGTCCAGAGCTGCATGCAGAAAGCAGAGCCTGACAGTGCCCATGCTTTATACATGTAATGGTTCCTAGATGTGTGAAACCATACCTGCAGCTGTTATAGAGCCGCCATAGGACTAGTGCTAGAGAGCTTGCTTTATGCATGTAATGGTTCCCAGATGTGTGAAACCATACCTGCAGCTGTTATAGAGCCGCCATAGGACTAGTGCTAGAGAGCTTGCTTTATGCATGTAATGGTTCCCAGATGTGTGAAACCATACCTGTAGCTGTTATAGAGCCGCCATAGGACTAGTGCTAGAGAGCTTGCTTTATGCATGTAATGGTTCCTAGATGTGTGAAACCATACCTGCAGCTGTTATAGAGCCGCCATAGGACTAGTGCTAGAGAGCTTGCTTTATGCATGTAATGGTTCCCAGATGTGTGAAACCATACCTGCAGCTGTTATAGAGCCGCCATAGGACTAGTGCTAGAGAGCTTGCTTTATGCATGTAATGGTTCCAAGATGTGTGAAACCATACCTGCAGCTGTTATAGAGCCGCCATAGGACTAGTGCTAGAGAGCTTGCTTTATGCATGTAATGGTTCCCAGATGTGTGAAACCATACCTGCAGCTGTTATAGAGCCGCCATAGGACTAGTGCTTGAGAGCTTGCTTTATGCATGTAATGGTTCCCAGATGTGTGAAATCATACCTGCAGCTGTTATAGAGCCGCCATAGGACTAGTGCTAGAGAGCTTGCTTTATGCATGTAATGGTTCCCAGATGTGTGAAATCATACCTGCAGCTGTTATAGAGCCGCCATAGGACTAGTGCTAGAGAGCTTGCTTTAGAGTTGTTATAGAACTTAAGGCAGCCGTGGCTTTCAGAGCATGAAGGAATACTGTTTTCACAAAACGTAAATTGTTTTTTTTTCTTAAAATATTATGCAATTGTATAAACCTTTGTACTTAAATAGATGCTTTTATATCTCTTCAGCAGCATTTTAATTGGACAAAGTACATATTGGCAGTATTGCTTGAACATTTTTTTTTTTTTACTACAAACCAGGTGGAGTATTACTCCACTCGTCTTGCGGGTTTGCGGCGTTGTCATTCAACGCTGAACCACAACGCCGCAACCCGCAAGAAGAGTGGAGTAATACACGCTGAGGGAGGTGTGTGTGAGTATACCACTGGACCAGGCTGGTAAGAAACACATATTGGAGGATTCAAGTAAGTGTTCTTTACACTACAGAGACACAGTTTATCAACGAGTGAGAAAGACTCTATATCTTCAAAAGACACCTTGCGTGAATTTCCCTTATACCCGCATAGTGGGGGGGTTTGAACTTCAAGTGACAAGTTACATTGTTGAACTTCACTATAACATCATACCTGATATAAGGGAAACAATTTCTACAAGTTCAAAGGCAAATACTTGAATGTACAAAAATAGCCACTAAATACACCACGACTTGACTTAGACCTAGCACATGTGTGTACGTAATATTTGCTCCAGCCATTGTTTGGAGATTTATTGGACTAGATCCTGATCTTACCACTTTATTGTATTTAGGATTTTCATGTACCAACATATTTACAGCTATTTTATCTATGCAGTTTTTTATATAGAATAATATGTATACTGATTGATTTTAGACAAGTGACCGGTCACTTTAGAATTCCTATACTTTTTAATAACAAGTATATGGCAGCTTGTTTTTAAGGTAATATAACCTTGCTTCTAAATAAATACTTATTTTCATTGGTTGTAGTTTGTTTTTAGCGCTGTTCCTATATTTCAATTTGTCTTGCTATTTATTTGATAGCATTTGGGGAAAGCTATCTATTGGTACAGCTTAGATAACTACGGGGGTAGCGCTGTGTGAATTTCATTCTTTGTTGTATTAAATTTTGGGAACCTTCGATACAATTTTAAGAAATTTGTATTAAGATTCTTGAATTTCTCTATATCTTATTTTTAAACATAATTAATTATACTTTGTATTTCTTTTTCTTGTAGCTTGTACCATGGGATACTAAATCCTGGCAGCTCGTTGGTTTAACTGGAAATTTCCCAATAATCCTTTATACTGAGTGTTCCTTGGGAAGAGCTGAGAGGGAGAGCCAAAGTGACAGCCTCCAACCACAGATACTTGATGGAAGGCGAAAGCATGGAGTTTCTTGTGGCCACTTTACATCGGCTGGTATCTTGGGGTGCATCTGCTGCCATGATCTTTGGAGGAATAGTACCATATATACCTCAATATAGAGATATTCGAAGAACTCAGAATGCAGAGGGATTCTCCACTTATGTATGTTTGATGCTTCTGGTAGCCAATATATTAAGGATACTGTTTTGGTGAGTAACCTTGTAATGTACAGAGTATCTGAAACAGGCTTACTGTACTAAATACAATTAAAATATTTCCCTATTATTTTGCACAGCAAGTTCCAATAATATAGTAGAGCGGAACAAACAGAATTTGATAATTCAATCATAAATATATTTTCATTAATGCCTGCGTTCTCACATCTAAAATATCTGGGAATCTATGGTTTAAGAGCTCAGGATCTTGAGACATAATAGTGCAATAGTAAATTGCTCTAATGTGCTAATCATTTGATTATTGCAATTGTGTGTGTGTGTGTGTGTGTCTCTAGCTATGTCTATATCTCAGTCTCCAATTAATTGGATCCTGTCTCTACGTAGTGGAAGAGCTGCCTCCAGAAGGATGACCTGAGGTCATCTTCTGTATTTTTGGTGTGATGTGGAAAATACAATTTTGACATCTGCCATAATTATGTGAACCTGTTTCAATATGGAGTGAAGATCAGTAATGTAAATGCCCCAAACAAAGTTTTTATAGTCTGCTACCAGACGTTTTCAAAGCATTTTAGTTCCTCTGATTACTAGACTGCTATATGGTTTGTCTATCTGACAATTTTTTTATCAGAACTGTTCAGTTGTTGGTTGACTAAAAGTTTCCAATAGCATCATATTGGAATTTAAAATTGTTGCTACAACTAAACTTTAACTCCAAATCAGTTTTGCCCATAACGTAACACTGAACATAACATTTAATTCCCATAAAAATGTAAATAAGGCAAATTGCAATATGCTCTCATTATTTATTTTGCTTCAATAGCTGTAAAAATAGTTGTAAAATACATCTGACAATTGTGCTCTTCCACCTTTCCAGAGTCTATTGTACCTCTGTCATATATTAAGTATGATAAAATGTAACCCATGATGCATTATTCTCCACAGAGCAAAAGGCCAGGAACATTAATTCCTCCAGGCTTTTCAAAGGATGCAGCCAAGAAGAGATTTTCATTTGCAAAACCATAATATTTTGTTGTGCTAACTGACAGTGTGAAATTGCTATGCAAATATAAAAAGACTTAGTGTAACAATGTAAGTAAACAGTAATTCCAAATGCAAATATCCTTCAAACCATCAATTTTACTTCCATAGCTTAACCCCTTAAATACTGAAGCCTTTTGTAGCTGTTTGCACTCTTGCATTTAAACTTCATTTCTTCTGTTATGTGTGATCAGTCCACGGGTCATCATTACTTCTGGGATATTATCTGCTCCCCTACAGGAAGTGCAAGAGGATTCACCCAGCAGAGTTGCTATATAGCTCCTCCCCTCTACGTCACCTCCAGTCATTCTCTTGCACCCAAAGACTAGATAGGAGGTGTGAGAGGACTATGGTGATTATACTTAGTTTTTATAACTTCAATCAAAAGTTTGTTATTTTACAATAGCACCGGAGCGTGTTATTACCTCTCTGGCAGAGTTTGAAGAAGAATCTACCAGAGTTTTTATTATGATTTTAGCCGGAGTAGTTAAGATCATATTGCTGTTTCTCGGCCATCTGAGGGAGGTAAAAGCTTCAGATCAGGGGACAGCGGGCAGTTGAATCTGCATTGAGGTATGTAGCAGTTTTTATTTTCTGAATGGAATTGATGAGAAAATCCTGCCATACCGTTATAATGACATGTATGTATACTCTACACTTCAGTATTCTGGGGATGGTTTTCACCGGAATTACTCTGTAAAAGTGCATTAAACCTTTTAATTGGTATTCTCATGTTAAACGTTTTTGCTGGAATGTAGAATCGTTTGCATTTCTGAGGTACTGAGTGAATAAATATTTGGGCATTATTTTTCCACTTGGCAGTTACTTGTTTTAATTATGACAGTTTCGTTTCTCTCTCACTGCTGTGTATGAGGGGGAGGGGCCGTTTTTTTGGCGCTCTTTGCTACGCATCAAAAATTCCCAGTCAGTTACTCTTGTATTTCTGCATGATCCGGTTCATCTCTAACAGAACTCAGGGGTCTTCAAACTTCTTTGAAGGGAGGTAGATTCTCTCAGCAGAGCTGTGAGACTTATATAGTGACTGTGATTTCAAACGTTGTTACAATTTTAATTAGTGTTACTTTGCTAATGGGAACAAACCTTTGCTAAAAGTTGTGTTGTTTTTTTAAAGATTGATGCTTTAACTGTTTTTCAGTTCATTATTTCAACTGTCATTTAATCGTTTAGTGCTTCTTTGAGGCACAATACGTTTTTGTTAAATAAGATTGTAACCAAGTTGCATGTTTTTATTGCTAGTGTGTTAAACATGTCTGATTCAGAGGAAGATACCTGTGTCATTTGTTCCAATGCCAAGGTGGAGCCCAATAGAAATTTATGTACTAACTGTATTGATGCTACTTTAAATAAAAGCCAATCTGTACAAATTGAACAAATTTCACCTAACAGCGAGGGGAGAGTTATGCCGTCTAACTCACCTCACGTGTCAGTACCTGCATCTCCCGCCCGGGAGGTGCGTGATATTATGGCGCCTAGTACATCTGGGCAGCCATTACAGATAACATTACAAGATATGGCTACTGTTATGACTGAAGTTTTGGCTAAATTACCAGAACTAAGAGGCAAGCGTGATCACTCTGGGGTGAGAACAGAGTGCGCTGATAATTCTAGGGCCATGTCTGATACTGCGTCACAGCTTGCAGAGCATGAGGACGGAGAGCTTCATTCTGTGGGTGACGGTTCTGATCCAAGCAGATTGGATTCAGATATTTCAAATTTTAAATTTAAATTGGAAAACCTCCGTGTATTACTAGGGGAGGTTTTAGCGGCTCTTAATGATTGTAACACTGTTGCAATACCAGAGAAATTGTGTAGGTTGGATAAATACTTTGCGGTACCGGCGAGTACTGACGTTTTTCCTATACCTAAGAGATTAACTGAAATTGTTACTAAGGAGTGGGATAGACCCGGTGTGCCGTTCTCACCCCCTCCAATATTTAGAAAGATGTTTCCAATAGACGCCACCACACGGGACTTATGGCAAACGGTCCCTAGGGTGGAGGGAGCAGTTTCTACTTTAGCTAAGCGCACCACTATCCCGGTGGAGGATAGCTGTGCTTTTTCAGATCCTATGGATAAGAAATTAGAGGGTTACCTTAAGAAAATGTTTGTTCAACAAGGTTTTATATTACAACCCCTTGCATGCATCGCGCCGATTACGGCTGCGGCAGCATTTTGGATTGAGTCTCTGGAAGAGAACCTTAGTTCAGCTACGCTGGACGACATTACGGACAGGCTTAGAGTCCTTAAACTAGCTAATTCATTCATTTCGGAGGCCGTAGTACATTTAACCAAACTTACGGCTAAGAACTCAGGATTCGCCATTCAGGCACGTAGGGCGCTGTGGCTAAAATCCTGGTCAGCTGATGTAACTTCTAAGTCCAAATTACTTAATATACCTTTCAAGGGGCAAACTTTATTTGGGCCCGGTTTGAAAGAAATTATCGCTGACATTACAGGAGGTAAGGGTCACGCCCTGCCTCAAGACAAAGCCAAAGCTAAGGCTAGACAGTCTAATTTTCGTCCCTTTCGGAATTTCAAAGCAGGAGCAGCACCAACTTCCACTGCACCAAAACAGGAAGGAGCTGTTGCTCGTTACAGACAAGGCTGGAAACCTAACCAGTCCTGGAACAAGGGCAAGCAGGCCAGGAAACCTGCTGCTGCCCCAAAGACAGCATGAACCGAGGGCCCCCGATCCGGGACCGGATCTAGTGGGGGGCAGACTCTCTTTCTTCGCCCAGGCTTGGGCAAGAGATGTTCAGGATCCCTGGGCGCTAGAGATCATATCTCAGGGATACCTTCTAGACTTCAAATTCTCCCCCCCAAGAGGGAGATTTCATCTGTCAAGGTTGTCAACAAACCAGATAAAGAAAGAAGCGTTTCTACGCTGTGTACAAGATCTGTTATTAATGGGAGTGATCCATCCAGTTCCGCGGTCGGAACAAGGACAAGGGTTTTACTCAAACCTGTTTGTGGTTCCCAAAAAAGAGGGAACTTTCAGGCCAATCTTGGATTTAAAGATCCTAAACAAATTCCTAAGAGTTCCATCATTCAAAATGGAAACTATTCGGACAATCTTACCCATGATCCAAAAGGGTCAGTACATGACCACAGTGGATTTAAAGGATGCTTACCTTCACATACCGATTCACAAGGATCATTACCGGTATCTAAGGTTTGCCTTCTTAGACAGGCATTACCAGTTTGTAGCTCTTCCATTCGGGTTGGCTACGGCTCCAAGAATCTTCACAAAGGTTCTGGGTGCCCTTCTGGCGGTACTAAGACCGCGAGGAATTTCGGTAGCTCCGTACCTAGACGACATTCTGATACAAGCTTCAAGCTTTCAAACTGCCAAGTCTCATACAGAGTTAGTTCTGGCATTTCTAAGGTCGCATGGATGGAAAGTGAACGAAAAGAAGAGTTCTCTTTTTCCTCTCACAAGAGTTCCATTCTTAGGGACTCTTATAGATTCTGTGGAAATGAAGATTTATCTGACAGAAGACAGATTAACAAAGCTTCTAAATGCATGCCGTGTCCTTCATTCCATTCAACTCCCGTCAGTAGCTCAATGCATGGAGGTGATCGGCTTAATGGTAGCAGCAATGGACATAGTTCCCTTTGCACGTATACATCTCAGACCGCTGCAATTGTGCATGCTAAGTCAGTGGAACGGGGATTATTCAGACTTGTCCCCTACTCTGAATCTGGATCAAGAGACCAGAAACTCTCTTCTATGGTGGCTTTCTCGGCCACATCTGTCCAGGGGGATGCCATTCAGCAGGCCGGACTGGACAATTGTAACAACAGACGCCAGCCTTCTAGGTTGGGGCGCTGTCTGGAATTCTCTGAAGGCTCAGGGACAATGGAGTCAGGAGGAAAGTCTCCTACCAATAAACATTCTGGAATTGAGAGCAGTTCTCAATACCCTTCTGACTTGGCCCCAGTTAAAAACTCGGGGATTCATCAGGTTTCAGTCGGACAACATCACGACTGTAGCGTACATCAACCATCAAGGAGGGACAAGAAGCTCCCTAGCAATGATGGAAGTATCAAAGATAATTCGCTGGGCAGAGTCTCACTCGTGCCACCTGTCAGCAATCCACATCCCGGGAGTGGAGAACTGGGAGGCGGATTTCTTGAGTCGCCAGACTTTTCATCCGGGGGAGTGGGAACTTCATCCGGAGGTCTTTGCCCAAATACTTCGACGTTGGGGCAAACCAGAGATAGATCTCATGGCGTCTCGCCAGAACGCCAAACTTCCTCACTACGGATCCAGATCCAGGGATCCGGGAGCGGTTCTGATAGATGCTTTGACAGCACCTTGGAACTTCGGGATAGCTTATGTGTTTCCACCCTTCCCGCTGCTTCCTCGATTGATTGCCAAAATCAAACAGGAGAGAGCATCAGTGATTCTAATAGCACCTGCATGGCCACGCAGGACTTGGTATGCAGATCTAGTGGACATGTCATCCTGTCCACCTTGGTCTCTACCTCTAAGACAGGACCTTCTGATACAGGGTCCATTCAAACATCAAAATCTAACTTCTCTGAAGCTGACTGCTTGGAAATTGAACGCTTGATTTTATCAAAACGTGGTTTTTCTGAGTCGGTTATTGATACCCTGATACAGGCTAGGAAGCCTGTTACCAGAAAGATTTACCATAAAATATGGCGTAAATACCTATACTGGTGTGAATCCAAAGATTACTCCTGGAGTAAGGTTAGGATTCCTAGGATATTGTCCTTTCTACAAGAAGGTTTAGAAAAGGGTTTATCGGCTAGCTCATTAAAGGGACAGATCTCAGCTCTGTCCATCTTGTTACACAAGCGTCTGTCAGAAAATCCAGACGTCCAGGCTTTTTGTCAGGCTTTAGCTAGGATCAAGCCTGTGTTTAAAACTGTAGCTCCGCCATGGAGTTTAAACTTAGTTCTTAACGTTTTACAGGGCGTTCCGTTTGAGCCCCTTCATTCCATTGATATAAAATTGTTATCTTGGAAAGTTCTGTTTTTAATGGCTATTTCCTCGGCTCGAAGAGTCTCTGAATTATCAGCCTTACATTGTGATTCTCCTTATCTGATCTTTCACTCAGACAAGGTAGTTCTGCGTACTAAACCTGGGTTCTTACCTAAGGTAGTCACTAACAGGAATATCAATCAAGAAATTGTTGTTCCATCCTTGTGTCCAAATCCTTCTTCAAAGAAGGAACGTCTTCTACACAATCTGGATGTAGTTCGTGCCCTCAAGTTTTACTTGCAGGCAACTAAGGATTTTCGACAAACGTCTTCCCTGTTTGTCGTGTACTCTGGTCAGAGGAGAGGTCATAAGGCTTCGGCTACCTCTCTCTCCTTCTGGCTTCGTAGCATAATTCGTTTAGCCTATGAGACTGCTGGACAGCAGCCTCCTGAAAGAATTACAGCTCATTCTACTAGAGCTGTGGCTTCCACTTGGGCCTTTAAGAATGAGGCCTCTGTTGAACAGATTTGCAAGGCTGCAACTTGGTCTTCGCTTCATACTTTTTCCAAATTTTACAAATTTGACACTTTTGCTTCTTCGGAGGCTATTTTTGGGAGAAAGGTTCTTCAGGCAGTGGTTCCTTCTGTATAATGAGCCTGCCTATCCCTCCCGTCATCCGTGTACTTTTGCTTTGGTATTGGTATCCCAGAAGTAATGATGACCCGTGGACTGATCACACATAACAGAAGAAAACATAATTTATGCTTACCTGATAAATTCATTTCTTCTGTTGTGTGATCAGTCCACGGCCCGCCCTGTTTTTTAAGGCAGGTAAATATTTTTTTAAATTATACTCCAGTCACCACTACACCCTTGGCTTCTCCTTTCTCGTTGGTCTTTGGTCGAATGACTGGAGGTGACGTAGAGGGGAGGAGCTATATAGCAACTCTGCTGGGTGAATCCTCTTGCACTTCCTGTAGGGGAGCAGATAATATCCCAGAAGTAATGATGACCCGTGGACTGATCACACAACAGAAGAAATGAATTTATCAGGTAAGCATAAATTATGTTTTTTAAATGCTTTGTGTGTAAGGTACCTATTTACACAAATCATGCCTTATTTTTTTTTTTTTTTTTCAACATACCAAGCCATTTTTGAAAACAAATTCAAACTTTATTTGTTTTGTGTGATTTTGTATAGCATGCATGGGATACTTAATTTACTAAATATATTAAACATTTAGCATCAGTTCACCTTCTCAAAACACCAGAATTAGGATTATATCCTATATTATTCATTAGTAACTGCTAATTGAAAAATTAGAGGAATTTTAGCCACTTTCTTGTAATTTTAGCAAAACATTTAAGTCTAGAGCCAGATAGGCTTAGAGCCTATTAAGGGTTATGTTCTGTAGGGAAAGGAAAGAGGATGAGGCGTGTGCATTTGCAACTTTATTGCAGTTCAGGGTGTAGACAGACTTACCCTTCATAAGCAGGAGTTGTATCAGGCCTGATCCTCTTCTCCTCTGGAAGATCTGCAAGATACCCTACCTCACAGATGTTAAGTATGGCAGTGTGCATATTTACAGCTTTCATAGGGTTGCTATTACTTTTTACCATGGCTCAGATAGGGTTACTCAACCTTCACTTTGTAAGAACGTGATCTTTAAGATTTGGCTCTGCCTAGATCAATTAACTTGTTAAAACGGCCGGGTAATGTCTGGGGCCCACTATGGCTTGGAGTAACTACCACACTCTAGCAGTGGGAGGTCGTGGCCATTGTTGACGTCAGAGATGTTGGGGGGGGGGGGAGTGATGGCCAGGCTGCTGGGAAGAGGCAGATACTTCAGGTGGTGACCTGGAGTGCCCTTCTATCGTTTAGTCTAGGTTATGAGAACTCCTGAAACTTCATTGCCTCTATTTGGATGGAGCATGCTCCGTAGAAACCTCCAGCAGGGCCTCTGGCTGTCCTGAGTAGTTAGGGGCTCACTTGTCACCATTCTTTGTTAAAACGTTAGTCAGTTTTTAGTATGTTCTCTTTAATACATGCGACCAGCATCTGGTCTTTTCCTCTGGTCTGGTAACTTTGTGTTTTTTCATATGGTTGGTAAGTTTATGGGTTTGTGTTAAGGTATTTACTTTACTCTGGGAGTGACCGCACTAGGCCTATAGTCCCTTATTAGTAGTAATAAATTACTTAAAGGGACAGTCAAGTCCAAAAAAAACTTTCATGTTTCAAATAGGGCATGTAATTTTAAACAACTTTCCATTTTACTTTTATCACCAATTTTGCTTTGCTCTCTTGGTATTCTTAGTTGAAAGCTAAACCTAGGAGGTTCAGATGCTAATTTCTTAGACCTTGAAGGCCGCCTCTAATCTAAATGCATGTTGATAGTTTCTCACCACTAGAGGTTATTAGTTCACGTGTTTCATATAGATAACATTGAGCTCATGCACGTGAATTTACCATGGAGACAGCTCTGATTGGCTAAAATGCAAGTCTGTCAAAAGACCTGAAATAAGGGGGCAGTCTGCTGATGCTTAGATACAAGGTAATAACAGAGGTAAAACGTGTATAATTATAACTGTGTTGGTTATGCAGAACTGGGGAATTGGTAATTAAGGGATTATCTATCTTTCTCTTGTTAAGTGTATTCAGTCCACGGGTCATCCATTACTTATGGGATATATTCCCTTCCCAACAGGAAGTTGCAAGAGGATCACCCAAGCAGAGCTGCTATATAGCTCCTCCCCTCACATGTCATATCCAGTCATTCTCTTGCAACTCAACTAGATAGGACGTTGTGAGAGGTCTGTGGTGTTTTTTATACTTAGTTTATTTCTTCAATCAAAAGTTTGTTATTTTAAATAGCACCGGAGCGTGCTGTTTGTTCTCAGGCAGTATTTGGAAGAAGAATCTGCCTGCGTTTTCTATGATCTTAGCAGAAGTAACTAAGATCCACTGGCTGTTCTCGCATATTCTGAGCAGTGGGGTAACTTTCAGAAAGGGAATAGCGTGTGGGGAATCCTGCAAACAAGGTATGTGCAGTAAATTACTTTTCTAAGGAATGGAATTGACTAAGAAAATACTGCTGATACCGATGTAATGTAAGTACAGCCTTAAATGCAGTAGCGACTGGTATCAGGCTGATGAATGCATGTACAATAAGTAATTTTCTAAGGAATGGAATTGACTAAGAAAATACTGTTAATACTGAGGTAATGTATGAGCCTTAACTGCAGTAGAAGCGACTGGTAGCAGGCTTATTAATAACACTACCTAACTTTTAAAGTGCATGTTTAAAACGTTTACTGGCATGTTCGTTTTTTTTTTTTGTGAGGTACTTTGGTGATAAATCTTTTGGGGCATGATTTTCCACATGGCTGTCGTTTATTTCTATATAGAAACGATTAACTGAGGTTCCCACTGCTGTAATATGAGTGGGAGGGGCCTATTTTAGCGCTTTTTTGCGCAGTAAAAATTCAGTTACAGTCTTCCTGCTTCTTCCTCCTTGATCCAGGACGTCTCTAGAGAGCTCAGGGGTCTTCAAAATTCATTTTGAGGTAGGTAATCAGTCACAGCAGACCTGTGACAGTGTGTTTGACTGTGATAAAAACGTTAATTGTTAAATTGATTATCTGTTTTTGGGTATTAAGGGGTTAATCATCCATTTGCTAGTGGGTGCAATGCTTTTCTAACTTAATACATTTACTGTGAAAATTTGGTTGCTATAACTGATTTGGTTCATTGTTATTTCAACTGTGACGATTTTTTGTGCTTCTTAAAGGCGCAGTAGCGTTTTTTATTTTGCTTGTAAACTTATTTGAAAGTATTTTCCAAGCTTGCTAGTCTCATTGCTAGTCTGTTTAAACATGTCTGACACAGATGAATCTGTTTGTTCACTATGTTTGAAGGCCAATGTGGAGCCCCACAGAAATATGTGTACTAATTGTATTGATATCACTTTGAATAAAAGTCAAATTTTATCTGTAAAGAAATTATCACCAGACAACGGGGGGGGAAGTTATGCCGACTAACTCTCCTCACGTGTCAGTACCTTCGCCTCCCGCTCAGGAGGCGCGTGATATTGTGGCGCCAAGTACATCAGAGAGGCCCATACAAATCACTTTGCAAGACATGGCTGCTGTTATGACAGAGGTATTATCTAAATTGCCTGAATTAAGAGGCAAGCGCGATAGCTCTGGGTTAAGGACAGAGCGCGCTGATGATGTGAGAGCCATGTCCGATACTGCGTCACAATTTGCAGAACATGAGGACGGAGAGCTTCATTCTGTGGGTGACGGATCTGATCCAGGGAGACCGGATTCAGAGATTTCTAATTTTAAATTTAAGCTTGAGAACCTCCGTGTATTGCTAGGGGAGGTATTAGCGGCTCTGAATGATTGTAACACGGTTGCAATTCCAGAGAAAATATGTAGGTTGGATAGATACTTTGCGGTACCGGTGTGTACTGACGTTTTTCCTATACCTAAAAGGCTTACAGAAATTATTAGCAAGGAGTGGGATAGACCCGGTGTGCCCTTTTCCCCTCCTCCGATATTTAGAAAAATGTTTCCAATAGACGCCACCACACGAGACTTATGGCAGACGGTCCCTAAGGTGGAGGGAGCAGTTTCTACTTTAGCTAAACGTACCACTATCCCGGTGGAGGATAGTTGTGCCTTTTCGGATCCAATGGATAAAAAATTAGAAGGTTACCTTAAGAAAATGTTTGTTCAACAAGGTTTTATCTTACAGCCCCTTGCATGCATTGCACCTGTCACTGCTGCTGCGGCATTCTGGTTTGAGTCTCTGGAAGAGGCATTTCGCACAGCTCCATTGGATGAGATTATGGCCAAGCTTAAAGCACTTAAGCTAGCTAATGCATTTGTTTCTGATGCCGTTGTACATTTAACCAAAGTAACGGCTAAGAACTCCGGATTCGCCATCCAGGCGCGCAGAGCGCTATGGCTTAAATCCTGGTCAGCTGACGTGACATCTAAATTGCTTAATATTCCTTTCAAAGGGCAGACCTTATTCGGGCCCGGCTTGAAAGAAATTATTGCTGACATTACTGGAGGTAAGGGTCATACTCTTCCTCAGGACAGGGCCAAATCAAAGGCCAAACAGTCTAATTTTCGTACCTTTCGTAACTTCAAGGCAGGAGCAGCATCAACTTCCTCCGCTCCAAAACAGGAAGGACCTGTTGCTCGTTACAAACAGAGCTGGAAAGCTAACCAGCCCTGGAACAAGGGCAAGCAGGCCAGAAAGCCTACTTCTGCCCCTAAGACAGCATGAAGTGAGGGCCCCCGATCCGGAAACGGATCTAGTGGGGGGCAGACTATCTCTCTTCGCCCAGGCTTGGGCAAGAGATGTCCAGGATCCCTGGGCGTTGGAGATCATATCTCAGGGATATCTTCTGGACTTCAAAGCTTCTCCTCCACAAGGGAGATTTCATCTTTCAAGGTTATCAGCAAACCAAATAAAGAAAGAGGCATTTCTACGCTGTGTGCAAGACCTCTTAGAAATGGGGGTGATCCACCCAGTTCCGCGGACGGAACAAGGGCAAGGGTTTTACTCAAATCTGTTTGTGGTTCACAAGAAAAAGGGAACCTTCAGACCAATCTTGGACCTAAAAATCTTAAACAAATTCCTAAGAGTTCCATCATTCAAAATGGAAACTATTCGAACCATCCTACCCATGATCCAAGAGGGTCAATATATGACCACAGTAGATTTAAAGGATGCCTACCTTCATATACCGATTCACAAAGATCATTTTCGGTACCTAAGATTTGCCTTTCTAAATAGGCATTACCAGTTTGTAGCTCTTCCCTTCGGGTTAGCTACGGCCCCGAGAATTTTTACAAAGGTTCTGGGCTCACTCCTAGCGGTGCTAAGGCCGCGAGGCATAGCGGTGGCGCCGTACCTAGACGACATTCTGATACAAGCGTCAAGTTTTCAAATTGCCAAGTCTCATACAGAGATAGTTCTGGCATTTCTGAGGTCGCATGGGTGGAAGGTGAACGTGGAAAAGAGTTCTCTATCACCACTCACAAGAGTCTCCTTCCTAGGGACTCTGATAGATTCTGTAGAAATGAAAATTTACCTGACGGAGGCCAGGTTATCAAAACTCTTAAATGCTTGCCGTGTCCTTCATTCCATTCCACGCCCGTCAGTAGCTCAGTGCATGGAAGTAATCGGCTTAATGGTAGCGGCAATGGACATAGTACCATTTGCGCGCCTGCATCTCAGACCCCTGCAATTATGCATGCTAAGTCAGTGGAATGGGGATTACCCAGATTTGTCCCCTCTACTAAATCTGGATCAAGAGACCAGGGATTCTCTTCTCTGGTGGCTTTCTCGGGTCCACCTGTCCAAGGGGATGACCTTTCGTAGGCCAATTTGGACAATTGTAACAACAGATGCCAGCCTTCTAGGTTGGGGCGCAGTCTGGAACTCCCTGAAGGCTCAGGGATTATGGACTCAGGAGGAGAAACTCCTCCCAATAAATATTCTGGAGTTGAGAGCAATATTCAATGCTCTTCTAGCTTGGCCTCAGTTAGCAACACTGAGGTTCATCAGATTTCAGTCGGACAACATCACGACTGTGGCTTACATCAACCATCAAGGGGGAACCAGGAGTTCCCTAGCGATGTTGGAAGTCTCAAAGATAATTCGCTGGGCAGAGTCTCACTCTTGCCACCTGTCAGCGATCTACATCCCAGGCGTGGAGAACTGGGAGGCGGATTTTCTAAGTCGCCAAACTTTTCATCCGGGGGAGTGGGAACTTCATCCGGAGGTCTTCGCTCAACTGATTCATCATTGGGGCAAACCAGATCTGGATCTCATGGCGTATCGCCAGAACGCCAAGCTTCCTTGTTACGGATCCAGGTCCAGGGACCCGGGAGCGGCGCTGATAGATGCTCTGACAGCCCCTTGGGTCTTCAACATGGCTTATGTGTTTCCACCATTTCCGATGCTACCTCGACTGATTGCCAAGATCAAACAGGAGAGAGCATTGGTGATTCTAATAGCGCCTGCGTGGCCACGCAGGACCTGGTATGCAGACCTAGTGGACATGTCGTCCTGTCCACCATGGTCTCTACCTCTGAGGCAGGACCTTCTAGTACAAGGTCCTTTCAAACATCCAAATCTAATTTCTCTGAGGCTGACTGCATGGAGATTGAACGCTTGATCCTATCAAAGCGTGGCTTCTCGGAGTCAGTTATTGATACCTTAATACAGGCACGGAAGCCTGTTACCAGAAAAATTTACCATAAGATATGGCGTAAATATCTATATTGGTGCGAATCCAAGGGTTACTCATGGAGTAAGGTTAGGATTCCTAGGATATTGTCCTTTCTACAAGAGGGTTTAGAAAAGGGCTTATCTACTAGTTCGTTAAAGGGACAGATTTCTGCTCTGTCTATTCTCTTACACAAACGTCTGGCAGAAGTTCCAGACGTCCAGGCTTTTTGTCAGGCTTTGGCTAGGATTAAGCCTGTGTTTAAAACTGTTGCTCCTCCGTGGAGCTTAAACTTGGTTCTTAAAGTTCTTCAAGGGGTTCCGTTTGAACCCCTTCATTCCATTGATATTAAGCTTTTATCTTGGGAAGTTCTGTTTTTGATGGTTATTTCCTCGGCTCGAAGAGTCTCTGAGTTATCGGCCTTACATTGTGATTCTCCTTATCTGATTTTCCATTCAGACAAGGTAGTTCTGCGTACTAAACCTGGGTTTTTACCTAAGGTAGTTTCTAACAGGAATATCAATCAGGAGATTGTTGTTCCATCATTATGTCCTAATCCTTCTTCAAAGAAGGAACGACTTTTGCATAATCTGGACGTAGTCCGTGCCCTGAAGTTCTATTTACAGGCAACTAAAGATTTTCGTCAAACTTCTTCCCTGTTTGTCGTGTACTCTGGTCAGAGGAGAGGTCAAAAAGCTTCGGCAACCTCTGTCTCCTTTTGGCTTCGTAGCATAATACGTTTAGCCTATGAGACTGCTGGACAGCAGCCCCCTGAAAGAATTACAGCTCATTCCACTAGAGCTGTGGCTTCCACCTGGGCCTTTAAGAATGAGGCCTCTGTTGAACAGATTGGCAAGGCTGCAACTTGGTCTTCGCTTCACACTTTTTCAAAATTTTACAAATTTGACACTTTTGCTTCTTCGGAGGCTGTTTTTGGGAGAAAGGTTCTACAGGCAGTGGTTCCTTCCGTTTAAGTTCCTGCTTTGTCCCTCCCATCATCGGTGTACTTTGGCTTTGGTATTGGTATCCCATAAGTAATGGATGACCCGTGGACTAAATACACTTAACAAGAGAAAACATAATTTATGCTTACCTGATAAATTTATTTCTCTTGTGGTGTATTCAGTCCACAGCCCGCCCTTTCTTTTTAAGGCAGATCTAGATTTTAATTAAAACTCCAGTCACCACTGCACCCTATGGTTTCTCCTTTCTTGTCTTGTTTCAGTCGAATGACTGGATATGACATGTGAGGGGAGGAGCTATATAGCAGCTCTGCTTGGGTGATCCTCTTGCAACTTCCTGTTGGGAAGGGAATATATCCCATAAGTAATGGATGACCCGTGGACTGAATACACCACAAGAGAAATAAATTTATCAGGTAAGCATAAATTATGTTTTTAAAACAACAATAATTCTGGTGTTGACTGTCCCTTTAACTAAAATTCTGATTTACTTGAGGGATGATTTAAATAATTTTGACAATGTATGCATGTTAATACCACTGTAGAAACTCTTTTAGTTTAGTTAACATTCATCAAAATGAAGTTAGCTGTTCTGACCAACTGATCATTATTACAATGACAGCCACTTAATAGCTATTTTTATTATACTTTATTTATAAAGCGCCAACATATTCCGCAGCATTGTCCATGGGCACAATTCATTTAAAAAAAAACAATAATATAAAACTTGTAAGAAACAAGATAAAATTTTACAAACACATACAGGAGGAATTAAGGGCCCTATTCTCGTGGGCACTTACAATCTAGAAGGGTAGGAGGTTGAGAAACAGGAGGTGAGGACTGCAAGATTGAGAAAGATGTTAATGCAGAGTTAGATGAGGAAAATGTTAGGTAAGTGAAATTAATTTATTATTGAGTTGGGTGGTAGGCTTCTGTGAACAAAAAATTCTTCAGGGAGCATTTAAAAGAAGAAAGATTAGGGGCAAGCCTGACAGGACGAGGGAGAGTGTTCCAGAGGGTAGGTGCTTTACATCTGTCTAGCATGGGAAGAGATGATAGTCGAAGATGCAAGGAGCAGGTCATTATTGGATCTTAGTGGTCAGGCTGGAGTATACTTGTTGATTAGAGAGGATAGGTAGTGGAGAGCAGCGTTGGTGAGAGCTTTGTATGTACGGGTGAGAATTTTGAATTTAATTCTGCTGTGAATTGGGAGCCAATGAAGGGACTCACAGAGAGGTGCACCAGATACAGAGCGACAGGAAAGGTGGATTAGCCTCGCAGAGGCTTTTAGGATCGATTGAAAGGGGAAAGACGAGAAAGAGGAAGGGCCAGTAAGTAGGTTATTGCAGTAGTCAAGTCTGGAAATAACAAGGGAGTGGATTATTTGCTTTGTGGTGTTAGGGCTCAGAAAAGGGCGAATCTTGGAAATATTGCTTAGGTGGTTACGGCAGGATGAAGAAAGCGATTGGATGTGGGGGACGAAGGATAGAATTGAGTCAAGTGTAACTCCGAGGCAGCAGACTTGGAAAGATGGTGATGCCATCGACAGGGATAGAAAAGTCAGAAGTCGGCGTAGAGCTTGAGGGGGGGATTAGAAGGAGCTCAGTCTTGGACATGTTAATCTTTGGGTTGGTGAGAGGCCATCCAGTAAGAAATACCAGATAAGCAGTCGCTGACATGAGAAAGGACAGAGGGAGAGAGAGCAGGGGTGGAGAGGTAGATCTGGGTGTCATCAGCATAGAGGTGATATTTGAAGCCATAACTGTTAATAAGTTTACCCAGTGAAGAAGTATAAATGGAGAAGAGTAGAGGACCCAGAACAGATCCTTGAGGTACTCCAACAGACAGAGCATTGGAGAGAAGGAGTCACCAGCAAATGACACAGAAAAAGACCTGTGAGAAAGATAAGAGTGAATCCAAGAAATAGCAATGTCACAGAGGCCAAAAAAGCTAAGGGTCTGTAGGAGGAGGGGGTGGTCAACTGTGTCGAAGGCAGCTGAGAGGTCAAGTAAGATAAGTATGGAGTAGTGGCCATTACTTTTAGCAGAAAGAAGATGGTTAGTAACCTTGGTAAGGGCAGTCTCAGTTGAGTGTTTGGGGCGGAATCCAGATTGCAGGGGTTCAAGTTGGCAGACAAGAAGTGGGTTAGGCGATTGTAAACTAGTTTTTCAAGGAGTTTTGATGTTAGTGGAAGCAGTGATATGGGGCGGTAGCTTTCAGGAGAATTTGGGTCAAGCAAGGGTTTTTTGCGCATGGGAGTGACCTTTGCATTTTTGAAAGATGATGGGAATGAACCGGTAGAGAGAGAGAGGTTGAAGATGTGAGAGCAGGAGTGAGGGTGGAAGACATGGAGGGTATTGGATGGGAAGGGATAGGGTTGAGCACTTCATTCTCAGTGGCTGGATCGAAAATTCAGAGGGAGTAACTGGGCCTGTTGCTGTAAGCTATAAGGACATGCATCTTGAATTTTGGGACCCTCTATTTAAATGAAGGTTCTATGATCTCTGTGTTCTCTTTTAGAGTCGAAAGGTTCAAAGAAATGAATGCGATCCATGTCGGGAAAGTTAAAACTTGATATTTATTGGAAACATTAAAACAAGTGGAAGATTTGCAGCAGCATGCAGAGTGAGGGCAGCACTTGGCTTACGCGTTTCGGCTGATTACGGCTTGTCAGCTGAAATGCGTAAGCCAAGTGCTGCGCTCATCTTCCACTTGTTTTAAAGTTTCCAATAAATATCAAGTTTTAACTTTCCCGGCGTGGATCGCATTCATTTCTTTGAACCTTTCAGGTAATTTCCAGAGATCCAACGCCGCTAACAGCTGTACACTTCACGCTCCGCTGTGAACCAATCCGAAACCTATTGGCCATTGTGACGTCACCCGGAAGTGCTGGGCCCCCTGAGGAGTGTTTGGGGCTAGAGACGCCGAGGGAGGCGGAGGAGACAGAGGAGCTGATTGCTCCGATCGATTGGATATCGAGGTCCCACTGTTCTCGGAAGCTGAAAAGCCGGAGGTGGAGGGTAATAGTGCACGGTTAACGTGTTCACCCCGTTGTGTGTACCCGCAAGTTGGAACTCTTTCTTATTGTCTAGACGCCGGAGAAGAGACTGGTTTGAGGGTCACAGCGGAGAGGCATAGTGTAACCTATTGCAATACTGAATGATATATTACAATTAGTCTCACACTCTACATGTGTATTTGTATGATTCTCTTTAGAGTCATCAGAAGAGGACCAATGCTGTGACAGTCACCTGGCAGCTAAACAGACACAGAACCATTCTTTTTAAAGATGAGGATAGCTTCTTTTAAATAAGGATTTACCTCCCCTATTTGTTTCGTGTGGGTGCTGCCTGGAAGAGTGTGGTACAAGTACAATTTGCTGATGTATTTTACTGCAAAAGGAAGCAAAATAAATAACTATTGTACATTTCCATAAGGTTATACTTTCAATGATGAAACCTTTATGCTTTATAAATTTTGAGTTTAAAGAAGACAAAATCCATCTCCGAAAACAGCCAAATGCTGCGAGCGACTGCCACCTTCTGCATTTGGATCATCACAAATAATACAAATGCACATGCCTAGATTCCAGCAACCTAGAGCAAGGAGCATTTCTATGTAGGCCTTTCATCAGTGGGCTGACCATTGTTTCAGATAAATTTATTGGCATCCTGAACAGTTGGTTAGGCTCCACTACATTTTCAAGATTGCCTGCAAAATACAGTGGTGAAAGTCCTTTTGGGCTCTCGCAAAACCAATTCCACAAGATTGGGATCTGTCAATCACCATGATCGGAATAGCACCACAGGAACTCCTAGGCTGTGTTTGCATCTTGATAAATAAGCTGTATCTTAAATAGGGAGCCCAGATAAACGCATACAAGTAGACAGACATATTCCTCAGTGGACAAAAACACATATAATGGGCATTATAGACATTTGTTTTTCTTTCTTTGCTGGAAGGGTATGCAGTGAATTGGGCTTTCTTCTCGCTCAGGTGTTTCTTTCTTTTCCTATCATATTTTTGAGTTTTATGGAACATTCAACAAGCCAAAGCAGAAGTGATGATAGTTCTGCCCTATTGGCTAAGATGCTTCTTGCTCCCTATGTGCAAACTGTCTGAGATTTCTTGCTTGCATGGCATCACCTTACATTTCATTGGATTCACTGACTGTTATTTTTATGTGACTTCAATGAAAGTATTAGTTCCTTCGGCCTACACACAAACCTTTATTGCCTTCTTGGCCTCTCTACCTAGAAGTGTTGAGCCGTAACCGGAAGCTTTCTTCTGAATATTATTCTGTAGGCAGTATTTATTTGTTATTTCGTCACTCAAAAACATTGCTGAGTTTCAGGCTTTATCCTGTATTTACCTAATCTCATGAATAAAATAAGGTAGTTTTCGTCTAGACCAGTCCTTGCCTTATTTTGTAAATGGGAAAGGATTATATTTCTCCAACATTGGTGTGTCCGGTCCACGGCGTCATCCATTACTTGTGGGAATATTCTCTTCCCCAACAGGAAATGGCAAAGAGCACAGCAAAAGCTGCCCATATAGCCCCTCCTCGGGCTCCGCCCCCTAGTCATTCTCTTTGCCGCTCTGAACAAGTAGCATCTCCACGGAGATGGTGAAGAGTATGTGGTGTTTAGTTGTAGTTTTTTATTCTTCTATCAAGAGTTTGTTATTTTAAAATAGTGCCGGTTTGTACTATTTACTCTAAAACAGAAAAGGATGAAGAGTTCTGTTTAAAAGAGGAGTATGATTTTAGCAGCAGTAACTAAAATCAATTGCTGTTCCCACGCAGGACTGTTGAGCCCAGAGAACTTCAGTTGGGGGGAACAGTTTGCAGACTTTTCTGTTCAAGGTATGACTAGTCCATTTTCTAACAAGACTGTGTAATGCTAGAAGACTGTCATTTTCCCTCTTTGGGATCGGTAAGCCATTTTCGTAGACTCTTAACAGAATGAAGGCTTATTATGGGCTATATACTGGTTGACACTCTTGTGGGCTAAATCGATTGCTTTATTTAAGTTTTTATGAGGTTTGAAGTGATTTTCAAAACTTTTAGTGTTTGGGAACGTTTTTAGGCGCCAGGCAGTCGTTTAGACACCTTCCCAGTCAGGAAGGGCCTTTCACTATAGTAGGCAGAGCCTCATTTTCGCGCCATAATTGTGCAGTTTCTTTTGGATGCAGTGCATGCAGCTTCATGTGAGAGGGTCTGGTGGTCATTGAAAACGTTCCTGGAAGGCTTATTTTGGTATTGTATAACCCCCAAGGACAGGTGAAGTCGCAGCAAACGCTGTGGCTGGGACTGTAGTGGGGTTAAAATTGCTAATTGATAAAACAGCTCCGGTTTCCTCATTTAAGGGGTTACAAAATTGGGGTGCAAAACTTTAAAAGCATTAAGACACTAGGGTGAAAATTTGGTAAAGATTGGATATTTACTTCATAGTTTTTCACACATTCAGAAATAAAGTGTGCTCTGTTTAACATTTAAAGAGACAGTAACGGTTTTGTTTAAAAACGTTTTTTTTGCATTATTAGCCTGTGTAAGCCTGTCTAACATGTCTGTACCTTCAGATAGAACATGTTCTCTATGTATGGAGGCCAAGGTGGTCCCCCCTTCAAATGTATGTGATAATTGTGCCATGGCGTCCAGACAAAGTAAGGACAGTACTGTCACATTTAATAAGGTTGCCTCTCCTTCTGTGTCAATACCAGTTATGCCCGCGCAGGCGACCCCTAGTACATCTAGCGCGCCAATGCTTGTTACTATGCAACAATTAACGGCAGTAATGGATAATTCCATAGCTAATATTTTATCCAAAATGCCAGCATTTCAAAGAAAGCGTGATTGCTCAGTTTTAAATACAGTGGAGCAAGAAGGCGCTGACGATAATTTATCTGTCATACACTCACACCAGTCAGAAGTGGCAGTGAGGGAGGGTTTGTCGGAGGGAGAACTTTCTTATTCAGGAAGAATTTCTTAACAGGCAGAACCTGATGTTGTGACGTTTAAATTTTAAGTTAGAGCATCTCCGCGCATTACTTAAGGAGGTACTAACTACGCTGGATGATTGTGACTCTTTGGTCATTCCAGAAAAATTGTGCAAGATGGACAAATTCCTAGAGGTCCCGGTGCACCCTGATGCCTTTCCGATACCTAAAAGGGTGGCGGACATAGTGAATAAGGAGTGGGAGAAAACAGGCATACCTTTTGTCCCACCTCCTATATTTAAGAAATTGTTCCCCAAGGTCGACCCAAGGAAGGACACATGGCAAACAGTCCCTAAGGTTGAGGGGGCAGTTTCTACGCTAGCCAAACGCACGACTATTCCCATTGAGGACAATTGTGCTTTCAAAGATCCTATGGATAAAAAATTGGAGGGTTTGCTTAAAAAGATTTTTGTTCAGCAAGGTTACCTCCTCCAACCAATTTTGTGCATTATTCCTGTCACTACGGCGGCGTGTTTCTGGTTCGATGAACTAGAAAAGTCGCTCAATAAGGAGACTCCATATGAGGAAGTCATGGACAGAATTCACGCACTTAAGTTAGCTAATTCCTTTATTTTAGATGCCGCTTTGCAATTAGCGAGATTAGCGGCGAAAAATTCAGGGTTTGCAATTGTGGCGCGCAGAGCGCTCTGGCTAAAGTCTTGGTCGGCGGATGTATCTTCCAAGACAAAATTGCTTAATATCCCTTTCAAAGGTAAGACCCTTTTTGGGCCAGAATTGAAAGAAATTATTTCAGACATCACTGGGGGAAAGGGCCATGCCCTCCCACAGGATAGGCCTTTCAAGGCTAAGAATAAGTCCAATTTTCGTTCCTTTCGTAATTTCAGGAACGGACCGGCTTCTAACTCTGCAGCCTCTAGACAAGAGGGTAACGCTTCCCAGGCTAAGCCAGCTTGGAAACCAATGCAAGGCTGGAACAAGGGTAAACAGGCCAAGAAGCCTGCTGCTGCTACCAAGACAGCATGAAGGGGTAGCCCCCGATCCGGGACCGGATCTAGTAGGGGGCAGACTCTCTCTCTTTGCTCAGGCTTGGGCAAGAGATGTTCCAGATCCCTGGACACTAGAAATAGTCTCTCAGGGTTATCTTCTAGAATTCAAGGAACTTCCTCCAAGGGGAAGGTTCCACATGTCTCGCTTATCTTCAGACCAAATAAAGAGACAGGCATTCTTACATTGTGTAGAAGACCTGTTAAAGATGGGAGTGATACACCCAGTTCCAACAGTGGAACAAGGTCAGGGGTTTTACTCAAACCTGTTTGTAGTTCCCAAAAAAGAGGGAACTTTCAGACCAATTCTGGATTTAAAAATTGTAAACAAGTTTCTCAGAGTTCCATCGTTCAAAATGGAAACCATTCGAACAATTTTACCTACAATCCAGGAGGGTCAATATATGACTACCGTGGATTTAAAGGATGCGTACCTACATATTCCTATCCACAAAGATCATCATCAGTTCCTAAGGTTCGCCTTTCTGGACAAACATTACCAGTTCGTGGCTCTCCCGTTCGGTTTAGCCACTGCTCCCAGAATTTTCACAAAGGTGCTAGGGTCCCTTCTGGCGGTTCTAAGACCGAGGGGCATTGCAGTGGCACCTTATCTAGACGAAATTCGAATTCAAGTGTCGTCTCTTTCCAAGGCAAAGGCTCATACAGACATTGTTCTAGCCTTTCTCAGATCTCACGGGTGGAAGGTGAACGTAGAAAAGAGTTCCCTGTCTCCGTCAACAAGAGTTCCCTTTTTGGGAACAATAATAGATTCTTTAGAAATGAAGATCTTCCTGACAGAAGTCAGAAAGTCAAAGCTTCTAAACGCTTGTCAAGTTCTTCACTCTATTCTGCAGCCTTCCATAGCTCAGTGCATGGAAGTAGTAGGATTGATGGTTGCAGCAATGGACATAGTTCCTTTTGCTCGAATTCATCTAAGACCATTACAACTGTGCATTCTCAGTCAGTGGAATGGGGACTATGCAGACTTGTCTCCACAGATTCAAGTAGACCAGGTAACCAGAGACTCACTCCGTTGGTGATTGACTCAGGATCACCTGTCTCAGGGAATGAGTTTTCGCAGACCAGAGTGGGTCATTGTCACGACCGACGCCAGTCTATTAGGCTGGGGCGCGGTCTGGGATTCCCTGAAAGCTCAGGGTCTATGGTCTCGGGAAGAGTCTCTTCTTCCGATAAACATCCTGGAACTGAGAGCGATATTCAATGCTCTCCGGGTTTGGCCTCAACTAGCGAAGGCCGGATTCATAAGATTCCAGTCAGACAACATGACGACTGTAGCTTACATCAACCATCAGGGAGGAACAAAGAGTTCCTTGGCGATGAGAGAGGTATCCAAGATCATCAAATGGGCGGAGGATCACTCCTGCCATCTATCTGCAATTCACATCCCAGGAGTAGACAACTGGGAGGCGGATTATCTGAGTCGTCAGACTTTCCATCCGGGGGAGTGGGAACTCCACCCGGGGGTCTTTGCCCAGTTAACCCAATTATGGGGCATTCCAGACATGGATCTGATGGCGTCTCGTCAGAACTTCAAGGTTCCTTGCTACAGGTCCAGATCCAGGGATCCCAAGGCCACTCTAGTGGATGCATTAGTGGCGCTTTGGTCGTTCAACCTAGCTTATGTGTTTCCACCGTTTCCTCTCCTTCCCAGGCTCGTAGCCAGGATCAAACAGGAGAAGGCCTCGGTGATTCTGATAGCTCCTGCGTGGCCACGCAGGACTTGGTATGCAGACCTGGTGAATATGTCATCGGCTCCACCATGGAAGCTACCTTTGAGACAGGATCTTCTAGTACAAGGTCCATTCGAACATCCAAATCTAGTATCTCTGCAGCTGACTGCTTGGAAATTGAACCCTTGATTTTATCCAAGCGTGGGTTTTCAAATTCGGTGATAGATACTCTGGTTCAAGCCAGAAAACCTGTGACTAGAAAGATTTACCATAAAATATGGAAAAAATATATCTGTTGGTGTGAATCCAAGGGATTCTCCTGGAGTAAGATTAAAATTCCTAAGATTCTCTCCTTTCTCCAAGAGGGTTTGGATAAAGGGTTGTCAGCGAGTTCTCTAAAAGGACAGATTTCTGCTTTATCTGTTTTGTTACACAAACGACTAGCAGCTGTGCCAGATGTACAAGCTTTTGTACAGGCTTTGGTCAGAATCAAGCCTGTTTACAGACCCATGACTCCTCCTTGGAGTCTAAATTTAGTTCTTTCAGTTCTTTAAGGGGTTCCGTTTGAACCTTTACATTCCATAGATATCAAGTTACTATCTTGGAAAGTTCTGTTTTTGGTTGCTATTTCTTCTGCTAGAAGAGTTTCTGAATTATCTGCTTTGCAGTGTGATCCACCTTATCTGGTGTTCATTCAGATAAGGTTGTTTTGCGTACTAAACCTGGTTTTCTTCCAAAAGTAGTTTCTAACAAGAATATTAACCAGGAAATAGTTGTTCCTTCTCTGTGTCCGAATCCAGTTTCAAAGAAGGAACGTTTGTTACACAATTTAGATGTGGTCCGTGCTTTAAAGTTCTATTTAGACGCAACAAAGGATTTCAGACAAACTTCATCTTTGTTTGTCGTTTACTCTGGTAAGAGGAGAGGACAAAAAGCTACTGCTACCTCTCTTTCTTTCTGGCTGAAAAGCATCATCCGATTGGCTTATGAGACTGCCGGACGGCAGCCTCCTGAACGAATCACAGCTCACTCTACTAGGGCTGTGGCTTCCACATGGGCCTTCAAGAACGAGGCTTCTGTTGATCAGATATGTAAGGCAGCGACTTGGTCTTCTCTGCACACTTTTGCCAAATTCTACAAATTTGATACTTATGCTTCTTCGGAGGCTATTTTTGGGAGAAAGGTTTTACAAGCCGTGGTGCCTTCTGTTTAGGTAACCTGATTTGCTCCCTCCCTTCATCCGTGTCCTAAAGCTTTGGTATTGGTTCCCACAAGTAATGGATGACGCCGTGGACCGGACACACCAATGTTGGAGAAAACAGAATTTATGCTTACCTGATAAATTACTTTCTCCAACGGTGTGTCCGGTCCACGGCCCGCCCTGGTTTTTTAATCAGTTTTGAAAAATTTCTTTCTCTATACACTACAGTCACCACGGCACCCTATAGTTTCTCCTTTTTTTCTCCTATCTGTCGGTCGAATGACTGGGGGGCGGAGCCCGAGGAGGGGCTATATGGGCAGCTTTTGCCATTTCCTGTTGGGGAAGAGAATATTCCCACAAGTAATGGATGACGCCGTGGACCGGACACACCGTTGGAGAAAGTAATTTATCAGGTAAACATAAATTCTGTTTTCTTGCATGTTGTTCATTGTTTATATATTTATATTTAACAAACTAAAGAATATTGAGACAGACAGACCACCTTTTTTAAGATTGCAATTTAATTTCTCCTCCCGATAAAGCATTTATACTTGTTACAGAAGGTATTAAGAAACCGTATTTTCCCGTAAGCCACTGATCAAAATATTGGAATATGAACAGAAGAAAATAGTAAAAAACACAAAGAGAACAATTCTAACATGTAGAAAGGACAGGAGCAGGAATGTGTGGTTAAAATAATTGGGCTCATGCTTATTAGAAAGTAGGGATAGTACTGAAAATGTAAATATGAAAGGTCTCAACAATTTGCATTTTTTTTTAAAAAAAAAACACTCATATCTCTTCATTCAAAAACAATGTTTCTCCAACATAGGTGTGTCCGGTCCACGGCGTCATCCTTACTTGTGGGATATTCTCCTCCCCAACAGGAAATGGCAAAGAGCCCAGCAAAGCTGGTCACATGATCCCTCCTAGGCTCCGCCTACCCCAGTCATTCTCTTTGCCGTTGTACAGGCAACATCTCCACGGAGATGGCTTAGAGTTTTTTAGTGTTTAACTGTAGTTTTTATTATTCAATATAGAGTTTGTTATTTTAAAATAGTGCTGGTATGTACTATTTACTCAGAAACAGAAAAGAGATGAAGATTTCTGTTTGTATGAGGAAAATGATTTTAGCACCGTAACTAAAATCCATGGCTGTTCCACACAGGACTGTTGAGAGCAATTAACTTCAGTTGGGGGAACAGTGTGCAGTCTCTTACTGCTTGAGGTATGACACATTCTAACAAGACGATGTAATGCTGGAAGCTGTCATTTTCCCTATGGGATCCGGTAAGCCATGTTTATTAAGATAGTAAATAAGGGCTTCACAAGGGCTTATTAAGACTGTAGACTTTTTCTGGGCTAAATCGATTCATTATTAACACATATTTAGCCTTGAGGAATCATTTATTCTGGGTATTTTAATATGATTATATCGGCAGGCACTGTTTTTGACACCTTATTCTTTAGGGGCTTTCCCTAATCATAGTCAGAGCCTCATTTTCGCGCCGGTATGGCGCACTTGTTTTTGAGGACAGCATGGCATGCAGCTGCATGTGTGTGGAGCTCTGATACATAGAAAAGTCTTTCTGAAGGCATCATTTGGTATCGTATTCCCCTTTGGGCTTGGTTGGGTCTCAGCAAAGCAGATTCCAGGGACTGTAAAGGGGTTAAATATAAAAACGGCTCCGGTTCCGTTATTTTAAGGGTTAAAGCTTCCAAATTTGGTGTGCAATACTTTTAAGGCTTTAAGACACTGTGGTGAAATTTTGGTGAATTTTGAACAATTCCTTCATACTTTTTCGCAATTGCAGTAATAAAGTGTGTTTAGTTTAAAATTTAAAGTGACAGTAACGGTTTTATTTTAAAACGTTTTTTGTGCTTTGTTATCAAGTTTATGCCTGTTTACAATGTCTGAACTACCAGATAGATTGTGTTCTGACTGTGGGGAAACCAAGGTTCCTTCTCATTTAACTATATGTATTTTATGTCATAAAAAAATTTAGTAAAAATGATGCCCAAGATGATTCCTCAAGTGAGGGGAGTAAGCATGGTACTGCATCATCCCCTCCTTCGTCTACACCAGTCTTGCCCATACAGGAGGCCCCTAGTACATCTAGTGCGCCAATACTCCTTACTATGCAACATTTAACGGCTGTAATGGATAATTCTATCAAAAACATTTTAGCCAATATGCCCACTTATCAGTGAAAGCGCGACTGCTCTGTTTTAGAAAATTCTGTAGAGCATGAGAACGCTGATGATATGGTTTCTGAAGGGCCCCTACACCAGTCTGAGGGGGCCAGGGAGGTTTTGTCTGAGGGAGAAATTTCAGATTCAGGAAACATTTCTCAATAAGCTGAACCTGATGTGATTACTTTTAAATTTAAGTTGAAACATCTCCGCGCTCTGCTTAAGGAGGTGTTATCCAATTTGGATGATTGTGATTATCTGGTCATTCCAGAACCACTATGTAAAATGGAAAAGTTCTTAGAGGCCCCGGGGCCCCCCGAAGCTTTTCCTATATCCAAGCGGGTGGCGTACATTGTTAGTAAAGAATGGGACAGGCCCGGTATACCTTTAGTACCTCCCCCCATATTTATAAAATTGTTTTCCTATAGTCGACCCCAGAAAGGACTGATGGCAGACAGTCCCCAAGGTCGAGGGGGCGGTTTCTACTCTGCACAAGCGCGCCACTATACCCATAGAAGATAGTTGTGCTTTCCAAGATCCTATGGATAAAAAATTAGAAGGTCTGCTAAAGATGTTTGTTCAGCAAGGTTCCCTTCTACAACCAATTGCATGCATTGTCCCTGTCACTGCAGCCGCGTGTTTCTAGTTTGATGAGCTAGGAAAGGCGATTATTAGTAATTCTTCTTCTTATGAGGAGATTATGGACAGAATTCGTGCTCTTAAATTGGCTAATTCTTTCACCCTAGACGCCGCCTTGCAATTGGCTAGGTTAGCGGCGAAAAAATTCTGGGTTTGCTATTGTGGCGCAGAGCGCTTTAGTTAAAATCTTGGGCAGCGGATGCGTCTTCCAAGAACAAATTGCTTGACATTCCTTTCAAGGGGAAAACACTCTTTGGCCCTGACTTGAAAGAGATTATCTCTGATATCACTGGGGGCAAGGGCCACGCCCTTCCTCAGAATAGGTCTTTTCAAGACCAAAAATAAACCTAAGTTTCGTCCCTTTCGCAGAAACGGATCAGCCCCAAGGGCTACGTCCTCTAAGCAGGAAGGTAATACTTCTCAAGCCAATCCAGCCTGGAGACCTATGCAAGGCTGGAACAAAGGAAAGCAGGCCAGGAAACCTGCCACTGCTACCAAGACAGCATGAAATGCGGGCCCCCGATCCGGGACCGGATCTGGTGGGGGGCAGACTCTCTCTCTTCGCTCAGGCTGGGGCAAGAGATGTTCTGGATCCTTGGGCGCTAGAAATAGTCTCCCAAGGTTATTCTCTGGAGTTCAAGGGGCTTCCTCCAAGGGGGAGGTTCCACAGGTCTCAGTTGTCTTCAGATCACATAAGAAGACAGGCATTCTTACATTGGGTAGAAGACCTGCTAAAAATGGGAGTGATTCATCCTGTTCCATTAGGAGAACAAGGGATGGGGTTCTACTCCAATCTGTTCATAGTTCCCAAAAAAGAGGGAACGTTCAGACCAATCTTAGATCTCAAGATCTTGAACAAGTTTCTCAAGGTTACATCGTTCAAGATGGAAACCATTCGAACACTCCTTCCTTCCATCCAGGAAGGTCAATTCATGACCAAGGTGGATTTCAAGGATGCGTATCTACATATTCCTATCCACAAGGAACATCATCGGTTCCTAAGGTTTGAATTCCTGGACAAGCATTTCCAGTTCGTGGCGTTTTCTTTCGGATTAGCCACTGCTCCTAGGATTTTCTCATAGGTACTAGGGTCCCTTCTGGCGGTGCTAAGACCAAGGGGCATTGCTGTAGTACCTTACTTGGACGACATTCTGATTCGAGCGTTGTCCCTTCCTCAAGTAAAGGCTCACACGGACATTGTCCTGGCCTTTCTCAGATCTCACGGATGGAAAGTGAACGTGGAAAAGAGTTCTCTATCTCCGTCAACGAGGGTTCCCTTCTTGGGAACTATAATAGACTCCTTAGAAATGAGGATTTTTCTGACAGAAGCCAGAAAAACAAAACTTCTAGACTCTTGTCGGATACTTCATTCCGTTCCTCTTCCTTCCATAGCGCAGTGCATGGAAGTGATAGGTTTGATGGTAGCGGCAATGGACATAGTTC
Source organism: Bombina bombina (assembly GCF_027579735.1). Classification (NCBI taxonomy): domain Eukaryota; kingdom Metazoa; phylum Chordata; class Amphibia; order Anura; family Bombinatoridae; genus Bombina; species Bombina bombina. The sequence continues at coordinate 753,061,424 of NC_069503.1, forward strand.
CTTTTGTGCGCATTCATCTAAGACCATTACAACTGTTCATGCTCAGTCAGTGGAATGGGGACTATTCAGACTTGTCTCCGAAGATACAAGTAAATCAGAGGACCAGAGACTCATTCCGTTGGTGGCTGTCCCTGGACAACCTGTCACAAGGGATGACCTTCCGCAGACCAGAGTGGGTCATTGTCACGACCGACGCCAGTCTGATGGGCTGGGGCGCGGTCTGGGGATCCCTGAAAGCTCAGGGTCTTTGGTCTCGGGTAGAATCTCTTCTACCGATAAATATTCTGGAACTGAGAGCGATATTCAATGCTCTCAAAGCTTGGCCTCAGCTAGCGAGGGCCAAGTTCATACATCAACCATCAGGGGGGAACAAGGAGTTCCCTAGCGATGGAAGAAGTGACCAAAATCATTCTATGGGCGGAGTCTCACTCCTGCCACCTGTCTGCTATCCACATCCCAGGAGTGGAAAATTGGGAAGCGGATTTTCTGAGTCGTCAGACATTGCATCCGGGGGAGTGGGAACTCCATCCGGAAATCTTTGCCCAAGTCACTCAACCGTGGGGCATTCCAGACATGGATCTGATGGCCTCTCGTCAGAACTTCAGAGTTCCTTACTACGGGTACAGATCCAGGGATCCCAAGGCGGCTCTAGTGGATGCACTAGTAGCACCTTGGACCTTCAAACTAGCTTATGTGTTCCCGCCGTTTCCTCTCATCCCCAGGCTGGTAGCCAGGATCAATCAGGAGAGGGCGTCGGTGATTTTGATAGCTCCTGCGTGGCCACGCAGGACTTGGTATGCAGATCTGGTGAATATGTCATCGGCTCCACCATGGAAGCTACCTTTGAGACGAGACCTTCTTGTTCTAGGTCCGTTCGACCCACTCCAGCTGACTGCTTGGAGATTGAACGCTTGATCTTATCAAAGCGAGGGTTCTCAGATTCTGTTATTAATACTCTTGTTCAGGCCTGAAAGCCTGTAACCAGAAAAATTACCACATAATTTGGTATATCTGTTGGTGTGAATCTGCAGGATTCCCTTGGGACAAGGTTAAGATTCCTAAGAGTCTATCCTTCCTTCGAGAAGGATTGGAAAAAGGATTATCTGCAAGTTCCTTGATGGGACAGATTTCTGCCTTGTCTGTGTTACTTCACAAAAAGCTGGCAGCTGTGCCAGATGTTCTAGCCTTTGTTCAGGCTCTGGTTAGAATCAAGCCTGTTTACAAAATTTTGACTCCTCCTTGGAGTCTCAACCTAGTTCTTTCAGTTCTTTAGGGGGTTCCGTTTGAACCCTTACATTCCGTTGATATTAAGTTATTATCTTGGAAAGTTTTGTTTTTGGTTGCAATTTCTTCTGCTAGAAGAGTTTCAGAATTATCTGCTCTGCAGTGTTCTTCTCCTTATCTGGTGTTCCATGCAGATAAGGTGGTTTTGCGTACTAAACCTGGTTTTCTTCCACAGGTTGTTTCTAACAAAAACATTAACCAGGAGATAGTTGTGCCTTCTTTGTGTCCTAATCCAGTTTCAAAGAAGGAACGTTTGTTGCACAACTTGGATGTAGTTCGTGCTCTCAAATTTTACTTAGCAGCTACTAAGGATTTCAGACAAACTTTGTCTTTGTTTGTTGTTTATTCTGGTAAACGGAGAGGTCAAAAAGCAACTTCTACCTCTCTCTCCTTCTGGATTAAAAGCATTATCCGATTGGCTTATGAGACTGCCGGACGGCAGCCTCCTGAAAGAATCACTGCTCACTCCACTAGGGCTGTGGCTTCCACATGGGCCTTCAAGAACGAGGCTTCTGTTGATCAGATATGTAAGGCAGTGACTTGGTCTTCACTGCACACTTTTTCTAAATTTTACAAATTTGATACTTTTGCTTCTTCTGAGGCTATTTTTGGGAGAAAGGTTTTGCAAGCCGTGGTGCCTTCCATTTAGGTGACCTGATTTGCTCCCTCCCTTCATCCGTGTCCTAAAGCTTTGGTATTGGTTCCCACAAGTAAGGATGACGCCGTGGACCGGACACACCTATGTTGGAGAAAACAGAATTTATGTTTACCTGATAAATTACTTTCTCCAACGGTGTGTCCGGTCCACGGCCCGCCCTGGTTTTTTTAATCAGGTCTGATAATTTATTTTCTTTAACTACAGTCACCACGGTAACATATGGTTTCTCCTATGCAAATATTCCTCCTTAACGTCGGTCGAATGACTGGGGTAGGCGGAGCCTAGGAGGGATCATGTGACCAGCTTTGCTGGGCTCTTTGCCATTTCCTGTTGGGGAGGAGAATATCCCACAAGTAAGGATGACGCCGTGGACCGGACACACCGTTGGAGAAAGTAATTTATCAGGTAAACATAAATTCTGTTATTGTCCGATCATACCAATCTTCTACTGAAGGGAGGCTAGGTGACTTCCAATATATAGGTATTACTTGTCTTGTCTAACAGCGTTTAGAAGAACTTTATTCTACACCTCAGACCAGCAGGTTAGCTAAATAAAAAATATCTTATGTTATGTGACTGCCTAAAATAGTTCTCATCAGCTGAATCTTGGGACAATTCCAACAAATGTGACACATATCTCCTCTAGCCATTTCCTCAATCATCTGTCTGATCACCTAGTCAATAGCTTAATGTTGGAACAGACCACTTTTTATACCACAGGGACATCACAAATTTACATTTTAAGATTCATTGTTCAGTTAATTATCAAAGATTATCACGTAATGAACGGTACTATTTGGTTTTATTTCTTTTTGAAGACCTATGCAAAGCAGTGACACTAGAATCGCTACTGAATGGGCATACCTTTTTTAAATTTGAAAGGAAGTTCACAATTTTGTACTTTTGTTTTAAATAATGTTTACTTGGTTTTTATAATAAGATAATTCACTTATTTGCGTTTTTTTTTTTTTTTTTATAAATCTGTCCACCCTTTTATTCTTTTGGTATTTAAACCTTTGTGAGTACTATGATAGACAAAACTTTGTGGAAATTAATTCATACTTATAAAAATGTTCATATTTTTTCTCCCTCCCTTAAGTAACTGTAACCAAGCTTCCCTTCCTTTTTGTTACGCTTAAAAAAAACCACCAAACAAACAAACAAAAAAATCAAAGATGAGGTGCAGCAGGAAGAGGGTGGTGGTGGTGGTGGGGGGAGTTATAGCAATCTGAAACCTCACATTTTCAGACTATTGGTTTCTGCCATGACCTCATATAAAGAGGTTACAGACATACATACCTTGGAGATATTGTAGGTTGGGTTCCAGACCACCACAATAAAGTGAATATCGTAATAAAGTGAGTCACACTAATTTGTTGGTTTCCCAGTCCTAGTTATGTACTCAGTATACCGTGGTCTATTAAGTGTGCAATAACATTATGTCTAAAAAAAAACATTTACAAAACTTAATTAAAATATTTTTTTTTGCTAAAAAATGCTAACCATCATCACTATTCCAATAGGTCAGCAGGGTGCAAAGTAAACAAATATAAATAGAGTGTATCAGTGAGTGCAGTCCCCACCTTTTAATTCTATATGTGTGTGTGTGTGTATATATATATATATATATATGTGTGTATATGTGTATATGTTTGTGTGTGTATGTATATATATATATATATATATATATATATATATATATATATGTGTGTGTGTGTGTGTGTGTATATATATATATATATATATATATATATATATATATATATATATATATATATATATATATATATATACATGGAAGTGAACTGCACTCCAAGACCGGACCAGGTACACATCCTGTGACTCAGCAACATCCAGCCCTCCAAAAAAGCTGTGATGTCACCAGAGCCACAGGCAGTTAACCCCAGTCCGGAATGGGTGCAAGAAACGGGGGATTACAAAAAAAAGTAATACAACACATAGAAACACCCAGCACTCACCAGCTAGCTCACAGCTAAGATAAAATCTCAACTGGAAAGGTTAGTTACCGCATCTGGCCAAATGGGAAAGCTCAGGCACCATGTCAAGGTCCTTTCCATTGCCTGAGTCCCTAACACAGCCACACCATCATGCGAGCTCACAAAGCCAAACAGACTGAGAACAAAGAAGGGGTGCACAGGTGGATGTAATCACTCAGAGAAAATTCATATATATTAGGGCTGCACCATTAATCGCCGCAATTTAAAAACCGCGAGAGTCACGATTTTTTGCTAAAAAAAAAAATATCATCAGAAGTGTCTGTAATGCATTGATTTGTATGCGATTTCTTGCAAACCAGCTCCATCTTTTAGCACACATTTGTAAAATGGCTGTTTTACTTTCACTTTCTGATCTCCGAGTAGCAGCCGGCCAGCCGATCAATCTAGAAGTCTAAAAGCAGAGCCCATGCAGGAATGAAGAGGAGGGAAAGCCACTTTACTTATATTTCTCTTGTAAGGTGTATCCAGTCCACGGATCATCCATTACTTGTAGGATATTCTCATTCCCAACAGGAAGTTGCAAGAGGACACCCACAACAGAGCTGTCTATATAGCTCCTCCCCTAACTGCCATATCCAGTCATTCTCTTGCAACTCTCAACAAGCATGGAGGTAGTAAGAGGAAAGTGGTGAAATGTAGCTGTTATTTTGCTTCAATCAAAAGTTTATTATTTTTAAATGGTACCGGAGTTGTACTATTTTGTTCCAGGCAGAAAAATAGAAGAATCTGCCTGTGATTTCTATGATCTTAGCAGGTTGTAACTAAGATCCATTGCTGTTCTCACACATGACTGAAGAGAGAGGTAACTTCAGCGGGGGAATGGCGTGCAGGTTATCCTGCTATGAGGTATGTGCAGTTAAAATTATTTTCTAGAAGATGTGAATGCTAGAAAAATGCTGCTGATACCAAATTTATGTAAGGTAAGACTGAATACAGTGATTTAATAGCGACTGGTATCATGCTTACTTTCTGAGGTAATACTCTTTTATATTTACAATATAAAACGTTTGCTGGCATGTTTAAACGTTTTTATATATACTTTGGTGATAAAACTTTATTGGGGCCTAGTTTTTTCCACATGGCTGGCTTAAATTTGCAGCCAGTTTCCTGAGGCTTTCCACTGTGTTACTGTGAGTGGGAGGGGCCTAATTTAGCGCTTTTTTGCGCAGTAACTTTTACAGACTGTGACATCCAGCTTCCTCCAGGAGTCCCCTGAATGCTATAGGACATCTCTAAAGGGCTCTTAGGCTTTCCAAAATAGTTTGTTGGGGAAGGTAGGCCCACAGCAAGGCTGTGGCAGTTTGGTGTGACTGTTAAAAAACGTCTATATCGTTTTTTTGATCCGTTTTTTGAACTAAGGGGTTAATCATCCATTTGCAAGTGGGTGCAATGCTCTGTTAGCTTATTATACACACTGTAAAAATTTCGTTTGATTTACTGCTTTTTTTCACTGTTTTTCAAATTCTGACAAAATTTGTTTCTCTTAAAGGCACAGTACCGTTTTTATTTTTTGCTTGTTAACTTGATTTAAAGTGTTTTCCAAGCTTGCTGGTCTCATTGCTAGTCTGTACAAACATGTCTGACATAGAGGAAACTCCTTGTTCATTATGTTTAAAAGCCATTGTGGAACCCCCTCTTAGAATGTGTACCAAATGTACTGATTTCACTTTAAGCAATAAAGATCATATTCTGTCTTTAAAAAATGTATCACCAGAGGAATCTGACGAGGGGGAAGTTATGCCGACTAACTCTTCCCATGTGTCAGATCCTTTGACTCCCGCTCAAGGGACTCCCGCTCAAATGGCGCCAAGTACATCTAGGGCGCCCATAGCGTTTACTTTACAAGACATGGCGGCAGTCATGGATAATACACTGTCAGCGGTATTAGCCAGACTACCTGAATTTAGAGGAAAGTGAGATAGCTCTGGAGTTAAACGAAATACAGAGCATACTGACGCTTTAAGAGCTATGTCTGATACTGCCTCACAATATGCAGAAGCTGAAGAAGGAGAGCTTCTTTCTGTGGGTGATGTTTCTGACTCAGGGAAGATGATGCAACCTGATTCTGATATCTCTACATTTAAATTTAAGCTTGAACACCTCCGCGTGTTACTCAGGGAGGTTTTAGCTGCTCTGAATTACTGTGATACAATTGCAGTGCCAGAGAAATTGTGTAGACTGGATAAATACTATGCAGTGCCGGTGTGCACTGATGTTTTTCCAATACCTAAAAGGTTTACAGAAATTATTACTAAGGAATGGGATAGACCAGGTGTGCTGTTCTCTCCCCCTCCTATTTTTAGAAAAATGTTTCCAATAGACGCCACCACACGGGACTTATGGCAGACAGTTCCTAAGGTGGAGGGAGCAGTTTCTACTCTAGCAAAGCATACTACTATCCCTGTCGAGGACAGTTGTGCTTTCTTAGATCCAATGGATAAAAAGTTAGAGGGTTACCTTAAGAAAATGTTTATTCAACAAGGTTTTATCCTACAGCCCCTTGCATGCATTGCTCCTGGCACTGCTGCTGCGGCGTTCTGGTTTGAGTCTCTGGAAGAGGCTTTACAGGTAGCGACTCCATTGGATGACATACTTGACAAGCTTAGAGCACTTAAGCTAGCCAATTCTTTTGTTTCTGATGCCATTGTTCATTTGACTAAACTAACGGCTAAGAATTCTGGTTTTGCTATCCAGGCACGCAGAGCGCTATGGCTGAAATCATGGTCAGCTGACGTTACTTCAAAGTCTAAGCTGCTTAACATTCCCTTCAAGGGGCAGACCCTATTCGGGCCTGGTTTGTAGGAGATTATTGCTGATATCACTGGAGGAAAAGGTCATGCCCTTCTTCAGGATAGGTCCAAATCAAGGGCCAAACAGTCTAATTTTCGTGCCTTTCGAAACTTCAAGGCAAGTGCGGCATCAACTTCCTCTAATGCAAAACAAGAGGGAACTTTTGCTCAGTCCAAGACGGTCTGGAGACCTAACCAGACCTGGAACAAAGGTAAGCAGGCCAAAAAAGCCTGCTGTTGCCTCTAAGACAGCATGAAGGAACGGCCCCCTATCCGGTAACAGATCTAGTAGGGGGCAGACTTTCGCTCTTCGCCCAGGCATGGGCAAGAGATGTCCCGGATCCCTGGGCGTTGGAAATTATATCCCAGGGATATCTTCTGGACTTCAAGGCTTCCCCCCCAAAAGGGAGATTTCACCTTTCACAATTATCTGCAAACCAGATAAAGAGAGAGGCATTCTTACACTGTGTACAAGACCTCCTAGTTATGGGAGTGATCCATCCAGTTCCAAAGGAGGAACAGGGACAGGGATTTTACTCAAATCTGTTAGTGGTTCCCAAAAAAGAGGGAACCTTCAGACCAATTTTGGATCTAAAGATCTTAAACAAATTCCTCAGAGTTCCATCATTCAAGATGGAGACTATTCGTACCATCCTACCTATGATCCAGGAGGGTCAATACATGACTACAGTGGATCTAAAGGATGCTTATCTTCACATTCCGATACACAAAGATCATCATCGGTTTCTCAGGTTTGCCTTCCTACACAGGCATTACCAGTTTGTAGCTCTTCCCTTTTGGGTTAGCTACGGCCCCAAGAATTTTTACGAAGGTTCTGGGGTCGCTTCTGGCGGTCCTAAGGCCGCGGGGCATAGCAGTGGCCCCTTATTCAGACGACATCCTGATTCAGGCGTCAAACTTCCAAATTGCCAAGTCTCATACGGACATAGTGTTTGCATTTCTGAGGTCGCATGGGTGGAAGGTGAACGAGGAAAAGAGTTCTCTATCCCCCCTCACAAGAGTTTTCTTCCTAGGGACTCTGATAGATTCTATAGAAATGAAAATTTACCTGACGGAGTCCAGGTTATCAAAACTTCTAAATTCCTGCCGTGTTCTTTATTCCATTCTTCGCCCTTCGGTGGCTCAGTGCATGGTAATAATTAGCTTAATGGTAGTGGCAATGGACATAGTGCCGTTTGCACGCCTACATCTCAGACCGCTGCAACTCTGCATGCTCAGTCAGTGGAATGGGGATTACACAGATTTGTCCCCTCTACTAAATCTGGATCAAGAGACCAGGGATTCTCTTCTCTGGTGGCTATCTCGGGTCCATCTGTCCAAAGGTATGACCTTTCGCAGGCCAGATTGGACAATTGTAACGACAGATGCCAGCCTTCTAGGTTGGGGTGCAGTCTGGAACTCCCTGAAGGCTCACGGATCGTGGACTCCGGAGGAGGCACTCCTTCCAATAAATATTCTGGAACTGAGAGCGATATTCAATGCTCTTCAGGCTTGGCCTCAGTTAGCAACTCTGAGGTTCATCAGATTTCAGTCGGACAACATCACGACTGTGGCTTACATCAACCATCAAGGGGGAACCAGGAGTTCCCTAGCGATGTTAGAAGTCTCAAAGATAATTCGCTGGGCAGAGATTCACTCTTGCCACCTATCAGCTATCCATATCCCGGGTGTAGAGAACTGGGAGGCGGATTTTCTAAGTCGACAGACATTTCATCCGGGGGAGTGGGAACTCCATCCGGAGGTGTTTGCACAATTGATTCATTGTTGGGGCAAACCAGAACTGGATCTCATGGCGTCTCGCCAGAACGCCAAGCTTCCTTGTTACGGATCCAGGTCCAGGGATCCCAAGGCGACGCTGATAGATGCTCTAGCAGTGCCCTGGTCTTTCAACCTGGCTTATGTGTTTCCACCGTTTCCTCTGCTCCCTCGTCTGATTGCCAAGATCAAGCAAGAGGGAGCATCGGTGATCTTGATAGCGCCTGCGTGGCCACGCAGGACCTGGTATGCAGATCTAGTGGACATGTCATCCTTTCCACCTTGGACTCTGCCGTTAAGACAAGACCTTCTACTACAAGGTCCTTTCAATCATCCAAATCTAATTTCTCTGAGACTGACTGCCTGGAGATTGAATGCTTGATGTTATCAAAGCGTAGCTTCTCCGAGTCAGTCATTGATACCTTAATACAGGCACGAAAGCCTGTCACCAGGAAAATTTACCATAAGATATGGCGTAAATATCTTTATTGGTGTGAATCCAAGGGTTACTCATGGAGTAAGGTCAGGATTCCCAGGATATTATCCTTTCTCCAAGAAGGATTGGAAAAAGGATTGTCAGCTAGTTCTTTAAAGGGACAGATTTCTGCTCTGTCTATTCTTTTGCACAAGCGTCTGGCGGATGTTCCAGACGTTCAGGCATTTTGTCAGGCTTTAGTTAGAATCAAGCCTGTGTTTAAACCTGTTGCTCCTCCATGGAGCTTAAATCTGGTTCTTAAGGTTCTTCAAGGAGTTCCGTTTGAACCTCTTCATTCCATAAATATCAAACTTTTATCTTGGAAAGTTCTGTTTTTGGTAGCTATTTCCTCGGCTCGTAGAGTCTCCCGCGTTCTCTGCTTTACAATGTGATTCTCCTTATCTGATCATCCATGTGGATAAGGTACTCCTGCGTACCAAACCTGGGTTTTTTTTTTTTTTGTTTTTGTTTTTTTTTTTTAAATAAGTTTTTTATTTAGGTTTTGTAAAATGATACAAATAAAGAGAAAAACATCCGTAGGCAGTAATATTAGCAAGACAAATACTCTGAACATACAACTATAGTGGAAAGATAAGTCTATTACAATTCTGATCAAACAGTCTGAATTTTTTTTTTAAAATCTTTAAAACAGTGTGTACCTTGTGCCTATGGATCTTATGAAATAACCAGCTACTCCACCAAACTGATAGAATAAACTGATCTACTATAGACAAAAGTAGACAGGAGTAATGATCTAAAGTAAATTGAACTGGCATGTCCAGAAAACTTTTATAAAGGGAGGGTTTGAACCTCTTTTTTTTTTTTTATATTCTAAGAAACATAGGAATTGTCCCCGTTTTGCAGAGAGAGACATGAACTAGTTTATCTGGTCAATAGAGTTTAAGGCAAAAGGGGGAGTTGGCAACATGGATTGCTGGGGGGGTAGGGATTGCAGCGGGCAAGAGCCGCTCTAAATAAGACAAAAAAGGGAGGGGGGAGGGAGGGCGGAGCCAGTTGAGATTTAAGAGTGGAAAACTATTAAGGAGTATAGGTGTTATAAGTAGGCTATTAAACAATAAGTAGAAATAAGGGCATTAAGTGAGTTATATCACTTACTTGTAAATCTGACTTCAGTAGGCCAGGATTATGCTTTTGCAATAATAAACTAGTGATTACAATAAAAATAGTAACAATATAATACTTCAACCTGATCAATATAATATAGCATGCTGAGAGTAAAATACATTGGCACTAAATGAAGATAACAAATATGCAGATTATATCATAACAATAAAGACAGAACGTGATACATATATTGGAAGATTATCCCCATTCAAAAAGGATGAATCCCTCTTGGCCCTACCAAGGGCTTAGGTATGAACTTTATTTTGAGGCTACTGGGAGCGTTATATTCTAAAATTTGGAGGGGATTTTGGGATATAGTTCGATGCTAAATATGTATAGCGAACAGTCTATTAGATAGAGGTAAGTATACAATATACAAACCACTAAATCAGTGGCTTAAGTATCCGGTTTTATAACGGAGCCGTTACCCCACTCCAGTTTTGAAGATAAAGATCATTGGATTGTCTCCTAGTACAGAGAGCTCAGGTTTTCATAGCAGCATAAATTTAAAGTCAGAATATGACAATAAACAGGAGTGGAGAGATTAATATAACAAGTCACATCCTGCCTTTTAGTCAATAAAAGATAGAAACTTTGGGATATAAGAAATTAATTAAACCTTGTGCATTGCAATTCTTATAGCAAATAGCAGACATTTCACAAATTACCCCTAGGCGAGCCTATGTACAGGGTAATAGATAAAGGTGGGTGCAACAGAGAGGAAAAAGTAAACAATTAACATAAAATAAGTGAGCAACTGTATACCAGTAGGACAACAAAACTGCTAATATCTAGAATGGGTATATACAGTGGCATCAAGCACAAAAGTTTTCATCACTACACGCTTTACTAGAGGGACAAGCAGAGGAGTGCGTCAGAGTCTAATATATAACCCTTAAGTTTCTTTAAGAGGGGAGACTCATATAAGGGATAAGGGAGAATGCATAGCAAGTGTTAAGCATATAGGTTTACCAGTATCCTAGTTATCTCCCTTACGCAGTGAGCTTAATAGTAAAAATCACATATATCAAAGCAAATAATCCCTCTGGGATGCAAGGCTGGTGTGTGGGCGATTTGTGCTATAGGATAAATTAGCAGCTTGAATATGTACCCTCTACTTAATAGAAACATGTACTGCTGTAAAATGTGCGGGGCAAAGGATAAATACATAACATAAGAAACAAGCTAGCATCCTTTCAGAAAATTAACTAAAAAATTATGAACCAAGGACTAGATACGCTAAGCAGACTATAGAATAATGTAGTAAATAAGCAGAGTCAATTGAGCTACATTTATATAGTTTGTAGGCCATGTTCTCCGGTTCCCTGGAGAACCATCATTTAGTCCGTTATTGGTAAGATCATCTACAGCCTGCTACAAGTTAATGGCTATATGGCCAGGTACAACCAAATGTTGATCATACTCCAGCATATCATACTAGCTGGAAAGAATTTACCCCACTCCGGTCTTGAGGTCTGATGACCGACACAAAGGGACCTGCATTGCACGCTGTAATACAGGATGGCAGGCATGACCCAGGAGCGCTACAGGATCAGTCATAGTAAGCAGGTAGGGATACAGATGTAAAGTTTGGCTTGATTGCTGGTCGAACCTACTGCTGTCACCGCTGCCCTCCAAGCGATCCAGCCCGCTCAAAGTATTGTGCGCTTTAGCCTGTTGCGGCCCAAGATATCTATTACCTAGCCGGTGATCTCGCGCTCCATGCTCTAATGTGGATTGAGGCCGGGCTGAGAGGACGGAAGGAGCCGATATCTTCTTAGTGAGGACAGCCTGCAAGTACACGGCATTAGAGTGCGATGTCGCCGTAGCCCCAAATTCCGACCGCTGAGTCATCTCAGGGAACTGGTCCTGTATTTGACTTAATTTACGATGCCGGGAGGGTAATGTAAGCTGGCTAGAGGGTTTCCCTGCTTTTTCCTGGGCCCCGGATGTAAATTCAGTGTGGGTTCTTCTGTAATGCACGGGGTCAGGGTCCATAGCTCGGCATTCTGACAGTGGGGCGCAGGCGAGAAGTAGCAGCCTTAAATCTTCTTTCAAGCCCTGATGATGCTTCTTTAGGAGTTGTAGAGCGCTGCGTTCCCATGAGTTAAGGGCCTCCATAACAGTCAAGTTATCCATATTAGATGGCGTCGGAAAACTCCACCTGGCGCAGCTTAAGTAGAAATGACCGCTAAACATTCAGCCACCAACATGTCTTAAAGGTCTTTAGAGGCACAATAGTTTACAGTTATTCCCTGATATAGCAGGCAAAAGTTTAAGCCCTTAATGGGTGTATTAAATCATATTCTTATATCCAAGGGCCAGGAGCTTCATAGAAACACGTCTGGTTCTTTCTGTAGTTGGCTCCGCCCCCCCAAACCTGGGTTTTTACCTAAGGTGGTATCTAATAAGAATATCAATCAAGAGATTGTTGTTCCATCTTTGTGTCCTAATCCTTCTTCAAAGAAGGAACGTCTGTTACACAATCTGGACGTGGTTCGTGCTTTAAAGTTTTACTTACAAGCTACTAAAGATTTTCGTCAAACATCTGCTTTGTTTGTTGTCTACTCTGGACAGAGGAGAGGTCAAAAGGCTTCGGCAACCTCTCTTTCTTTTTGGCTAAGAAGCATAATCCGCTTAGCCTATGAGACTGCTGGCCAGCAGCCTCCAGAAAGGATTACAGCTCATTCTACTAGAGCTGTGGCTTCCACATGGGCCTTTAAAAATGAGGCTTCTGTTGAACAGATTTGCAAGGCGGCGACTTGGTCTTCTCTTCATACTTTTTCAAAATTCTACAAATTTGATACTTTTGCTTCTTCGGAAGCTATTTTTGGGAGAAAGGTTTTACAGGCAGTGGTACCTTCCGTTTAAGTACCTGCCTTGTCCCTCCCTTCATCCGTGTACTTTAGCTTTGTTATTGGTATCCCACAAGTAATGGATGATCCGTGGACTGGATACACCTTACAAGAGAAAACATAATTTATGCTTACCTGATAAATTTATTTCTCTTGTAGTGTATCCAGTGCACGGCCCGCCCTGTCATTTTAAGGCAGGTATTTTTTAACTTTAAACTACAGTCACCACTGCACCCTATGGTTTCCACTTTCTCTGCTTGTTTTCGGTCGAATGACTGGATATGGCAGTTAGGGGAGGAGCTATATAGACAGCTCTGCTGTGGGTGTCCTCTTGCAACTTCTGGGAATGAGAATATCCCACAAGTAATAGATGATCCGTGGACTGGTTACACCACAAGAGAAATAAATTTATCAGGTAAGCATAAATTATGTTTTTCTCCTAGGGACATCAGCAGTCTGAAACTTAGGGTATGTAAAGATTATGGAACCTCTCACACAATCTCCTGCTCCTCTGAGAAACGGCTCAAATACATAGCAGATGCAGTTAACCCCACAGCTGTCAAAAAGGCTAAAACTGCTGGGTTAACTTAACTGCATCTACAATGTATTTGATATCAGCAAGGCACAGCAGCCCCCCACCTCTACTGCTATATGCCTTTATTGGATTCCTGGACAGGAGCAGGGCTCCTTTTCAGCAAAATGTTTAAAAAAAGAATATATATATATATGTGTGTGTATGTGTATGTATATATATATATATATATATATATGTATATATGCGTAACTGTGTATGTGATTGTATATTATATATGTGTGTGTGTATGTGTGTGTATATATATATATATATATATATATATATATATATATATATATATATATATATATATATATATATATATATATATATATATGAAGAAAGCAGCAACCAAGCTATACCTTTAACCAGCACTCGCTCATTAAGCAAATATAAGGGCTCTGAGGCTAAGGCCAATAAGACAGCTGCAGAGACTGACCATGCAATTTATTAACATCTTTTAATTTCCCATAATTAATAACAAAAGAAATAAAGGCACTGTGCTCAAACAGTAATGTATACGTTCCTCAACATACAGGATAATAGACCAGGAAAAAAAAACCTGTAAAAGGAAAACACCAATAAAGTCCTGCTAAGGTAGCTACCGAAGCGTGTTAATCAAAGCTGGGTTAGACCGCTGCAATTATTGGCCTGTTAATATTAGCAGTGTGTTAAGCAGGTCTTGATTAATATGCAGGTTAGTATAGCAGTCCCCAAAATTCAGCGTAGCTGTCAATGAGATAGTTTCCACATTATTAGTAATGGTGCCGCCAGATGCAGGATAGTGTTAAATCAGGTCGGTATACCCCGGACACTAGTGGCTAAACGGTAGGTCTTATGTTATGTATCAGTTCATTCTGGAGGGCTATTATAGATGTAAGAAAAGCAGCTGTCAAGTACCAATTTTTTATTATATATATATATATATACGGAAGGGAACTGCACTCCAAGACCGGACCAGGTACACATCCAGTGACTCAGCAACATCCCAGCCCTGGGTGCTAAATAGCACTCCAAAAAAGCTGTGATGTCACCAAAGCGACAGGCAGCTTGCATGGTGTGGCTGTGTTAGGGACTCAGGCAGTGGAAAGGACCTTGACGTGGTGCCTGAGCTTTTCCCATTTGGCCAGATGCGGTAACTAACCTTTTCAGTTGTGATTTTATCTTAGCTGTGAGCTATCTGGTGAGTGCTGGGTGTCTCTATGTGTTGTATTACTTTTTGTTTGTAATCCCCCTTATTTCTTGCACCCATTCCGGACTGGGGTTAACTGCCTGTGGCTCTGGTGACATCACAGCTTTTTTGGAGTGCTATTTAGCACCCAGGGCTGGGATGTTGCTGAGTCACTGGATGTGTACCTGGTCCGGTCTTGGAGTGCAGTTCCCTCCCGTGTTTTGTATTTCTCTTGGTGATTACATCCATCTGTGCACCCCTTCTTTGTTCTCAGTTTGTTTGGCTTTGTAAGCTCGCATGGTGTGGCTGTGTTAGGGACTCAGGCAATGGAAAGGACCTTGACGTGGTGCATGAGCTTTTCCCATTTGGCCAGATGCGGTAACTAACCTTTCCAGTTGTGATTTTATCTTAGCTGTGAGCTAGCGGGTGAGTGCTGGGTGTCTCTATGTGTTGTATTACTTTTTGTTTGTAATCCCTCTTGTTTCTTGCACCCATTCCGGACTGGGGTTAACTGCCTGTGGCTCTGGTGACATATCGCCCAGCCCTAATATATATATATATATATATATATATATATATATATATATATATATATATATATATATATATATATATATACTGTGTGTATATATGTATGTGTGTGTATATATATATATATATATATATATATATATATATATATATTAAAATTGACTCTCAAACTGGACCGGGTACACATCCCATAAGGCCTGTTCACCCTTGGGTGGTTCCAGTTTGTTTGATTGAGAGCCTGCATTGTTTGGTTGTATTAGGGACCCAGGATGAGTGGCAAACTTCCTCTGTGTGTTATATATAAAATGTGTGTGTATACATGTGTATTCGTCTGTTTACATGTGTATATGTTGAAAAACGTTGTCGACAGACTTTGTAAAAAAAAAAAAAAAGAAACTCAATATCAGCTAAGCAAAATAAAGCGAAGTACGCCTGTTTTTTTTTTTATTGGTAAGTGCTAATTAGAGACTTGATTCAAAATATGTTCATTTTGGAAAGTCTTATTTTATTTTCCTTATGTTTTCTTTTCTCAGGTTTGGGCGCCATTTTGAATCCCCACTTCTCTGGCAGAGTATTATTATGATTGTTACAATGCTGCTGATGTTGAAGCTGTGCACAGAAGTACGTGTGTTAAACGACCTGAACATGAAGCGCCGCTCCTTTACAGGTTAGTAGAGCAAATGCCTTTTAGCTCTCAAAATTTTAACTTATGCAAAGATGAGGTATGAATGCAAACATTATCTGATTTAAGAGTAAGAAAATACTGTCTTTAAAAAGATCAATTAATAGATTAACCCCCAAAATCAGTTTTTTGTCTGTTTGCTTGTGTTTACAGTAAATATGTGAGATCCACAAATATTAGTAAAACTATACATTTTACCCTTAAGGGGCATTGGAATTTTATCTTGTGCTATACATTGGACAATTTCTAACTTTTTCCTAAAAGCATACAAAGCAATAGAATGCATTTTCATCTATGGAAAAAAGTTCTTTGGATGCACCAACCATCTCTTTGCATTGTTCTCATAAG
Organism: Bombina bombina; assembly: GCF_027579735.1. NCBI lineage: Eukaryota > Metazoa > Chordata > Amphibia > Anura > Bombinatoridae > Bombina > Bombina bombina. The sequence goes on from NC_069503.1 coordinate 753,077,710, forward strand.
CTGTTAAGGGCATTATATTGTTTACTAAGTTTGTAGTGTGATACACTTGAGCTGGATACAATTTACCCTGTATGCACACCATATATATATAAATAAAATGTATGTGTGTTTCTATAGCAGTTTGGAAGTTTTTTTTTTAGCTTAGTGCAACACTGTCGGACCACTGTCTCTTTGGGATTATTCAGTAAACAGCTGTCCCTCTTTAATGTCACCAACAATATTTAGACTGTATTGTATAAAAACCAATTTACTAATTATTTTTTAAGGAGCTTAAAGGGTTTTATGTTCATTATTCAAAGCCATTCCTTTTTGACTCTTGTATCTGGTCAGATTTTGTCAAAACTGCTCTAATGGCTAATCCACATTTAAAGCAATGCATAAATGCACCAGTTTGTGTTATGCAAGCTTTGTGTTCATTTTTACTCTTATTTAGGTACTTTACTATTTGTAAACACTTATGAATATTAGTCACATATAGGTACTGTGTTAATACTTTTACAAACTAGTCACAATTTTTTGCAATTTTTGTTTAAGCAAATCAATAATGCTATATATGATGGAATTTACTAACATAGTAGGTAAATCGCTATAATTATTCTTTTTTTTTTTAAATTGTGATCATTAGTAGTAGATGTGTATTCATTACTTGCTACTTAAGGGAGTAATATGATCATTTTTTAACTATGTGAACAGATTAGTTGGCTTTATACTTTTGTGGATGTTTAGGGTGATATGATTGCATACCCTTAATTAAATACTTTACAAAATACCCATTTCTTTCATGTAATTAGCAAGAGTCCATGAGCTAGTGACGTATGGGATATACATTCCTACCAGGAGGGGCAAAGTTTCCCAAACCTCAAAATGCCTATAAATACACCCCTCACCACACCCACAATTCAGTTTTACAAACTTTGCCTCCGATGGAGGTGGTGAAGTAAGTTTGTGCTAGATTCTACGTTGATATGCGCTCCGCAGCAAGTTGGAGCCCGGTTTTCCTCTCAGCGTGCAGTGAATGTCAGAGGGATGTGAGGAGAGTATTGCCTATTTGAATGCAGTGATCTCCTTCTACGGGGTCTATTTCATAGGTTCTCTGTTATCGGTCGTAGAGATTCATCTCTTACCTCCCTTTTCAGATCGACGATATACTCTTATATATACCATTACCTCTGCTGATTCTCGTTTCAGTACTGGTTTGGCTTTCTACAAACATGTAGATGAGTGTCCTGGGGTAAGTAAATCTTATTTTCTGTGACACTCTAAGCTATGGTTGGGCACTTTGTTTATAAAGTTCTAAATATATGTATTCAAACATTTATTTGCCTTGACTCAGAATGTTCAACATTCCTTATTTTTCAGACAGTCAGTTTCATATTTGGGATAATGCACTTGAATTAATCAATTTTTTCTTACCTTCAAAAATTTGACTCTTTTTTCCCTGTGGGCTGTTGGGCTCGCGGGGGCTGAAAATGCTTCATTTTATTGCGTCATTCTTGGCGCGGACTTTTTTGGCGCAAAAAATTATTTTCCGTTTCCGGCATCATACGTGTCACCGGAAGTTGCGTCATTTTTTGACGTTATTTTGCGCCAAAAATGTCGGCGTTCCGGATGTGGCGTCATTTTTGGCGCCAAAAGCATTTAGGCGCCAAATAATGTGGGCGTCTGATTTGGCGCTAAAAAAATATGGGCGTCGCTTTTGTCTCCACATTATTTCAGTCTCATTTTTTCATTGCTTCTGGTTGCTAGAAGCTTGTTCTTTAGCATTTTTTCCCATTCCTGAAACTGTCATTTAAGGAATTTGATCAATTTTGCTTTATATGTTGTTTTTTCTCTTACATATTGCAAGATGTCTCACGTTGCATCTGAGTCAGAAGATACTACAGGAAAATCGCTGTCTAGTGCTGGATCTACCAAAGCTAAGTGTATCTGCTGTAAATTTTTGGTAGCTATTCCTCCGGCTGTTGTTTGTATTAATTGTCATGACAAACTTGTTAATGCAGATAATATTTCCTTTAGTAAAGTACCATTGCCTGTTGCAGTTCCTTCAACATCTAAGGTGCAGAATGTTCCTGATAACATAAGAGATTTTGTTTCTGAATCCATAAAGAAGGCTATGTCTGTTATTTCTCCTTCTAGTAAACGTAAAAAATCTTTTAAAACTTCTCTCCCTACAGATGAATTTTTAAATGAACATCATCATTCTGATTCTGATGACTCTTCTGGTTCAGAGGATTCTGTCTCAGAGATTGATGCTGATAAATCTTCATATTTATTTAAAATGGAATTTATTCGTTCTTTACTTAAAGAAGTACTAATTGCTTTAGAAATAGAGGATTCTGGTCCTCTTGATACTAATTCTAAACGTTTAGATAAGGTATTTAAATCTCCTGTGGTTATTCCAGAAGTTTTTCCTGTTCCTAATGCTATTTCTGCAGTAATTTCCAAAGAATGGGATAAATTGGGTAATTCATTTACTCCTTCTAAACGTTTTAAGCAATTATATCCTGTGCCGTCTGACAGATTAGAATTTTGGGACAAAATCCCTAAAGTTGATGGGGCTATTTCTACCCTTGCTAAACGTACTACTATTCCTACGTCAGATGGTACTTCGTTTAAGGATCCTTTAGATAGGAAAATTGAATCCTTTCTAAGAAAAGCTTATCTGTGTTCAGGTAATCTTCTTAGACCTGCTATATCATTGGCTGATGTTGCTGCAGCTTCAACTTTTTGGTTGGAAACTTTAGCACAACAAGTAACAGATCATGATTCTCATGATATTATTATTTTTCTTCAGCATGCTAATAATTTTTTCTGTGATGCAATTTTTGATATTATCAGAGTTGATGTCAGGTTTATGTCTCTAGCTATTTTAGCTAGAAGAGCTTTATGGCTTAAGACTTGGAATGCTGATATGGCTTCTAAATCAACTCTACTTTCCATTTCTTTCCAGGGTAACAAATTATTTGGTTCTCAGTTGGATTCTATTATCTCAACTGTTACTGGTGGGAAAGGAACTTTTTTACCACAGGATAAAAAATCTAAGGGTAAAAACAGGGCTAATAATCGTTTTCGTTCCTTTCGCTTCAACAAAGAACAAAAGCCTAATCCTTCATCCTCAGGAGCAGTTTCAGTTTGGAAACCATCTCCGGTCTGGAATAAATCCAAGCCTGCTAGAAAGGCAAAGCCTGCTTCTAAGTCCACATGAAGGTGCGGCCCTCATTCCAGCTCAGCTGGTAGGGGGCAGGTTACGTTTTTTCAAAGAAATTTGGATCAATTCTGTTCACAATCTTTGGATTCAAAACATTGTTTCAGAAGGGTACAGAATTGGTTTCAAGATGAGACCTCCTGCAAAGAGATTTTTTCTTTCCCGTGTCCCAGTAAATCCAGTGAAAGCTCAAGCATTTCTGAATTGTGTTTCAGATCTAGAGTTGGCTGGAGTAATTATGCCAGTTCCAGTTCCGGAACAGGGGATGGGGTTTTATTCAAATCTCTTCATTGTACCAAAGAAGGAGAATTCCTTCAGACCAGTTCTGGATCTAAAAATATTGAATCGTTATGTAAGGATACCAACGTTCAAGATGGTAACTATAAGGACTATCTTGCCTTTTGTTCAGCAAGGGCATTATATGTCCACAATAGATTTACAGGATGCATATCTGCATATTCCGATTCATCCAGATCATTATCAGTTCCTGAGATTCTCTTTTCTGGACAAGCATTACCAGTTTGTGGCTCTGCCGTTTGGCCTAGCTACAGCTCCAAGAATTTTTACAAAAGTTCTCGGTGCCCTTCTGTCTGTAATCAGAGAACAGGGTATTGTGGTATTTCCTTATTTGGACGATATCTTGGTACTTGCTCAGTCTTTACATTTAGCAGAATCTCATACGAATCGATTGCGTTGTTTCTTCAAGATCATGGTTGGAGGATCAATTTACCAAAAAGTTCATTGATTCCTCAGACAAGGGTAACTTTTCTGGGTTTCCAGATAGATTCAGTGTCCATGACTCTGTCTTTAACAGACAAGAGACGTCTAAAATTGATTTCAGCTTGTCGAAACCTTCAGTCACAATCATTCCCTTCGGTAGCCTTATGCATGGAAATTCTAGGTCTTATGACTGCTGCATCGGACGCGATCCCCTTTGCTCGTTTTCACATGAGACCTCTTCAGCTCTGTATGCTGAATCAATGGTGCAAGGATTACACAAAGATATCTCAATTAATATCTTTAAAACCGATTGTTCGACACTCTCTAACGTGGTGGACAGATCACCATCGTTTAATTCAGGGGGCTTCTTTTGTGCTTCCGACCTGGACTGTAATTTCAACAGATGCAAGTCTCACAGGTTGGGGAGCTGTGTGGGGATCTCTGACGGCACAAGGAGTTTGGGAATCTCAGGAGGTGAGATTACCGATCAATATTTTGGAACTCCGTGCAATTTTCAGAGCTCTTCAGTTTTGGCCTCTTCTGAAGAGAGAATCGTTCATTTGTTTTCAGACAGACAATGTCACAACTGTGGCATACATCAATCATCAAGGAGGGACTCACAGTCCTCTGGCTATGAAAGAAGTATCTCGAATTTTGGTTTGGGCGGAATCCAGCTCCTGTCTAATCTCTGCGGTTCATATCCCAGGTATAGACAATTGGGAAGCGGATTATCTCAGTCGCCAAACGTTGCATCCGGGCGAATGGTCTCTTCACCCAGAGGTATTTCTTCAGATTGTTCAAATGTGGGAACTTCCAGAAATAGATCTGATGGCGTCTCATCTAAACAAGAAACTTCCCAGGTATCTGTCCAGATCCCGGGATCCTCAGGCGGAGGCAGTGGATGCATTATCACTTCCTTGGAAGTATCATCCTGCTTATATCTTTCCGCCTCTAGTTCTTCTTCCAAGAGTAATCTCCAAGATTCTGAAGGAATGCTCGTTTGTTCTGCTGGTAGCTCCGGCATGGCCTCACAGGTTTTGGTATGCGGATCTTGTCCGGATGGCCTCTTGCCAACCGTGGACTCTTCCGTTAAGACCAGACCTTCTGTCACAAGGCCCTTTTTTCCATCAGGATCTGAAATCCTTAAATTTAAAGGTATGGAGATTGAACGCTTGATTCTTGGTCAAAGAGGTTTCTCTGACTCTGTGATTAATACTATGTTACAGGCTCGTAAATCTGTATCTAGAGAGATATATTATAGAGTCTGGAAGACTTATATTTCTTGGTGTCTTTCTCATCATTTTTCTTGGCATTCTTTTAGAATACCAAGAATTTTACAGTTTCTTCAGGATGGTTTAGATAAGGGTTTGTCCGCAAGTTCCTTGAAAGGTCAAATCTCTGCTCTTTCTGTTCTTTTTCACAGAAAGATTGCTATTCTTCCTGATATTCATTGTTTTGTACAAGCTTTGGTTCGTATAAAACCTGTCATTAAGTCAATTTCTCCTCCTTGGAGTTTGAATTTGGTTCTGGGAGCTCTTCAAGCTCCTCCGTTTGAACCTATGCATTCATTGGACATTAAATTACTTTCTTGGAAAGTTTTGTTCCTTTTGGCCATCTCTTCTGCCAGAAGAGTTTCTGAATTATCTGCTCTTTCTTGTGAGTCTCCTTTTCTGATTTTTCATCAGGATAAGGCGGTGTTGTGAACTTCTTTTGAATTTTTACCTAAAGTTGTGAATTCCAACAACATTAGTAGAGAAATTGTGGTTCCTTCATTATGTCCTAATCCTAAGAATTCTAAGGAGAAATCGTTGCATTCTTTGGATGTTGTTAGAGCTTTGAAATATTATGTTGAAGCTACTAAGTCTTTCCGAAAGACTTCTAGTCTATTTGTTATTTTTTCCGGTGCTAGAAAAGGCCAGAAAGCTTCTGCCATTTCTTTGGCATCTTGGTTGAAATCTTTAATTCATCTTGCCTATGTTGAGTCGGGTAAAACTCCGCCTCAGAGGATTACAGCTCATTCTACTAGGTCAGTTTCTACTTCCTGGGCGTTTAGGAATGAAGCTTCGGTTGATCAGATTTGCAAAGCAGCAACTTGGTCCTCTTTGCATAGTTTTACTAAATTCTACCATTTTGATGTATTTTCTTCTTCTGAAGCAGTTTTTGGTAGAAAAGTACTTCAGGCAGTGGTTTCAGTTTGAATCTTCTGCTTATGTTTTTCATTAAACTTTATTTTGGGTGTGGATTATTTTCAGCAGGAATTGGCTGTCTTTATTTTATCCCTCCCTCTCTAGTGACTCTTGTGTGGAAAGATCCACATCTTGGGTAATCATTATCCCATACGTCACTAGCTCATGGACTCTTGCTAATTACATGAAAGAAAACATAATTTATGTAAGAACTTACCTGATAAATTCATTTCTTTCATATTAGCAAGAGTCCATGAGGCCCGCCCTTTTTTTGTGGTGGTTATGATTTTGTATAAAGCACAATTATTCCAATTCCTTATTTTATATGCTTTCGCACTTTTTTATCACCCCACTTCTTGGCTATTCGTTAAACTGAATTGTGGGTGTGGTGAGGGGTGTATTTATAGGCATTTTGAGGTTTGGGAAACTTTGCCCCTCCTGGTAGGAATGTATATCCCATACGTCACTAGCTCATGGACTCTTGCTAATATGAAAGAAATGAATTTATCAGGTAAGTTCTTACATAAATTATGTTATTTAAAGGGACATTCTATACCATGGTCATCTTAAAGTCTAACTTTAGATTAAGCTGCAAATATCCTTCTGCACCCTTTCTATATCATGCAGCAGTAACAAGAAACATGTTTTTTTTTTTTAAATGACTATTGTTTCTGGTCCCTTTGAAATGGCTGCCGAGAGGACGACTTCCAGTAGGGCAGAGTTAGCAATAGTGTGGCACGCTAACTTCGGGCTCTGAGATGAAAGGCTCTATAGATCTACCTAGGCTGTACATTATCCTTGGCTGGCTAACAAAGGACCCAGTCAGGATATACGGTTCAGGAGAACCACACAGTAGCCAGAAGCCACACTTGCAGCTCAACTTACTTTGCAGGGTCATTAAACCTCTTGGCGTTCGTACCTACCCAGAGCGGAGACACTAGCAACGGCTGACTGAAGGTTCCATCTATTGAGCTGAAGGAAGTACGAACGAACAGGTTATCCAGACGGTGTGGCCATAAGCTGTGGGTATCGGAGGTGTCCGGGCCAAGCATTTTTTCCCCGCACCGGAGCTGGAATAGGATGCAGAGTCCTAGACAGATCCTGGCGCACTGAAAGTGGGAAGTAAAGTGCAAGTACTACCGTGGGCTGCTATCTGTATACCTGAGGGGTCCGGTCATGTATCGTCAGAAACACGTCTGGTAAAGTAAAGGCAGTAATTACGGCCCTGTGCCTGGTTCAGTTTTCCTGTGTATCTGGTGGAACTGGCAACGTATTGACAGAAACACGACTGTTAAAGTAAATGCAGTGACTACGGCTCTGTGTCTGTCTTGTGTCCAGCTGGGAGCGACTTAAGCTATGGGTTTTATTGTTAATATAACAGCTTCAAAGAATACCCAGATGTAAAAATTGGCTTAAAGCCCATTGAAGGGTAGAGGATAGCTGTTCTTTTAGGATCCTATGGATAAGAAGTTAGAAGGGTTACTTAAAGGGACAGTATACACTCATTTTCATATAACTGCATGTAATAGACACTACTATAAAGAATAAAATGCACAGATACTGATCTAAAAATCCAGTATAAAACTGTTTAAAAACGTACTTGGAAGCTTTCAGTTTAGCTCTGCTGAAAAGGTAGCTGGAAAGCCCACTGCAAGTGGGAAATAAGACACTCCCCCCATCCCCTTCTTTTGCATATGAAAAGACCCTTTATACAAGCAGGAGCAAGCTGGAGAGGGTAGCTGACGGTATTCTCATAAAACTTTGGGGCTTGTTTTGGAGTCTGAAAATCAGAGCAATGTTATTTAAAAATAAGCAAAACTATAAAAAAAAATAAAAAACAACTTTATGGGCTATATAAATAGATCATCTACAAAACATTTATGCAAAGAAAAAATTAGTGTATAATGTCCCTTTAAGCACAAGAACTGTGGTGGAGGATATACTCTATGCACATAATATCAAGGGCAAGCTTTTATATCATATCGGATCTACCACCTAATTCAGTGCTACATCCAGCTGGGAAACGTCCTAAGCCGTGAGCTAAAGAATAGTACAATAAGCTCTGGGTTTGATCAGCATTAAAAGTTTGCATATTGAATCTATCTAAAGGTTACTTTAAGCCCAATAATTGTGATGGCTGGTAGAACCTGTGTACAAAACCACAGGAGCAAGACACTTATGCTATTTTTCTCTTTTGGTAAAACATACAGTTGTTTGAACATCTTGTGGGCCGGTTGGAGTTCTGCCTGATCTAGGGGCTCAGATTGTTTCCATGGAGTGGACTGGAAAGCAAGTGTAAACGTGATCTCTCTCGCCATGGAAGTGATGGCTGGGTATAAACTGTATACAGAGAGCGCCTAATCTGTCCCAGAATAAAATATTTTAACCTGGCTGGATGGGACTATATGTAATTTCCCTAAAATATCTGGGAGGAGAAGGATAAATGCTGATGGGGATAACCAAAATTGTTGATAAAATAACCTATCAAATTCTCCATTTAAACCATTAAGCCAAAGACCCACATTGTGTGGGAACACTGTTATAGCTGTGTAGGATTCATTTTGGTTCTCTGCTGTTTTCTTTTTTCTCTCCTCTTTTATGTGCTATACGTTGTGCATTTAAGTATGTTTGTTTATTAACTGATGTATACTTAGAGGGGGGTAATAAGGAATTTATTATTGAAGAGAGGGATATTTGGAGTTCAATATATATGAAATAGTATTAGACTCCTAGGAGGTTGTCCTTGACAATAGGTGAACAACTAGTATATTAATTATCGTATAGTGGGCAAAAGGGCTGCAAGCTGCTATTTAGGTTAAAGTATAAAGATTATTGTGGGTTGTTTTTTCTTTCTTTTTCTTTTTTTCCTCTTGCTTTTTACCTCCGCTTGTCTTTCCACTTTTATGTTCTTACTATCAAAGCTAAGTTTGGCAATTATATTCAGTAGCCTTTTGTGATACTAAGAATATCAAGTGTTAAAAAGTGGCACACTACTCATAAATGATGTTAAACTATTTTTTTCTTTATATTACAGGGCACTAATTTATTATTACTTTTTTTTGGCATACGTCTTGTATCAATTGAGTAATTTGATACATAAACGGTTGACTGTGATACTGCAATTGCTTCTTCTCACTAGTCCACATTAGCACGTGTACTCTGCTACACTTATTGTTTCACCGTGCATACACTTCATAATATTTTTTCTTTTGTTTTTTTTTATTGGTTTATCTCTATAGGTAAGCATTTAATTGATCACCCACTACCTCATTTGTTCTTTTTTCACTATAAAAGGATTATTAGTCTTTTTGTTGACGTATCTCTCCCTATGGAAGGATTTATCTCACACTCTAAGTCTAACTCACCCAACATGCCACCCAAACACGAAGACAGGAAACTTAAGCCCAATGATAGTTTGGCGGATACACAAAATGAGACAAGTATAGGCAACCTGGATTCTACTATATTATTGCAACAAATTTCAGAGTTGCTAATGCCACAATTTGACTCCTTAAAACAGGAGATGGTCAACCTTACTAGCGAAGATAAACAATTCTCTGTACGTATGTCTGAACTAGAAACACGAGTCTCAGATATGGAAGATAGATCAATTGCCCAGGAACAGTCTATCCCTTCTCAGGAAAGCAAATTAAATACACTACACTCCAGAATAGAAGAACTAGAGGATAGGTCCAGACGCAACAACCTTAGGGTTATTGGACACCCAGAGACTGGGGATTTTCAAGATCTACTAAATTTTGCATCAGTCAAACTCCCCCAACTAGTAGGTAGCAACTTAGACAATGCGAGGATTCCCATAGAAAGCGCTCATAGAGTGGGACCTGCACGGAAAATTCTAGACAGCACAGTAAGACCAAGAGCAGTAATAATCAAGTTCCTGAACTTTCAGGATAATTTTCATATACTTAGGCTATACCACAAAAACAATAATATTATGATAGGGAACACCAAAGTATTATTGTTTCAGGATTTTTTGGCTGAGACACAGGCTAAGCGTAGAGAAATGGCACCATACTGCTCCAAGTTGATCAAAGCCAATTTTAAGGCAAGATTGATATACCCGGCTAAAATAATCTTGGATAAAGGTGGCAACATTTTAACATTTAACAAGGTGGAGAAAGTTCAGGCTTTCTGCTATAAGAATTTTGTGGAGTAAACACTTAGGCCTCGCTTCCATTGAGTCGTAATTCAGTTTGCGTGCACTCGCAAACCGTTAAATATGCTTTCGAAAGCAATAGCGTTTAACGACTGTTTCCAATGGCGCGTTATACCTCAATATCGGCTGCCGGACTTCGGCTGCCGAAAAGATTTTCGCGTCCCATAGAAAGTAATAGAAGCCGTTAATCAATAAATTATACCAGGTTTCCATTGAAAGCGCTAACCGTTAATACACTGTCGGAGGCTGTCGATACATTGAGAAATATTACCCCCAGCTCAACTAGGTGTAAAGGAGGAAAAAAGAGCTATTTGAGGCCTGTTTCTCATTGAAATAGCAAATCACAAAAAAATTATGAGTGTTTCAATGTACAAATAACATTATATATGCTACATTTATTGGTCCTATGTATAGGAATATTTGCACCCATGTTGTCATAGAAATTTCAATATGTATGTGCATATAAAAATATATGCAAGCACCACAATTATGGAACGACCTCCCGCACACTTTCAAACCTTCCCCATGCCTAATATCCTTTAAGAGATCCCTCTCTACATATCTCAAAACAGAATGCACCTGTCATTGTTGATTATATATTTCCTACCGGTTCTATGTTAAATTTTTGTGCATATATGGTGTATTATTTTTTTTTTTTATTTTATTGTACCCATTGTATCAATGCAATGTTTTGTGGACCCAGGAGATACTTGAAAACCATAGAAATCTCAATGTATCTTTCCTGGTAAAATATTATAAAAATAAATAAAATATCTACCTATTCAAAATGAAACCTTTGCCCAGGGATGCTATATATAATCTCAATACATATAGAAAAATAATTCAAAGGAAATAAGTTGTTTATCATGAAGATGAGTTTTATTATTACAGATTTACCCTCATTCAAATGTAATTTTCAATGTGAAAATCATATTTATTCAATACAAAACGATGACACATTAAAGTTATAATGTGTCATAGTACTAATATTTATAAAATATATGTAATGTCATGTCTGCTAAAGCAGATAATACATTTGCAATATTTAGACTATTAACCAAAATACATAAGTGCTTAATATTACATACTTCAAGAGATATGAAGTATTGTCTTTAACATGGAGTTATTGAAACATTTTAAAAGTGCATTGTGCATTGGTCCCAGGGAGAGTCTGTGTCTGTTCATATGATGTCAATTAAAATGAATTAATCACCTCTATATCATGGCAATCACATATATGTTGTATATACATCAGTGCATAAATATCCTAAAGATACATTTATCTAATTATTCTAAATATTGAATAATAATCTTGACAAAAAGGAGTGCATTAGTCATGATAGGTATTAGTCATGATAGGTATATATTTCAGATATTACATTCCACATAGGACTATAAGAATGAATGCAAGGTATTTGGCCATATCAACAGGAAGGAGTATTTACTTTTCAACTCTTCTATAACTGTATAACCCTTATTAGCTTCATCTGAAGGAGCAAACAACATATGCTTGTGGAATATAAATCATAACATTTACACATGTCACGTTGACTTATGTTAGATAGCATATACTGTATAAATTTCAGACACGTATCCCCAAGTATTCTTAAACGGCATAATATGATATCCTCAATAAAAGGACACATAAATTTATCAACAATGTACACCTGCATATTAATTGACATCATGTGAAATAAAAATGAATAAAGCTGTTCATTTTTAGCAGATAAACAGCTATTAGAATAATATTAAGATATATGTTCAAATTTGGATTAGAAAAATGGATGCATATTTATGAGATGAAAATCGCACTTAAAAAAGTGCTTTAGTGCAAAAATTAGATATGATATATCTTGGGTTGAAATAAAAGAATATTAATTAATTCTTGCGGCGGGATTTTGCCTTTGGAGGAGAGGTACTTAGGGGGGCAGTGTGGCGTCTTGTGCGACGCCCACCAGCTGAATGTGAGGCTAATAACCGCGATTCAGGGTCCTGCAGGGAGATGACAGAGGATGCAAGGGAGGATGGAGTTTGGGGCCTATCCGCGAGCCTCTCCACTGCCTCTGCCAGGCGGACGAGTGAGGCATTATGGATGTCCATTTGGCTCTGTATCCTTCTCAAATCCTGCTGCTGCTGGAGCCTGGACAGCCTAAGCTCTCTATGTATGAGCCTCAGTAGATCATCCTGCTGGGACTGTGCCGGACCCTGTTGTACATTTGGTGTCTCAGGAACTAATAATTGGCTGGTTCCAGGGCTGTCTCTCCGTATTGGTGACTGTGAGGTTGTCTGTGATGGCACTGTTGGCAATACATTGGTGGGTGCAGTGGGTGGTGGTGTGGATTCCTGTTGTGCCATAGGAGTGGGAGGCATATAGTACAGATGATGCAGATCTGTATGCTGCTGTGGTGGGTGCATCATCTGCTGCTGAGGAGGATGTTGTGGTGGGTGCATCATCTGCTGCTGAGGAGGATGTTGTGGGGGGTGCATCATCTGCTGCTGAGGAGGATGTTGTGGGGGGTGCATCATCTGCTGCGGTGGGTGCAGCTGTGGGGGCTGTGCCATTTGTTGCTGCGAAGTATGCATGAACTGCCATTGTTGAGGAGGATGAGTCTGCTGGGGTTCAGAACCCAAAACATGAAATGTTGTCTCCGAAGTAGATGGAGAAGGGCATGATACATCCTCCACCTCATATGCCCTAGGCTGCTGCATATCATCTTCTAAGAGGCTGATATAGGAGGTAGTGTCACCATAGATATCCTCATCCTCCTCAGTGAATGTAGGAACATCCTGCTGTGGTGTTGGTGCAGCTTCATACTCCTCCTGTTCGGAACCTACAAATAAATATACGGTATGTTTACATTATCTATCTAATAGAATATATTACTTTGTAGCATAACAATACAGACTATTATATTCCATATTTATGTGTATATATGTACACACACACACACATACACACACACACACACACACACATACACACACACACATACACACACACACATACACACACACATACACACACACATACACACACATACACACACACACATACACATACACACACATACACACACACACACACACATATAGTGTGTTTGGGATAAAATCAAAGCATATATGACCATAACTGAGGAATCTTTATAGACTGTGTCTTAAAGGGACATTGTTAAAGGGACACTGTACCCAAATATTTTCTTTTGTGCTTCAGATAGAGCATGCAATTTTATTCAACTTTCGGATTTACTCCTATTTTCAAATGTTCTTTATTCTCTTGGTATCTTTATTTGAAATGCAAGAATGTAAGTTTAGATGGTGGCCCATTTTTGGTGAACAACCTAGGTTGTCCTTGCTGATTGGTGGATAAATGCATCCACCAATCAAAAACTGCTGTCCAGAGTTCTGAACCTAGAAAAAAAGCTTACATGTCTTATTTTTCATATAAAGATAGCAAGAGAATGAAGAGAAATTCATAATAGGAGTAAATTAGAAAGTTGCTTAAAATTGCATGCTGTATCTGAATCACAAAATAAATATTTTGGGTACAGTGTCCCTTTAAGGACAATGACACATGATTTATATGAAATGCTTAATATTCTTGGATATTATATTATCAATATTCTTGCTTGTCGGAGCAGATATACAATACAGAGTGCTTGCTGAACATATTAAATACAACTATGTAAATTTAGATTCATAGCTAAACACAGATGGGTATTTATGATATACAACATATATACATCACATATATGGTTATATTTAATATTGAATATTCACCTTCATACACCTCTTCAGGTGGCACAGAGGTGTCCATTGTCCCCTTACATCCGTAAACAGATTCATCCGAGATGACATTGGACAGCATCTCCTCCCATGACCTTAGGTGTATTCTCTTGCTAGGACCACCACCTGTCCCACGTGCATATTTGGCCTGCTGTGCCAGCTTAGCTTTGGTTTCCCTCCTGCAGTCATGATAGCGGTGTTTAATGCTGGCAGTAGAACGATTACGTCCTAAGCAGCTGACTGCCACTCGAATCTCCTCCCACAGCTTATTCCGGACAGCCGGCCTCAGGTTAGGGTTCTCCAGCTGAGCTGCCCTCTCCAAGTATGCCTCAACAAGAGCCTCCTTCTCCTCCTCAGAGTACCTCTCCTCTCTTAGCCTGCCCTTCACACCTGAAGGGCCAGCAGACACAGACTCTCCCTCCTGTGACTGGGGACCAGCCCTCTCTACCTCCTCTGTCCCTGCAGGCTGTGACAGGCTACCACCAGCCCCACCCCCAGTTGCCACAGTCTGCCCCACTTTCCCTTTTCTTTTTGTGCCTAGCTGAGGCTGACTCCTCCTCACTCCTCCCACCTCCATTCCTCTTCCACCCTCTCTCCTTCCCTCCTCTGCCAGGGTTTGAGGAAGGACAAATCCTCCACCCAAACCTCGGCCCCTATTCCTGCCCATACTACTCCCTACTTCCCCCCTCCCCCTCCCTCTATCCACCCTCACCACTGCCCTCCCCCTAGCCACCCCCTTCCCAACTCCACTAGGCCTATCCATCCCTTTCTCCTTCCTCCCTAACTCTAACCTAACACTAAAGTCCCTAGCTTACCTAACTACACTAATTCACCTAACTAAACCCTAAATTAAATAGCCCCAAAACTAACTACCTAACCTATCTAGACCCTAACTATCTCTATTCTATATCCCTCAAAATAAAAATAAAATGTGGGGGTGAAAATAAACAAAGGGATGTAAATGAAAAAGGAAAAACTAAGGAGGATTAGAACAAAATTATAGAAAAATAATAAGGGATGCAAATTAAGAAAGGGGTGAGCTATATAGTCAAATGAAACAAAAAATATGGGATGTTAAAAAAAAAAAAATAGGATGGGCAAAATGTATATATAAAAAAACAAGTTATATAGTGAGGAAGGGAAGGGTAGTCAAAGGGGGGATGGGAAGTGGAATAAGGGGATTAATGAAAGGAGTAATAAAGGAAGATGGGGATATGGGGGTTAATGAAAAAAAAAAATGTGAATGTGTTTGTATCAAATAAAAGTGTGTATGTGTGTGTGTGTGTATTTGTGTGTATAAATTAATGTGTGTTAATTAACTAATGTATGGATGTGTGTGTGTGTGTTCCTAATATTATATGAGGCCTACAATAAGAATATATGAAAATCAAATATCAAACTCTCCACTAACTCTCAAACAACTCTCAAAAACCCAAAACTCCTACCAACGCAACTAGCTCCCGTGTCTTTCTCTCTAGAGGCGATCACAGGTAAAGAGCGCAGGCGCAAACCGTTATTCTTATAGACAGAGGTCGGGTTACCATGGCAATGCACTTGTTATGGCGCGCTTTTCGACAAATCCGACATCGGTTGGCAACGCAAACTTACGTACGGCCGAAAAGAGCGACTGCGCGCAACACGCTAATCTTTTCAATGGAAACCTGGTACTAAAATGGAGCCGTAAATTACTTTTAGCTGTCGTCCGCTTCGGTAGCTTACGGCTCCATTTTTAACGACTCAATGGAAGCGAGGCCTATGACGTTTGGGTGACCAGACATAAATATATAGTTTGCAAGGTTGCTGCCTTTCTCTGCCCTATATTACACTTGTTGTGTGGTTGTTTAAATGACTATGAAGGCTCCCAGATAGCCAGGTACACGTATGTAAGAGAAATTTTTTTTTTATTTCTTTACAGGCAACATCCTGTTAAGAAAAGGATTTTTAATTATGTTTTGTTTGTTTTTTTCCTCTCCCTGTACCTGCCTCTGGTTTCCCTGCATTAAAGGGACACTAAACCCAATTTTTTGCTTTCATGATTCAGATAGAGCATGCAATTTAAAGCAACTTTCTAATATACTCCTATTATCAATTTTTCTTCGTTCTCTTGCTATCTTTATTTAAAAAGCAGGAATGTGATGCATAGGAGCCGGCCCATTTTGAGTTAAGAACCTGGGTTATGCTTGCTTATTGGTGTGTAAATGTAAACCTCCAATAAGCAAGCGCTATCCATGGTGCTGAACATAAAATGGACTGGCTGCTAAGATTTACATTCCTGCTTTTAAAATAAAGATAGCAAGAGAACGAAGAAAAATTGATAATAGGAGTAAATTAGAAAGTTGCTTAAAATGTCATGCTCTATCTGAATCATGAAAGAAAAAAAATTGGGTTCAGTGTCCTTTTAAGGGTTAATGAATAAACTCAAATTAATATCCTGGAGCATTGGAGGAATTTCATCCCCAATTAAGAGGAAACATGATAAAGCATTTAGGGACCCAAAAACCAGATATAGCATTTGTGCAGGAGACGCATATTAGGCCCCAGGAAGCCATCAAAGTTCAATCCAAATGGGTAGGAGATGTGGTGTTTACCCTCTACGACAGATCTAAAAGAGTCCTAGCTATACTGATTAATAAGCAGTTAGATTATCAGATAAAATCAGCAGATAATGACCCAGAAGGGAGATATAGGATACTAGAAATAGAAATAAATAGGAGTCAATTTGTGTTTTGTAATGTTTATGGGCCAAATACGGCGGAGAAAGAGTTCTGGGATGGCATCAGTTTGAAATTGTTTCCTTTTTTTTTTTAAAAACATAGTGGTCGTAGGAGATTTTAATCTGGCTTTTATAGATAGATCTCACTCAAGGTATCTTCCCAGGAAAAATAGGGAAACTAAAGTTTTACAGATGTTTTGTCAAAAATTGGCTCTCAATGATATATGGCGTACACAAAACCCAGATAATAGAGAGTTTACGTGCGTATCTAAGGCACATAAGTCCTTCTCCAGAATAGACTATTTCTCCAACATTGGTGTGTCCGGTCCACGGCGTCATCCATTACTTGTGGGAAATATTCTCTTCCCCAACAGGAAATGGCAAAGAGCACAGCAAAAGCTGTCCATATAGCCCCTCCTCAGGCTCCGCCCCCCAGTCATTCTCTTTGCCGCTCTGAACAAGTAGCATCTCCACGGAGATGGTGAAGAGTATGTGGTGTTGTAGTTGTAGTTTTTTATTCTTCTATCAAGAGTTTGTTATTTTAAAATAGTGCCGGTTTGTACTATTTACTCTAAAACAGAAAAGGATGAAGAGTTCTGTTTATAAGAGGAGTATGATTTTAGCAGCAGTAACTAAAATCAATTGCTGTTCCCACGCAGGACTGTTGAGCCCAGAGAACTTCAGTTGGGGGGAACAGTTTGCAGACTTTTCTGCTTAAGGTATGACTAGTCCATTTTCTAACAAGACTGTGTAATGCTAGAAGACTGTCATTTTACCTCTTGGGGATCGATAAGCCATTTTCTTAGACTCTTAACAGAAAGCAGGCTTATTATGGGCTATACACTGGTTGACACTCTTGTGGGCTAAATCGATTGCTTTATTTAGATTTTTTATGAAGTTTGAAGTGATATTTCTAAACTTTTAGTGTGGGGAATGTTTTTAGACGCCAGGCAGTCATTTAGACACCTTCCCAGTCAGGAAGGGCCTTTCACTATAGTAGGCAGAGCCTCATTTTCGCGCCATAATTGCGCAGTTTCTTTTGGATGCAGTGCATGCAGCTGCATGTGAGAGGGTCTGGTGATCATTGAAAACGTTCCTGGAAGGCTTAATTTGGTATCGTATAACCCCCAGGGACAGGTGGAGTCGCAGCAAACGCTGTGGCTGGGACTGTAGTGGGGTTAAAGTTGTTAATTGATTAAACGGCTCCGGTTTCCTCATTTAGGGGGTTAAAAGCTTGAAGATTGGGGTGCAATACTGTAAAAGCATTAAGACACTGTGGTGAAAATTTGGTAAAGATTGGATATTTCCTTCATAATTTTTCACATATTCAGAAATAAAGTGTGCTCTGTTTAACATTTAAAGAGACAGTAACGGTTTTATTTAAAAACATTTTTTTTGCATTATTAGCCTGTTTAAGCCTGTCTAACATGTCTGTACCTTCAGATAGAACATGTTCTGTATGTATGGAGGCCAAGATGGTCCCCCCTTCAAATGTATGTGATAATTGTGCCATGGCGTCCAGACAAAGTAAGGACAGTACTGTCACATTTAATAAGGTTGCCCAAGATGATTCATCAAATGAAGGTAGTGGGGATAGTTCTTCATCCTCTCCTTCTGTGTCAATACCAGTTATGCCCGCGCAGGCGACCCCTAGTACATCTAGCGCGCCAATGCTTGTTACTATGCAACAATTAACGACAGTAATGGATAATTCCATAGCTAATATTTTATCCAAAATGCCAGCATTTCAAAGAAAGCGTGATTGCTCAGTTTTAAATACAGTGGAGCAAGAAGGCGCTGACGATAATTTATCTGTCATACCCTCACACCAGTCAGAAGTGGCAGTGAGGGAGGGTTTGTCGGAGGGAGAACTTTCTTATTCAGGAAGAATTTCTCAACAGGCAGAACCTGATGTTGTGACGTTTAAATTTAAGTTAGAGCATCTCCGCGCATTACTTAAGGAGGTGCTAACTACACTGGATGAGTGTGACTCTTTGGTCATTCCAGAAAAATTGTGCAAGATGGACAAATTCTTAGAGGTCCCGGTGCACCCTGATGCCTTTCCGATACCTAAAAGGGTGGCGGACATAGTGAATAAGGAGTGGGAGAAACCAGGTATACCTTTTGTCCCACCGCCTATATTTAAGAAATTGTTCCCTATGGTCGACCCAAGAAAGGACACATGGCAAACAGTCCCTAAGGTTGAGGGGGCAGTTTCTACGCTAGCCAAACGCACGGCTATTCCCATTGAGGACAATTGTGCTTTCAAAGATCCTATGGATAAAAAATTGGAGGGTTTGCTTAAAAAGATTTTTGTTCAGCAAGGTTACCTCCTCCAACCAATTTCGTGCATTATTCCTGTCACTACGGCGGCGTGTTTCTGGTTCGATGAACTAGAAAAGTCGCTCAATAAGGAGACTCCATATGAGGAAGTCATGGACAGAATTCACGCACTTAAGTTAGCTAATTCCTTTATTTTAGATGCCGCTTTGCAATTAGCGAGATTAGCGGGGAAAAATTCAGGGTTTGCAATTGTGGCGCGCAGAGCGCTCTGGCTAAAGTCTTGGTCGGCGGATGTATCTTCCAAGACAAAATTGCTTAATATTACTTTCAAAGGTAAGACCCTTTTTGGGCCAGAATTGAAGGAAATTATTTCTGACATCACTGGGGGAAAGGGCCATGCCCTCCCACAGGATAGGCCTTTTAAGGCTAAGAATAAGTCCAATTTTCGTTCCTTTCGTAACTTCAGGAACGGACCGTCTCCTAACTCGGCAGCCTCTAGACAAGAGGGTAACGCTTCCCAGGCTAAGCCAGCTTGGAAACCAATGCAAGGCTGGAACAAGGGTAAACAGGCCAAGAAGCCTGCTGCTGCTACCAAGACAGCATGAAGGGGTAGCCCCCGATCCGGGACCGGATCTAGTAGGGGGCAGACTCTCTCTCTTTGCTCAGGATTGGGCAAGAGATGTTCCGGATCCCTGGGCACTAGAAATAGTCTCTCAGGGTTATCTTCTAGAATTCAAGGAACTTCCTCCAAGGGGAAGGTTCCACATGTCTCGCTTATCTTCAGACCAGATAAAGAGACATGCATTCTTACATTGCGTAGGAGACCTGTTAAAGATGGGAGTGATACACCCAGTTCCAACAGCGGAACAAGGTCAGGGGTTTTACTCAAACCTGTTTGTAGTTCCCAAAAAAGAGGGAACTTTCAGACCAATTCTGGATTTAAAATTTTTAAACAAATTCCTCAGAGTTCCATCGTTCAAAATGGAAACCATTCGAACAATTTTACCTACAATCCGGGAGGGTCAATATATGACTACCGTGGATTTAAAGGATGCGTACCTACATATTCCTATCCACAAAGATCATCATCAGTTCCTAAGGTTCGCCTTTCTGGACAAACATTACCAATTCGTGGCTCTTCCGTTCGGTTTAGCCACTGCTCCCAGAATTTTCACAAAGGTGCTAGGGTCCCTTCTAGCGATTCTAAGACCGAGGGGCATTGCAGTGGCACCTTATCTAGACGACATTCTAATTCAAGCGTCGTCTCTTTCCAAGGCAAAGGCTCATACAGAGGTTGTTCTAGCCTTTCTCAGATCTCACGGGTGGAAGGTGAACGTAGAAAAGAGTTCCCTTTTTGGGAACAATAATAGATTCTTTAGAAATGAAGATCTTCCTGACAGAAGTCAGAAAGTCAAAGCTTCTAAACGCTTGTCAAGTTCTTCACTCTATTCTGCAGCCTTCCATAGCTCAGTGCATGGAAGTAATAGGATTGATGGTTGCAGCAATGGACATAGTTCCTTTTGCTCGAATTCATCTAAGACCATTACAACTGTGCATGCTCAATCAGTGGAATGGGGACTATGCAGACTTGTCTCCTCGCATTCAAGTAGACCAGTTAACCAGAGACTCACTCCGTTGGTGGTTGACTCAGGATCACCTGTCTCAGGGAATGAGTTTCCGCAGACCAGAGTGGGTCATTGTCACGACCAACGCCAGTCTATTAGGCTGGGGCGCGGTCTGGGATTCCTTGAAAGCTCAGGGTCTATGGTCTCGGGAAGAGTCTCTTCTCCCGATAAACATCCTGGAACTGAGAGCGATATTCAATGCTCTCCGGGCTTGGCCTCAACTAGCGAAGGCCGGATTCATAAGATTCCAGTCAGACAACATGACGACTGTAGCTTACATCAACCATCAGGGAGGAACAAAGAGTTCCTTGGCGATGAGAGAGGTATCCAAGATCATCAAATGGGCGGAGGATCACTCCTGCCATCTATCTGCAATTCACATCCCAGGAGTAGACAACTGGGAGGCGGATTATCTGAGTCGTCAGACTTTCCATCCGGGGGAGTGGGAACTCCACCCGGAGGTCTTTGCCCAATTAACCCAATTATGGGGCATTCCAGACATGGATCTGATGGCGTCTCGTCAGAACTTCAAGGTTCCTTGCTACAGGTCCAGATCCAGGGATCCCAAGGCGACTTATGTGTTTCCACCGTTTCCTCTCCTTCCCAGGCTCGTAGCCAGGATCAAACAGGAGAAGGCCTCTGTGATTCTGATAGCTCCTGCGTGGCCACGCAGGACTTGGTATGCAGACCTGGTGAATATGTCATCGGTTCCACCATGGAAGCTACCTTTGAGACAGGATCTTCTAGTACAAGGTCCATTCGAACATCCAAATCTAGTTTCTCTGCAGCTGACTGCTTGGAAATTGAACGCTTGATTTTATCCAAGCGTGGGTTTTCAAATTCAGTGATAGATACTCTGGTACAAGCCAGAAAGCCTGTGACTAGAAAGATTTACCATAAAATATGGAAAAAATATATCTGTTGGTGTGAATCCAAGGGATTCTCCTGGAGTAAAATTAAAATTCCTAAGATTCTTTCCTTTCTCCAAGAGGGTTTGGATAAAGGGTTGTCAGCGAGTTCTCTAAAAGGACAGATTTCTGCTTTATCTGTTTTGTTACCCAAACGCCTGGCAGCTGTGCCAGATGTTCATGCTTTTGTACAGGCTTTGGTCAGAATCAAGCCTGTTTACAGACCCATGACTCCTCCTTGGAGTCTAAATTTAGTTCTTTCAGTTCTTCAAGGGGTTCCGTTTGAACCTTTACATTCCAAAGATATCAAGTTACTATCTTGGAAAGTTCTGTTTTTGGTTGCTATTTCTTCTGCTAGAAGAGTTTCTGAATTATCTGCTTTGCAGTGTGATCCACCCTATCTGGTGTTCCATTCAGATAAGGTCGTTTTGCGTACTAAGCCTGGTTTTCTTCCAAAAGTTGTTTCCAACAAGAATATTAACCAGGAGATAGTTGTTCCTTCTCTGTGTCCGAATCCAGTTTCAAAGAAGGAACGTTTGTTACACAATTTAGATGTAGTTCGTGCTTTAAAGTTCTATTTAGAAGCAACAAAGGATTTCAGACAAACCTCATCTTTGTTTGTTGTTTACTCTGGTAAGAGGAGAGGACAAAAAGCTACTGCTACCTCTTTTTTTCTGGCTGAAAAGCATTATGCGATTGGCTTATGAGACTGCCGGACGGCAGCCTCCTGAACGAATCACAGCTCACTCTACTAGGGCTGTGGCTTCCACATGGGCCTTCAAGAACGAGGCTTCTGTTGATCAGATATGTAAGGCAGTGACTTGGTCTTCTCTGCACACTTTTGCCAAATTCTACAAATTTGATACTTATGCTTCTTCGGAGGCTATTTTTGGGAGAAAGGTTTTGCAAGCCGTGGTGCCTTCAGTTTAGGTAACCTGATTTGCGCCCTCCCTTCATCCGTGTCCTAAAGCTTTGGTATTGGTTCCCACAAGTAATGGATGACGCCGTGGACCGGACACACCAATGTTGGAGAAAACAGAATTTATGCTTACCTGATAAATTACTTTCTCCAATGGTGTGTCCGGTCCACGGCCCGCCCTGGTTTTTTTAATCCGGTTTGAAAGATTTCTTTCTCTATACACTACAGTCACCACGGCACCCTATAGTTTCTCCTTTTTTTTCTCCTAACCGTCGGTCGAATGACTGGGGGCGGAGCCTGAGGAGGGGCTATATGGACAGCTTTTGCTTTGCTCTTTGCCATTTCCTGTTGGGGAAGAGAATATTTCCCACAAATAATGGATGACGCCGTGGACCGGACACACCGTTGGAGAAAGTAATTTATCAGGTAAGCATAAATTCTGTTTTTCTAGTTGCAAAACATATGACGGGTTGGGAAATTAAGTCTAGTATTGGAGAAATAGTTGTGTCAGATCATGCTATTATTGCATTGGAGATGGGCTCTGCAGGTAATGACAGATTCTTCTTTCCTCAATATCTTCTACAGAATACGCAGTTTAAGGCCTGGTTACAAAATAGATTGAAGCAGTTTTATGAAGATAATCATGAACATCAGGAGAAACCAGATATTTTCTGGGAAACTACTAATTGAGTTTTTAGAGGGGACATCAAAGTGTACCTAGTAAAGACGAAGGCGGTAAGGAAAAGAAAGGAGGAACAACTTTCAAATATGGTTAAAAATAGCTATAGGATATATCTTAATAACCCGTCTGTTGCCTTATGGGATAAATATAAAGAAAGTAAAGTAGAACGTGACCTTTTTTTTTTTTTTAAACAAAATATGATTCTTGAGGAACAGAAGCAGAAAACTTTTTTTTCTGGTATACAAGGTGCCTCGGCAAAATATCTAGCCAAGATCTCTAAAATCAGACAGCAGAAGAATATTATAGCCTCAGTGATCTATCAAAATAAAAGAACCACAAAGGTTGCGGAAATAAGGCAGGCGTTTCTGACTTTCTATCAGGACTTATATTCATCAAGCCAGATTACCAACCAATAAAGACTGGTTTTTGCACAATGTGAAGCTCCCCCAGATTACGAATGCTGACCTTCAGAGTAGAAATAGTCAACACCATAATGAAGTTAAAACTAGGGAAATCTCCAGGGCCAGACTCGCTGCCAGCAGAGTTTTATAAATAGTTAGTTGACCAAATTTCTCCCACTTTATGCTCTCTATATAACGAATATTTTATAGGGAACAAACCACAGTCTACTATATTTGCCGCATCAAACATCACACTAATTCTCAAAAAAGATAAAGATCCAGATATGTTATCATCATATAGGCCCATATCTCTTTTAAACCAGGATTACAAGATACTAACAGACATTATTGTTAATAGATTAAGCCGTGTTTGGACTATATCATCCACCCAGATCAAACCGGTTTCATGCCAGGTAAGAACCCAGTTAAGAATTTATGCAAGGTACAATGGTGTTAGACTTTTTCTGGAATAAAATTGTAGATAAAAAGTCGCATGTTAAGCCGGACCTAGCAATTCTTACTGTCGATGCTGAGAAAGCCTTTCGACTTGATTATCTGGAAACATCTATTTGCCTCTCTGGAGGGGTTTGGGCTAGTAGGATCTTTTCAACAGTTTGTTAGGCAGTTATATTGGGCCCCCCTTTCGGCAGTCATAGTTAACGGGGGACTCTCAGATAGATTTGTCCTAAGGAGAGGTACACGACAAGGGTGTCCCATTTCGCCTGTACTGTTTAATTTGTCCTTGGAATCAACATGGGGGGACAAAAATTGGTGCTATACCTCTATGCTGAAGATCTTTTACTGTTCATAAGCAAGACAGCAGAAATGATTCCGCAAATCCTACAGATTTGTAATGTATATAGCTAATTTTCTAGTTACTAAATTAACTTTGATAAAACAGAATTATTTTGGATCTATAAACCAACCCAGGTAGTTTCACACCCTTTTAAAGAGACTAATCATTTATTATCGGTTATTTGTAGAGCGCCAACAGATTCCGCAGCGCTAATCAGATTAAATACCTAAGTATTAATTTGAACAGTAATCCAGAATTGTGGTATGAACTGAATTTTGTGAAGTGTTTTAATGAATTTCAGACAAAATTGGCTGGTGGGCTAACCTACCAATCTCGATTATGGCGCTTGTGATGATGATTAAGGTTCTTATTCCCTAAATTACTGTATTTTCTCCAAAATTTACCACTTCTTCCTTACAAAAAAGATATTTCCTTTCTTAATAGGATTTTTTGCAAATTTATCTGGCAGAGTAAAAAAACGTATATCTCTTAATTTACAATAACTCTAGCCAAAGTCTATGATGGTCTGGCGTGTCCTAATATTCAATTATATAACTATGCAGCTTTATAATTCGCACTAGACTGGATATTGGAAACGGAATATGTGACGTTCTATGAAGTAGAATCTGGAATGATTACTCCCTTTACTTTGAAAGCTATGCTGCATTACCCCTCCTCCAAGTTGCCTGGCAACATTTCTCGTCTACTCATTTAGATATATTATTCAAGCATGGCAAAAAATCTGTACTGAGCTTAGAATAAATTTTTCGAAAATCAGAATTTCTCCCTCTGGTAGGAAATCTTTATTTCTTTCTAATGACACGGTGAGTCCACGGATCATCTCTAATTACTATTGGAAATATCACTCCTGGCCAGCAGGAGGAGGCAAAGAGCACCACAGCAAAGCTGTTAAATATCACCTCCCTTCCCTCCACCCCCAATCATTCTCTTTGCCTACGTTAAAAGCAAGGAGGTGGTAAAGTTTAGGTGTCTGGAAGAAAATTATTCAATCAAGATTTTATTATTTTGTAGCAGAGCAAGTTTGTTCTGCTCATTCCTGGGGTTTAGCCATAGTCCATGTCAGTCTCTTCAGTAGAGCAGTGGTGGCTTTTAAGCAATTGATCTTGAAAAAGCCCCAAGTGAGGGGAGAAACGCGTTGATTGTGTCTTGAGTGATTTTAGATATCTGCCTACAGATATCATTTGCAACCTTCTTATTTCAGTTAACTTGGACTGTTGCCGTTAAGGTCTGGTATCTATACAGCCTTATGAAGTAAGCCTTCATCTAACAGCCACTACTGAAACTCATCGGAACAAAGAAGGACAGCATAGATATTTGCTGTACACGCCAGGAACCATTACATGCTCTTATTGTAGGTGAATACCACTTCACTAATAGGAGCATACAGCATCAAGAGTATCGGTCAGACTACAGACTCAGAATATCAAAACTACCGGAACGGCCGAATATCAAGATCAGCTGGATACGTCTGACATCACGAAAGCTGCTGACGTAGGTGGGCGGTAACCTGACTACACGCTCACAGTACTAACACAGCCACCGAACCGAAAGAACAAACAGAAGAACAGCTCAAGGATACACTTCTTTTCTCTTGTTAAGTGTATCCAGTCCACGGATCATCCATTACATGTGGGATATTCTCCTTCCCAACAGGAAGTTGCAAGAGGATCACCCACAGCAGAGCTGCTATATAGCTCCTCCCCTCACTGCCATATCCAGTCATTCTCTTGCAACTCTCAACTAAGATGGAGGTCGTAAGAGGACTGTGGTGTTTTATACTTAGTTTATTTCTTCAATCAAAAGTTTGTTATTTTTAAATGGTACCGGAGTGTACTGTTTATCTCAGGCAGTATTTAGAAGAAGAATCTGCCTGCGTTTTCTATGATCTTAGCAGAAGTAACTAAGATCCTTTGCTGTTCTCACATATTCTGAGGAGTGAGGTAACTTCAAAGGGGGAATCGCGTGCAGGTTTTCCTGTAATAAGGTATGTGCAGTTAAAATATTTTTCTAGGGATGGAATTTGCTAGAAAATGCTGCTGATACCGAAGTAATGTAAGTAAAGCCTTAAATGCAGTGATAGCGACTGGTATCAGGCTTATTAAAAGAGATACATACTCTTATAAAAGTGTATTTTAAAATGTTTGCTGGCATGTTTAATCGTTTTTTACATATGTTTGGTGATAAATCTTATTGGGGCCTAGTTTTTTCCACATGGCTGGCTTGAATTTTGCCTAGAAACAGTTCCCTGAGGCTTCCCACTGTTGTAATATGAGTGGGAGGGGCCTATTTTGGCGTTTTTTTTCACAGCAAAAATTACAGACACAGACATCCAGTTTTTCCTGCATGATCCAGGACTTCTCTGAAGGGCTCAAAAGTCTTCAAAAGTCGTATTGAGGGAGGTAAAAAGCCACAGTAGAGCTGTGGCAGTTGTGACTGTTTTAAAAAACGTTTTGTCATTTGTTATTCCGTTTTAGGTATTAAGGCAGAGCTTTCCAAACTTTTCATGTTGGTGACACACTTTGTAGACCTACCTCATTTCGCGACACAGTAATTCAGTTGTTCTAGCAAACAGGAGGTTAAACTAAGAGATACGGACACATACATAAATTATATAATAACAAAATGTATTTACAAGTAACAGAATGTATGTGTAAGAATTAAAAAACATGTTTAATAACACCAATAGCTACTTACTATTTTAATGGGATGTATGAGGTTGATGAGATGAACACAGTTTCAGAATATTTGGTGTAATATTAGATAAAGACACTCACATTTCATCATCAAGCATTTTAATGCTTCCACTTCCTATCCATATATCAAGGGCAGGAGCAGCAATGCACTACTGAGAGCTAGTTGCAAAGAAATCGCACTGACTTCTGACTTCAGCTCAGCGTTTAAGCTGCCACCCTCAGAGCTCTGTGAGTCCGACTGACTACTGCCCGCGCTGCGAACACACTGCTGTCACACTCACTAGCTACACTTGCAGTCACGAGCCAATTAAGGAGACTACACGTGCAGTCAGGAGTCAATCTGCCGCCAAATCTGCCAATGGTAATAGTTTCAGTTCCCACTGAGCTGTGCCAATTGGTTAAGATGATCTGTGACCCACTAGGTATCACTCACGTGTCAACCATGTGATATGCGTAGCAAGCAGGTGGAAAGTCAGAAACCAAAAAACAATTTAAAAAAAATAATTTAAATTTAAAAAAATTTGTGCTGAAGCAGGGACACACCTACACACTGCTGCCGACACACTAGTGTGTCCCGACACACAGTTTGGAAAGCACTGTATTAAGGGGTTAATCATCCATTTGCAAGTGGGTGCAATGCTCTGCTAACTTATTACATACACTGTAAAAATTTTGTTAGTGTAACTGCATTTTTTCACTGTTATTTCAAAATTTGGGAAAATTTGTGTTTCTTAAAGGCGCAGTAACGTTTTTTATATTGCTTGTAAATTTGTTTAAAGTGTTTTCCAAGCTTGCTAGTCTCATTGCTAGTCTGTTTAAACATGTCTGACACAGAGGAACCTACTTGTTCATTATGTTTGAAAGCCATGGTGGAGCCCCATAGGAGAATGTGTACTAAATTTATTGATTTCACCTTAAACAGTAAAGATCAGTCTTTATCTATAAAAGAATTATCACCAGAGGGTTCTGTTGAGGGGGAAGTTATGCCGACTAACTCTCCCCACGTGTCAGACCCTTCGCCTCCCGCTCAGGGAACGCACGCTAATATGGTGCCAATTACATCAGGGACGCCCATAGCGATTACCTTGCAGGACATGGCTGCAATCATGAATAATACCCTGTCAGAGGTATTATCTAGATTGCCTGAATTAAGAGGCAAGCGCAAGTAGTAAGAAGTGAATACAGCGCCAACAAGAGGCCAAGGGATAAATATACTCACAGAGAGATAAAAGAAGATTATTTAACGAACCATGTTAAAAAGCATCAGTAATAAAAGACTATATATAAAAAATGTAAAAAGCACATATAAATAAAATTACAAATACAGGAATATCTTACAGAAGCTGCTCAAAGGGCCAAAGCTGATAATTACAATAAAAACAGAGGTAATAACAGGTGATCAGTGTGAGTGGTACACCAGAATAAGAGTGTATACTAATAAAACAGAATTAGCCTAAGTACACACCGGCACTGCATAGTATCTATCCAGCCTACACAATTTCTCTGGAATTGCAACTGTGTTACAGTCATTCAGAGCAGCTAATACCTCCCCAAGCAATACACGGAGGTTCTCAAGCTTAAATTTAAAATTAGAAATCTCTGAATCAGGTTTCCCCGAGTCAGAGATGTCACCCACAGACTGAAGCTCTCCGTCCTCATGTTCTGCATACTGTAACGCAGTATCAGACATGGCTCTAACAGCATTTGCGCGCTCTGTATCTCTCCTAACCCCAGAGCTATCGCGCTTGCCTCTTAAGTGAAAAAAGGGGTAGTGTACAAGCGCTAAAGTAATCCCCAAGCTGTATCCAAACAGAGATCCTAACCAACCTCCAAAAAATATGCACAAGTAGTAAGAAGTGAATACAGGGCCAACAAGAGGCCAAGGGATAAATATACTCACAGAGAGATAAAAGAAGATTATTTAATGAACCATGTTAAAAAGCATCAGTAATAAAAGACTATATATAAAAAAATGTAAAAAGCACATATAAATAAAATTACAAATACAGGAATATCTTACAGAAGCTGCTCAAAGGGCCAAAGCTGATAATTACTCTAAAAAGGGCCTTTCTCAAGAATCAGAGTCTTGAGAAAGGCCCTTTTTTGAGGGCAGAAATGTGTTGACATATTGGTAAGCATTACTTTAATCTTTACTTCATTCTCATATTGGATACACTATGTTGTGAATTTCTTTTTTTACAGGGACACTTTTTAGGATACCATAGGAGCAGCTGACAGGTGCTAGGATCCAATCAGCTACTTTAGCTACCACACTCAGGAATTTGGATCTGTTAAAGTAACTAACATTGGAAGGAATCATTTTCCTCACTTTCACCTTGCTTTTCATCACCCATTTTTTCCATTTTTTAGTTTTGGTTTGACTTATTTTTGTTCTTCACTAACATTTGTTGATCAACTTTTTGAACACTTTTTTGGATTATATTTTATTTTTTATGTTATTGCATATTGTGTATTTTATTTTTTATGTTATTGCATATTGTGTATTTTATTTAATTATATCTTAACCTCACTGGATTAAGTAGCTAGCATTTTTATATCCATTTGCACTCACTCACTATTTTGATCGTATCTATTCAATTATTTTGCTACCCCCCTTTTTTTGCACTGCAGTGCATTTTTTTATTTTTTGGAACACTTTTTTTGAAACACTATTTTTGAACACTATTGTTTGTACTATTGTTTATTAGTTTTTTGCTTGATGCACTTGTTATAGTTGTACTTAGGCTAATTCTGTTTTATTAGTATACACTCTTATTCTGGTGTACCACTCACACTGATCACCTGTTATTACCTCTGTTTTTATTGTAATTATCAGCTTTGGCCCTTTGAGCAGCTTCTGTAAGATATTCCTGTATTTGTAATTTTATTTATATGTGCTTTTTACATTTTTTATATATAGTCTTTTATTACTGATGCTTTTTAACATGGTTCATTAAATAATCTTCTTTTATCTCTCTGTGAGTATATTTATCCCTTGGCCTCTTGTTGGCCCTGTATTCACTTCTTACTACTTGTGCATATTTTTTGGAGGTTGGTTAGGATCTCTGTTTGGATACAGCTTGGGGATTACCTTAGCGCTTGTACACTACCCCTTTTTTCACTTAAGAGGCAAGCGCGATAGCTCTGGGGTTAGGAGAGATACAGAGCGCGCAAATGCTGTTAGAGCCATGTCTGATACTGCGTTACAGTATGCAGAACATGAGGACGGAGAGCTTCAGTCTGTGGGTGACATCTCTGACTCGGGGAAACCTGATTCAGAGATTTCTAATTTTAAATTTAAGCTTGAGAACCTCCGTGTATTGCTTGGGGAGGTATTAGCTGCTCTGAATGACTGTAACACAGTTGCAATTCCAGAGAAATTGTGTAGGCTGGATAGATACTATGCAGTGCCGGTGTGTACTGACGTTTTTCCTATACCTAAAAGGCTTACAGAAATTATTAGCAAGGAGTGGGATAGACCCGGTGTGCCCTTTTCCCCACCTCCTATATTTAGAAAAATGTTTCCAATAGACGCCACTACACGGGACTTATGGCAGACGGTTCCTAAGGTGGAGCAGTTTCTACTTTAGCAAAGCGTACCACTATCCCGGTTGAGGACAGTTGTGCTTTTTCAGATCCAATGGATAAAAAATTTGGAGGGTTACCTTAAGAAAATGTTTATTCAACAAGGTTTTATTTTACAGCCCCTTGCATGCATTGCGCCTGTCACTGCTGCGGCGGCATTCTGGTTTGAGGGCCTGGAAGAGGCCATCCAGACAGCTCCATTGAATGAAATTATTGACAAGCTTAGAACGCTTAAGCTAGCTAACTCATTTGTTTCTGATGCCATTGTTCATTTGACTAAACTAACGGCTAAGAATTCCGGATTCGCCATCCAGGCGCGTAGGGCGCTATGGCTTAAATCCTGGTCAGCTGATGTGATTTCAAAGTCTAAATTACTCAACATTCCTTTCAAGGGGCAGACCTTATTCGGGCCTGGCTTGAAGGAAATTATTGCTGACATTACTGGAGGCAAGGGTCATACCCTTCCTCAGGACAGGGCCAAATCAAAGGCCAAACAGTCTAATTTTCGTGCCTTTCGAAATTTCAAGGCAGGAGCAGCATCAACTTCCTCCGCTTCAAAACAAGAGGGAACTGTTGCTCATTCCAGACAGGCCTGGAACCCTAACCAGTCCTGGAACAAGGGCAAGCAGGCCAGAAAGCCTGCTGCTGCCCCCAAGACAGCATGAAGGAACGGCCCCCTATCCGGAAACGGATCTAGTGGGGGGCAGACTTTCTCTCTTCGCCCAGGCGTGGGCAAGAGATGTTCAGGATCCCTCTGCGTTGGAGATCATATCTCAGGGATATCTTCTGGACTTCAAAGCTTCTCCTCCACAAGGGAGATTTCATCTTTCAAGGTTATCAGCAAACCAGATAAAGAAAGAGGCATTCCTAAGCTGTGTGCAAGACCTCCTAGTAATGGGAGTGATCCATCCAGTTCCGCGGACGGAACAAGGACAGGGATTTTATTCAAATCTGTTTGTGGTTCCCAAGAAAGAGGGAATCTTCAGACCAATCTTGGATCTAAAGATCTTAAACAAATTCCTCAGAGTTCCATCATTCAAAATGGAAACTATTCGGACCATCCTACCCATGATCCAAGAGGGTCAGTACATGACCACAGTGGACTTAAAGGATGCCTACCTTCACATACCGATTCACAAAGATCATCATCGGTTCCTAAGGTTTGCCTTTCTAGACAGGCATTACCAATTTGTAGCTCTTCCCTTCGGTTGGCCACTGCCCCAAGAATTTTTACAAAGGTTCTGGGCTCACTTCTGGCGGTTCTAAGACCGCGAGGCATAGCGGTGGCTCCGTATCTAGACGACATCCTGATACAGGCGTCAAGCTTTCAAATTGCCAAGTCTCATACAGAGATAGTTCTGGCATTTCTGAGGTCGCATGGGTGGAAAGTGAACGTGGAAAAGAGTTCTCTATTACCACTCACAAGAGTCTCCTTCCTAGGGACTCTTATAGATTCTGTAGAGATGAAAATTTACCTGACGGAGTCCAGGTTATCAAAACTTCTAAATGCTTGCCGTGTCCTTCATTCCATTCCACGCCCGTCAGTGGCTCAGTGCATGGAAGTCATCGGCTTAATGGTAGCGGCAATGGACATAGTGCCATTTGCACGCCTGCATCTCAGACCGCTGCAATTATGCATGCTAAGTCAGTGGAATGGGGATTACTCAGATTTGTCCCCTCTACTAAATCTGGATCAAGAGACCAGAGATTCTCTTCTCTGGTGGCTTTCTCGGGTCCATCTGTCCAAGGGTATGACCTTTCGCAGGCCAGATTGGACGATTGTAACAACAGATGCCAGCCTTCTAGGTTGGGGCGCAGTCTGGAACTCCCTGAAGGCTCAGGGATCGTGGACTCAGGAGGAGAAATATATAATATATATATAAATATAAATATTCTGGAGTTAAGAGCAATATTCAATGCTCTTCTAGCTTGGCCTCAGTTAGCAACATTGAGGTTCATCAGATTTCAGTCGGACAACATCACGACTGTGGCTTACATCAACCATCAAGGGGGAACCAGGAGTTCTCTAACAATGTTAGAAGTCTCAAAGATAATTCGCTGGGCAGAGTCTCACTCTTGCCACCTGTCAGCGATCCACATCCCAGGCGTAGAGAACTGGGAGGCGGATTTTCTAAGTCGTCAGACTTTTCATCCGGGGGAGTGGGAACTCCATCCGGAGGTGTTTGCTCAACTGGTCCATCGTTGGGGCAAACTAGAACTGGATCTCATGGCGTCTCGCCAGAACGCCAAGCTTCCTTGTTACGGATCCAGGTCCAGGGACCCGGGAGCAACGCTGATAGATGCTCTAGCAGCTCCTTGGTTCTTCAACCTATGTGTTTCCACCGTTTCCTCTGCTCCCTCGACTGATTGCCAAAATCAAACAGGAGAGAGCATCAGTGATTCTGATAGCGCCTGCGTGGCCACGCAGGACCTGGTATGCAGACCTAGTGGACATGTCATCTCTTCCACCATGGACTCTGCCTCTGAGGCAGGACCTTCTAATACAAGGTCCTTTCAATCATCCAAATCTAATTTCTCTTAGACTGACTGCATGGAGATTGAACGCTTGATTCTATCAAGGCGTGGCTTCTCCGAGTCAGTCATTGATACCTTAATACAGGCTCGGAAGCCTGTCACCAGGAAAATCTACCATAAGATATGGCGTAAATATCTTTATTGGTGTGAATCCAAGAGTTACTCATGGAGTAAGGTTAGGATTCCTAGGATATTGTCCTTTCTCCAAGAGGGTTAGGACAAAGGCTTATCAGCTAGTTCTTTAAAAGGACAGATCTCTGCTCTGTCTATTCTTTTGCACAAGCGTCTGGCAGAAGTTCCAGACGTCCAGGCATTTTGTCAGGCTTTGGTTAGGATTAAGCCTGTGTTTAAAACTGTTGCTCCCCCGTGGAGCTTAAACTTGGTTCTTAAAGTTCTTCAGGGAGTTCTGTTTGAACCCCTTCATTCCATTGATATTAAACTTTTATCTTGGAAAGTTCTGTTTTTGATGGCTATTTCCTCGGCTCGAAGAGTCTCTGAGTTATCTGCCTTACATTGTGATTCTCCTTATCTGATTTTTCATTCAGACAAGGTAGTTCTGCGTACCAAACCTGGGTTTTTACCTAAGGTGGTTTCTAACAGGAATATCAATCAAGAGATTGTTGTTCCATCATTGTGTCCTAATCCTTCTTCAAAGAAGGAACGTCTTTTGCATAATCTGGACGTAGTCCGTGCCTTGAAGTTTTACTTACAGGCTACTAAAGATTTTCGTCAAACATCTGCCCTGTTTGTCGTTTACTCTGGACAGAGGAGAGGTCAAAAGCTTCGACAACCTCTCTCTCCTTTTGGCTTCGGAGCATAATACGCTTAGCCTATGAGACTGCTGGACAGCAGCCCACTGAAAGGATTACAGCTCATTCTACTAGAGCTGTGGCTTCCACCTGGGCCTTTAAAAATGAGGCCTCTGTTGAACAGATTTACAAGGCTGCGACTTGGTCTTCGCTTCACACCTTTTCAAAATTTTACAAATTTGACACTTTTGCTTCTTTGGAGGCTGTTTTTGGGAGAAAGGTTCTACAGGCAGTGGTTCCTTCCGTTTTAAGTTCCTGCCTTGTCCCTCCCATCATCCGTGTACTTTAGCTTTGGTATTGGTATCCCACAAGTAATGGATGATCCGTGGACTGGATACACTTAACAAGAGAAAACATAATTTATGCTTACCTGATAAATTTATTTCTCTTGTAGTGTATCCAGTCCACGGCCCGCCCTGTCCTTTTAAGGCAGGTCTAAATTTTAATTAAACTACAGTCACCACTGCACCCTATGGTTTCTCCTTTCTCGTCTTGTTTCGGTCGAATGACTGGATATGGCAGTGAGGGGAGGAGCTATATAGCAGCTCTGCTGTGGGTGATCCTCTTGCAACTTCCTGTTGGGAAGGAGAATATCCCACAAGTAATGGATGATCCGTGGACTGGATACACTACAAGAGAATTAAATTTATCAGGTAAGCATAAATTATGTTTTTATTAGATATCCCCTGCTTCTACTTTGATAAGAGGTACAGCTCTCGTATGATACACAGTGTGATCCTATACTTATATAGCATGATCATCTGCATACGAGAGGACTACGCTTAGTGCACTTTAAGACTATTGCTATTTAATCGGCTATCTGCAGTATTATCTTTTATATATTTTTTACACATTTACTTTAGTCATTGCTAACTCTGGACGTCCAGGTTTATATTGTATCTACAGTTTATATTATATCAACATTTTTAGCACTTTTGAAATATCTTTTTTATGTAATTAACTTCTTCTCTTCTGTTCTCTGCTTCGTTCGAGCTAATCTTAAGATCTTAAGTAATTACCCCTTGTTATAATTCTCATTTATTAGGAGAGTTATCTATTATGCATTTTTAATCTTGTCTCCTGTATATTTTATATTAAATTTATATTATTCTTAGTTGCATATGGTTTTATTATCAGCCTATACTTTTTGCTCTAAATAACGATTCAGGGGACTTTGCATCACACATTATTAATTAAGCCATACCCTAGCTTCAGCGCTAGTATTTCCTAGTATCTTTTCCTTTCCTTTGAGGGTTTTTTAGAGAGGGACCCCCCTGTACTTGGCTTAGGGTAGATATTTAGCGCCAATTCTCCCACTACTTTTAAGCAATTGGGAACTTGTGGGGTATAATCCCCACTGCGCCTCCCAAATAGTTGTTGCTGTCCTATCCTTAAAGTCTACTTAGGATTATTCAGTCTTTCCTAATTTTCCCACGGGTCCATGTGAGGGAGAGGACCTCTCATACCATGTGAGCTGCCCTGCTCCTGGGCAGATTTATTTCAGGTAAGTGCCTAGTTTTATTTTCTCAAGGATATGGCACTTCATCAGATAAGTATTGGGACGTTAAACGCTAATATTCCTATTTGGGGTTAATAGGTTTTTAGTAGGCAGCATGTGCAGCAGGCACTGGGGACGTACAATTTTTTTGGAGAGGCTCAGATTTACTTATTTGTTCCGGTTTAATTCTGGACTTGTGGGACAAATGCAGTGTGTGTGTTTGTTTTTTACATAGCGCATCGGCTCTGAGGGCTCAGCTTTAGGTTATTGCTCCGATTTACTTCCGGACCTTATGGGACAGATGCAGGGCACTTTTTTTTATTATGGGCATCGGTTCTAAGGCTCAATTTGAGTTGTTTGCTCCGGGTTGACTCTGGACTTTGTGGGGCAGTGTCAGTATGTTTGTTTACTAGCTGCGACGGAGCTAGCTTGCTAGTAATTGTGGCCGGTTTCCTTTCTAGTTAGGCACGTCCACGAATAGGAAGAGCGGTTTTCTGAGGAGACACTTAGTATTGCGTGCCTTTCAGAAGTGTTTCTGTTAGTTCCGGTCCGGAGGGATTTTTTTGCTGCGTCGTTTATTGCATAACCGTTCTGAGCAGCTGTATTGCAGTCCGGATCGCAGGGTCTAATCCGGTTCAGAAGAGGCACCTCAGCAAGGAGTGCTGAGGTGGGGAGACAGTCTGGGGGTTTATTATAAACTGTTTTTTTTTTGCGTTAATAAAGAATAAAGAAAAAATAATTTTCTTTTAAAATTTAAAGTGACAGTAACGTCTTTTGGTGTTATTATTTTACAACTTAAATAAAGCAGTTGAGTTTTTGTTGCACATTTAGTAAGAGAGCAAAAGGCCCTGCATAATGTACATGTGGCTTGTGTTTTTTGACTCTGTGGAACACCCAATCCCTTTTTGTCCCTCATGTATTGAAAGAACTCTACTATACAGGGATAGCCTTTTTGAATCTGAGCCATCATTAGCTAAGGCGGATGCTGTACAGGGGTCCTCTGTTCAGGATATGCCGCGGCTTTCTCCTCAAGTGTCCCAAACTTTATCGTCTTCATTTGCAGTGCCCTGCGCTTCCTCTCACACTCCGATTGGAGTTATGTTTCAAGACGTTGTTACCCACATATCTTCTGCGGTTACTGATGCGCTGTCTGCCTTTCCCATGCTGCAGGGAAAGCGCAAGAGGAAATTTATGGAATCAGTGAGTAAGGTTTCTGACCCTGTTGGGGCTAGTCCGAATGTTTCTTCCCAGAAGTCTGAGGAGGAAGTTACTTCGGTAGCATCTGAGGGTGAAGTCTCAGACTCAGACAGTGTAATTCCTTCTTCTGATACTGAAGTTGTATCCTTCAGGTTTAAGCTAGAACACCTCCGGTTATTACTTAAAGAGGTTTTGGCCACCTTGGACGATTCCGACATGGCTGTCGTAGTCAACCCGAAGAAGTCTAGTAAATTAAATAAATACTTTGATGTTCCTTCCTCGTGGAGGTTTTTCCGGTTTCAGACCGGACTTTTTCTCCATCCCCAATCTTTAAGAACATGTTGCCTATTGCTGACTCTATCAAGGAGTCTTGGCAGACGGTTCCCAAGGTGGAAAAGGGCTATTTCCACTTTGGCTAAGAGAACCACTATTCCCATAGAGGATAGCTGTTCTTTTAGGATCCTATGGATAAGAAGTTAGAAGGGTAACTTAAAGGGACAGTATACACTCATTTTCATATAACTGCATGTAATAGACACTACTATAAAGAATAAGATGCACAGATACTGATATAAAAATCCAGTATAAAACTGTTTAAAAACTTAATTAGAAGCTCTCAGTTTAGCTCTATTGAAAAGGTAGCTGGAAAGCCCACTGCAAGTGGGAAATAAGACACTCCCCCTCCCCCTTCTTTTGCATATGAAAAGACCCTTTACACAAACATGACAAAGCTGGAGAAGGTAGCTTGGCTGAGATTATTTCAGACATTACTGGAGGAAAGGGTCATTTCCTCCCTCAGGATAAGAGGAATAAGCAGAAAGGTTGTCAGAGTATTTTTTTTTTCCTTTTGTAGCTTCAAGGGTCAATCTTTCTCTCCCTCTGCCAAGCAGGAACAGTCCAAGCCTTCCTGGAAGTCCAACCATTCTTGGATCAAAGGGAAGCAGTCTAAGAAGCCCGGTAGTCAGCATGAAGGGTCTGCCCCCAATCCGGGACCGCTCAGGCCTGGGTTCGGGATGTGCTGGATCCCTGGGCGGTGGACATTGTGTCCGAGGGATACAAACTAGAGTTCAAAGCCCTTCCTCCCAGGGGCAGGTTTCTGCTCTCAAGATTATCTGTAGACCAGATAAAAAGAGAGGCGTTCTTACACTGCCCTTTCTGACCTAGGAGTGATTGTTCCTGTTCCAAGGCGGGAACAGGGTCTGGGATTCTACTCCAATCTGTTCGTGGTTCCCAAAAAAGAGGGAACTTTCAGACCAATTTTAGACCTCAAAAGTTTAAACAAGTTCCTCAGAGTACCATCCTTCAAGATGGAAACTATTGGTTCCATTCTTCCTTTGTTTCAGGAGGGTCAATTCATGACAACAGTATATTTAAAGGATGCGTACCTGCATGTTCCCATCCACTGGGATCATCACACATTTCTAAGGTTCACATTTCTAGACAAACACTTCCAGTTTGGGGCTCTTCCATTCAGCCTTGCCACAGCTCCCAGAATTATTTCAAAGGTACTGGGATCCCTGTTGGCGGTGCTCCGGTTGCGGGGCATTGCAGTGGCGCCTTTTTGGTATGGAAGTGATCGGTCTGATGGTAGCTGCCATGGACATCATTCCATTTGCCTGGTTCCATCTCAGACCTCTGCAATTATGCGGATCTGTTTCTGTGAACTGGATCAGGCGACAAGAGACTCTCTCTTCCTTGGCGGACCTGCTTTTGCAGAACCACCTGGGTGATTATGACAATGGACGCCAGCCTGCCGGGATGGGGAGCAGTCTGGGGCTCTCTAAAGGCTCAGGGGACATGGACTTGGGAGGAGTCTGTTCTTCCTATAAACATCCTAGAGCTGAGGGCAATCATCAATGCTCTTCTGGCCTGGCCTCAGTTAGCTTCTGCCCGGTTTATCAGGTTCCAGTCAGGCAACATAACTTGGGTGGCTTACATCAATTATCGGGCAGGAACTCAGAGTTCCTTGGCCATGACAAAGGTAGTCAAAATTATTCAGTGGGCGGAGACCCACAACTGCTATCTATCTGTGATCTACATTCCAGGAGTGGACAATTGGGAAGCGGATTGTTTGAGCAGACAGACTTTTCACCCGTGGGAGTGGGAACTCCATCCGGAGGCGTTTTCCAACAGGAGAGGGTGTCGGTGATCCTCATTGCGCCAGCGTGGCCTTGCAGGATCTGGTATGTGGAGCTAGTGGAGATGTCTTCTCTTCCACTTTGGAGACTTCCACTGAGGAAGGACCTTCTACTTTAAGGACCCTTCCTTCATCCAAATCTCGTTTCTCTGAAGCTGACTGCTTGGAGATTGAATGCTTAATTCGGAGTCGGTTATTGAGACCCTTGATTCAGACTCGTAAGCCTGTAACTACCAAAATTTACCATTAGATATAGTGTAAATATCTGTATTGGTGTGAATCCAGAAGCTACTCTTGGATTCTTAGAATTTTGTCCTTTCTACAAGAAGGTCTGGAGAAGGGCTTAACTGCAAGTACTTTGAAGGGTCAAATATCTGTCTTATCTATTTTGCTGCATAAGCGTCTGGTGGATGTACCAGACGTGCAATATTTCTGTCAGGCCTTGGTCAGAATCAGGCCTGTGTTCAAACCTGTTACTCCTCCCTGGAGTCTTTACATTGTTAAAGTTCTTCAGCAGGCTACGTTTGAGCCTATGCATTCCTTAGATATTAAGATGTTATCTTGGAAAGTTTTGTTTCTTGTTGCAATTTCTTCTGCTTGTAGAGTCTCGGAGATCTCGGCGTTGAAGTGTGAATCTCCTTACCTTACTTTTCGTTCGGATAAGGTAGTTCTGCGTACTAAGTTAGGTTTCCTTCCTAAAGTGGTTTTGGATAGGAACATTAATCAAGAAATCGTTGTTCCTTCTTTGTGTCCTAACCCTTCTTCTCATAAAGAACGTCTGCTGCACAACCTAGATGTGGTGCGTGCATTGCAATACTATTTACAGGTGACTAAGGATTTCCGTCAGTATTCTGCTTTGTTTGTTGTTTTTCTCTGGGAAAGCAAGGGTCAGAAAGCTACGGCTACTTCTCTTTCTTTGTGGCTGAAGAGTATAATTCATTTGACATATGAGACTGCTGGGCAGCAGCCTCCTGAGAGGGTCACGGCTCATTCCACGAGGTTTCCTCTTCCTGGGCATTCAAAAATGAAGCTTCCGTGGAACAGATTTGCAAAGCTGCAACTTGGTCCGCTCTACTCACTTTTTCAAAATCCAATAAATTTGATACTTTTGCCTTGGCTGAGGCTTCTTTTGGGAGAAAGGTTATTCAAGCAGTGGTGCCTTCTGTTTAGGTATCCTTTCTTTTCCCTCCCTTATCATCTGTGTCCTCTGGCTTGGGTATTGATTCCCAATAGTAATTAGAGATGATCCGTGGACTAACCGTGTCATTAGAAAGAAAACAAAATTTATGCTTACCTGATAAATTTATTTATTTCTTGACACAGTGAGTCCACGGCCCGCTCTGTTTATTTAGACAGGTTTTTGTGTTATAAACCTCAAGCACCCCTGCACCTTGTGTTACTTCCTTTCTCTCTTTTTCCTTTGGTCGAATGACTGGGGGTGGAGGGAAGGGAGGTGATATTTTTAACAGCTTTGCTGTGGTGCTCTTTGCCTCCTCCTGCTAGCCAGGAGTGATATTCCCAATAGTAATTAGAGATGATCCGTGGACTCACCGTGTCAAGAAAGAAAGACATTTATCAGGTAAGCATAATTTTTGTTTTTCCGCCTGGACTGGACAATTCTGTCTTCTCTCAGTGGCATGATAAGGGACTTAAATCCATAGGCCAGTTATGTAAAAATAAGATACTGACAGTGAAATCCTTTGATGATCTGAGACGCTGTTATGGTTTGCTGAAACTGACTTTTATGCCTATCTCCAGGTAAGGCATTGGATATGGACCATGAGATGAGAAACCGGTATAGAAGTAGATAGAGAAATTGGGAGTAGTAATTAAGGAATATCATGAGGGGTAAGCTTTATCTCGCGAGTCTATAATTTAATGCTGAAATTACATGGTGAAAGACATATTACAAACATATTAGCTAGATAGAGAAATGATTTTACACAGTACGGCTCTCGTAAGCAAGGCAGCAGCAACTACCAGCGGGAAAGAATCGCATATAAAGATTTAAAATATGGCCTATTATACACCAGCCAGAATGGCTAATTGGGTGCAGGATAAAGGGAACTGTTTTAAGTGCGGATTAGAAAATGCGGACCTAGTCCATTGTTTTTGGGCATGCCCTAAAATATGCCAATTCTGGCAAAATAATAACTTCTGGTGTAATAAGATACTAGGAGCTAATTTTAAACTGGACGCAACACAGATATTCTTCTTATGTAGATATTCAGCCTGTTTACCTAATATTAGATTTATCATTACATTGATTTTGAAAGGGAGGAATTTTATACTGAAGAATTGGAAAGGTCACAAAGGGCTCAAAATATCGGAATTTCTTAACAATGTTCAATAACAGATGACTTTTGAGCAGCTTAATTTAATTTTTTTTAATTTTTTTTTAATTTTTTTAGTAAATGGAAAGTGTATATCGACTCGCTATCATTGGGCTTACAACGACAAATAGTCGCATGCTTTAAATCATCTAGGTGGATTAGACAACAGATAGAAGCAGGGGAGTTACCCAGAATTTGGTTTCTAGAAGATAAGGTAGTTGAGTTGACTTAAGGCAGGAACTGAGTGGAGGTCTTCCCCTTTTTTTTTTTTTTTTTCTCTCTCTCTCTCTAAATGCTGTACCGTTTTACATATTAGGAACTATTGCAGATTATGAGAGAGATTTTGTCCTTATTAGGTTCTTGCAGGTTGGGAATCCATCCCAAATTTGGTATGGTCGTTAAAATTGCTTTAAGACTGGCACCTGTG
Organism: Bombina bombina; assembly: GCF_027579735.1. NCBI lineage: Eukaryota > Metazoa > Chordata > Amphibia > Anura > Bombinatoridae > Bombina > Bombina bombina. Next base: position 753,119,343 of record NC_069503.1, read on the forward strand.
TCTGTCCACAATTTGAAAAGAGTTGCATCTCCATATACTGTATATATATGTGTTCTTGTTGATTTCGTTGGATGTTATTTTATTTGTCAGATGTAAAGTTATTGTTCGATATGCTGATTATTTGTAATTGGTATTGACTGTGTTTTAAAATTATAAAATACAAATTGACAAGAAATGGCTGCCAAGCTCTGCCTAATGATGACATCACAATTTGGGCTGCATTAAAGGCTTCACTAGTTTCAAAAGACTCATTAATTGGATTCACTAGACTGTCAATGCTATTCAACAGAATGCATAGATGTAGCCCAGATTGTGATGTCATCAGTGGGCAGAGCTTGGCAGCCATTTCTAAGTGACCAGAAACAATAGTCATTTTAAAATAACTTTTTTACTGTTACTGCTGCATGATATATAAAGGGTGCAGGAGAATGTTTGCAGCTTAATCTAATGTAAGAATTTAAGGTGACTAAGATGTAGACTGTCCCTTTAAATAATTATCCCTCTCCCTTTGTCTTGTCATATTTTTAATTTATTTCTATTTTGGGACTATTCCAGTAGGTATTTAAGGGAGACAATCATTTATATTTGCTTGATTCAATATGAGTCTACCAATAGACTTAGCTACTCGCCAATAGAGGTGTTTATACAAATTAAATCCAACTTTTAATTCCACAACAAGTGGGGAAGCCCAAACAAATCCTGATGACGTGAACTTTTTTGACTTTTTTGTAAATTTTATGAACTATTATTTAAAGTGAAACATAGATATATATTTTTAACTTAGTTTTTACTGAGAAATACAGCTTATAGATAACAAAAATGGCAAAAGTGATGGTACATTCATTGATCATGTTACATAAGTAGGATAGATTTGGTAAACAATAGAGCTCTTATGGTCATTTCTTCTTTAGTATGAGTTCATATGCGGCCAATGTGAAAAGTCTTTTATAAGGACAATAAAGGTCCATGCCGCTTGTTTAGCATTCTTTTGTCATAGTCCGACTGTACCTAGTATTAGCTATCTGATTTTCCCATTTTTACAAGGATAAATTAAATTATTTAACCAAAAACAAATAATAACTAACAGTAACGGGAAACTTAAAGACATTAAATTTGTACTTTTCCTGAGTGTGACGGAGTACATGTAATAAGTGTCATGATATGATGGGTTCTCGGTGTGCAGGGGTCAGGTATATAACAATGGATATAGGTAAAATCCTAGATTACCTTATTTTCTAGTATTGCTCCTAGGGACCTCATTGGTTGGGTCATGTCTCCCAGAGGAACATTATATCAGCGTGCATGTCTAACTGATTTGTAATGAGATAATAGTATTTTTCTAGCTTGAGGTTGGTTTGTGTTTCTTGTATCCATGTTTGCAGAGTGGGTATTTTTTCTTTTTTCCACAACCGTGGGATTAGTTGGTGTGCACTGTTTATCAGGATTTATAAAAGTTTCACATGTGTTCTAGTGTCATGTTTTGGGTATTTGTGGAAGAAGAATATAATTGGGTCCAGGGTTATGGGTGTACCTAGGGTATCTTGTATGTAGGTGGTAATAGATTCCCAAAAGTGTTGAATTTTAGGGCAGGTCCACCAAATATGATATAAGGTCCCTTTGTTTGACCATTGTCTCCAGCAACGGTTGGAAGAGTTAGGTAAAATGTGTTTAAGTCTTTGTGGCGTTAAATACCATCTAGTAAGAAGTTTGATGTTAGTCTCTAAGAGTTTGGCTGAGTGGGCTGATTTGCGGATGGAGATAAAAATTGATCACCAGTCAGCAAATGGGATGAGAAACGGCAAATCTCTCTCTCCCAGGATTTTGTAAAATTTGGCAGATCTCAGTGTTTTGGCGAAGTGAGTAGTTTGTAGGTCAGTGAGATAATGTGGTGTATGGAAGAGGAGGCACTGCACAACTTCTCAAACTGGGTTCTCGGTCTAGTTAGATTGTGTAGATTGGAGGAAATGGTTGAGCTGGTGGTATCTAAACCATGTGGCATAAAACCCATCGCCTAAGTGTTTAATATGTTGTCTTGGTAGTAACTTACCCACCTCCGCAAGAATGTATGTAGGCAAAAAGAGATGTATATCTTTGGTATCTGATGGAGTAATATTGATACCCAGTTGGAAGTCAGGGTTTTGTAAAGTAGGCGTAAGTAGTGAGAGTATTGTGGGAATATTAGGGTGGGTTTTGACCATCTCTGTCCAGGATCTATGGGTTTCTGATATTATGGGGTTTGAAGATTTTCTTATTTTAGTCTGGCTACTGTCAATCCATAATGAGGCACCCAATTGGGGATAATCTGCAAGTTCGTGCTCTAGTCTAACCCATTGTTAATGATGGTGTTAATCATAAGTGCACCAGTCTACTATCCTGGAGAGGAAAACTGCATTTCGGTATTCGTGTATGTTAGGAATGCCTAGTCCGCCATGAAGGGGGTCTCTGTATAAGGTTGATTTAGCAATTCTAGGAGGACTAGATTTGTAGGAATTAATTATGGATTGTAATTTATGGAGTAAAGAGTTTGGGAGGGGGATTGGTACCGTTTGTAATATATATAACATTTTTGGGAGTAAGGTCATTTTGGCCAAGCCTATCCTTCCTCACCATGAGATAGATTTGGGGGTCCATGATAGGGTGTGTGCGGATATGCTCGAAGTAATAGTGTCATAATTTTAATTTGATCAAATCAGCTAAATTAGAGGAAAGGTGTATTCCTAAGTATTTGAGTGAGCGGGTTCTAAGAGAGAATTGGGTTATAGATTGTAGTGATGCTAGGTCTTCATTTGTTACGTGTACCGGAAGTAGCTCCGACTTATCAAAGTTGATCGAGAAGTTGGAGACCGTGCCATATGACATAAGGATAGAGTGTGCAGCCTGAAGTGATTTTGTTGGTGCAGTTAGGGTCAGTAAGAGGTCATCGGCAAATAGAGCTAACTTGTATTCGGAGGATTTGATTTTTATTCCCTCAACCAAGGGGGAAGCACGAAGAATGGTAGCGAGTACTTCCATTGTTAGGACGAACAGTAAGGGTGACAATGGGCACCCTTGTCTTGTACCATTTCTAATTGGGAAAGATTCTGAAAGGAGCCCATTGGAAAGGGCATATTGGTATTGACGGCCATGTGAAAGAGCTGCTGACTGCTGAATGGTCTGACCAGCTGATGGTTATAATGCAAGAGGCTTGTAGGTTTAACAGTGAAAGATTGTCGGCCATGATATCATCGATCCTGGATTATGATTTGTTGGGGTTAGAAAAGAATGTATAGTCTTGTTTGTGGGGTGCAAGTGTCTCAAAATATTGTGAAGGGTTAGTGATGATAGATTATTCCAGACTGAGTGTATGGTGTTATTTAGTAGTATTAAGTTAGGGTTTGTACTGTCGATAGCTGGGTTAAGTTTGAGGTTGAAATCCTCCGTGACTAAAAGGGGGCCTTTTGAGTACGTAAGAATGGAGTTCGTCGTCTGTTGAAAGAATATTGACTGATTAGTGTTCAGGGCATTAATGTTGACCAATGTTATTGGTTTTCCATATAGTAGCCCATATAGACCTAGGTATCTACCTTCCTTGTCTTGTTCTTTATGGAGAAGTTCAAAGGGGGTTGATTTATGAAAGAGAATACTCACTCCATTAATCTTTTTTTTTTTTGGAGTTGCTACTATGGAAGTGATTGGAGTAATTGGATGAAAAGTATCTGGGTTCATTACCTCGCTTAAAATGGGTTTCTTGCAGGAATAATATGCTACCATCTCTATGAGAGAGATCATGGAAAGCTTTCTACCTTTTAAATGGGGAATTAAGACCTTTGGTGTTAATGGAGATAAGGGTAAATTTCTGCTCACTATTTCTTGCAGATATGGTATGATATTCGTGGAATTGGGAAAGTTTACCCTACAATGATTTTATACAGAGTAGAATGACTGTTTATAGGCGATTTACTTAGGAACAGTGAATAAGGTGTGGAGAAGGTTTACAAAACATTTTCAATCAAAACAATTGTGAACAAAACATTTTTTAAACTGTATAAAGTTTAATATCATTTAACGGTATACAATTAACTTGAAAACAAATACAGCTAGCTTTTTAGCTTTGAAAGGGGGCTAACGGTGCCCCAGATTATGCTAATCTTTTGAATAATAAAGATTCAGCAATTTTTATATAGTAGTGTAATGTTAATGATAATAACTAGAAATTTAGTTGCAATCTGTGAACCTACAGGGGAGAAAACTTGCATAAATGTTAGATAGGTAACAAAGATGCTTTGATCTCACCCATTTTCGACGTGCAGTCCTATGGATTTTTTACTGTCTTTTAGAGGCAGCTGTCTGCCATGATGATCTTTGAGGTCTGGGAGAGTGTAAGGATGGTGTGTCCTTTTGAGAAATGGATGTAGTGGATGGTTGGCTATTGTCCGGGATGTTGAGGTTTTGTTCCTTGCAGAAGTCTTCGATGTCCCCAGGATCTGTGCATGTTTTCCTCTGTCCTTCCCATGTTAACTGAAGATGGCACGGGAATCCCCATCTGTATGGAATGTTGTTTTTCCGTAGCAGGGTAGTGAGAGGGGCAAATTTCCTTCAGCGTTGTAGGGTTCTTAAGTAGATGTCAGCGTAGATGGATAAGGATGATCCTTGAAAGCTTAGTGGAGAGGAGTTTCTCGCTTGTTTCATGATGTCTTCTTTTTGTTGAAATTCCTGGAATTTTATTACTACATCGCAAAGCGGGAGGCCTTCTTTAGGCCTTGGTCTCAGGGCTCTGTAAAATCTGTCTATGGATATTGGGGCTGTGTAAGTTGAACCTTTAAGAAATTTAAAGAGATCTTGCAGATAAGACTGAAGGGTGTCCGTAGTGATCACTTCTGGGATCCCTCTGATTCTGATGTTTTGCCTCCTGCTGCTGTTTTCTATGTCCTCCAGCTTATTTTGTAGCTGTGAGATTACATTATTTTGTGCTTGTACATTCTGAAGGAGATTTGCTATGTCTGACTGGTGGGATTCAGATTCTTCCTCCAGAAACTCTACTCGGTCTCCTATTTCATGCATCTCCTTTCGTAGCTCAGAGATTTCCTCTTTAATGCAGGATTTGACCTGTGTGATCAGATTTGTGAAGTCTTGTTTTGATGGCAGCGATTCTAAAAGTGTTTGAGAGACGTGCATGGTATCAAAATTGGGGTTTTCTACTAGCGTGGAAAGCTGGGGTTCAGATTCCGTTGATTCTAGGATTTCTGCTTGAGTTGAAGGATTTTCAAGAGGCTGGAAAAAAATATTCATAGAGGTGGTGGAGTTATAGCGGCTTTTAGATGCTTTATCTGTTTTAGATTGTCTCTTAGGTGACATGTCTCTATTGCTGTGAGTTGCCATGCAGATGTGAAGTAACTGTGTAGTTGTGCCCTGCTTTAGAGACAGTTGTATTTAGGCAGCAGGTGTAGAAAAGATGCCCTGCTGTCACAGCAATGTAAGGCTTCTCAGAACTAATGATCTTTATTTTGCTTGTTGTATATTAAACGTTCATATAGCCTTAAATGTAGATTTGTCTAGCCTGGATTTTTTTTTCTTGTTATGTGATGAAAACACAGTAAGAGTTAAACCCAAGGCTAGTGTAGAGGTAGGGCTAGAGCAATGTCAGATCAGATCATGTTAAAGGATGCATGCTGAATATGAGTTGCACATGGTTTCCATTGTTTTGTGTGATAGATTATTTTCAGCCTTCTAAGCTATAGAAACATTGTAAAAGTGCCACCATGAATGTTCAAGTAGTTTCCCTGCTTAACATAATGTGTCTCTGGGTTGCAGAGAGTAGTATTGAGGTTGCTGGAATTGCTGGTGAGGCCTTAAGTGTACATAGGTTGTGAGTTATTACTGTGACTAAGCAGGATTAAAACACATCTAATAGTGGGTGCTTTGGCTTGAGCTTACCTCTATTAGCTTGATGTTTCTCATGTGTAATTTGCAGCCAGGATGATGTTGATAGATGATGGATCTGAGGTAGGCCTGAATTAAGCGGGCCTAAATTTTGAAGTGATGTCCGGTCACATCGCAGATGGGTGATCGTGAGATTGAGGGACCCTTAGAATCCTTCTGTGGTGTTATCTCACCCTTTGTGCCAAGTGTGGCATAGGAGATGCGCTTTTTAACCAGGTCCTGGTTAGGCTGGAGTGAAGCCGGGACCTGGATGTATTGCTGGTGCCGCAGCTGGAGATCGATCCAGAACGTCTAGATGTGTCGTCCCCCCCCCCCCCCCCCACTACATGGAGGATCTGCTTTTTGCCATATTCGGTGACGGCCTGCTCCGCCCCTGCAAAACATATTTTTTATTGAATTACATTGGTAATGCTGTATTGCAAAAAGTATCCCTAGGCTACGTAAAGGAAATTTGGAAAATGCTCTATTAAGAACCGAATGAATGTGGATATACCTACTGGATACAGTAAAACCCAGGGGTCTTAATTATCATAATAATTTTTATGTATATCTTTTTTTTTTTTTTAATCTGTAGCTTTAATTTTCCTTATGTAATTGGATCATCTCCCACTCATATTTCTTATTATTTTATGTTTGTTCTCACCTGAATTCAATCATAACTCAAGATTGATCACACCTAATTTATGTAGTACTATCACTTTAAAAATTAAACAGTATGTACACACTTTCACTTTATTCATCTCACACACTCCATCTTATCTCCTTTTCTCCAACATAGGTGTGTCCGGTCCACGGCGTCATCCTTACTTGTGGGATATTCTCTTCCCCAACAGGAAATTGCAAAGAGCCCAGCAAAGCTGGTCACATGATCCCTCCTAGGCTCCGCCTTCCCCAGTCATTCTCTTTGCCGTTGCACAGGCAACATCTCCACGGAGATGGCTTAGAGTTTTTTGGTGTTTAAATGTAGTTTTTATTCTTCAATCAAGAGTTTGTTATTTTAAAATAGTGCTGGTATGTACTATTTACTCTGAAACAGAAAAGAGATGAAGATTTCTGTTTGTAAGAGGAAAATGATTTTAGCAACCGTTACTAAAATCGATGGCTGTTTCCACACAGGACTGTTGAGAGGAATTAACTTCAGTTGGGGGAAACAGTGAGCAGACTTTTGCTGCTTGAGGTATGACACATTTCTAACAAGACTTGGTAATGCTGGAAGCTGTCATTTTCCCTATGGGATCCGGTAAGCCATTTTTATTAAATAAGAATAAAGGGCTTCACAAGGGCTTTAAAGACTGGTAGACATTTTTCTGGGCTCAAACAATTTAGAGAAAATGATGCCCAAGATGATTCCTCAAGTGAGGGGAGTAAGCATGGTACTGCATCATCCCCTCCTTCGTCTACGCCAGTCTTGCCCACACAGGAGGCCCCTAGTACATCTAGTGCGCCAATACTCCTTACTATGCAACAATTAACGGCTGTAATGGATAATTCTATCAAAAACATTTTAGCCAAAATGCCCACTTATCAGCGAAAGCGCGACTGCTCTGTTTTAGAAAATACTGAAGAGCATGAGGACGCTGATGATAATGGTTCTGACATGCCCCTACACCAGTCTGAGGGGGCCAGGGAGGTTTTGTCTGAGGGAGAAATTTCAGATTCAGGGAAAATTTCTCAACAAGCTGAACCTGATGTGATTACATTCAAATTTAAATTGGAACATCTCCGCGCTCTGCTTAAGGAGGTGTTGTCTACTCTGGATGATTGTGACAATTTGGTCATTCCAGAGAAATTATGTAAGATGGACAAGTTCCTAGAGGTCCCGGGGCCCCCCGAAGCTTTTCCTATACCCAAGCGGGTGGCGGACATTGTAAACAAAGAATGGGAAAGGCCCGGCATACCTTTTGTCCCTCCCCCTATATTTAAGAAATTGTTTCCTATGGTCGACCCCAGAAAGGACTTATGGCAGACAGTCCCCAAGGTCGAGGGGGCGGTTTCTACTCTAAACAAACGCACTACTATCCCTATAGAAGATAGTTGTGCTTTCAAAGATCCTATGGATAAAAAATTAGAGGGTTTGCTTAAAAAGATGTTTGTTCAGCAAGGTTACCTTCTACAACCAATTTCATGCATTGTTCCTGTCACTACAGCAGCGTGTTTCTGGTTCGATGAACTAGAAAAGTCGCTCAATAAAGATTCTTCTTATGAGGAGATTATGGACAGAGTTCACGCTCTTAAATTGGCTAACTCTTTTACTTTAGACGCCACTTTGCAATTAGCTAGATTAGCGGCGAAAAATTCAGGGTTTGCTATTGTGGCGCGCAGAGCGCTTTGTCTAAAATCTTGGTCAGCGGATGCGTCTTCCAAGAACAAATTGCTTAACATACCTTTCAAGGGGAAAACGCTGTTTGGCCCTGACTTGAAAGAGATTATTTCAGATATCACTGGGGGTAAGGGCCACGCCCTTCCTCAGGATAGGTCTTTTAAGGCTAAAAATAAACCAAATTTTCGTCCCTTTCGCAGAAACGGACCAGCCTCAAGTTCTACATCCTCTAAGCAAGAGGGTAATACTTCTCAAACCAAGCCAGCCTGGAGGCCAATGCAAGGCTGGAACAAAGGTAAGCAGGCTAAGAAACCTGCCACTGCTACCAAGACAGCATGAGATGTTGGCCCCCGATCCGGGACCGGATCTGGTGGGGGGCAGACTTTCTCTCTTCGCTCAGGCTTGGGCAAGAGATGTTATGGATCCTTGGGCGCTAGAAATAGTCTCCCAAGGTTATCTTCTGGAATTCAAGGAGCTACCCCCAAGGGGGAGGTTCCACAGGTCTCAATTGTCTTCAGACCACATAAAAAGACAGGCATTCTTACATTGTGTAGAAGACCTGTTAAAAATGGGAGTGATTCATCCGGTTCCATTAGGAGAACAAGGGATGGGATTCTACTCCAATCTGTTCATAGTTCCCAAAAAAGAGGGAACATTCAGACCAATCTTAGATCTCAAGATCCTAAACAAATTTCTCAAGGTTCCATCGTTCAAAATGGAAACCATTCGGACAATTCTTCCTACCATCCAAGAAGGTCAATTCATGACCACGGTGGATTTAAAGGATGCGTATCTACATATTCCTATCCACAAGGAACATCATCGGTTCCTAAGGTTCGCCTTTCTGGACAAGCATTACCAGTTTGTGGCACTTCCATTCGGATTAGCCACTGCTCCAAGAATTTTCACAAAGGTACTAGGGTCCCTTCTAGCGGTGCTAAGACCAAGGGGCATTGCAGTAGTACCTTACTTGGACGACATACTGATTCAAGCGTCGTCTCTACCACAAGCAAAGGCTCATACGGACATTGTCCTGGCCTTTCTCAGATCTCACGGGTGGAAAGTGAACGTAGAAAAAAGTTCTCTATCTCCGTCAACAAGAGTTCCCTTCTTGGGAACAATAATAGACTCCTTAGAAATGAGGATTTTTCTGACAGAGGCCAGAAAATCAAAACTTCTAAGCTCTTGTCAAGTACTTCATTCTGTTCTTCTTCCTTCCATAGCGCAGTGCATGGAAGTAATAGGTTTGATGGTCGCGGCAATGGACATAGTTCCTTTTGCGCGAATTCATCTAAGACCATTACAACTGTGCATGCTCAGTCAGTGGAATGGGGATTATACAGACTTGTCTCCGACGATACAAGTAGATCAGAGGACCAGAGATTCACTCCGTTGGTGGCTGACCCTGGACAACCTGTCACAAGGGATGAGCTTCCGCAGACCAGAGTGGGTCATTGTCACGACCGACGCCAGTCTGGTGGCCTGGGGCGCGGTCTGGGAACCCCTGAAAGCTCAGGGTCTTTGGTCTCGGGAAGAATCTCTTCTCCCGATAAATATTCTGGAACTGAGAGCGATATTCAATGCTCTCAAGGCTTGGCCTCAGCTAGCAAAGGCCAAATTCATACGGTTTCAATCAGACAACATGACGACTGTTGCGTATATCAACCATCAGGGGGGAACAAGGAGTTCCCTGGCGATGGAAGAAGTGACCAAAATAATTCAATGGGCGGAGACTCACTCCTGCCACTTGTCTGCAATCCACATCCCAGGAGTGGAAAATTGGGAAGCGGATTTTCTGAGTCGTCAGACATTTCATCCGGGGGAGTGGGAACTCCATCCGGAAATCTTTGCCCAAATAATTCAATTGTGGGGCATTCCAGACATGGATCTGATGGCGTCTCGTCAGAACTTCAAGGTTCCTTGCTACGGGTCCAGATCCAGGGATCCCAAGGCGACTCTAGTGGATGCACTAGTAGCACCTTGGAGCTTCAACCTAGCTTATGTGTTCCCACCGTTTCCTCTCATTCCCAGGCTGGTAGCCAGGATCAAACAGGAGAGGGTATCGGTGATCTTGATAGCTCCTGCGTGGCCACGCAGGACTTGGTATGCAGATCTGGTGAATATGTCATCGGCTCCACCATGGAAGCTACCTTTGAGACAGGACCTTCTTGTTCAAGGTCCGTTCGAACATCCGAATCTGGCCTCACTCCAACTGACTGCTTGGAGATTGAACGCTTGATTTTATCAAAGCGAGGGTTCTCAGTTTCTGTCATTGATACTCTTGTTCAGGCCAGAAAGCCTGTAACTAGAAAAATCTACCATAAAATATGGAAAAAATATATCTGTTGGTGTGAATCTAAAGGATTCCCATGGAACAAGATAAAAATTCCTAAGATTCTATCCTTTCTTCAAGAAGGTTTGGAGAAAGGATTATCTGCAAGTTCTTTGAAGGGACAGATTTCTGCTTTATCTGTTTTACTTCACAAAAAGCTGGCGGCTGTGCCAGATGTTCAAGCTTTTGTTCAGGCTCTGGTTAGAATCAAGCCTGTTTACAAACCTTTGACTCCTCCTTGGAGTCTCAATTTAGTTCTTTCAGTTCTTCAGGGGGTTCCGTTTGAACCCCTACATTCCGTTGATATCAAGTTATTATCTTGGAAAGTTTTGTTTTTGGTTGCAATTTCTTCTGCTAGAAGAGTTTCAGAGTTATCTGCTCTGCAGTGTTCTCCTCCTTATCTGGTGTTCCATGCAGATAAGGTGGTTTTGCGTACTAAACCTGGTTTTCTTCCGAAAGTTGTTTCTAACAAAAATATTAACCAGGAGATAGTCGTGCCTTCTTTGTGTCCGAATCCAGTTTCAAAGAAGGAACGTTAGTTGCACAATTTGGATGTAGTTCGTGCTCTAAAATTCTATTTAGAGGCTACAAAGGATTTCAGACAAACATCTTCCTTGTTTGTTGTTTATTCTGGTAAAAGGAGAGGTCAAAAAGCAACTTCTACCTCTCTCTCTTTTTGGCTTAAAAACATCATCAGATTGGCTTATGAGACTGCCGGACGGCAGCCTCCTGAAAGAATCACAGCTCATTCCACATGGGCCTTCAAGAACGAGGCTTCTGTTGATCAGATATGTAAGGCAGCGACTTGGTCTTCACTGCACACTTTTACCAAATTTTACAAATTTGATACTTTTGCTTCTTCTGAGGCTATTTTTGGGAGAAAGGTTTTGCAAGCCGTGGTGCCTTCCATCTAGGTGACCTGATTTGCTCCCTCCCATCATCCGTGTCCTAAAGCTTTGGTATTGGTTCCCACAAGTAAGGATGACGCCGTGGACCGGACACACCTATGTTGGAGAAAACAGAATTTATGTTTACCTGATAAATTACTTTCTCCAACGGTGTGTCCGGTCCACGGCCCGCCCTGGTTTTTTAATCAGGTCTGATGATTTATTTTCTCTAACTACAGTCACCACGGTATCATATGATTTCTCCTATGCAAATATTCCTCCTTTACGTCGGTCGAATGACTGGGGAAGGCGGAGCCTAGGAGGGATCATGTGACCAGCTTTGCTGGGCTCTTTGCCATTTCCTGTTGGGGAAGAGAATATCCCACAAGTAAGGATGACGCCGTGGACCGGACACACCGCTGGAGAAAGTAATTTATCAGGTAAACATAAATTCTGTTTTTTTATTTCCTTCTGTTTCTTTTAACCAGTATTCACTTATAGCTCAAGATTGATCTCACTTAAAGGGATACTGAACACAATTTTTTTTTCTTTCATGATTCAGACAGAGCATGCAATTTTAAACAACTTTCTAATTTACCCTGTTATAAAATTTTCTTCGTTCTATTGGTATCTTTATTTGATAAAGCAGGAATGTAAACTTATGAACCAGCCCATTTTTGAACAAAAAATGGACAAGCTCCTAAGCTTACATTCCTGCTTTGCAAATAAAGATACCAAGAGAACAAAGAAAATTGATAATTGTAGTAAATTAGAAAGTTGTTTTTTCACTGTTTTGTTTGCCATGTGCTGCTGGCAGCCATTTTACTCACCTCTCTTCCTGACTATGGTGCATTGTGGGGGATGCTGCTCATTTCCTGCACTTCCTTTTATGGCCAGACTGGTGTGCATCATCCATGTGAGACAGGATGCAGTCTCAGAATTGTGATGTCATCACTTATTATTTAAAGGGCCTCTGTTCAGTATGCTTTGCCTTTGCGTTGTCTCAGACCTGTTTGTCAGAGTTCCTGTGTATTACATGGCTGCCTGACGTCCGTCCTGGTTCCTGATCCCTGGCTTGTTCCTGACTCTGCTGTTTTCCTTGTTGCTGATTCCGGCTCGTCTGATTATTCACTTTGGCTCTTGAAGCGGCTCGTCTGACTACCTGCTCTGGTTTTGACTCCTGGCTTGTTATTTGACTTGTGGACTTTTTATTATTTTTTGCTATTAATAAAGGTGTTATTCTTTTTGCACTTCTCGTCTCAGTCTGATTCCTGGCACCCTGACAGAAAGGTCTGTGAAGTTGCTGCTCTATCTGAATCATGAAAGAAAAAAATTGGGTTTCATATCCCTTTAAGCAGATTCAAATTCCTTATAGCAAGGACAGACCAATCAGAGATAAAACAGGAATTTCTGTGAAGTTTTTGTTCTGTAAATTGAGCCATAACCTGAGCACAGGATCATACAAGACAAATATGTGCTAGTTTTAGGTTCTGTTGTTGTTGATGGTGTTATTATTATTTCCATCTTAATATGAGGAGAGTCCACAGCTTCATTTCTTACTTGTGGGAATACAGAACCTGGCCACCAGGAGGAGGCAAAGACACCCCAACCAAAAGCTTAAAGACCTCCCCCACTCTCCTCATCCCCCAGTTATTCTTTGTCTTTCGTCACAGGAGGATGGCAGAGAAGTGTCGGAAGATTCGGAGTAGTCTCTTTTGGAGGGTAGTACTCTTTGGTATGGGACTCGAGTTTCAAGTAGTTTTGTCAGCCTCTCAGTGAGAGCATTGACGAATGTTAGGGTCTGGAGATGCAGGGAGAGTTTTTCAGTGAAACTATCCAGACTCGTATTAACAGCTCCTAAGCAATCGGTGTTGATGAGTTTCACTGCCTGCTTCTATTACTCAAGTCCATGTCAGGTGAGAGGCTACAAGACTGTCAAACTTGAGAGACACTGTGTCTGTTCCACGGCAGAGATTCCAGTAAGATTGTTTTGTTTTATTTCATATGATAACGTAAGAAGACAGGGTCACAGTTTGACTCCTTTATCGGTATGGAATCAAGGGTTAATATCTCCGTAAGGAGGTTATTGAATAGAGGGGATTTATACATAACTTGCTTTATTATGTTTTATGCTGCGATATGTGTGAGATGAGGCTCAGGCAGATGTGGAACATTCCATGGTTTCTCTGTGGAGCCTGAGTCATAGGAGGTGGTGAGTGCCCCGGCCATTGGGCATTTAAAGGTGCCATTTATCTTGTTCTATTGTCCATCTTAAATCACAAGCTATGGAGGACTCTGATGCGTTAGAGGGTACTCCCTCTTTTCCTAAATCTAATACATGTTTTTATTGTGAGGAGGCTGCGGTATACCCGCCTGCTCAATTATGTTCCACATACCTCGATAAGGTAGTTATATCTAAAAAGACAAAGATGTTTAGTACCACTGAGCTGAGGGTTCTCCTTCCCGTGAGGTGTGTTTCCTGCAATTATCTCCTACTACACATGCAGCCTCCCATTGCACTGCTAATCCCCCTATGGGAGGGGCCCTCTTACCGCCAGACTTTTCTGAACCGTTACAAATGGCAGTGTCTGCGGCCATCAGTGCTTTACCTCGCCCTGATAAGCGCAAGCGAAAGGTCAAATATTGCTATCCTTCCCAGGGGTCATCTACTAATTTGTTGGATTTATCTGATACTAGATTATCTGCTGATGAAGACGCCTCTGGTAGTTCAGAGGAGGCTCTTTCTGGGTCAGAAATCTGCTGCCTCTAAATCTCCGGCTGCGGAGGAACCAGACTTTAGATTTTGGATTGAGCACTTACGCTTTTTGTTAAAGGAAGTGTTGGTTACGTTAGAGGTTCTGGAACCTAAATTACCAGAGGAACCTACTATTACTAAGCTTGACAACGTTTTTGAGGACAGGGTGGTGCCACAGACTTTCCCGATTCCCGTAAAGATGGCAAATATTATTAAGAATGTATGAGGGAGACTTGGATCTTTTTCCCCTTTTTCTTCTTTTAAGAAATTGTTCCCCATTCCAGACTCTCAATTAGAATTGTGGGGGTCTGTCCCTAAGGTGGATGGAGCTATCTCCATGCTTGCTAAACGCACCACTATCCCGCTGGAGGATAGTTCGTCATTTAAGGAGCCCATGGATAAGAAGCTTGAAGCAGCAGTTGCTGCAGTAGCTGGAGCCTCTACCTATTGGTGCGACTCTATCGGAGACGATCGAGGTGGAAACTCCCCTCGACAAGATCCAGGAGAGAAGTAAGGCCTTGAGGGTAGCTAATTCTTTCATCTGTGATGCAAACATGCATATTATTCACCTGAATGCCAAAACATCAGGTTTTTCTGTTCTAGCCCAAAGGGCTTTCTGGCTGATGTCTTGGTCTGTGGACATGACTTCAGAATCTATGGGAATATTCTTTTCGGTCCAGGTCTGGTCTCTATCATATCCACAGTTACTGGGGGCAAAGGTGCCTTCCTACCGCTGGATAAGAAGAATAAACCCAAAGGACAAGGTCCTAATTTTCATCCCTTTCGTTTGGATAAATCCCAACGCCAGCAGCCCTCTGCAAAGCCTGATCAGTCCAAGGGAACTTGGAAACCATCTTAATCTTGGAATAATTCTAAGCAGAATAAGAAGCCTGCCGAAACAAAGTCGGCATGAAGGGGCGGCCCCCGAGCCGGCATTGGATCGTATTGGGGGCAGACTATCTCTCTTTGTGGAGGCTTGGTTGGGGGATGTGCAAGACCCTTGGGTTCTAGAGGTCATCGCTCAGGGTTACAGGATAGGTTTAAAATCTCATCTGCCCAGGGGCAGATTCCTCTTATCAAACCTTCTTCAAGACCAGAAAAACGAGAAGCAATTCTAGGGTGCGTGAGGGATTTCTCCTCCCTGGGAGTAATTGTGCCAGTACCTCTATCAGAGAGAGGTCTAGGGTACTACTCAAACCTTTTTGTGGTCCCAAAGAAGGAGGGTACGTTTCGACCTAAAGTGCTTAAAAAGTTTTGGTCGGTCCCATCGTTCAAGATGGAGGCGATAAAGTCTATTCTGCCCCAAGTTTAAGAGGGACAGTTCATGACTACGATAGACTTGAAGGATGCTTACCTTTATGTGCCAATACGCAAGGATCACTTCAAGTTCTTGAGATTCACTCTTCTGGACCAGCACTTCCAGTTTGTGGCTCTTCCTTTTGGTCTGGCTACTGCTCCAAGAGTCTTTACAAAGGTTCTGGGGACCCAGCTTGTGGTGGCGAGGTTCAGAGGTATTGCAGTAGCGCCATACTTGGACTAAATCCTTGTCCAGGCTGGCAGAAGTCCATTCAAGAGTTCTTCTTTTTCTTCTTTCTTTCTGAAAACGTCACCTCTTAGCCAAATTTTTTTTAGCCATGGGCTGCTGTAGGATCTAAGAGCAGCGATTGATTGAATCAAATAAAGGAACTTTCTACATGAAGTATCTTATACTTCATGAATGAAAGTGCCCTTTATTTGTTTCAATAGTAAATCCTAGCGTTTGTAAAACACTAGGATTTACTTTCACTTTAAGTTACTGTTTGGGAAGGTTCCTTTTCTACTGGCTATTGCTTCGGCACGCAGAGCCTCTGAGATGGCGGCCTGACAATGCGAGCCTCCTTACCTAGTTTTTCATGCTGACAAGACTGTTCTTCGCACTGGGTGGGATTTTCTCTCTAAGGTTGTGTCTGATCGCAACATCAATCAGGAGATTGGGGTTCCTTCGTTGTGTCCTAATCCTCCTCCTTCGAAGGAACGATTACTTCATAATCTGGATGTGGTTCAGTCTTTGAAATTCTATCTTCAGGCCACAAAGGATTTTAGACAGACTTCGACATTGTTTGTTGTCTTTTCTGGGAAGCGCAGAGGGCAGAAGGCTTCTTCCACTTCTTTTTCTTTTTTGTTGAGGAGCATTATTTGCTTAGCATATGAAACAGCGGGACATAAGCCTCGTCAGAGGATTACGGCTCATTCAACTAGAGCTGTGGCTTCTTGGGCCTTCAAGAATGAAGCCTCTATGGAGCAGATTTGTAGGGCGGCTACCTGGTCCTCTTTACAAACTGAAGCAGCTTTTGGGAGAAAGGTTTTGCAGGCTGTGGTGCCCTCAGAATAGGGTCTGCCTCTCTCTTACCCTCCCGTTTTTCATTCAGTGTCCTCTAGAGCTTGGGTATATGTTTCTCACAAGTAAGGAATGAAGCTGTGGACTCTCCTCATATTAAGATGGAAAACATAAATTATGCTTACCTGATAATTTCCTTTCCATCTGTACGAGGAGAGTCCACGGCCCCTGCACATTTTCTCTGTTGTTCTTCTGGCACCATTTATACCGTGATATTTCTCCTACTGTTCCTTGTTCCCTCTGCAGAATGACTGGTGGATGAGGGATGAGGGGAGTGGGGGGGGGGTTATTTAAGCCTTTGGCTGGGGTGTCTTTGCCTCCTCCTGGTGGCCAGATTCTGTATTCCCACAAGTAAGGAATGAAGCTGCGTTGACTCTCCTCATACAGATGGAAAGGAAATTATCAGGTAAGCATAATTTTTATGTTTTTAGAAACTTTTTTTTCTCCCTATTATTATTTCCATTTCCTATCCTATTCTTTAGCATAGTGAAAAAAGTATTTTGTCTAAAGGTTTTGGAAGTCCATAATGGCTTACTTGTCATTTGGTTACGATACATTGAGGACAAACTCATTCTCTGTATTGCCAGGAAATGCGTGCTCCCCCCCCCCCCCCCAATGAGGACACAATTTCTGTATTCTCAAGGGAACCCTTTATTCCTAATGGAACAAGTCTTCCCACTTTTGATGCAACTTCCTACAAGGAAAAACACTCTGTAAACAAATTGTTTCGTTTGGATACAGAACTTTTCAAACACAGTAAAGCTATTTTTTTTTTAAGTGACAATCTGACTAAATCCTAGGAAATAAAATGTCATGCTGTCCTTTATTGTGTACTAAATCCTGGTCGAAGAAGACAAGTTATACTTCTACTGATAAGGTTTACTAAAATGAATATGTTCAATAAATTATAAATCCATATTTTCCATGAAAGGGAGATTACACACAAAAATAGTCCACATCTGTAAAAATGTTATCAAGTGTAGTGAGCTTTAGAAAACATTTTCTGTGTAGTTTCTTCAAAAATAGCATATTTCATTGCAAAACAAAATCTTGTATTATGTTTTTAAAATCATGCTTTTCTGAAGAAATCATAGAAATATTGGACAAGTATTGCTGTTTCATTGTAATCTTTATTGTGGGTTTTTAAATTACATTTGACATATTGGTTGTTGGAGAGCGTTACAACTCTTTATGGACACCAATGGTTTTAACTAGTCCAGGAATGATACTTAAAAGAAACCTGAACTATTCATCCTTATTATTTAGATATGTGTTTCAAAGAGTTCTTTTTGTAAGAAAAAAGTCCCACACAATAAGCAAGATATGGCTTCTTGTTTAGCTGCAGTAATGTACATATGTGGCAGTGCCAGGTTATTGATATTCATGTAGCATAAAATGGCATTGTGACCTTTTTTGCACTAACCTTTGATCACAATGCAGTACATTTTTCTGAAAGCCATTTTTTGTTACATAGGATTTACTGCCTATTCTTGTTAACAATGAGAACCATGCCAGAGCTAACATTGGACTGACCCATTTTCTGATACTGCAAGGTCAATCAATAATTTGTTGACTTGTTCAATGTTTACCTTCTAAGAAATGTGTGGTTATGTTTCCTTTTTTGATCTCTGCTAATTTAATGTTTGAGTAAAAGCCACCTGTATGTATAGTAAGTAGTGGCTTATTAGTGCACAAATGGCAGCTGACTGAGCCAAAAAACTTTTTGAAATGGCAGTGATCAAATTAAGGAACTTGTTTAATAAGCAGAGCTCTGTCCTAGTACTTGCAAAGCTCATCTTAAAGTGATGGTTAACGTGATAGTTACGGAACATATCAGTGTAACTATCATATAAATCCACCACTTTCATTCATTATTTTTTTTTCTTCTAAATAAGTCCACCTACTGCTATTCGCTCCGATTTACTCTTACTGCTCCTCCTCCTGGCGCCTATCTACACTTTTATTTTTATTCAGTGACGTTTCTTCATCCGGCTGATTTTATTTTTTGGCCTTTAGGTAGCGAAGTCAGGGATCCGTACGTAAAAAAAAGTGGCATGTTGTGTTAGGAGTTGGCCGCCTAAAGGCCAGAAAATCAATAAGCTGGCTCTAGAAACTTGAGGAACTCACAGAAAAAAAGTGTAGATCGGCGCCTGCAGGAGGAGCGGTAGGAGTAAATCTGAGTGATTTAGCAGTAAGAAGACTTTAATTTAGAAAAAAAAATATTAATGAAAGTGGTGTTGGATTTTTATGATAGTTACACTGATGTTCCGTAACGATCAAGTTTACCATCACTTTAAGCTTACTCTTGGAAACCATTCCTTTCTTCTCTTTGCTTAATAATTACAATATTATGTTACAAATTTTTCTTGATTGCTCTTTTGTGCATGGGGTTGCTCTAACTTGTCAACTGATTTTACCAAGTGTACATTTATGTATAGCAGGGGCTTCTTATATATGGGGCTCTGGTTCAACATGGCATACATATTTTGACCTGGAATCAAGTCAATTATCCTCTAGGGTTTAGCAGTAAAGTGTTAGTAGGTAGGTCACACATGCATCAGTGGTCCTAGTGCCTGTTTAATGAGCACACCACCTGGCTATAATGTAAGCCAATATTTAGGTAAAATTAGCTAAAAACATTTTTTTATTGTTGCACAAATGAATATTAAATCAGTTAGCTTTATTAACATTTATTAATAACAGAAAATTCTATAATATTACACTGCCATCACCTGACAACTTTATAAATAAATGTATAAATAAGCACACAGAGAAAGTCCAGTACTCACAAGCTCTCAGCTAAGATTAAAAGCAAAAATGGAAGAGTTAGTTCCCGCCTCTGGCCAAATGGGATAAGCCCAGGTACTCCCCAAAGTCACAAGCAGTTAACCCCAGACAGGTCTGTGTGCAAGCCCATAGGGAAAATTACAAAACAAATTAATACAGCACACAGAGTAAGTCAAGCTCTCAGCTAAGATTAAAAGTAAAAATGTAAGAGTTAGTTACCGCATCTGGCCAAATGGGATAAGCCCAGGTACCATATCTGTCTAGGGGGATTTCATAAGCCTGTGCACCCTTCACTTGTTCCCAGTTTGTTGGATTGAGAGCTTGCATTGTGTGGCTGTTTAGGGACTCCGGTTTTGGAAGAGACCTTGACATGGTACCTAGGCTTATCCCATTTGGCCAGATGCGGGAACTAACTCTTCCATTTTTGCTTTTAATCTTAGCTGAGAGCTAATTCCCCTTCCGTGTTTTGTGCATATGTATGTATGTGTATGTGTGTGTGTGTATATATATATATATATATATATATATATATATATATATATATATATATATATATATACCTCCAACAAAAGCAGGCACTCACCGGGTTTGAAGTGGCAAAAAACTTTATTCCAACAGAGTGATGTTTCGGGGTTTTACCCCCGTCCTCAGACTCAAACAATGACAATGAAAGACTTGCTAGTGACACTAGATGTCATTAGCTTGTACACGGTCATTCCCCACCAAGAAGGCTTGGCAGCAGTGAGGAAACAGCTATTGAAATATCCATATGTGGCTCCACCTATACTCATACTGGATTTATTGGAGACATGTCTGCAGAAAAATGACTTTCGTTTTGAAAACCATTTTTTTTCTCCAACTTATCGGCACAACTATGGGCTCCAGCGTGGCACCTTCGTATGCCAACTTATTTATGTCGGAATTTGAAAACAACGGAACAATGTGTTTCCAAAGGTCAGAAACCATCTATTTCAAGAGATATATCGATGACCTACTACTGGTATGGACAGGACAGGAAGAGGACCTCATAACATGGTTCAATTAACTCAACTCAGGACATCAATCATTGAAATTCAAGATGAATCACAACAGGAACGAGGTAGAATTCCTAGATCTTAAACTATACAAAAAGGACAATAGGATTAGCACCACATTGTACCGAAAACCGACGGATAAAAATTCTTTATTGGAGGCTTCGAGCTGCCATCCGCCTGCCTTGAAGAAAGCCCTTCCAAAATCTCAATTCATCAGGGTGGTAAGAAATAACACAAATGAAAAGCAAGTAGAAATACAAGTGGAGGAGATGAGACAACGTTTTCTACAGAGGGGTACCATAAGCGACTTCTGAATGAACATATATCTGCACTGAATGACAAGGATGTCAGAAACATAAAGATGAATGTAGTGAGTGAGGACAAAATGACTCTGGCTATGACATACTCAGCAGATAAAAATGAGTCTGGTAGAATTCTAAAGGATAATTGGGATATACTCTGCAGTGATGATACACTACCCTTCAATAAGATGGTCACACCAAGGATAGGATTCAGAAGAGGAAGATCTTTAAAAGACATTCTACAAAAAACGAACCCGACACATTGCTACAAGACGACATGGTCGGATAATACAAAACACGGTTGCTACAAATGTAGCGGTTGTACCACATGTAATGGAATGCTGACGGGATCCTTCTTTCATCATCCGAGGAACAGGAAAAAATACTTCTGTAAACACAGATTGACATGCACCACCAAATTTGTGGTATATTTACTACACTGTCCTTGTAATTTGTTTTATGTAGGAAAAATGAGTGATGATCTCAGGACAAGGATGGCTAACCATAGAAGTGCCATCTGTGCAGCTATCAAGAACAAAGAGTCAGAACAACCTGTGGCACGCCACTTCCTACAGAACAATCATAATGTATCAGAGTTGAGATATACTCTCATTGATCATGTCCCTCCGTTGACAAGAGGAGGGGACCGGAATAAGATACTTATGCAGAGAGAGGCTAGATGGACTTTTGAACTGGACACACTGATCCTGAAGGGCCCTAAAAGTAAAATTGAATGGCACAGCTTTCTGTAATGTCCCGGTGCCAATCTTTCCATGCCTAGCACGAATTACATTTCTGTATTTGAGATATATATATATATATATATATATATATATATATATATATATATATATATATATATATATATATATATATATATATATATACTGTATATGTAATTCAAGTTCAGTTTAGGCAACTTAGTTACATTGTGTGTAATTTTATGTACAATTTTCTATTTGTACACTGCTGCGTTGCACCCGGTCTAATATTGACCAAGGATATATTAGTTAATTGGCGCTATGTATATGCCCTTACTATAATCTACTATGGTCAATTGTGTTTTATTTTGTGTTTATATGCTTTCCAATAGAGGTAGCCATTTGAGCCCTAGGAATAGTTATAATAGCCCCATATTAATATAAAGGTTTCTTGACATGCTGAATAGAGATTTAGCCATTTTAACATTTCTTTACATTTCTTTGTTTTTATGTTTATATGCATTTTCTGGGTAATAGTAGAGATAGTTAACACATTGGACACTATGTGTCTAGCATGCGATTAGTTGCTAAGTTACACATATCCACAGCGTCCATTAGTGATGCTCGCACAAGCACTGGGTAATTACCGCTACACATAATTTGGTAAACGGATGTTCTATAAGTCATGTTAGTGGATATTATATGGTCACTTTAAATAACACACATATGTTGTCAATTGTTGTATATATTCTACTGCTTAGGTGCATCTAGAATTCTTAGAATTCTTAGTGTTTGGTTGCTAGGCAACCTGCAATGCTTATTAGTGATGTATGCTAAGTGCTTGCTAATACCTGGTTTTGCACACAAGGTAATTAACGCTTATTTGAAACACATGTATGGTGAACAGGGTTTAAAGGAGGTTGTTGAGCATTTCATTGTCGTTGTTTGAGTCTGAGGACGGGGGTAAAACCCTGAAACGTCACTCTGTTGGAATAAAGTTTTTTGCCACTTCAAACCCGGTGAGTGCCTGCTTTTGTTGGAGGTCTATGAAATATGTTGCTGAGCACCCCTGAGTGCTAAACTGCTGTGTACTGGTTTTTTTATATATATATATATATATATATATATTACACTCAAATATACGTATAAACACACAGGCACACAAACAATAAATTACCTACATTTTTGGTTGATTCTTAGATTTTTTTAACAAATTTATCAAGCCCTTGTTTTTGGCATTTTTTGTGTTTTTTTATAACACCTAAGTAAACATTATTTTATTCCCTGATTTGAAATCGCCTCTTAATTGTCTTTAATCAATCTAGCATGGGTAAACTGGCATAACTAACCTCTAATTAGCACTTATTTTTAAGTTTTACTAAAATTGTGCCAAGTTAATGGTTGAAATAACTCCACTGTTTTAATGTAAATGTTTTTTTAGGCTGTAATTACCCGTTTGAGAGTTGGCATTTGCTAATACAGAAATGTATCAACTGATATCTTTGCATGCGGAATCTGGGAGCTGAAGTTGTAGTGTGCTGTGAAATATTTTAACCGTTTTATCAATCCTCTTTGTTTTTGTCTTTTTTCTTTATTGCTAATCATTTTTTAGCCTCAGATAGTAAGGATGAAGAACTCAAAACTCATCCCAAGAGATTCTTTACGGGTATGTACTGCTTACACGCTCCTACCCATCTTGCATGAAGTTGTGATGTGCCATTGGATTTCTTTTTTGTGGTGTTACTAACCGTGGCGTGTATATATGTCCTACAATTTTTTTTTTATTATTAAAACTGCACCAACTAATAAACATATTCATTTTTTTAATATGCAAAAGATCCATAGAATATGTGATGTCTAATACATTATGCAATACATTCTGGTACTGGGCGCAATAATCCTGGGAGCAAGTAGGCCTTCACTTTTATCTTTTAAACATTTCTTCTGGCTCCTAACTTTTTGTTTTTTAAATAAAGCAACCTTGTCTGCTTGCTAACCTGTTAAAATGACCCCTTAAGTTGATCCTATTTAGGAAGGCTTGTTCTCCAACTTCTGCATATACTATTTCTCCTCTGAGATTGTTTACTAACAGAAATTTTATTATAAGGGTGCTGTGAAAAAATACAAAAATCATAATAGAATTTCCAGAAAAGGTAGTTTTGGAAAATATAGCTTTATATACATTATTTATTGTAAATAACCCGTATATGTGTAAACACTTGCATAATGCTCTAAAAACATAAATGATCTACTGACAAATGTATATACAATATAAGACCCAAGCATGCTGTGAAAAATACAAAATCATAAAGTTCTAAAGCTAATAGCTTGATCCAGCCTAGTCTCACACCCCTGCCCCTGTTAGATGAGCCTGCTCAGTACTGGGTCCTGCCCCCAGCGTTGCATCAGATTGAGTGGGAGTCTTTTTGAGGCACTGGATTGAGAAGTCCAATAGTGCAAGAGACAGAACAAGCACACAAGTAGCATGGTGCACCTTGGTAGCGTTAGATAAGTTACTTCTGGTATTCTGTTTACATCCCTTTGGTGTTGCAGCTATAGTCATCCCTGTATTGTTTATTCCATGGAGCTGCACCATATCTACCCACTTTTTGGATGTCCCTCGCACAGTTCATCTCCATCTGTTTATGTTCAGTGGCCTCAATTCTCTAAAGTATTTCCAGCATGGCCAATCAATTCAATTAACATGATGTACAGCAAAGATTTTAAGATTTTCGTCTTCATTTTAATTATTTGTATGTGATGTAAGATTAATCATTACAACACTGTTTATTTTTGGAAATATGTAGATGAGATCTAATCTTTATTGTCACGTTGAGTTTTAAATATTTGATTGCACTAGAATTACCTTGGCTATATACACTTTTGCTATAGCACTTTTCAAAATCATTGTTATATTGTATTTATTTTGTTAATTACAAATCCATTTGCCAGCAGCAGATAATTTATATTTCTTCTGTTATGTGTGATCAGTCCACGGGTCATCATTACTTCTGGGATATTATCTGCTCCCCTACAGGAAGTGCAAGAGGATTCACCCAGCAGAGTTGCTATATAGCTCCTCCCCTCTACGTCACCTCCAGTCATTCTCTTGCACCCAAAGACTAGATAGGAGGTGTGAGAGGACTATGGTGATTATACTTAGTTTTTATAACTTCAATCAAAAGTTTGTTATTTTACAATAGCACCGGAGCGTGTTATTACTTCTCTGGCAGAGTTTGAAGAAGAATCTACCAGAGTTTTTCTTATGATTTTAACCGGAGTAGTTAAGATCATATTGCTGTTTCTCGGCCATCTGAGGGAGGTAAAAGCTTCAGATCAGGGGACAGCGGGCAGTTGAATCTGCATTGAGGTATGTAGCAGTTTTTATTTTCTGAATGGAATTGATGAGAAAATCCTGCCATACCGTTATAATGACATGTATGTATACTCTACACTTCAGTATTCTGGGGATGGTATTTCACCGGAATTACTCTGTAAAAATACATTAAACCTTTTAATAGGTATTTAATTCATGTTAAACGTTTTTGCTGGAATGTAGAATCGTTTGCATTTCTGAGGTACTGAGTGAATAAATATTTGGGCATTATTTTTCCACTTGGCAGTTTGCTTGTTTTGATTATGACAGTTTCGTTTCTCTCTCACTGCTGTGTGTGAGGGGGAGGGGCCGTTTTTGGCGCTCTTTGCTACGCATCAAAAATTTCCAGTCAGTTACTCTTGTATTTTCTGCATGATCCGGTTCATCTCTAACAGAACTCAGGGGTCTTCAAACTTCTTTGAAGGGAGGTAGATTCTCTCAGCAGAGCTGTGAGACTTATGTAGTGACTGTGTTTTAAAACGTTGCTCTGTGATTTTTATGTTTAAAATTTAATTAGTGTTACTTTACTAATGGGAACAAACCTTTGCTAACAAGTTGTGTTGTTTTTAAAGAGTGATGCTATAACTGTTTTTCAGTTCATTATTTCAACTGTCATTTAATCGTTTAGTGCTTCTTTGAGGCACAGTACGTTTTTTGTTAAATAAGATTGTAACCAAGTTGCATGTTTATTGCTAGTGTGTTAAACATGTCTGATTCAGAGGAAGATACCTGTGTCATTTGTTCCAATGCCAAGGTGGAGCCCAATAGAAATTTATGTACTAACTGTATTGATGCTACTTTAAATAAAAGCCAATCTGTACAAATTGAACAAATTTCACCAAACAGCGAGGGGAGAGTTATGCCGTCTAACTCGCCTCACGTGTCAGTACCTGCGTCTCCCGCCCGGGAGGTGCGTGATATTATGGCGCCTAGTACATCTGGGCAGCCATTACAGATAACATTACAAGATATGGCTACTGTTATGACTGAAGTTTTGGCTAAGTTACCAGAACTAAGAGGCAAGCGTGATCACTCTGGGGTGAGAACAGAGTGCGCTGATAATTCTAGGGCCATGTCTGATACTGCGTCACAGCTTGCAGAGCATGAGGACGGAGAGCTTCATTCTGTAGGTGACGGTTCTGATCCAAGCAGATTGGATTCAGATATTTCAAATTTTAAATTTAAATTGGAAAACCTCCGTGTATTACTAGGGGAGGTCTTAGCGGCTCTTAACGATTGTAACACTGTTGCAATACCAGAGAAAATGTGTAGGTTGGATAAATACTTTGCGGTACCGGCGAGTACTGACGTTTTTCCTATACCTAAGAGATTAACTGAAATTGTTACTAAGGAGTGGGATAGACCCGGTGTGCCGTTCTCACCCCCTCCAATATTTAGAAAGATGTTTCCAATAGACGCCACCACACGGGACTTATGGCAAACGGTCCCTAAGGTGGAGGGAGCAGTTTCTACTTTAGCTAAGCGCACCACTATCCCGGTGGAGGATAGCTGTGCTTTTTCAGATCCTATGGATAAAAAATTAGAGGGTTACCTTAAGAAAATGTTTGTTCAACAAGGTTTTATATTGCAACCCCTTGCATGCATCGCGCCGATTACGGCTGCGGCAGCATTTTGGATTGAGTCTCTGGAAGAGAACCTTAGTTCCGCTACGCTGGACGACATTACGGACAGGCTTAGAGTCCTTAAACTAGCTAATTCATTCATTTCGGAGGCCGTAGTACATTTAACCAAACTTACGGCTAAGAATTCAGGATTCGCCATTCAGGCACGTAGGGCGCTGTGGCTAAAATCCTGGTCGGCTGATGTAACTTCTAAGTCCAAATTACTTAATATACCTTTCAAGGGGCAAACTTTATTTGGGCCCGGTTTGAAAGAAATTATCGCTGACATTACAGGAGGTAAGGGCCACGCTCTACCTCAAGACAAAGCCAAAGCTAAGGCTAGACAGTCTAATTTTCGTCCCTTTCGGAATTTCAAAGCAGGTGCAGCATCAACTTCCACTGCACCAAAACAGGAAGGAGCTGTTGCTCGTTACAGACAAGGCTGGAAACCTAACCAGTCCTGGAATAAGGGCAAGCAGGCCAGAAAACCTGCTGCTGCCCCTAAGACAGCATGAACCGAGGGCCCCCGATCCGGGACCGGATCTAGTGGGGGGCAGACTCTCTCTCTTCGCCCAGGCTTGGGCAAGAGATGTCCAGGATCCCTGGGCGCTAGAGATCATATCTCAGGGATACCTTCTAGACTTCAAATTATCTCCCCCAAGAGGGAGATTTCATCTGTCAAGGTTGTCAACAAACCAAATAAAGAAAGACGCGTTTCTACGCTGTGTACAAGATCTATTATTAATGGGAGTGATCCATCCGGTTCCGCGGTCGGAACAAGGACAAGGGTTTTACTCAAACCTGTTTGTGGTTCCCAAAAAAAGAGGGAACTTTCAGGCCAATCTTGGATTTAAAGATCCTAAACAAATTCCTAAGAGTTCCATCGTTCAAAATGGAAACTATTCGGACAATCTTACCCATGATCCAAAAGGGTCAATACATGACCACAGTGGATTTAAAGGATGCTTACCTTCACATACCGATTCACAAAGATCATTACCGGTATCTAAGGTTTGCCTTCTTAGACAGGCATTACCAGTTTGTAGCCCTTCCATTCGGATTGGCTACGGCTCCAAGAATCTTCACAAAGGTTCTGGGTGCCCTTCTAGCGGTTCTGAGACCGCGAGGAATTTCGGTAGCTCCGTACCTAGACGACATTCTGATACAAGCTTCAAGCTTTCAAACTGCCAAGTCTCATACAGAGTTAGTTCTGGCATTTCTAAGGTCGCATGGATGGAAAGTGAACGAAAAGAAGAGTTCTCTCTTGCCTCTCACAAGAGTTCCATTCTTGGGGACTCTTATAGATTCTGTAGAAATGAAGATTTATCTGACAGAAGACAGATTAACAAAGCTTCTAAATGTATGCCGTGTCCTTCATTCCATTCAACTCCCGTCAGTAGCTCAATGCATGGAGGTGATCGGCTTAATGGTAGCAGCAATGGACATAGTACCCTTTGCACGCCTACATCTCAGACCGCTGCAATTGTGCATGCTGAGTCAGTGGAATGGGGATTACTCAGATTTGTCCCCCACTCTGAATCTGGATCAAGAGACCAGAAACTCTCTTCTATGGTGGCTTTCTCGGCCACATCTGTCCAGGGGGATGCCGTTCAGCAGGCCGGACTGGACAATCGTAACAACAGACGCCAGCCTTCTAGGTTGGGGCGCTGTCTGGAATTCTCTGAAGGCTCAGGGACAATGGAGTCAGGAGGAAAGTCTCCTGCCAATAAACATTCTGGAATTGAGAGCAGTTCTCAATGCCCTTCTAGCTTGGCCCCAGTTAAAGACTCGGGGGTTCATCAGGTTTCAGTCGGACAACATCACGACTGTAGCTTACATCAACCATCAGGGAGGGACAAGAAGCTCCCTAGCAATGATAGAAGTATCAAAGATAATTCGCTGGGCAGAGTCTCACTCTTGCCACCTGTCAGCAATCCACATCCCGGGAGTGGAGAACTGGGAGGCGGATTTCTTGAGTCGCCAGACTCTTCATCCGGGGGAGTGGGAACTTCATCCGGAGGTCTTTGCCCAAATACTTCGACGTTGGGGCAAACCAGAGATAGATCTCATGGCGTCTCGCCAGAACGCCAAACTTCCTCGCTACGGATCCAGATCCAGGGATCCGGGAGCGGTTCTGATAGATGCTTTGACAGCACCTTGGAACTTCAGGATGGCTTATGTGTTTCCACCCTTCCCGCTGCTTCCTCGATTGATTGCCAAAATCAAACAGGAGAGAGCATCAGTGATTCTAATAGCGCCTGCATGGCCGCGCAGGACTTGGTATGCAGATCTAGTGGACATGTCATCCTGTCCGCCTTGGTCTCTACCTCTAAGACAGGACCTTCTGATTCAGGGTCCATTCAAACATCAAAGTCTAACTTCTCTGAAGCTGACTGCTTGGAAATTGAACGCTTGATTTTATCAAAACGTGGTTTTTCTGAGTCGGTTATTGATACCCTGATACAGGCTAGGAAGCCTGTTACCAGAAAGATTTACCATAAAATATGGCGTAAATACCTATACTGGTGTGAATCCAAAGATTACTCCTGGAGTAAGGTTAGGATTCCTAGGATATTGTCTTTTCTACAAGAAGGTTTAGAAAAGGGTTTATCGGCTAGCTCATTAAAGGGACAGATCTCAGCTCTGTCCATCTTGTTACACAGGCGTCTGTCAGAAAATTCAGACATCCAGGCCTTTTGTCAGGCTTTAGCTAGGATCAAGCCTGTGTTTAAAACTGTTGCTCCGCCATGGAGTTTAAACTTAGTTCTTAACGTTTTACAGGGTGTTCCGTTTGAACCCCTTCATTCCATTGATATAAAATTGTTATCTTGGAAAGTTCTATTTTTAATGGCTATTTCCTCGGCTCGAAGAGTCTCTGAGTTATCAGCCCTACATTGTGATTCTCCTTATCTGATCTTTCACTCAGACAAGGTAGTTCTGCGTACTAAACCTGGGTTCTTACCTAAGGTTGTTTCTAACAGGAATATCAATCAAGAGATTGTTGTTCCATCCTTGTGTCCAAATCCTTCTTCAAAGAAGGAACGTCTTCTACACAATCTGGATGTAGTTCGTGCCCTCAAGTTCTACTTGCAGGCAACTAAAGATTTTCGCCAAACTTCTTCCCTGTTTGTCGTTTATTCTGGACAGAGGAGAGGTCAAAAAGCTTCTGCTACCTCTCTCTCTTTTTGGCTTCGTAGCATAATACGTTTAGCCTATGAGACTGCTGGACAGCAGCCTCCTGAAAGAATTACAGCTCATTCCACTAGAGCTGTGGCTTCCACTTGGGCCTTTAAGAATGAGGCCTCTGTTGAACAGATTTGCAAGGCTGCAACTTGGTCTTCGCTTCATACTTTTTCCAAATTTTACAAATTTGACACTTTTGCTTCTTCGGAGGCTATTTTTGGGAGAAAGGTTCTTCAGGCAGTGGTTCCTTCTGTATAATGAGCCTGCCTATCCCTCCCGTCATCCGTGTACTTTTGCTTTGGTATTGGTATCCCAGAAGTAATGATGACCCGTGGACTGATCACACATAACAGAAGAAAACATAATTTATGCTTACCTGATAAATTCCTTTCTTCTGTTGTGTGATCAGTCCACGGCCCGCCCTGTTTTTTAAGGCAGGTAAATATTTTTTAAATTATAATTCAGTCACCACTACACCCTTGGCTTCTCCTTTCTCGTTGGTCTTTGGTCGAATGACTGGAGGTGACGTAGAGGGGAGGAGCTATATAGCAACTCTGCTGGGTGAATCCTCTTGCACTTCCTGTAGGGGAGCAGATAATATCCCAGAAGTAATGATGACCCGTGGACTGATCACACAACAGAAGAAAGGAATTTATCAGGTAAGCATAAATTATGTTTTTTAGAGCATTATGTGAGTGTTTACACACATACGATTATTTACAATAAATAATATAGAATTCTGTAAGGGTGATATGCTGTACTGTAAGTTATTTGTATGATATTTTTATGCTTTATTTTATTGATAATATAGAGATCTACGTAGACCCTGAGCAAGTCAATAGTTATAATTTTAAGCAAGTCAATAACGTTCGTTCTGTACCCTTATTGTATACATCTTTTCTTTCCTAAGATATGGTGAGTCCACGGGATCATCTATTACTGTTGGGAATATCACTCCTGGCAAGCAGGAGGAGGCAAAGAGCACCACAGCAAAGCTGTTAAGTATCACTTCCCTTCCCACAATCCCCAGTCATTCTCTTTGCCTTCTGTGCAAGGAAGAGGTGAAGTTTAGGTGTTTGTTTAAAGAATTTCTTCTATCAAGATTTTATTATTTTGAAAGCCTGAGCAGGTTTCCTCTGATCCTTCCTGACAAACAGGGCCTAGCTGTACTCCACTTTAGTCTCTTCAGTAGGGCTGTGGTAGCTTTCAAGCAGTTAGGAACTTGTGGGGTGGGCCCCGCTGCGTTTTCCTAGATTGCTGCCCTCAAATAGAATGCCAGAGTATGTTTACTCTGTTCCTTCTTTTGTCCACAGGTCTCTGTGAGAAGTGGCTTCCTCTCATGCCAGGTGAGCTGTCCTCCTGCCGGACAGTCAAGGGTGCTGGTAAGTGCCATTTTTGATTTCTTATGGAAAGCTCTGGCACTACAGCAGTTTTCAGACTGCACCATGTACGGGACTGGTTATATTCCTGAGGGTCATTATATTTAAGGCAGGAAGCAGGGCACTGTGTGGCGGTAAATTAGAGATTGATTCAGTGAGGTAGTTATGAATCATTGGTGGCTCAGTATGTTAGACTGTTTCTTAATTCAGTTGTTAATTTTCTTTTGGGGGACAACAGAGAAGAGCAGGTATAATATAACTGTTTATATGAGACTGCTAAGCATTGATACAGCCGACGGAACCACCTATGACGTTACTAGGAGAGGCGGATCCTTTAGTTTAGTTTTTTGTCTAGGGCTTCTCAGTGCACACTTTTACTTCTGGCGCAGCTTGTAAGAAGATCCCTGTGTAACGATTTCTATATTGAGTGCAGAGCTGCTCCGGTCACCCCTTCTACTTAGCATTCAGCCTAGCGTTGCAGAGAGGAGCAGGTAGGCGCCTCAGCTTAGCGCTGAGGTGTAGAGGCTGCATAAGAGGTTAATTGCTAAAAGTGTTATTCGGGTTTGAAATTTTGCTTAAGGATATCAGACTTATTTGGTTACTAAGGCTGTTGTATATTCCGTTAAAGGAATCCATTTTAAAGAGACAGTATCAAGTTTAAATTTTTTTTTAATTATATTTTATTATTATGTTATTGCAAAATGGACCTAGAGTCTATGCCTTCTATAGAGTGCAAACTTTGCCTGAATACCCCAGTTGAACCTCCTTTGCCTTTTTGTAGTTCTTGTATTGAAATAACTTTAATGTACAAAGATAATGCCACAGCCTCTCCCTCAAGCATTCCAAACGTTATTGTCATCACATGTAGTGCCCTGCGGTTCCTCACAATCTCCTAAAGGAGTTTATTTGAAGGCTGAAATTTCTGCCCAGGTGTCTTCGGCGGTATCTGAGGTGCTAGCTGCCATCCCCATGCTTCAGGGGAGACATAAGAGGGAAAATTAGAGAATCAGATAGTAAGGTTTCTGATCCAGTACAGGCTAACCAAGTTGCTCTTTCACATAAGTCGAAAGAGGAGGATACTTCTGTAGCCTCTGAGGGTGAAATCTCAGATTCGGATAGTATAATTCCTTCTTCTGATGCTGAAGTGGTTTCCTTCAGATTCAAGCTTGAACACCTTTGTGTTTTGTTAAAGGAGGTTTTGGCTACTTTGGAGGACTCCTGTCGTTGTCAACCCTAAGAAATCTAGCAAGTTAAATAGATACTTTGATGTACCCTCTCCTGGGGAGGTGTTTCCAGTGCCAGACCGTGCTACAGAGATTATTGCCCGAGAATGGGAGAGACCGGGAATTTCTTTTTCTTCCTCTTCAGTCTTTAGGAAGATGTTCCAGGTGGCTGACTCCATTAAGAGTCGTGGAAGGGGCGATTTCTACACTGGCCAAGAGGACTACTCTTCCTATTGAGGATAGTTGCTCTTTCAAGGACCCTATGTATAAGAAGCTGGAGGCTTTCTTAAAGAAGATGTATATTAATTAGGGTTTACAATGGCAACCAGTGGTGTATATTGCTACAGTAACTAGTGCGGCAGCTTATTGGTTTGACGCTTTGTCTGAGTCCCTTCAAGCATAGACTCCTTTGGAGGAGATACAGGATAGGATAAAGGCTCTTAAGTTAGCCAATTCCTTTATTACAGAAGCTTCTTTGCAGTTTATTAAGTTGGGGGCCAAAATATCTGGTTTCACAATTTTGGCGCATAGAGCGATATGGCTGAAATCTTGGTCAGCGGATGTTTTTTCTAAATCTAAGCTTTTGGTGATTCCTTACAAGGGAAAGACCTTGTTTGGGCCGGGTTTGGCAGAAATTATTTCCGATGTCACAGGTGGTAAAGGATCTTTTCTGCCTCAAGATGAGAACAACAAATCGAAAGGACGTCTGAGTAATTTTCGTTACTTTTGTAACTTCAGAGGTAAGTCTTCCCCCTTCTCTACCAAGCAGGATCAGTCCAAGCCTTTTTGGAAGCCCAGTTATTCTTGGAACAAGAGGAAGCAATCTAAGAAACCCACAGCTGAATCTAAGTCAGCATGAAGGGTCTGCCCCCGATCCAGGATCGGAACAAGTAGGGGGTAGACTCTCTCTCAGTTCTCAAAAGCATGGGAACGAGATGTCCCAGACCCATGGGCCGTGGACATAGTTTCCCAGGGTTACAAGTTAGAATTCAAGATCTTTCCTCCCAGGGGCAGATTCCACCTCTCAAGATTATCTGTGGGCCAGATAAAGAGAGGCGTTCTTGAAATGTGTACAGGATCTTTCTCTCCTGGGAGTGATAGTTCCAGTCCCAATACAGTAACAGGGTCTCGGTTCTATTCCAACCTGTTTGTGGTGCCCAAAAAAGAGGGAACTTTCAGGCCTATTCTAGATCTAAAGTTCCTCAACAAATTTTTCAGGGTGCCGTCCTTCAAAATGGAGACTATCCGTTCCATTCTTCCTCTGGTTCAAGAGGGTCGATTCATGACTACCATAGACCTGAAGGTCTATGGATTTGAAGACCTGAGATTTGCCTGTAGCGCTTCCATTTGGCCTCGCCACAGCTCCCAGAATTTTCTTGATACGAAAATATTAAAAAACAATGTTAAATGTATGTCTTAAGCAGATGGTAATGCTGTACACCTAAAATAACATTCTTTCCCCAAAAAACAGTTAAAGGTCTTTTTGTTTTATTTCCCAGAATTTTTTTCAACTAGCAAAATATCACATATAGATCTTGTTGTCTTTTCTTCATTCCCACAGATGAAAGGTGAATTTGGAAAAAAGTTCCCTTGTTCAGGCTACAATGGTGGTCTTTTTAGGAACCATTATAGATTCCCTATCAATTAAAATATTTCTGACAGAGGTCAGAAGAGCTAATATTCTTTCCTCTTGCCTATCTCTACAGGCTGCTGTACGGCCATCAGTTTCCCAATGTATGGAGGTAATTGGTTTGATGGTGGCTTCCATGGACATAGTTTCCTTTGCTGAATTCCATTTGAGAGTTTTACAGTTATGCATGCTCAGCCAATGGAATGGGGATTATTCAGACCTGTCTCAGAGGATAGTTCTGGATCAATTGACAAGAGACTCAATACCGTGGTGGCTGTCTCAAGAACATCTGTCCCAGGGGACATGCTTTCAGAGACCCTCATGGGTGATTGTGACCACGGACGCCAGCCTGATGGGCGGGGAGCAGTCTGGAACTCGTTGAAGGCACAGGGACTTTGGTCTCAGGAGGAATCTGCTCTCCCCATAAACATATTGGAGTTGAGAGCGATCTTCGATGCTTTGATGGCTTGGCCTCAACTGGCTTTTGCCCGGTTTATTAGGTTCCAGTCAGACAACATAATCTCAGTGGCTTACATCAACCACCAGGGGGGAACTCGGAGTTCCTTAGCCATGAAGGAGGTGACTCGAATCATTCAGTGAGTGGTGGCTCACAATTGCTGCCTATGTGCCATCCACATTCCAGGAGTGGACAATTGGGAAGCGCATTTCCTGAGCAGACAGACTTTCCATCCCGGGCAGTGGGAAGTCCATCCGGAAGTGTTCTCCAGGTTAACAGCTAAATGGGGGTTACCGGAATTGGATCTGATGGCGTCTCATCAGAACGCCAAGCTCCCAAAGTAATGTTCAAGGTCGAGAGACCCTCAGGCCTTTCTGATAGATGCTCTGGCAGTTCCTTGGAACTTCAGGTTGGCATATCTGTTTCCTCCGTTTGCTCTACTTCCACAAGTCATTGCTCGGATCAAGCAGGAGAGAGCGTCAGTGATTCTAATAGCTCCTGCTATGCAGATCTAGTGGAAATGTCGTCTCTACCTCCGTGGAGACTTCCTCTGAGGAAGGACCTTCTTCTTCAAGGGCCCTTTCTTTATCCAAATCTCATTTCAAGGGCCCTTTCTTCATCCAAATCTCATTTCTCTGAAGCTGACTGCTTGGAGATTGAACGCTTAATTTTAGCTAAGCGTGGTTTTTCCGAGTCGGTCATTAAGACCATGATTCAGGCTGATAAGTTTGTCACTAGGAAAATTTACCATAAGATATGGCGAAAATATCTTTATTGGTGTGACTCTAAGGGATATTCTTGGAGTAGGATCAGGATTCCAAGAATTTTGTCTTTTCTCCAGGAAGGCCTGGAGAGAGGTTTGTCGGTCAGGACCCTGAAGGGTCAAATTTCTGCATTATTTTGTTGCACAAGCGTCTGGCAGAAGTGCCGGATGTGCAATCCTTTTGACAGTCCTTGGTCAGAATCAGGCCTTTGTTTAAACCTGTTGCTCCACCTTGGAGTCTAAACCTTGTTCTTAAAGTTTAGCAACAGGCTCCGTTTGATCCAATGCATTCCATAGATATTAAGTTGTTATCTTGGAAGGTTTTGTTTCTTACTGCTATCTCTTCTGCTTGGAGAGTTTCGGAACTCTCAGCTTAGCAGTGCGATTCGCCTTATCTCATATTTCATGCAGATAAGGCAGTTCTTCGTACCAAGTTTGGTTTTCTTCTTAAGGTTGTTACGGATAGAAATATTAATCATGAAATTGTTGTTCCTTCTTTCTGTCCTAATCCTTCTTCTCATAAGGAACGTTTGTTGCACAACTTAGATGTTGTGCGGGCTCTTAAATTCTATTTACAGGTGACTAAGGACGTTCGTCAGTCTTTTGCATTATTTGTTTGCTTTTCTGGGAAACGCAAACATGAGAAAGCTACTGCCTATTCTCTTTCTCTCTGATTGAGAAGTATTATTCGTTTGGCATATGAGACTCCTGGACAGCAGCCCCCTGAGAGAATTACAACTCATTCCACTAGGGCTGTTTCTTCTTCTTGGGCCTTCAAGAATGAGTCCTCTGTAGAACAGATTTGCAAGGCTGCGACTTGGTCTTCTTTGCACACTTTTTTTCAAAATTTTCAAAATTTGATACTTTTGCCTCGGTTGATGCTTCTTTTGGGAGAAAGGTGCTTCAAACGGCGGTGAACTCTGTTTAGGTTCCCGATCTTGTCCCTCCCTAATCATCTGTGTCCTCTGGCTTGGGTATTGATTCCCAACAGTTATTGATGATCCTGTCAGTATTTATGATAAGAATCTAAGTAGTGCTCTCCACATAATATATCAGCTTATGGCAGGGTTATAACACAATACAAATAATAATTATCCTTAAAAATAGAAACCCTTAAACAACATGCATCTACTAGAAACCATACAATTAATATAAATACCTGAATTCTTTTATTTAGTTAATATCCATGAACATTTTGAAATATATTTGTAATACCAGAATATGAAACACTATTATACACGTTAAAAACAACTATTAAGATATGCTATCCTTCTTACAAAACCCAGAAAATTTTACCTTTAAAACCAGCCTTTCATTCAGAGCTGCATTTAAAATATTACAATGAGACTTAAAATAGCAGCTACAAACATTCAGCAATATACTCAGTTAATTAACCACAATTTATTCTAACACAATTCTAATTTAAAACATCAGAAATTATGTATATTATTTATGCAAAAACCCAACTCTGAGTTATAGTTATATATTTGCACAGATAACCAATTTAAAATTTAGGATTAGTTTAGCAACACATAGGCTATGAAATGGTAGCTTAAAATCCAAACTGCTCTCTTTAAATCTTTCAACTGTACTTTAAACTGCAGTGACTTATAATTTAACTATAGTCTTACCAATAACCTTGAATACGTTACCAGGGTAAAGAGCAATCGATATCCAATATTCCTTAATAGGAATTATTTTACCTCAGATCACCAATAAGTGTATATCGCAATCAATGAGAAAGGTAGATCAGCTTTGCTTGAGTAAAGTGGTATCTCGCGCCCAACAAACCAGTTACAAGTTTAGCTTAGCAGAAATCTGTCCTTTCTCTATCCTGCCTTCACTTTATATCAGTTTTCCATCATCGCTAGATTTGGAAACGCCCAAAACGGAAACCTTGTCTCGGATTGGCCCTTAACAACTGAATATGGATTGGTTCATCTGGGAATATATGTTGCCAAGGAGATGCATCCTTGCAACAACCAATCATCTCATGGCTGCAATTCTCGCAACATAACACTGGGTGGCAGCAGACAGCACGACACAACAAATTCACCTTTAACATTTCTAAGCATTTTTAACAAGCTAATTATTCTCATAAGATGGTTATTTAATCAGACCACAACTCTCTGCATTAATCACATATAACCCCAATTATAGATGTGTAGCACCAGATCATTTTTCTGATTATTCTGATACCAAATATGTTATATTATTAACATTGTATTATATTAAAGCAATTTAATATTGCTAATTATTTTGAAATTTATGGCATTTATATATCTATGTTTTCAGAGCCGTGTTTAACCCCTTAATGACCGCAGCACTTTTCCATTTTCTGTCCGTTTGGGACCAAGGCTATTTTTACATTTTTGCGGTGTTTGTGTTTAGCTGTAATTTTCCTCTTACTCATTTACTGTACCCACACATATTATATACCGTTTTTCTCGCCATTAAATGGACTTTCAAAAGATACCATTATTTTCATCATATCTTATAATTTACTATAAAAAAATTATAAAATATGAGGAAAAATTGAAAAAAAACCCACTTTTTTTAACTTTGACCCCCAAAATCTGTTACACATCTACAACCACCAAAAAACACCTATGCTAAATAGTTTCTAAATTTTGTCCTGAGTTTAGAAATACCCAATGTTTACATCTTCTTTGCTTTTTTTGTAAGTTATAGGGCCATAAATACAAGTAGCACTTTGCTATTTGCAAACCACTTTTTTTTCAAAATTAGCGCTAGTTACATTAGAACACTAATATCTTTCAGGAATCCCTGAATATCCATTGACATGTATATTTTTTTTTTTAGTAGACAACCCAAAGTATTGATCTAGGCCAATTTTGGTATATTTCATGCCACCATTTCACCGCCAAATGCGATCAAATAAAAAAAATCGTTCACTTTTTCACAATTTTTTTCCACAAACTTTAGGTTTCTCACTGAAATTATTTACAAATAGTTTGTGCAATTATGGCACAAATGGTTGTAAATTCTTCTCTGTGATCCCCTTTGTTCAGAAATAGCAGACTTATATGGCTTTGGTGTTGCTTTTTGGTAATTAGAATGCCACTAAATGCCACTGCGCACCACACGTGTATTATGCCCAGCAGTGAAGGGGTTAATTAGGGAGCATGTAGGGAGCTTGTAGGGTTAATTTTAGCTTTAGTGTAGTGTAGTAGACAACCCCAAGTATTGATCTAGGCCCATTTTGGTATATTTCATGCCACCATTTCACCGCCAAATGCGATCAAATTAAAAAAAACGTAAAATTTTTCACAATTTTAGGTTTCTCACTGAAATCATTTACAAACAGCTTGTGCAGTTATGGCACAAATGGTTGTAAATGCTTCTCTGGGATCCCCTTTATTCAGAAATAGCAGACATATATGGCTTTGGCGTTGCTTTTTGGTATTTAGAAGGCCGCTAAATGCCGCTGCGCATCACACGTGTATTATGGCTAGCAGTGAAGGGGATTAATTAGGTAGCTTGTAGGGAGCTTGCAGGGTTAATATTAGATTTAGTGTAGAGCTCAGCCTCCCACCTAAAACATCAGACCCCCTGATCCCTCCCAAACAGCTCTCTTCCCTCCCCCACCCCACAATTGTCCCCGCCATCTTAAGTACTGGCAGAAAGTCTGCCAGTACTAAAATAAAAGCTATATATATTTTTTTTTAATGATTTTTTTTAAGCATATTTACATATGCTGCTGTGTACTATCCCCCCTTAGCCCCCAACCTCACTGATCCCCCCCCAAACAGCTCTATCCCCTCCCACTCTAACTTAATGGGCGCCATCTTGGGTACTGGCAGCTGTCTGCCAGTACCCAGTTTAGAAGAAAAAAATGGTTTGTTTTTTTAATTTGTTGAAATTTTCTGTAGTGTAGCTTCCCCACACACAAACCAACCCCCCCACCCCTCCACGATCGCTTTTTGTGCTTTTGCACAAACAAGATTAGGCAGGTTTTATGAAATGATTTTCCGTAGTGTAGCGGTTCCCACCCGCTCCCGCCCCGTGCACGCGCCCGCCCGCCACCCTCCGTGCACGCGCGCGCGCCCGTGCGCGCCCCCGACGGTCCCGCCCCCGATCCTGCCCCCCGTGACATCACGCGGCACACCGATGGCCGCCCACCCGCCTCCCAATTCGGCTCCCACCCACCAACGATACCGGCCATCGATGTTCGGTGCAGAGAGGGCCACAGAGTGGCTCTCTCTGCACCGGATGGCCATTTAAGGTTATTGCAGGATGCCTCCATATCGAGGCATCACTGCAATAACCGTAAAGCAGCTGGAAGCGAGCAGGATCGCTTCCAGCTGCTTTCCACACCGAGGACGTGCAGGGTACGTCCTCAGGCGTTAACTGCCTTTTTTTTGAGGACGTACCCTGCACGTCCTCGGTCATTAAGGGGATAAACTTTCATAACCATTCTAGTATATAATCATATGACATGATTCAGGTATCCCATGCAGGCACTCCATCTGGAAAAATAGAAAAATTATGTTACATATAATTAAACCATGGGATTATTACAGTTTGAATCTATCTTTCATATATCTATTCACTGCAGCAATTATTTATTTAATATAAAACGTACGATTTCAACATATATATATACATATATGGATTATTTGAATTATTTCAAACACACATGAACTATTGACATTGTTCTTCTTCAAAATGTATTTAATTTTACTTAAACTCTAAATACAGATGTAAGCTATGTGCTTTCTCTGTGTTATCCTAACCCAGACGCAATGTTTAACATTTTGTATATCTCAGTGTTAGCAGCCACACAGTATGAGTCATCCAACAAACCTGTGCTAATTATCAGCTCCTTGGCAGGAAGTTCATATATGAGTAGGTATCCTGATCTATGCATCAAAATGCTGTCTTTTACACAGCAGGAGGTGGGCTTCAAAGGCCATGCTAACTCTCAATTATGGTAAAACATGTTTGTATTTTCGTTTAGGGAGCAAATGCTTCCCTTTTGTTTCTTGGGACATGCTGTCTGTGGTTCAACCTGGAGATGTGTATTCAATTTGTGGGGGTTTCTGAGTCAAATCCTGACATCAGAATTGCAATCCTATTTCAAAGAATATCTGATAAAAATATGGTTTCATACATAAACACATTCCCCTGTCCCATTTACACACACAGACACATATATATATAAATATATATATATATATATATATATATAATATATGTCAT
Organism: Bombina bombina; assembly: GCF_027579735.1. Classification (NCBI taxonomy): domain Eukaryota; kingdom Metazoa; phylum Chordata; class Amphibia; order Anura; family Bombinatoridae; genus Bombina; species Bombina bombina. Next base: position 753,159,613 of record NC_069503.1, read on the forward strand.
TTATCTGTAGCCTGACAATCCCGTGGACTCCCCATATCTTAGGAAAGAAAAAAAAATGTTTGCTTACCTGATAAATTTCTTTCTTTCCGGATATGGTAAATCCACGACCCGTCCGTTATTAAGACAGTTTTTTTTTATCTAAACCTCTACACCTTGTCTTATTTCCTTTCTCTCCTTTTCCTTTGGTCGAATGACTAGGGATTGTGGGAAGGGAAGAGATGCTTAACAGCTTTGCTGTGGTGCTCTTTGCCTCCTCCTGGCCAGGAGTGATATTCCCAACAGTAATTGATGATCCCGTGGACTCACCATATCCAGAAAGAAAGAAATTCATCAGGTAAGCATAAATTTTGTTTTTCACCACTTTTGTAAGTCCACCAAATTTTAAGTTCTAAAACCTCCCCTACAATGAGCACCGTTGGCTCTTCTAAAGAAGCCATCTTGAGTAGAGATGCCTAACATTCCAGAGAAAGACCAAATAAATACTTCCAGCTCCTTAGATTATATATTAGGGGCGCAATCCGATATACGGCGCAGGTTTCGGCGCAATTATGTAAACCTGCGCCGCCCGTAGTTTCACCTTGCACATCGACCTATCACATATACGGCGCCGACAGTTGCTAAAGTGCCGTAAGTCGGACAAACTAGCGATGTCCAGAAATAAGCGTAAGTACAAATTTCTGTAGTCGCCAGTGACTTATGGCACTTTATAAACTGTCGCCGCCTAAAAAAACTAAAATATTAAATCTCCCGTAACTGTCTAACACGCCTCCCAAACATCATCCCGACACGTATACCCCTCTATCCGCAATCCCCCCTCTCACTCCTAATAATAAATATATTAACCCCTAAACCGCCGCTCCTGGACCCCGCCGCCAGCTACATTAAATGTATTACCCCCTAATCTGAGCCCCCTACACCGCCGCCAGCTATATTAAATTTATTAACCCCTATTCTGAGCCCCCTACACCGCCGCCACCTATATTAACTCTATTACCCCCTAATCTGAGTCCCCTACACTGCCGCCACCTATTTTAAATATATTAACCCCTAATATGATCCCCCTACACCGCCGCCACCTATATTAAATTTATTAACCCCTAATCTAATCCCCCTACACCGCCGCCACCTATATTAAATATATTAACCACTAAACCTAAGTCTAACCCTAACACCCCCTAACTTAATTATTATTGAAATAAATCTAAATAATATTAGTATTATTAACTAAATTATTCCTATTTAAAACTAAATACTTACCTATAAAATAAACCCTAAGATAGCTGCAATATAATTAATAATTACATTGTAGATATTTTAGGGTTTATATTTATTTTACAGGTAACTTTTGTATATATTTTAACTAGGTACAATAGCTATTAAATAGTTAATAACTATTTAATAGCTACCTAGTTAAAATAATTACCAAATTACCTGTAAAATAAATCCTAACCTAAGTTACCACCTAACACTACACTATCAATAATTAATTAAATAAACTACAATTATCTAAACTAAAATACAATTAAATACACTAAACTATATTACAAAAAAAACAAACACTAAATTGCAAAAAATAAAAAAAAGATTACAAGAATTTTAAGCTAATTACACCTAATCTAAACCCCTAATAAAATAAAAAAAGCCCCCTCAAAATAATAAACTTAGTTTTTTTTAAGGGGGGATCGGGTGGGTTTTAGAGTAGGGATGTGTTGGTGGTGGGTTGTAATGGGGGGTTGTTCTTTTATTTACAGGTAAAAGAGCTGATTACTTTGGGGCAATGTCCCGCAAAAGGCCCTTTTAAGGGCTGGTAATAGAGCTGATTACTTTTTTAATTTAGTTTAGGGTAGGGAAATTTTAACACCCAAGTGCTCCTTACCTGTCCTGAAGACTGGCAGAGAAGGTCTTGTTCCAGGCGGTGAAGTCTTCTTCCAAGCAGCGACATCTTCTTCTTCCAGGATCCAGCCGGCGCGGAGCGGAGGAGTTGAAGACCGATGACCGCGGAGCTGAAGACCGTCCACTCTGGAACTGAAGATCGGTGACGCTGGAACTGAAGACCGGAGCCATGGAGCGTGGAGGATCCTCTTTATACGATCTCCGCCGTACACTGAATAGGAATTCAAGGTACGCGATTAAAAAATGGCGTCCCTTGAATTCCTATTGGCTGATTTGAGCCTTCAAATTGAAATCGGCCAATCGGATGAAAGCTACTTTAATTCTATTGGCTGATTAGAATAGCCAATTGAATTACAGTAGCTCTTATTCTATTGGCTATTCAAATCAGCCAATAGAATTAAAGTAGCTTTCATCTGATTTGCTGATTTTAATTTGAAGGCTCAAATCAGCCAATAGGAATTCAAGGGACGCCATTTTTAATCGCGTACCTTGAATTCCTATTCAGTGTACGGCGGAGATCGTATGAAGAGGATCCTCCACGCTCCATGGCTCCGGTCTTCAGTTCCTGCATCGCCGGTCTTCAGCTCCGCGGTCATCGGTCTTCAACTCCTCCGCTCCGCGCCGGCTGGTTCCTGGAAGAAGAAGATGTCGCCGCTTGGAAGAAGACTTCACCGCCTTGAACAGGACCTTCTCCGCCAGTCTTCAGGACAGGTAAGAAGCACTTGGGTGTTAGACTTAGGTTTTTTTAAGGGAGGATCGGGTAGGTTTTAGAGTAGGGGTGTGTGTGTGGTGGGTTGTAATGGAGGGGGGTTGTTCTTTTTTTTACAGGTAAAAGAGCTGATTACTTTGGGGCAATGGTCCGCAAAAGACCCTTTTAAGGGCTGGTAATAGAGCTGATTACTTTTTTAATTTAGTTTAGGGTAGGGAAATTTTATTATTTTGGGGGGCTTTTTTATTATATTAGGGGGCTTAGATTAGGTGTAATTAGCTTAAAATTCTTGTAATCTTTTTTTATTTTTTGTAATTTAGTGTTTGTTTTTTGTAATATAGTGTATTTAATTGTATTTTAGTTTAGATAATTGTAGTTTATTTAATTAATTTATTGATAGTGTAATGTTAGGTGTAATGGTAACTTAGGTTAGGATTTATTTTACAGGTAATTTGGTAATTATTTTAACTAGGTAGCTATTAAATAGTTATTAACTATTTAATAGCTATTGTACCTAGTTAAAATACAGTTACCTGTAAAATAAATATAAACCCTAAAATAGCTACAATGTAATTATTAATTATATTGTAGCTATCTTAGGGTTTATTTTATAGGTAAGTATTTAGTTTTAAATAGGAATAATTTAGTTAATAATATTAATATTATTTAGATTTATTTCAATAATAATTAAGTTAGGGGGTGTTAGGTTTAGACTTAGGTTTAGTGGTTAATATATTTGATATAGGTGGCGGAGGTGTAGGGGGATTAGATTAGGGGTTAATAAATTTAATATAGGTGGCGACGGTGTAGGGGGCTCATATTAGGGGTTAATATATTTAAAATAGGTGGCGGCGGTGTAGGGGGATCATATTAGGGGGTAATATATTTAAAATAGGTGGCGGCAGTGTAGGGGGCTCAGATTAGGGGTTAATATAGTTAAAATAGGTGGCGGAGGGGTAGGGGGCTCAGATTAGGGTTTAATATAGTTAATGTAGGTGGCGGCGGGGTAGGGGGCTCACATTAGGGGTTAATATAGTTAATGTAGGTGGCGGCGGGGTAGGGGGCTCAGATTAGGGGTTAATATAGTTAATGTAGGTGGCAGCGGGGTAGGGGGCTCAGATTAGGGGGTAATACATATTATATAGGTGGCGGCGGTGTAGGGGGATCAGATTAGGGGGTAATACATTTAATATAGCTGGCGGCGGTGTAGGGGGATCAGATTAGGGGGTAATACATATAATTTAGGTGGCGGCGGGGTCCGGGAGCGGCGGTTTAGGGGTTAAACACTTTATTAGGGATTGCAGCAGGGGATTGCGGTTGACAGGTAGATAGACATTGCGTATATGTTAGGTGTTAGGTTTTATTTTGCAGGTAGTTTAGGGAGTTACGGGGCTCCAATACTCAGCGTAAGGCTTACTACGCCTGCATTTTGTGGCGAGGAGAAAATGGAGTAAGATTTCTCCATTTTGGCCACGTAATTCCTTACGCTGTATATTGGATACCAAACTGCGCGGGTTTGGTATATCACTCTATAGGCAAAAAAACTACGGCCGAAGGATGAAATATACTTGCGTAACTTCTATGTTACGCTGTATATGTGATACCAAACCAGCGCAAAATTTTGCGTTGCCGGCTTTTGCGGGTGACGCTGCATATCGGATCGGGCCCAAAGTGTCTTGCACTTTCACAAGAAAAAATGCCGCCTTCTGCATTCGGTATAATATTTTTGGTTAATTTTTTTTAATGAACATAATATTGCCATCTATAACTGCTTTTATTTAGTCACTTTTATTTATCCATGTGTTGTAAGTTGAGTAGTCATGGAGAAGAATTGTTACTGCTCATACTGACTATAGAAAAGATATGTAAACAAGACTGCAGCAGAAATCAACTTGCTGGAAAAAGACCAGCCCATTTGCAAAGTGTTTCTGTAGCACTTTTGGATACAGAGAATACCTAGCTGCTTGCCTGATTACATTGCCACTTTAAACTGGACTCTTATCCCAAAATGGTTTCTAAAAAGAACATTTGTTTTAAGTAAATAGCTTGTTTGTGTTTTGTAAAGATTGGTAAGTGAGACTTAAAGGGACACTGAACCCAAATTTTTTTCTTTCGTGATTCAGATAGAGCATGCAATTTTAAGCAATTTTCTAATTTACTCCTATTATCAATTTTTCTTCGTTCTCTTGCTATCTTTATTTGAAAAAGAAGGCATCTAAGCTTTTTTAGGGGTTCAGTATTCTGGACAGCACTTTTTTATTGGTGGATGAATTTATCCACCAATCAGCAAGGACAACTCAAGTTGTTCACCAAAAATGGGCCAGCATCTAAACTTACATTCTTGCATTTCAAATAAAGATACCAAGAGAATGAAGAAAATTTGATAATAGGAGTAAATTAGAAAGTTGATTAAAATGTCATGCTCTATCTGAATCACAAAAGAAAAAATTTGGGTACAGTGTCCCTTTAAGAAAGCATAAATGGCATATACGCATGTGTTTGGTAGTGACTTGTCATTCAGCTCTGAGTTGTTAAGTGTGTAGTATAAACCTGAACATTGTTAGGGGCTTTTCATGTTTAGGAGGCATAGGAACCATGATAGTTTATTAACTATTTTGTACTTTGTGACTGGTCAATGCCATAGTAGTTTGAGACCTCCTGTAATCACCAAATGACTTCCTTTGGAAGGGTATTGTCACGGACAGGTATGTACTTCTACACCAATACCACCTCTGCCCGTGAGGCTGTAAGGGGACAAAGGTTATTTACTATCAAACCCCTATTCACTATTACCAGTATCACTAGTGTGCAACACAGGGCAAACTAAACTTAGAGGGACAGTCAAGTCCAAAAAACCTTTCATGATTTAAATAGGGAATGTAATTTTGAACAACTTTCCAATTTACTTTTATCACTAATTTTGCTTTGTTCTCTTGGTATTCTTAGTTGAAAGCTAATTCTAGGAGGTTCATAAGCTAATTTCTTAGACCTTGAAAACTGCCTGTAATCTGAATGCATTTTGACCACTAGAGGGCGTTAGTTAATGTGTTTCATATAGATACCATTGAGCTCATGCACGTGAAGTTACCCTGGAGTGAGCACTGATTGGCTAAAAAGCAAGTCTGTCAAAAGAACTGAAATAAGGGGGCAGTCTGCAGAGGCTTAGATACAAGATAATCACAGAGGTAAAACATGTATTTATATAACTGTGTTGGTTATACAAAACTGGGTAATAGGTAATGAAGGGATTATCTTTCTTTTTAAACAACAACAATTCTGGTGTTGACTTTCCCTTTAACAGTCTCTTTACTCCAGGCAGGACTAAACACCATCCTCTGATCCCAGTTTGCCACACACAGAACTACTTCTACAGCTGTGACAGTGGGGAGAGTGCAGGCAGGAAAGGGTTAGTAGCACAAGATCTCTAGCTACCTTATTCCAAATCCTTACCAGGGCATAAGAGCTAACCCACATTAATCCCCAAAATCCTACCTACGCTTCCCCAAACACGAACATTCGCTGCCACCACCCAGAAATGTATTACTCAGGGTTTTTAGGGCTACCACTAAATTACAGTTGTATTAACACCTAAATAAAAAAAAACTTGGGTAACGTTATTTCCAAGCTCACGGAAGCTGAGAATTCAGTTTCTAGACCACAAAGACAGAACAGATTACATTTATATTTTAATCTGAAAAAGGATCACAGTGCATAATTTTTTTTTAAAAAGAAAGTACATGAAATTATAGTGTAAAAAAAAATAAAAAGGTAATTAGACAAGAGACACAGTTGCAAGGATCAAAATACACCGAAATACTAAACATACCATTTTAAATAAAATCTCCTTTCAGGTGGTATTCCTTGATGTCACAGTATACTAAAGTCTGCCTGTGTTGCAATCATGCATTATTTTATAGACCCTCCCCCAGGGGTAATTGAATTGAAAACGTCACCTTTTAGCAAAATATTTTTTTGCCGTGGCGTGCTGTAGCAGCTAAGAATGCGAACGGTTGAAACGAATAAATGCACTTTCTGCATGAAGTATCTTATAATTCATTAATGAAAGTGCCCTTTATTTGTTTCAACAGTCAACCCTAGCGTTTCAAAAACGCTATGGTTGACTTTCACTTTTCACCATTTGGTTATCTCTGTAGTCCCAAGTGTATTAACCCCTTAGAGGCTAGCAGGGAAAAAAAGAAAAAAATGCCTTTGCATAACAGGTGTGTTGCCCAGGACTGCTTTATTCTCCTAATAATTTATTTATTTAATATAAATGAATATATTTTATTTGGTTAGGCTAATTATAATCTTGCATCCGTGGTTGTAATATCTTATTAGCAAAGCCAGTATTAAATTACTATGTTCCTATACAGAGTATTTATTGCATCAGTTACTTGTTTCTTTCCCCTTCTTGCATGCATTGACATAGCTTGTTTTATGTTCACTACAGACCTGTCTGTAGACTGTCTAATGAATAATTCAGTCCTTGATATTACTGCCCCGGAACATGGGAACCAATTACCCAGCCATAAGTTAGTTCTCTGTATACGGCTATTGATCCTTGGTAGTTTTCCCAGTAATTCTCTGCTTCGTTATTCTTACATACAACGAAGGCATATTTTTTTTTTTAATCAATCATGATCTCAACAAGTATCTACATACAGTGATGTATATCAATCAGTAAATAGATTTTTAAAATAGAAATCAAATATGCTTGAAAACCACTCATATAAAAACAAACCGTTATTTAGGAAATATTTGATAGGTAGACCCAGTATTAAATACATGTGCCAAACAGAGACAAGAGTATAGATTGGTAATGCACACAGCAAGAGAATACATAGAGCTTGAGAGTACACATTGTATCCAGTGAAGCGCTAACAGGAGGGAAAAAGGGAATACAATTTACTATGTGTTAAAATTAGGGGGCTGCTACAATGTGTGAACAATGTGATAGAGACCCTCATAACAACCAGATCGCATGTGATGAATATACAAGAAAAGATGACAAAAGAACAAGTGCTAAATAAGCAAATTGATGACCATGAATATCTATATGAAGAATCTAAGCAATATAGGGGTCAGATAAGTCTCTCTGTCACTGGTGTTCCACTTAATGTAATGCAAAGTTCAATAGAATTCACAATAACCGTACATATCAGAAACAGCGAACAAACATTGTACTCACAAAGCAGTACAACATGAAAGGTAAAACCTATATCGAGATTAAAAGTGGATCACTGCCTCTGATAAAGAAGTCTTATATTCTAAATGCGTAAGGACTATTGGTGGACTACCTGGCACTTTTAATCTCGATATTGGTTTTACCTTTCACGTTGTACTCAATATCGAATTTCTAGAAGAAACTCACATCTACAAATTGACCCCTACGTGGTTCCTTCCCTATACACTGTACATACCTCATAACTGTTTGAGGGTTTCAAATGTGAGTGTGGATGACTGTTGTATTTACTTCCTACATATTTATTAAACAGAAGTATTTCTCTTTCAATCATCGATATTGGACCACAACTTTTGGAGAAAGCATACATGAGCTGAAATTTCCCATATTCTAAGAATCACTGAGGTCTGGTGCTTTATGAGAAACCACAGACGGGTGGAAGCCTTCCATACTCCTGGAGTAACCGAGGCTTGATGCTGTGTGGGAACTAGCTTGCTCCTCTTCCAGCTCCTGTACATACCTTTTATAAAATTGAGGTCTGCTTTGTGAGTATAATGTTTGCTTGCTGTTTCTGATATGGACCGTTATTGTGAATTCTATTAAACTTTGCATTACATTAAGTGGAACACCAGTGATATTGAGAGACTTATCTGACCCTTTTATTGCTTAGATTCTTCAACCATTGTTTTTACTTCTTATACTGGACTAGATAACTTTTTGTGTACTAGTGGACGCTCTGTTCTTTTTCCCCCGCTTTCCGTGTGTGTGTATTTATGTGTGTGTGTGTATGTATGTATATACAGTCGTATGCAAAAGTTTAGGCACCCCTATCAATTTCCATGATATTTTTATTTATAAATAATTGGGTGTTTGGATCAGCAATTTTATTTTGATCTATCAAATAACTGAAGGACACAGTAATATTTCAGTAGTGAAATGAGGTTTATTGGATTAACAGAAATTGTGCAATATGCATCAAAACGAAATTAGACAGGTGCATAAATTTTGGCACCCCAACAGAAATATTGCATCAATATTTAGTATAGCCTCCTTTAGCAGAAATAACAGCCTCTAGACGCTTCCTATAGCCTTAGTGAGTGTCTGGATTCTGGATGAAAGTATTTTGGACCATTTCTCCTTGCAAAACATCTCCAGTTCATTTAGGTTTGATGGTTGCCGAGCATGGACAGCCCGCTTCAAATCACCCCACAGATTTTTAATGATATTCAGGTCTGGGGACTGGGATGGCCATTCCAGAACATTGTACTTGTTCCTCTGCATAAATGCCAGAGTAGATTTTGAACAGTGTTTTGGGTCGTTGTCTTGTTGAAATATTCAGCCCCGGCGTAACTTCCACTTTGTGACTGATTCATCAACATTATTCTCAAGTATCAGCTGATATTGAGTGGAATCCATGCAACCCTCAACTTTAACAAGATTCCCAGAAGAAGGTGCTGTGGACTGATTAAACAAAGATTGAGTTATTTGGTCATAACAAGGGGTGTTATGCATGGGGCAAAATAACACAGCATTCCAAGACAAACACTTGCTACCCACAGCAAAATATGGTGGATGTTCCATCATGCTGTGGGGCTGTGTGGCCAGTGGTCTTCCATTTCCTCACTATGTTCCTCACAGTGGACACTGACAGCTTAAAGGGCCACTAAACCCAAAATCTTTCTTTCATGATTCAGATAGAGAATAGAAAGTTAAACAGCATTACAATTTACTTCCATTATTTATTTTGCTTCATTTTCTAGATATTCTTAGTTGAAGAAAAAGCAATGCACATGGTGAGCCAATCACATGAGGCTTCTTTGTGCAGCAACCAATCAGCAGCTAGTGATCATATCTAGATATGCTTTTCATCAAAGAATATCAAGAGAATAAAACAAATTAGATAATATAAGTAAATTAGAAAGATGTTTATAATTGCATTCTCTTTCTAAATCATAAAAGAAAAAATGTGGGTGGCATGTCCCTTTAAATCTCTGCGATAGCTTTTTGTAGTCTTCCCTTAAACCATAATGTTGAACAATCTTTGTTTTCAGGTCATTTGAGAGTTGTTTTGAGGCCTTCATGTTGCCACTCTTCAGAGGAGAGTCAAAGAGAACAACAACTTGCAATTGGCCACCTTAAATACCTTTTCTCATGAATGGATGTACCTGTCTATGAAGTTCAAGGTTTAATGGGCTCACCAAACCAATTGTGTGTTCCAATTAATCAGTGTTAGGTAGTTACAGGTATTCAAATCAAATCAACAAAATGACAAGGGTGCCATAATTTATGCATAATTTCTTTTGAATGCATAATGCACATTTTCTGTTAATCCAATAAACCTTATTTCACTATTTAAAATATTACTTCAGTTATTTGGTAGATCAAAATAAAATTGCTGACCCAAACACCAAATTATTCATAGAAATTTTCAGGAGTGCCTACACTTTTGCATATGACTGTATGTATGTATGTATGTATGTATATGTGTGTGTGTGTGTATGTATATATATATATATATATATATATATATATATATATACACATCCAAGCTGGTATAGCACTCACAGTAACGTGCTTTAAAAAGCAAAGTACATGTATCCAAAGGTAAAAAGCACTCACCGGGTCTTAAGCTTAATAACAATTTAATGTATGTGACGTTTCGGGGGTTGTCTGAGGACGGGGGCAAGCCCGAAACGTCACATACATTAAATTGTTATTAAGCTTAAGACCAGGTGAGTGCTTTTTACCTTTGGATATATATATATATGTGTGTGTGTATATATATATATATATATATATATATATATATATATATATATATATATATATATATATATATATATATATGTGTGTATATATATATGTGTGTGTGTGTGTGTATATATGTATATATATATATATATATATGTATATGTATATGTGTGTGTGTGTGTATATATATATATATATATATATATATATATATATATATATATATATATATATATATAAAGTTCAGTGGAAAAGGAAGTCATTCACAGGATCTTGCTTTAGGTAAATACAGTGATCTCAACCCCTTTATATCCCTGCACAGCAAACATTAGTGCAGCACCAACTCCGCCTCCCGGAAGTTTCCCAATGTCACGCGAGTGGTCATGGCAACGAGTCGTTTAGACATGAGCGCTGTGTGTAAGCATAAAATCATAGATAAAGCATGTTGACAGGAGCCATGGAGTTAGCAAATAGTATTGATATCTGAGCGTCCGGTTGCCATGACCACTCGCGTGACGTAAGGGTCATGTGACATCGGGTAACTTCCGGGAGGCGGAGTGGGCGCTGCAATAATGTTTGCTGTGCAGGGATATAAAGGGGGCGAGTTCACTGTTTATGCTTATTTTTGAAAACGGGGTAATTCCCGAAACGTCAAATAAATTACTATCTGTATTTACCTAAAGCAAGACCCTGCAAGTGATTTCCTTTTCCACTGAACTTACTTATGCCTGAAGTGCACCCGGGGCAAGGAGGGCTGTGTAAGCGTAGGGGCCAGAAAGCTACGGCTACCTCTCTTTCTTTGTGGCTGAAGAGTATCATCAGTCTGGCATATGAGACTGCTGGACAGCACCCTCCGGAAAGAATTACGGCTCATTCTACTAGGGCTGTGGATTCCTCATGGGCATTTAAAAACGATGCTTCTGTTGAACAGATTTGCAAGGCTGCAACTTGGTTGTCTCTTCACACTTTTTCAAAATTTTACAAATTTGATACTTTTGCTTCTTCTGAAGCTGTTTTTGGGAGAAAGGTTCTTCAAGCAGTGGTACCTTCCGTTTAGGTTCCTGTCTTGTCCCTCCCTTTCATCCGTGTCCTGTAGCTTTGGTATTGTATCCCACAAGTAAGGATGAAATCCGTGGACTCGTCATATCTTGTAAAAGAAAAGGAAATTTATGCTTACCTGATAAATGTATTTCTTTTACGATATGACGAGTCCACGGCCCACCTTGTCATTACTAAGACAGGTATGTAATTATTTTTATTAAACTTCAGTCACCTCTGCACCTTTGGCTTTTCCTTTCTCTTCCTAACTTCGGTCGAATGACTGGAGGGGGAGGGAAGGGAGGAGCTATATATACAGCTCTGCTGTGGTGCTCTTTGCCACTTCCTGCTGGCAGGAGGTTAAATCCCACAAGTAAGGATGAAATCCGTGGACTCGTCATATCGTAAAAGAAATAAATTTATCAGGTAAGCATAAATTTCCTTTTTTGTTAAGTTTTTGAAATGTCTCTTTCATAAGTTTGTTTCTTATGCTCTTGGTCTAACATCACATCATTATAAGGTAAAAATAGTGTGTGCATTGCTCACAAGAATGTCTTACATTCAGGAGTCAAAGCTTTGCAGACTACAAAGCACAGTGGCAGGGTTGAAAAAATTCCTGAGAGCCAGTCATCAATCAAGGTGCCATCACTTTGCAGTGCTGCTCCGTATTTGACAGGAACATACATAGTACAACCAGAGCACAGTGCTATTTGAAGAGAACGGCCTGATGTGGAGCAGCACGGCAAAGCAACAGCGCTAACAGTGTGTCCTACTCTTTCTGCTGACATGCTGTTTTTTTTTTGAGATAACACCTCAAATTACCAAATGTTCTGCTTTGGGACTGGTTCCTAAAAGTTTACCCCTAACTCCTAACTTTTTGGGTTGTTCTCCATATATATTTGTGGACCCTTGATGAGTAGTTACAATATTGTTACAACCATTGTTGCAAAACTCTGCTCGAAACCTGTGTGTGCTCCTACTTGTGGAAAGGAGATATGTTTCAGCAAATGATACCAAGAAAAGAAGGTACATTTGATCATAGAAGTTTTTTTTATTGTACACTATCTGAATCATGATTATTTGTTTTTTTTCCAAATACTTTTTATTGAGGACTTGATGCTTAAAAATGTACTGTATTTAGAGAGGAGCACAAAGCTGCTATAAATGGAAGACACCCCCTTAGCTAATCATAATATAACCGAGCATGTGAGCATTTTGCCAGGTCTGGGTTCGTCAAACATTTTTCCCACAGCCCAGTGCTTATACCTTCATGATGCAAATTCATACATATCTGAAATATAATATGACAAAAGGTAATAAATAAGGCTTTAACTGATTAGTCAATACATATATTAAATTAAAGTATAAAAAATAAATGTAAATGGATTGGATAGAGCATGACATTTTTAACAAGTTTCCAATTCACTTCTGTTATTAATGTTGCTTAGTTCTCTTGGTCTCCTTTGTTAAATATAAATCCTAGGAGAGCTCAGAAGTGTGCACGTGTCTTTAGCCATCTGGCAGAGGTGTTTTGCAACAAATAGACACGTGCATGCTCCTAATCTCCAATCAACCTACCTAGATTTACTTTCCAACAAAGAATACCAAGAGAACGTAAATTAGTTAATAGAAGTAAATTGGAAAGTTGTTTAAAGTTTGTATGCTGTATTTGAATCGTAACATTTAATTTTGTCTTAACTGTCCCTTTAAGAAGAGTTAATCATATATGACCCCTGAGCAGATGCATGCACCAACCTCTTTAAGAAGCTCCGTACCCAGAACATGTGACATTTGAATGGTAGAATAATAAATGTTCTAATGGACATTTTCTTTCCCTTAATAAGTTATACCATTGAATGTTTGAATGCTACATTTATCTAACTGAAATACATTTTATTTTTAATTGTGGGTGTTTGCACCATTAAAAAAAAAAAAAAAAAATGTGTCCCCTTTAAAAAAACAAGAGATGAAGCAGATGTTTTTTGATTCTCACAGATCTACCCTCTGAGAAGCAGCATTAGAATATTACATATACATGTCATATTCAAGTATTCTGAAATCAAATGTCACATTCAAAATAAAAAAATGTAACATTTGATTTCAACAGTGAATGTAAGAATGCAGACAAATCTGACCTATGTTCATTTTAAAGCAAAGTTCCGAAACACTCACCCAGTGGGATCTGTACTTATTTAAAAGGGGAGGAGAGAGTGTAAGTCAATCACACTCTTTGTTGGGTCCAGACCGTTGGTTTGCTGAACCCTGAAGTAGGCATAGGGAATACCTGGGCCTATGCTGATCTTCACCAACTGCTAAAAGAGGATACATGCCCAATGCGGACCACCACAAGTGCTGTTCAGTAACATTTATGAAAGGGACACTGAACCCACATTTTTTCTTTCATGATTCAGATAGAGCATGCAATTTAAGCAACTTTATAATTTACTCCTATTATCAATTTTTCTTACTATCCAAAATAATAATCACAGACCTCGCTGTCTTTTAACTATACTATAGGGTTTAAAATAAGGTACAGCTTTTACTGTTAAAAACGTAGTTACTGTATACTTTATTAAGACGAGAACAAAATAAAGAGAGGTTAAAAATGAACTTGCAGATGTGTATATTGTAGACAATACTATAGGAATATAGGGTATCTGGACTTGAGGTTAAAGGGACAATCTAAACCTACACCTTGGTCATCTTAAAGTCTTACCTTAGATTTAGCTCTAAACAGCCTCCTGCACCTTTTCTATATCATGCAGAAGAAACAGTAAAAAAGTTATTTTAAAATGAATATTGTTTCTGGCCACTTTGAAATGGCTGCCAAGCTCAGGTCACTGATGACATCACGATCTGGGCTGTATATGGCATCCAATCACAAAAAGCTCACTAGTTGGATTCAGCAGACTGTCAATGTTATTCAGTACCATGCCTAGATGCATCCCAGATTGTGATGTCATCAGTAGGCTGAGCTTGGCAGCTATTTTAAAGTGGCCAGGAACAATTTTCACTTTAAAATAACTATTTTACTGTTCCTGCTGCATTATAAAGAAAGGGTGCTGGAGGCTATTTGCAGCTTAATCTAAGGTAATACTTTAGGATGACAAAGATGTAGACTGTCCATTTAACCATTTGATCTCTTTATTTCTGTCATTTTAGTTGCTAGTACTTGCCTTTCTGTTTAGTCTGGAGCAGTAATAATGTGCATGTTTTTAATGTCTGAGCAGAATTTAGTTTTTCTTCTTAATACAGGGAGAGTCCACAGCTGCATTCCTTACTTGTGGGAAATACTGAACATGGCCACCAGGAGGAGGCAAAGACACCCCAGCCAAAGGCTTAAAAACCTCCCCCACTTCCCTCATCCCCAGTCATTCTTTGCCTTTCGTCACAGGAGGTTGGCAGAGAAGTGTCAGAAGATTTCGGAGTGGTTCCTAAGAAGGGTATAAGCCCTTCAATATGGGACTGGAGTTTTAAGTAGTCTTGTCAGCCTCTCAGTGAGAGCATTGACAAAAGTTAGAGTCTGGAAATGCAGGAAGAGTCTATTCTGTGAACCCATCCAAGCTCAGATTAACAGCTCCTTAGCAATCAGTGTTGACGAGTTTTACTGCCTGCTTTTTCTCACTCAAGTCGATGTCAGGAGCGATGCTACAAGACTGTCACACTTGAGAGGCTGTGTTTCTGATCCACAGCATGGATTCCGGTAAGATCGTTTAAATTTTTACACATATTGCAAACACTAGAAGACAGGGTCACAGTGGGTCTCCTTTTATCTATATAAAAGGGTTAATATCTCCTGAGGCGGATTATGAACAGTTGAGTTTAAACATATATGCTTAATTTATTTTTATGCTGCTTTATGTGTGAAATGTTTATGGGCTCATAGGCTTAGATGGAACATACAGATTTCACTTTCACTTTGAAAGTTGCGCAGCTTAAAAGCTTGGCGCACTTTTTCTCATAGCAGGGGTGGTCCTGCATTGTGCACCATGTGACCGGAATGGTTGAGGCTTCCATTTCCTTTCTCTTGACCGAGTTACTTCCGGAGAGGATGTATGTGGTTGTAGAGAACTGCGCCTAGATTTATATATATATATATATTTTTATATATATATATATATATATATATATATATATATATATATATATATATATACAGGCTACACTATACAAGACCCCCTAACTGGATCTTGGATTCAAAGTACCGAAAAAGGGAATAGGAGCGCCAAAGTTGGCTAAAGTATATATAAAACAGGATAAATCAGGAACAAAGCTGACTGAAAAGGAGGGTGATATTGACAATGGTATATCTAATAATGTATAATATAACACAGTTGGTCTTTCTATATAGGCAAATAAGTATAGAAACTGGTAGTTTCAAAAATGCTTAAAAAATTTAGTTATATTAAAAACTTCTAAAAAACATTTTGTTTTATTAAAAAATGTTATATAATAAAAAAGAGTGACTCAGGATTGGTCGCTCTCACATATATATTAAGTCAGGTCAAAAACTGTTCAGATAAAATACAATACAACCTGATTCAATGTTATAGAAATACATATAATACAATTGGTATACAATGTAATAGATATAAAGTGCTAAAAATGAATACACTAATAGAAGAGACAATCTCAGAAGATCAAAATAGTGCAATGTCTGGATAGATCTCCGGTAAGGATACCGGTTGGTTACCTATGCAAACGTGTACACGTGCAATAAAAGGTGGTAAACTGTGGAAAATACAGTCAAAAAATGGCCAAAAATAGCAAAAAATGCTCTGTCTGATAGCGGGAGCGAGCTTCATTGAGTGTAATTGCGCGATCGGGCCGGGCTGTGACTAGACAGCTGCCCAGATGCGCTCAGGGAGAAAACCAGACCCGCTCAGTAGGGCAAGAGCGGCGGTCTGAAAAACCCTCTTTTTTTTTAATCAGATTTCACCAGTAATATTATGTTGAATAAAGTTTGGCTAATATAATGTGCAGAATTATATAACATAATTTTCTATGTTTACTGTCCCTTTAAGGACGAGTGGGACAGGAATAGATTCCTCTTCCCCGTCGTCTGTATTTTAAGGATCCTGGTCCCAGGCTCTCTATGAGGGTGGGTTTCCTTTTTTCCATCCCTACTTGGTTGGCGCTATTTTTACGCTTGCCACACGTAATACTAGCCCGTGTGAGGATAGTTCCTCGTTCATAGAGCCGCAGGATATAAGGATGGAAACTCTGTTAAAGAGGATATTTCAACCTAGGGGATATTTTCTTTTACTGGCGGAGCTTGTCGCTGCAGTTGCTGGAGCGTCTCCTTCTCGAAATTGATTGAGGTGGAGGGTTCCCTCGACATTTTTCAGGAAAAAATGTACTGCCTTCTGGGTTACCAATTCTTTTATCTGTGCTGTTATTACACAGATTAATTAGTCTAAGGCTAAGACTTCAGGTTATCTGTTCAGGCCCGTAAGGCGCTCTGACAGATATAGTTTCTAAGTCTAGTCTCTTTCCCTCTCCTTTAAGGGAAAGAGTTTGTTTGATTATCTCCACGGTTTCAGGGGCCAAGGGTGCCTTCATACCGTTAGATAAGGAGAACAATTCTAATGGACAAAGTTTGTATTTTCGTTCCTTTAGTTCTAATAAAAGCCCAGCTTCAGAGACCTCCGCTGAGCCAGAGCAAACCAAGAGTCCTTGGAAGCCGGCTCAGTCCTGGAATAGATCCAAGCCCAGCAAGAAGCCAGCCGAGACTGCATGAAGGGGCGGCCCCCGGTCTGATTTTGGATTGCGTAGGGGCAGACTGAGGCTTGGTTCAGGGACGTGCAGGATCCTTGAGTCCTGGAGGTCATAACTCAGGGTTACAAGATAGGTTTCAAATCTCATCCACCCAGGGGCAGATTTATCCTCTCAACCTGTCTTCAAGACTAGGAAAGAGGGAAGGCTTTCTGGGGGGAACGAGAAGCTTCCTAGCAATGAGGGAAGTATCTCGGATTCTGGAGTGGGCGGAGACACGCAACTGTTCGCTGTCAGCTATCCACATTCCGGGTGTGGACATCTGGGAAGCGGATTTTCTCAGCAGACAATCCTTTCATCCTGGGGAATGGTCTCTCCATCCCAAAGTGTTTGTGGAGATATGCAACAGGTGGGAAACCCCGGAGATAGATTTCACGGTGTCCCGTCTCAATACCAAGCTACCCAGATATGGGTCGAGGTCCAGGGATCCTCATGCGGAGCTAATAGATGCATTAGTGGTGCCTTGGAGGTTCAATCTAATTTCTCTTTTCCTGCCATTACCACTCCATCATCAAATGGTGGCTCGAAACATATAGGAGCATATAGGAGCAGGCGTCGGTGATACTGATTGCTCCATCATGGCTGCGAAGGATATGGTTCGCGTATCTAGTGGGGATGTCATCATCTCCTCCTTGGAGGTTACCTTGTTGCAGGGATCTGCTGCAACAAGACCCCCTTTCTTTTTCAAAATCTAGATTCTCTGAGGCTGACTGCGTGGAGATTGAACGCTTAGTCTTAGCCAAGAGAGGATTTTCTGAAAGTGGTATTGATACTCTTATTCAAGCTCATAGCCGGTTACTCGTCACATCTATTATGAGGTGTGGAGGACCTACTTTATTCTGGTGTGAAGAGCGTGGTTTTTCCTGGCATAAAAGTTAAGGTTGCCAGGATTCTTTCTTTTCTCCAGGATGGACTGGAGAAGGGATTATCAGATAGTTCCTTGAAGGGACAGATTTCGGCCCTGTCTGTTTTACTGCACAAGAGGCTCGCTGAGCTTCCGGATGTACAGTCTTTTGTTAAGGTTTTGACTAGGATCAGGCCGGAGTTTAGATCTAATGCTCCTCCTTGGAGTTTAAATCTTGTTCTTAAAGTTTTTGCAGCGGGCTCCGATTGAGCCTATGTATGAAGTTGACATTAAGTTGTTGTCTTGGAAGGTTCTTTTTCTACTAGCTAATGCTTCTGTGTGCAGAGTCTCTGAGATTGCTTCTACGAACTAAGTTAGGATTTCTTTCTAAGGTTGTGTCAAATCGCAACATCAATCAAGAAATTGTGGTTCCATCCTTATGTCCTAATCCTTCTTCATCGAAGGAACGTTTACTGCATAATCTGGATGTGGTTCGTGCCTTGAAGTTCTATCTTCAGGCTACAAAGGAATTTAGACAAACTTCTTCTCTGTTTATTTATTCTGGGAAGCATAGGGGTCAGAGGGCCTCTTCGACTTCCTTATCTTTTTTGTTGAGGAGTATCATCCGCTTAGCATATGAGTCAATGGGTCTTAAACCTCCTCAAAGGATTACGGCTCATTCTACGAGAACAGTGGCTTCCTCTTGGGCCTTCAAGAATGAGTCCTTTATAGATCAGATTTGGAAGGCGGCTACCTGGTTCTCCTTACATACTTTTTCCAAATTTTACAAGTTTGATGAAGCAGCCTTCAGAATAAAGGTTTTACAGGCTGTGGTGACCTCAGATTACGGGCAGCCTCTCCTTTTTTACCCTCCCGTTAGCATTCAGTGTCCTTTGGAGCTTGGGTATAATTTCCCACAAGTAAGGAATGCAGCTATGGACTCTCCCTGTATAAAGAAGGAAAACATAAATTATGCTTACCAGATAAATTCCTTTCCTTCTGTACATGGAGAGTCCACAGCTCCCGCCCGTGTTCACCCATATATTTCGATGAGGGAAGTGGGGGAGGTATTTAGTCTTTTGGCAGGGGGGTCTGCCTCCTCCTGGTGGCCAGGTTCAGTATTTCCCACAAGTAAGGAATGCAGCTGTGGACTCTCCCTGTACAGAAACAAAAGAAAATTATCTGGTAAGCATAATTTATGTTTTTTTGTTTTTTTATAGAACCATAGAGTTTTTGCATTACAATGTACTTACTCCTGACCTCTTCTGATTTTTTATTTATTTATTTCATTGATAAAGGTACGGTATGATATAAAAACATGAAGATGGTATCATATTATCAAAGTACCGTAACTAATACAGAGATTATCTAATTTTATATTAATGTTCTCAAACACACTTTTTCATAAACAGGTGGTAAATAAAAGCATGTAAAGTAATACCTTGCCTTATAAAGAGAAATAGACAATATGAAAAATAAGTTCAAGTATCAACTATTCAACTCTTGTCAACAACCTTGCTATAAGACTGCAGTCGTTGTACCTGCTTCTATAAAAGTACAATACAGTATAAAACATCATGATAGTAACGTATTATCATAGTATCAAAACTAATACAAAATCATCCTATTTTTATATTAATGCAATGTACATTTTTATTTTCCAAAATTAAATCAATACATTTATTTATACCCAGAAAATAATTTATAATTTTACATTGCTGTGTTGTTTTTTTATTCTTCCACAAGAGGGAGCTATGAGCACGTCTTTAAATGTATATAAAATTGGTTAGTTTATGTGCGTGTTGTAGCTCTGAGATGAAAATAAAAATAAATAGATAAACCTAAAGAGACTGAAAGAAAAAATACCTGTGGCTTGGCTTATTGAGTCCAAAATGGTCATTCTGAACCAGTCAAGAAAAAAATATAAATCAAAGGTGTACAAAAGTGGAGCAATAGAAAAAAAAAAGAAGCTATATAACAAATTATGGACTTGATTGCGTTTTTGTAAAAAAACATAGCAAATGATTTATCTAAAAAATTATCCATAGACTTAAACAGTGAATTTTGTTCAAAAAATCATTAAATAGATCGTCTTTTCTAAACAATTGTGATCAATCCCTGGGTTCTTTTATATGCTATTTGTTTTTTGTTTGTTTCCGGATATCAGTACTTGTATTTTAAAGGGATACTGAACCCAATTTTTTTCTTTCATGATTCAGATGCAATTTTAAGAAACTTTCTAATTTACTCCTATTATCAAATTTTCTTCGTTCTCTTGCTATCTTTATTTGAAAAAGAAGGCATCTAAGCTTTTTTCTTGGTTAAGGACTCTGGACAGCACTTTTTTTTTGGTGGATGAATTTATCCACCAATCAGCAAGGACAACCCAGGTTGTTCAGCAAAAATGGGCCGGCATCTAACTTACATTCTTGCATTTCAAATAAAGATACCAAGAGAATAAAGAAAATTTGATAATAGGAGTGAATTAGAAAGTTGCTTAAAATGTCATGCTCTATCTGAATCACGAAAGAAAACATTTGGGTTTAGTGTCCCTTTAATACACTGCTATATAGAACTTCTGAGAAACTTCTTTAAACATATTGGGCTAGATTACAAGTTTTTGCGGGCGCACAATAAGTAATCAACCATTACAAGTGGCTGGTTATTGCTACCACAACCTCACAGTCGCAATTAGCGCTTATAAGATCACTGGTTAATTTTATAAATGTGCCCCAAATGCCCCCAAAATACTGTGTAGTGTATTTTTGAAAAATAAAGATAGCAGCATCTTTATTTTTTAATAAAATTACTGCACTAGGCAGTATTTTGGGGTCTAAAGTTGGTGGGAGTTGGGTGTTTGTTAGAAAAAAAAATGGCATTGAAAAGTGCCTTTTACATTGCAGTCTATGGGAATTGTGTGTTTCCAGTAAATACATATATATATGTTTTTATACATATATATTTGTGTATATACACATATCAATCAACACATACATATATGTATATAATCATATATATTTATATTTCTTGCCATCACTGCGTTACTTTACCCCTTTTGCTGCGCTTAGGTTCTGTGGCGTCTCTTACAGCATCAGAATGAGGCTCCCATTTGAGCCTATGGAAGCGCGCTCATGAGCGCAATGCTTCCCAGCAATGTGAACGCGAGCTGTTAACTTGTAATACATTAGCATGTGCTGGTATTGCACAGTGCAGAGCAAATATCGCTTTCATGAAAGCGATATTTAGCGATCCACTTGTAATCTGGCACATTGTATTCAGATCTTTTCTTGTGATGCATTTCCTAATTATTTCTTCGTCTTAGTTTCTGACAAATTCATTTGTGATTTCAGACACAGGCTGCATTTTGAACTAACTACAATGTCTACTTGTTTGCTTTGTTCTCACCATTTTTTTAGCATTAGCTTCCCAATAAAACACTGAAATTTAAAGGGACAGTGAAAAAAAAAAATCTGCTTTTCGTGTAGTTGTTTAAACTGATATCTAAGGATGTTAAACAGTGGGCGAGAATAGTTAGTTTAAAATACCAAAAAATTATAAAGCGCTGGCTGTAACACACAAGCAATATTATTTAAATATAATAGGATCCCCCTTCCTATTTCGAAAACAATGTACATACTACAAAAGCTCATCAGAATTGTGCATAAAGAATAAGTGTCTTTAAAAAGTTATAATAAATTCAAAATTCTTATAAGAATACACACTCTTTAATCAGATAATATTAAAACAAATATCATAAACACATATAATGTGCTATAAAAACAAGTCCCAAATACCCATGAACAGAGTTATCTTTAAGATTGTATGTGCAGAGTAATTCCCAAAATATTCCTTTTGTTCACTGACATAGAGAAGAGAAACCTCCCTGTTGAGAATATTATCATTATTATTATTATTATTTCAGTAGTGTACCTGCAAAGTGTATTATGTGTTTAGACAAAATAAATATTATGGAACCTCTATATCATTATGTTAATCTCTCTCACTCACTTACTCACTCACTCTCACTCTCTCTCTCTCACACACTCTCACTCTCTCTCTCACTCTCTCTCACTCTCACTCTCTCTCTCACTCTCTCTCACTCTCTCTCTCACTCTCCTCATTCCTGATTGACCCAATGTTATTGTCGACAGATGAGACCAGGTTAACCAGAATTGCCTAACAAAAACATTTGTGACTATAAAGGGCAAACCAGAATTGATTAACTCACCTTATTCAATAAGAAAACTTTAAATATATACATTATATAAAGAGCATAAATCATTTTAACAAAGGTAGAGATATTATGCAATATAACTTTCTCCATACTCCCTCTTAATTCACGGATCATCCAATTTCCAGTTTGTCCTCCACATACGATGCTCCATGTGGCCATCACCGTGTCTCTTCAATTTAAAGGGATATGAAACACTAAAACTAATAATTTGGCATTGTATAGGGTATTCTTAATTGAATGTGCATTTGTTTGATGCACAGCAGTTCCGGATCTTACTGGAGAGGGTCTTATCTACCCTGCAGGTCCGGGCGACTATACTGTCCAGGGACGGCCAAATTCCTAGTGCGGAATCCAGGTCTGACCATAGGCAGAGGGTTCTGGATGTGTTCCCTGTTTTACCAATTATTGATAAGATCATTTCTAGGGAGAAGAAAGGGCCAGGAGACTTATTTTTGTTGTTCTGAGACATTCAAGAGACTGTTTCCTGTTCCAGAGGAATATGCAAAGGCGTGGAACAGTATTATCTAATTCTCATTCTCATTGTCTCTTCAGTCTGTGTGTTTTGTTTTAACCAGCAGTGAGTATCGCTGTCTCAGAAGCAGCTAGAACGTGGTATGACTCGATGGCGAGTAAAATTAAGGTGGCTCACTTGGAAGAGTTCCAGGATCAGGTCCGCTTTTTGGGTTTAGCTAATGATTATGTCAGGAAAGCTTACCTGCAAATTGTTCTTATCAATGCAAGAAACTTTTGTATTGTGGCTTTGGCTCAGCTCGCAAACCGGGGGATAACGCATCTGAGTTGGGTCCTTTTATTCTTGCCTATCAGGGACAGGGCCGGGTCTGGTCAGACATTGAATGGTCCCGTGGCCACAGTCAAGGGTGACAGTGGGCCTTCTCTTGATCAGGGACCAGGAGGTAGACTTGAGAAGACGTGTGTGAATGCACATCGGCTTGTATCTCATAGGACATCTAAAGGGTCTCCTGGCAATGCTATGAGGCCGGGTAGATTGGAAGGTCATCCTGAGGCTGATATTCAGCTTGAGAAGGTCGACTCTGGCTTGGAGTCAAGCCACGTGGGGGTCAGACTTTCATTGTATCAAAAGGAGTGGTCCCGGTCAGTTTGGGACCCCTGGGTGTTGGACAATATTCATCAGGGTCACAGAATTTGTTTTAAGTCACGTCCCCCAAGAGATTGTTTCCTATCTTCTAGGATTCCGTAGGATCCCGTAAAAAGGGCGGCTCTTTTTTATTGCATGGAAGAGCTTATGGATATGGGATCTATAGTCCACCCCCCAAAGAGGGGGAGATAGTTTTACTCTGTCCTCTATGAAGTTCCCGAGGGAGTTTTCCATCCTTTTTCTGGACTTGAAGGATTTCAACAAATCCGTACAGGTTCTGATCTTTTAGGTTTAATCGTTAAAGTCCTTTCTTCTCCTAGCTCAGGAGGGTCAATCTTTGTCTATTATTACTTTTAAAGAATGCGTTCCTTCACATCCCCATGCATAGGGATCACTTTCGCTTCTTGCACTTTGCCGTACTAAATAGGCATTTCCAGTTCGTGGCGCTCCCAGTAGGATTGTCTATGGCTCCTCGAGTTCTCACTAAGGTGCTGGGAGCTCTTTTGTTCTGTTGTTCGTCTCCAGGGGATTGCATTAGCTTCTTACCTGAAGGATATTTTGGTTCTGGCTCCGTCCTTGTGGCTGACTCAAGGTCACATGCAGAAAATGTTCATTCATTGGTAGCTCAATGCATTTAGGTGGTAGATCGCATGATAGCAGTACTATATATATATATATAAATATATATATATATATATATATATATATATATATATATATATATACACAGGGAGTGCAGAATTATTAGGCAAGTTGTATTTTTGAGGATTAATTGTATTATTGAACAACAACCATGTTCTCAATGAACCCAAAAAATTCATTAATATCAAAGCTGAATAGTTTTGGAAGTAGTTTTTAGTTTGTTTATAGTTATAGCTATTTTAGGGGGATATCTGTGTGTACAGGTGACTATTACTGTGCATAATTATTAGGCAACTTAACAAAAAACAAATATATACCCATTTCAATTATTTATTTTTACCAATGAAACCAATATAACATCTCAACATTCACAAATATACATTTCTGACCTTCAAAAACAAAACAAAAACAAATCAGTGACCAATATAGCCACCTTTCTTTGCAAGGACACTCAAAAGCCTGCCATCCATGGATTCTGTCAGTGTTTTGATCTGTTCACCATCAACATTGCGTGCAGCAGCAACCACAGCCTCCCAGACATTGTTCAGAGAGGTGTACTGTTTTTCCTCCTTGTAAATCTCACATTTGATGATGGACCACAGGTTCTCAATGGGGTTCAGATCAGGTGAACAAGGAGGCCATGTCATTAGATTTTCTTCTTTTATACCCTTTCTTGCCAGCCACGCTGTGGAGTACTTGGACGCGTGTGATGGAGCATTGTCCTGCATGAAAATCATGTTTTTCTTGAAGGATGCAGACTTCTTCCTGTACCACTGCTTGAAGAAGGCGTCTTCAAGAAACTGGCAGTAGGACTGGGAGTTGAGCTTGACTCCATCTTCAACCCGAAAAGGCCCCACAAGCTCATCTTTGATGATACCAGCCCAAACCAGTACTCCACCTCCACCTTGCTGGCGTCTGAGTCGTACTGGAGCTCTCTGCCCTTTATCAATCCAGCCACGGGCCCATCCATCTGGCCCATCAAGACTCACTCTCATTTCATCAGTCCATAAAACCTTAGAAAAATCAGTCTTGAGATATTTCTTGGCCCAGTCTTGACGTTTCAGCTTGTGTGTCTTGTTCAGTGGTGGTCGTCTTTCAGCCTTTCTTACCTTGGCCATGTCTCTGAGTATTGCACACCTTGTGCTTTTGGGCACTCCAGTGATGTTGCAGCTCTGAAATATGGCCACACTGGTGGCAAGTGGCATCTTGACAGCTGCACGCTTGACTTTTCTCAGTTCATGGGCAGTTATTTTGCGCCTTGGTTTTTCCACACGCTTCTTGCGACCCTGTTGACTATTTTGAATGAAACGCTTGATTGTTCGATGATCACACTTCAGAAGCTTTGCAATTTTAAGAGTGCTGCATCCCTCTGCAAGATATCTCACTATTTTTGACTTTTCTGAGCCTGTCAAGTCCTTCTTTTGACCCATTTTGCCAAAGGAAAGGAAGTTGCCTAATAATTATGCACACCTGATATAGGGTGTTGATGTCATTAGACCACACCCCTTCTCATTACAGAGATGCACATCACCTAATATGCTTAATTGGTAGTAGGCTTTCAAGCCTATACAGCTTGGAGTAAGACAACATGCATAAAGAGGATGATGTGGTCAAAATACTCATTTGCCTAATAATTCTGCACTCCCTGTGTATATATATATATATATATATATATATATATATCCATCCATCAGTTTACGCCGGGGTTAGGTTCCAGATGGAATGGTTGTAAATCGAAACTGTTGTAAATTGAAACCCAGTTTATAATGTAAGTCAATGGGAAGTTAGGTAGATAGGTTCCAGGCCCCTCTCAAAATTGTCATAAGTAACACCCAATACATTATTTTTAAAGCTTTGAAATAAAGACTTTAAATGCTAGACAGCATTATAAACCTAATAAAATAATCACACAACACAGAATATATAATTAAACTAAGTTAAATGAACAAAAACATTTGCTAAACAGCATTATAAACCTAATAAAATAATCACACAACACAGACTTCACTTGCATTTTTCTGCAAACAGTTCTTTCTATGCATTCCAATCTGGACTGAGTTATAGACAGGAAGATCTTGTTCCTTTGAAATCTGCTCGATAGCTCAGGTCTAGTTAAACTGATAAATTTCCGCTTGCTTTGCTGCAACACAAGCGGACAGCTCCACCTACTGGCTATTTTATTAAATGCACTGCTTCTCAATGCTTTTCAATAGCAGTCACATGACTGGAAAAAAAGGTTGTTATTCTGAAACGGTGTAAATTGAACCGTTGTAAAACGAGGGCCACCTGTATAATATATATATATGTATATATATATATGTATATATATATCTATATATATATATCTATATATATATCTATATATCTATATATATATATATATATATCTATATATATATCTATATATATATATATATATATATATATATATATATATATATATATATATATATATATATATATATATATATATATATATATATACACACATATACAGGTGGCACTCATTTTACAACGGTTCAATTTACACCGTTTCATAATAACAACCTTTTTTTCCCAGTCATGTGACTGCTATTGAAAAGCGTTGAGAAGCAGTGCATTTATTAAAATAGACAGTAGGTGGAGCTGTCTGCTTGTGTTGCAGCAAAGCCAAGCAAGCTGAAATTATTCAGTTTAACCAGACCTGAGCTATCAAGCAGATCTCAAAGGAACAAGATCTTCCTGTCTAAAAATCAGACCAGATTGGAATGCATGGAAAGAACTGTTTGCAGAAAAATGCAAGTGAAGTCAGTGTTGTGTGATTATTTTATTAAGTTTATAATGCTGTGTAGCAAATGTTTTTGTTAATTTAACTTAGTTTAATTATATATTCTGTGTTGTGTGATTATTTTATTAGGTTTATAATGCTGTTTAGCATTTAAAGTCTTCATTTAAAAGCTTTAAAAAATAATGTATTAGGTGTTAATTATGACAATTTTGAGAGGGGCCTGGAACCTATCTCCCTCACTTCCCATTGACTTACATTGTAAACTGGGTTTCAATTTACAACGGTTTCGATTTACAACCATTTCTTCTGGAACCTAACCCTGGCGTAAACTGAGGGCTACCTGTATATATATGTGTGTGTGTGTATGTTAGGGCTGCACGATTAATCGCGGATGCGGTTTTAAACCGCGATGGCCAGGGTTTTAAAACCACAAGAGTGCGCGATTTAAAAAAAAATAAATCTTCAGATGTGCATTGATTTGTATGTGATTTCTTGCAAACCAGCTCCATCTAGTGGTTGCTTTTAGCACACATTTGTAAAATTGCTGTTTCACTTTTTCACTTTCTTTGTGATCTCAGTAGCAGCCGATCAATCTATAGAAGTCTAAAAGCAGAGCCCATGCAGGAGACTGAAGAGGAGCAAAAGCCACTTACTTATATTTCTCCCTAGGGACGTCTGCAGTCTGAAACTTAGGGTATGTAATCATTATGGAACCTCCCTCACAATCTCATGCTCTCTGAGAAACAGCTCAAATACAGCTCAAATACATAGCAGATACAGTCCCCTCTGCTAGCTAGCTGCTGGGTTAATTGCATCTACAATGTATTTGATATCAGCATGGCAAAGCATTTCTGAAAGGAGCAGCCCCCCACCCCTACTGCTATATGCCTGTGTTGGATTCCTGGGCAGGACCAGGGCTCATTTTCAGTCAAGATAAAATGCTGTGTGTATATATATATATATATATATATATATATATATATATATATATATATATATATATATCTGTGTGTGTGTGTGTGTGTATATATATATATATATATATATATATATATATATATATATATATACACACACACGTGTGTGTGTGTGTGTAACTGTGTATGTGATTGGGTATGTATGTATGTGTGTGTATATATATAGATTGTATTTTTATGCTCCCAGAGTGTATTGGACATTGAGAAACATGTACATTAAGATTCTGTAGTGTCTAGATTGATATAAAGAACAAGAGAGGCGCATGTGTGTACCAATAACCCCAATGACAAGAAACAGATATAATCCTAATCAGGGTACTCACATTAGTGAGGAACACTCAGACAGTGCTATTGGATACAGGCTGGCTATTTTGCAGCAACCCAGCTCACTGTTCAGTCTTGGATAACCAGAAGAAGGGGTAGCAAGAAGTCTAGATAGGCAAATAAAACAGAAGGGGCGCCTGTGTGTGCCAGTAGTGTAATATATTAGTAAAAAAATAAAAACCCCTATACAGGGCACTCAGACAGTGCTATTAGGAACAGGCTGGGTAGTTGGCAGCAACCCAGCTTACTGGTCACATCGATGGGCCAGAGCTCTGGAACTCAGGAACAGCAAAACCCTGGTAGTGAACTACAACAATCCAGAGAAAGCAGTCTCTGCAGCTGTAAGCTCCCAGTGGGAGTGATTAGTATAAGGGGCTATATTAAAGGTTCCAAAAAATGTATGGTAATGATAAAAGTAGGTTTATTAAAAAGGAAATAATAAAATACAATGGAACCCTAAGGTGGGATATGCCAGCAGCCCACCTTAGCTTAATGCAATGCATTTCTCAGTGTATCAAAACACTGTTTCATCAGGCATAAAATACAAGCTAAAAAGTGCCTATAAATATACAAGCCCTTGGTATCTTTATATCCATCTAGATATTCCTGACATCTTTTTGTGAGGAGAGAGCAGCCTTCTATCAAATATTGGCTTCATCTGAGTCTCATCAGGTGGACTTTGGGAAACATCTGCTAACTATACCAAGAGACTATCTGGTTCACTTTTTATCTCTGTATTTGCATTCATCATTTTTTTATTTTCTCTGTTTGTACAGGAATAATATAGGTAGTTATAAACCATAAGTTGGTACACATACACTGGTATGTCGATATAGATATATTGTTGTCATATTCCTACTTGGATATATTGTTATAGCCTCATACCGCACTTGACCGTTTAGCGCCCCCTATCTACAGTCAGACGATTTTGACTTTGTGCAATAAGATTCTGTAGTGTTAAATAAACTTTTTATTGAAAAATTAAGGTGTTCTAGTAATTTTTAAGAAAATTGTGATTAAATCGCAATCGCGTTTAAAAAAAAAAATCACGGTCCCCCCCGCCATATCGCCCAGCCCTAGTGTATGTATATATAAAATATGAAACATCTATTTGGAAAATCTTTAGAAAAATTTGTTATTAAAACAATTTGATGTTTCAATCTCTTGCTAATAAGTTTGAAAGTTGCATCAATTTTACATTTCCTTTTATGCTTTTTTTTTTGCTTTTAAAGCTGCTTTAATCTTCTCTACATTGAGTAAAATTAAACCTCTGCAATTGTTCACCTAAGCCTTTATCTGACAAAAAACCCAATTATGTATAAAAGACCTATGCAATTGAAATCTTGAATTTTCCAGGAACAGACGCAAGTGTCTGGTGCCTCACATGTAAATATTTCTCTGTAGTTGTTTGTCTCGGCCTCTCAAAAACAACAGAACTTTCCAAAACTGTGTACATTTTGGCATTGTTTTTATGTATTTCAACTTGAAAGCTTTGCAAGTGTAATTGCAATAAAAATGAAAGTGGCCAGTCCTAGTGTGAGAAAAATGGAACATGAATGCAGAATTTTGCTTTTAAAAAGCTTATCGCTGTACAACTATAATTGAGTGTATTCCATGCAATTATAGTAAGTGCCAAAATTATTTTACATTAGTATGGTTGGATAGTTCCTTCTTATGAAGCTCAGTGTCATAAAAATCTATTTTCAAAGTAACAATGCTGGATTTTGCAAAACTACAGAAATAATATTATCAGTGGTATAGCATTTACATACATTACCTGCTATCCTACACAAACATCTCTATGCATGAGTAACACCTGAATATATTCCCAATTTTAGCCTGAAGTTGTATATTAATCATCTCATTAAAAAAAAGGATGTCCCCTCGTGCATAACTGTATTACAAGGAATAGAATGTGCCCCTCTTTCTTTCTAAAGCTTTAATTACTTACACAAATTTGTGATAAAATATGTCTCGTAGCTAATTCATGCATTTCCTTGGAGTGAAATATGGTACTGTGTAGTCATTAGAGGTGATGGGAACAAAAATACATTGGCAACAAAAGGAAAACCAATTAAATTCAAATAAAATTTGCTATCACTCTTGATAGTTTTCGCCGTTTAAATATTCGTTTAGTGAAACAATGATCTCTACCTGAGGCTTCAAAATATGGGTTGAGATACGTAGACCTCACGTTAAAACACTTACATTAATAACTTAGATACTTTAAAACAACTACATTAATAACTTAGAGTAATATTAGTAATGAGTATTTTCTTTTATTATACACACATGGTACATTTTTGTAGAACACACAGAAGGGAAATTGTTTTTGACTTGTTTAAAAAATTAAACTCTACCTCTTACCCAAAATAACCTTTTAAAAGGACATTTTACACCAGAATTGTTATTGTTTTAAAAGATAGATAATCCCTCAGTTATCCATTCCCCAGTTTTGCATAACCAACACTGTTATATTAATATACTTTTTACCTCTGTGATTACCTTGTATCTTCTGATCACATGACTTTTTATTTATTATCTATTGACTTGCAATTTAGCCAATTAGTGCTGTGTTGTGCTGACTCTTAAATAACTCCCCGGGTGTGAGCACAACAACAACCTTGCAAAGAAAGGTGGCTATATTGGTCACTGATTTGTTTTTGTTTTGGTTTTGAATGTCAGAAATGTATATTTGTGAATGTTGAGATGTTATATTGGTTTCACTGGTAAAAATAAATAATTGAAACGGGTATATATTTGTTTTTTGTTAAGTTGCCTAATAATTATGCACAGTAATAGTCACCTGCACACACAGATATCCCCCTAAAATAGCTATAACTAAAAACAAACTAAAAACTGCTTCCAAAACTATTCAGCTTTGATATTAATTAGTTTTTTTGGGTTCATTGAGAACATGGTTGTTGTTCAATAATAAAATTAATCCTCAAAAATACAACTTGCCTAATAATTCTGCACTCCCTGTAGAAGTAAATTGAAAAGTCTTTAAAAATTGCATGTTATGTATGAATTAGCAACAGAATGATTGCACCGAAAACTAGCACATCTAGGCAAGTATCCCTGCTTGCTTTTACCCAGAAATACCCTGTATAGACTACTTGCCTAGATGTGCAATTATTCTGCTGCTTTATTTTTATGAAATGGCGGATTTTAATCTCAAGCTTTTATCTCCACTATAATTTTAAATGAATACTGCTTTTGCCCTGGAATAAGCTTTACTTAGCAGCAACTCAAAATCCTATCTTCTGCTGAGGAGCTATAATGAAATCAGCTGTCTAGAAGTGGTTTTCTTTTTTCTGCTATATATATATATATATATATATATATATATATATATATATATATATATATATATATATATATATATATATATACAATCTACAAGATTTACCATTAAAGGGCCATTAAAGTCAAAATGAAACTTGCTTTTTTAAGTTGATCTAATTTGCGTCATTCTCTCTATATCCTTTGGTAAAAAAACATACCTAGGCAGGCTAAAGAGCAGCAATGCACTACTGGGAGCTAGCTGCTGATTGGTGGTTGCTTATATATGTCTCTTGTCATTGGCTCATCCAATGTGTTTAGCAAGCTCTTAGTAGGGCACGGCTGCTCCTTGAACAAAGGATACCAAGAGAGTGACACAAATTTGATAATGAAAGTAAATTAGTCTTTTTTTAAAAATTGTGTGCTCTGTCTGAATCATGAAAGAAATATAATGCTTTTGAGTCCCTTTTAAAGTCTATTTGGATGTTTGCAGATAAATAATTTGATAAGATTTTCTAAATGATTTAAATTAACTTTAAAAAGGTATTGACTAAGGAGATATAAAACAAATTATAACATAGGCTTATTTAAATTTTATGTCATATATAAACTGAAAATATGCAAAGAGTTGGGATTGGGGATATGTGATGTTATCGCACCAAGTCACTGAACAAAAACAGTTTGAAGAACCCTGGTCTAGATAGAAAACATTTAGTTATTTGCTGTCATGTTAAAGTACACAGGTTTAAATCTCAGCTGGAGCAGTACTTATAATAGTCAGATATTAAAGCATACAGAAATGAGCAACACTTACAGAGACTTACTGCTAGTATTTTCTTCTTAAAAGGGAAGAGTCCACAGCTGCACTCGTTACTTTTGGGAATACAGAACCTGGCCATCAGGAGGAGGCGAAGACACCCCAGCCAAAGGCTTAAATACCTCCCCCACTTCCCTCATCCCCCCCAGTCATTCTTTGCCTTTCGTCACAGGAGGTTGGCAGAGAAGTGTCAGAAGTTCAAGATAGTCTCTCATGGAGGGTAGTACTCTTCGCAATGGGACTGGAGTTTAAAATAATCCTGTCAGCCTCTCAGTGAGTGCATGGATGAAAGTTAAAGTCCGGAGATGCAGGGAGAGTTTACCTGCGAACCCATCCCAACTCATATTAACAGCTCTTTGGTAATCAGCATTGACGAGCTTCGCTTCCTACCTTTCCTCACTCAAGTCCATGTCAGAAGCGAGGCTACTATCTGTCACACTTGAAGGGCCTTGTTCCTGTTCCACTGCGTAGATTCTGGTAAGATCATTTCATTTTATTTTGATATGTGAATGTAATGTTAACGAAACAAGGTAGTTTCCCAGTGGGACTCCTTTTATATTAATAAGGAATCGTGGGTTAATATCTCTTGGGGGGGTTATTGAACAGGGGAGACTTTTAATCATGTTTGTTATATGGTTCTATCTGCAAATGTGTAGCTATACTTAGGCTCACGGCCTTTACAGAACATAACGGCCTTCTTTTAATGACGCAATATTTCCAGATTGTACTCCCTTTTCGTGACTGACACAGTGCTCCTCGTGACGGGTGAGGTTAAGATGTTTCTCACTTCTGTATGCTGACTGTGTGCGACCGAGAGAGTCTTGCTCGTGGATTGTCTGGGTCACAGGAGGTGGTGAGTGCCCCAGCCATTGGGGGTATTAAAGGGTGCCAGTTAGTTTTGTCATTTTTGTAATCCCAAGATTATGGGGGATTCTAATATGGAGGACACAGATACCTCCAATATGGAGGATGTGTCTTGTGATGAATAGGAAATGGCCCGGGTAATCAATGCCTATCAGTTATGTTCCGATTGCCGTCCTAGAGTACTCTCTTCTCCTGAAACGGGGAGCTTTGAGTGCATTGAGCCATCCGCCTCCGAGGTTTCCATGACCCGTGAAGCGAGTGTCCCAGTCCACCTCCACTACGCAAGCAGGTGTTCTATGGACTTTACTCCTCCAGAGGGTGGCTTGTTTCCCCCAGAGGTTATGGCACGGTTCTACATGGCCATCTCTATGGCGCTGAATCATTTATATCTCCCAAGTGAAGTATTTCTAAGATACTGTCCGTGTTCTGTTAACCAGGGCCCGTCGAGTGTGGGATCGCCCGATTCAGTTCGGCATTCTCTCAGAGCCAGGGTCTTCAGTTGATCCGGCGAGGGATGATTTTTCCTTCTGCTATAGGCTGCCTCGCCTTGTGTTCTCTTAAGACGTGTTTTGGCAATGTTGGAGGATCCCAGTCCTAGCGGGCCGAGGGATCCAAGGCCTTGGAAGCTGGATGGCAAAATGGATGTGACGTTTGGGGATGAAGCCAATCTCCTTAACATCGCCGTTTTTTCTTTTGCTTTATGTTTTTTGGTTCCAGTTCTGAGCTTGGGTGATTGGGGCTTTTAATTGGCTGGTTCCGTTGTCGTCCTCATTCACCTTGGACTTTCACCCGATGGATGCTGCCCTCATTTTATTTTTCGATCCAGATGGATGTGTTTAATTTGTTTTTTTCTTAAGCTCATTTCTCTGGAACAGATACTTGCGACTTGGGTCGTCTGGGCACTTGTTGAATAATAAAATATGTTTTTCTAGTTCATTTATTGATCTTTCTGGACAAATTTTCTTGGACCTTGGGTAGTTCTAGAGTGCCCTTATACCAGGCAGGTACTGGTCGGATCCTTTTTTCGGCTGTTACCAGGGTTCATGTCACCCTCGTGGTGCTGATTAATCCTGCTGGATTTTGAATGTCTCTTGGCCTATTCTATGGACTCCGGGCTCGGATCCTACCGAAGTATGAGGGTGGAGGGTTATGAGTGCCAATCTAGGTTGGCTGTTCGGGCTTCTCTCCTGAGATACGGATCTGTTTTTTGCAGACATCATAGTTCTTCAGGTCACTGGGGACTCAGAACTGGTATTCCATTCTTGAAGTGGGAGATGTGTGTGACCTATCTGGTGTGCCGAGTGATTAATAATTTGCATTTTCACTCGAGGTTCTTCCGGACGCTGACTCTTTAGCCTATTAAGTTTCCTTCCTTCCCGCCTGTGGGGAGCTGCGAAGCTCCAGCTGTTGCCTGCTTAAAGAAGATTTCTCCAACATAGGTGTGTCCGGTCCACGGCGTCATCCTTACTTGTGGGATATTCTCTTCCCCAACAGGAAATGGCAAAGAGCCCAGCAAAGCTGGTCACATGATCCCTCCTAGGCTCCGCCTACCCCAGTCATTCTCTTTGCCGTTGTACAGGCAACATCTCCACGGAGATGGCTCAGAGTTTTTTTAGTGTTTAACTGTAGTTTTTATTATTCAATCAAGAGTTTGTTATTTTAAAATAGTGCTGGTATGTACTATTTACTCTGAAACAGAAAAGAGATGAAGATTTCTGTTTGTATGAGGAAAATGATTTTAGCAACCGTTACTAAAATCCATGGCTGTTCCACACAGGACTGTTGAGAGGAATTAACTTCAGTTGGGGGAACAGTGAGCAGTCTTTTGCTGCTTGAGGTATGACACATTCTAACAAGACGATGTAATGCTGGAAGCTGTCATTTTCCCTATGGGATCCGGTAAGCCATTTTTATTCAGACAGTAAATAAGGGCTTCACAAGGGCTTATTAAGACTGTAGGCATTTTCTGGGCTAAATCGATCATATTTACACATATTTAGCCTTGAGGAATCATTTAATCTGGGTATTTTTTGTAAAATAATATCGGCAGGCACTGTTTTAGACACTTTATTCTATAGGGGCTTTCCCTAATCATAGTCAGAGCCTCATTTTCGCGCCGGTATGGCGCACTTGTTTTTGAGAACAGCATGACATGCAGCTGCATGTGTGTGGAGCTCTGATACATAGAAAAGTCTTTCTGAAGGCATCATTTGGTATCGTATTCCCCTTTGGGCTTGGTTGGGTCTCAGCAAAGCAGATTCCAGGGACTGTAAAGGGGTTAAATATAAAAACGGCTCCGGTTCCGTTATTTTAAGGGTTAAAGCTTCCAAATTTGGTGTGCAATACTTTTAAGGCTTTAAGACACTGTGGTGAAATTTTGAACAATTCCTTCATAC
This sequence comes from Bombina bombina, assembly GCF_027579735.1. Taxonomy (NCBI): domain Eukaryota; kingdom Metazoa; phylum Chordata; class Amphibia; order Anura; family Bombinatoridae; genus Bombina; species Bombina bombina. Next base: position 753,195,228 of record NC_069503.1, read on the forward strand.
TTTTTCGCAATTGCAGTAATAAAGTGTGTTCAGTTTAAAATTTAAAGTGACAGTAACGGTTTTATTTTAAAACGTTTTTTGTGCTTTGTTATCAAGTTTATGCCTGTTTAACATGTCTGAACTACCAGATAGATTGTGTTCTGACTGTGGGGAAGCCAAGGTTCCTTCTCATTTAAATAGATGTGATTTATGTCATAAAAAATTTAGTAAAAATGATGCCCAAGATGATTCCTCAAGTGAGGGGAGTAAGCATGGTACTGCATCATCCCCTCCTTCGTCTACACCAGTCTTGCCCATACAGGAGGCCCCTAGTACATCTAGCGCGCCAATACTCCTTACTATGCAACAATTAATGGCTGTAATGGATAATTCTATCAAAAACATTTTAGCCAATATGCCCACTTATCAGCGAAAGCGCGACTGCTCTGTTTTAGAAAATACTGAAGAGCATGAGAACGCTGATGATATTGTTTCTGAAGGGCCCCTACACCAGTCTGAGGGGGCCAGGGAGGTTTTGTCTGAGGGAGAAATTTCAGATTCAGGGAAAATTTCTCAACAAGCTGAACCTGATGTGATTACTTTTAAATTTAAGTTGGAACATCTCCGCGCTCTGCTTAAGGAGGTGTTATCCAATTTGGATGATTGTGATTATCTGGTCATTCCAGAAACACTATGTAAAATGGACAAGTTCCTAGAGGCCCCGGGGCCCCCCGAAGCTTTTCCTTTACTCAAGCGGGTGGCGTACATTGTTAATAAAGAATGGGACAGGCCCGGTATACCTTTCGTACCTCCCCCCATATTTAAAAAATTGTTTCCTATAGTCGACCCCAGAAAGGACTTATGGCAGACAGTCCCCAAGGTCGAGGGGGCGGTTTCTACTCTAAACAAGCGTACCACTATACCCATAGAAGATAGTTGTGCTTTCCAAGATCCTATGGATAAAAAATTAGAAGGTTTGCTAAAAAAGATGTTTGTTCAGCAAGGTTTCCTTCTACAACCGATTGCATGCATTGTCCCTGTCACTACAGCCGCGTGTTTCTGGTTCGATGAGCTAGAAAAGGCGATTATTAGTAATTCTTCTTCTTATGAGGAGATTATGGACAGAATTCGTGCTCTTAAATTGGCTAATTCTTTCACCCTAGACGCCACCTTGCAATTGGCTAGGTTAGCGGCGAAAAATTCTGGGTTTGCTATTGTGGCGCGCAGAGCGCTTTGGTTAAAATCTTGGTCAGCGGATGCGTCTTCCAAGAACAAATTGTTTGACATTCCTTTCAAGGGGAAAACACTGTTTGGCCCTGACTTGAAAGAGATTATCTCTGATATCACTGGGGGCAAGGGCCACGCCCTTCCTCAGAATAGGTCTTTCAAGGCCAAAAATAAACCTAATTTTCGTCCCTTTCGCAGAAACGGACCAGCCCCAAGTGCTACGTCCTCTAAGCAGGAGGGTAATACTTCTCAAGCCAATCCAGCCTGGAGTAGGCAAGGCTGGAACAAAGGAAAGCAGGCCAAGAAACCTGCCACTGCTCCCAAGACAGCATGAGATGCGGGCCCCCGATCCGGGACCGGATTTGGTGGGGGGCAGACTCTCTCTCTTCACTCAGGCTTGGGCAAGAGATGTTCTGGATCCTTGGGCGCTAGAAATAGTCTCCCAAGGTTATCTTCTGGAAGTGATTCATCCTGTTCCATTAAAGGAACGAGGGATGGGGTTCTACTCCAATCTGTTCGTAGTTCCCGAAAAAGAGGGAACGTTCAGACCAATCTTAGATCTCAAGATCCTAAACAAGTTTCTCAAGGTTCCATCGTCAAAATGGAAACCATTCGAACAATCCTTCCATCCAGGAAGGTCAATTCTTGACCACGGTGGATTTAAAGGATGCGTATCTACATATTCCTGTCCACAAGGAACATCATCGGTTCCTAAGGTTCGCATTCCTGGACAAGCATTACCAGTTCGTGGCGCTTCCTTTCGGATTAGCCACTGCTCCAAGGATTTTCACAAAGGTACTAGGGTCCCTTCTGGCGGTGCTAAGACCAAGGGGCATTGTTGTAGTACCTTACTTGCACGACATTCTGATCAAGCGTCGTCCCTTCCTCAAGCAAAGGCTCACACGGACATAGTCCTGGCCTTTCTCAGATCTCACGGATGGAAAGTGAACGTGGAAAAGAGTTCTCTATCTCCGTCGACAAGAGTTCCCTTCTTGGGAACAATAATAGACTCCTTAGAAATGAGGATTTTTCTGACAGAGACCAGAAAAACAAAACTTCTAAACTCTTGTCGGATACTTCATTCCGTTCCTCTTCCTTCCATAGCGCAGTGCATGGAAGTGATAGGTTTGATGGTAGCGGCAATGGACATAGTTCCTTTTGCGCGCATTCATCTAAGACATTACAACTGTGTATGCTCAGTCAGTGGAATGGGGACTATACAGACTTGTCTCCGAAGATACAAGTAAATCAGAGGACCAGAGACTCACTCCGTTGGTGGCTGTCCCTGGACAACCTGTCACAAGGGGTGACCTCCCGCAGACCAGAGTGGGTCATTGTCACGTCCGACGCCAGTCTGATGGGCTGGGGCGCGGTCTGGGGATCCCTGAAAGCTCAGGGTCTTTGGTCTCGGGAAGAATCTCTTCTACCGATAAATATTCTGGAACTGAGAGCGCTATTCAATGCTCTCAAGGCTTGGCCTCAGCTAGCGAGGGCCATGTTCATACGGTTTCAATCAGACAACATGACGACTGTTGCGTACATCAACCATCAGGGGGGAACAAGGAGTTCCCTGGCGATGGAAGAAGTGACCAAAATCATTCAATGGGCGGAGACTCGCTCCTGCCACCTGTCTGCAATCCACATCCCAGGAGTGGAAAATTGGGAAGCGGATTTTCTGAGTCGTCAGACATTGCATCCGGGGGAGTGGGAACTCCATCCGGAAATCTTTGCCCAAATCACTCAACTGTGGGGCATTCCAGACATGGATCTGATGGCCTCTCGTCAGAACTTCAAGGTTCCTTGCTACGGGTCCAGATCCAGAGATCCCAAGGCGACTCTAGTAGATGCACTAGTAGCACCTTGGACCTTCAACCTAGCTTATGTATTCCCGCCGTTTCCTCTCATCCCCAGGCTGGTAGCCAGGATCAATCAGGAGAGGGCGTTGGTGTTCTTGATAGCTCCTGCGTGGCCACGCAGGACTTGGTATGCAGATCTGGTGAATATGTCATCGGCTCCACCATGGAAGCTACCTTTGAGACGAGACCTTCTTGTTCAAGGTCCGTTCGAACATCCGAATCTGGTCCTACTCCAGCTGACTGCTTGGAGATTGAACGCTTGATCTTATCAAAGCGAAGGGTTCTCAGATTCTGTTATTGATACTCTTGTTCAGGCCAGAAAGCCTGTAACTAGAAAAATTTACCACAAAATATGGAAAAAATATATCTGTTGGTGTGAATCTAAAGGATTCCCTTGGGACAAGGTAAAGATTCCTAGGATTCTATCCTTTCTTCAAGAAGGATTGGAGAAAGGATTATCTGCAAGTTCCTTGAAGGGACAGATTTCTGCCTTGTCTGTGTTACTTCACAAAAAGCTGGCAGCTGTGCCAGATGTTCAAGCCTTTGTTCAGGCTCTGGTTAGAATCAAGCCTGTTTACAAACCTTTGACTCCTCCTTGGAGTCTCAACTTAGTTCTTTCAGTTCTTCAGGGGGTTCCGTTTGAACCCTTACATTCCGTTGATATTAAGTTATTATCTTGGAAAGTTTTGTTTTTGGCTGCAATTTCTTCTGCTAGAAGAGTTTCAGAATTATCTGCTCTGCAGTGTTCTCCTCCTTATCTGGTGTTCCATGCAGATAAGGTGGTTTTACGTACTAAACCTGGTTTTCTTCCAAAAGTTGTTTCTAACAAAAACATTAACCAGGAGATAGTCGTGCCTTCTTTGTGTCCGAAACCAGTTTCGAAGAAGGAACGTTTGTTGCACAATTTGGATGTTGTTCGCGCTCTAAAATTCTATTTAGATGCTACAAAGGATTTTAGACAAACATCTTCCTTGTTTGTTGTTTATTCTGGTAACAGGAGAGGTAAAAAAAGCAACTTCTACCTCTCTCTCTTTTTGGATTAAAAGCATCATCACATTGGCTTACGAGACTGCCGGACGGCAGCCTCCTGAAAGAATCACAGCTCATTCCACTAGGGCTGTGGCTTCCACATGGGCCTTCAAGAACGAGGCTTCTGTTGATCAGATAGGTAGGGCAGCGACTTGGTCTTCACTGCACACTTTTACCAAATTTTACAAGTTTGATACTTTTGCTTCTTCTGAGGCTATTTTTTGGGAGAAAGGTTTTGCAAGCCGTGGTGCCTTCCATTTAGGTGACCTGATTTGCTCCCTCCCTTCATCCGTGTCCTAAAGCTTTGGTATTGGTTCCCACAAGTAAGGATGACGCCGTGGACCGGACACACCTATGTTGGAGAAAACAGAATTTATGTTTACCTGATAAATTACTTTCTCCAACGGTGTGTCCGGTCCACGGCCCGCCCTGGTTTTTTAATCAGGTCTGATAATTTATTTTCTTTAACTACAGTCACCACGGTATCATATGGTTTCTCCTATGCAAATATTCCTCCTTAACGTCGGTCGAATGACTGGGGTAGGCGGAGCCTAGGAGGGATCATGTGACCAGCTTTGCTGGGCTCTTTGCCATTTCCTGTTGGGGAAGAGAATATCCCACAAGTAAGGATGACGCCGTGGACCGGACACACCGTTGGAGAAAGTAATTTATCAGGTAAACATAAATTCTGTTTTTGGAAGATAGATCCTTCAAGGATCTCTGGCTGTTGTCTGTTCCATTACCCTTGGTCTGACCATGGTCTCGATGTTTGGGTGTATTTCCGTCCTCGTTGCAACTCTAGCCTTGGGGCTTGTCAGTGAAGGGGCGAGGTTGGTTACGGAGAGCTGCCCTTCTGGGTTCAGGTAGTTGACCATTTATCCTCGATGCTCCATTGGGGGCTTCGTGGGCGGTGCCTTAAGTTTGGATGGCGAACAGGGTACAGGGTTCTCATTCGCCTTTGGGTGTTGGTAGCTCCCTTGCCTGTTGGTAGCTCCCTTGTGTGTGTGTGTGTATTAACACTTGCCTATGAGATTTCTTTATGATCCAAGTGCCCTGGGTACTGGATCTTAGACCGTTAAGGAAGACCTTTGTGACTCTTGGGTTTGAGGCTATTGCTAGATCACCAAGTCTACAGTCCTTAGAGGTGGGTTCCTCCTTGTAGGAGGTAGCTTAGGGTTCCTCTGGAATTTGGATCTTCGTTTGATTCCTTTTCGAAGACCCTGACCCAGGTTTGTGTCTCTCCGTGGATGGTTCGATCTCATACTAGATTTTTGTCGTCCCGCGGGCCTCTCTCCGTAGTGGCTAGGGCACTGTGAGAGATGCCTCGTTTTGTGGCTTAGGCGTTAGGTCTCTCTGATGGTTCCCTACTGGTCTTCTGACGCATTTACGCTGTTCCTGTAGACTCCTGGTATCCTCACCTGGGTTAACGATATGGCAGAGGGGTCTCCCCTCTATGGTAGGGTAGGTTTCCGTCATTTATTTCCCTTCTCTTCCAGAGCGGGGGTAGGGTGCTCCGGGATTGGAGTTACCTTAGTATTTGGAGCGACCTGTGGGTCTTGCCTTGTAAGGGTTTTTTCCCTTCTTGCGTTCCAGAATCCTGGAAGAGGCATTGCGATGTAGTGACTGGTTCCTCCGTTCCTGCAGTGGAGGATAAGGGTTTGATCCCTATGGGGCTCCTGCTATATGTTGGATTCTGATATATGGATGCTGAGGGTTTCTTTCCTTGGTTTTAGAAAAGACAGCCGTTTAGGGGGTTTCGTACCTGAGCACAATGTCTATCCGGACTCATGGTAGCATACAGCTTGTTGTAACGGTCAGCGGTCTAACTGGGGGCTTTGTTACTATGTTGACCCTTCCTTTCTCTTCCGGAAGTCTGGGATTCTTGTCTTTGGTCTTGACTAGCCTTTGGGCTGGGACCATTATCCTAGAGGGAAGATTGAGGGTCGGTTACTCTTTGCAGGGTTGACCGTTTTCTCTAGAGTTGCTTCTCTGCTTTTGTGGGAGTTCTTGGTTGTCCTCCTCTTTTGCACTGGCGTTCGGTGCTGGAAGGGGTGCTCCTTGGAGCCCGATATTCAGAGGGCAGGGAGCCCTTGGAAGGTTTGCAGTTGAACCCAACTACAGCTACTTTGAGGGTGTAACCAGCTACGGCTAATTGCACTTTGACTGGGTGTTAGCAATCTTTGAAACGCCTCAGTGTTTGGGTTTAGCAACAGTGAGTCGGCTTTCTACCTGGAAGCTGGCCATTGGGAGTTCCTGTTCAGACAGTGGTGTTCTTTTTGGAGAACTCTTTACTAGCTGCTGGGATAGTTCTCATATTTCTGCTGTCTCTGCTGTCTAGTTTGAAGGTCTAGATCTGGTATGAGGCATCGGGGAACTCTTGGTTTTCCTGGAATACCTTGTGTATGTTTCAGGGTCAGGGATATGAGGGTGTTCCTCGAGTCCTTTTGGGACATGTTTCCCTGTGTATGGATCTCTTTTTCTTCATCTCCCTGTACGACAACCTTGGGTTGTTCTATGTTCTGTAGAGTAGATTGTTCCTTTGTATTTTTCTTGAGATTCTGTTCCCCTTTTTGGGGGTAGATAGCGGTCCTTGTCTTTATTACAACACACAAACAATTACACTACTCTGGCTTTTCTGGTGATTTATAGCATATGGTTAAAAGTATTCTGTATATAATCATCAATATTTAAGAGGAAATTGTGCTAGTGCATAAAATTATAATTTGAGCACAAAATGGGGTAACAAAGGAAAGCAGAGTCCCCCCACACAAAGTATGCACATATAGCACTCTGGGCCCTGACTATTGGGCAGTATGATTCCAAAAAATGGGTTAAAATATAACTTTTATTCATAATTTATTAAAATAAGGGTAACACACACATTAAAAAAACAGACACTGACTGGTGTGAGGTGTGAAAAAAAAAAAAAAATATATATATATATATATATATATATACATACATATACACACAACAGGGACTAATGTTAGATACTGTTTAGGCCTTATTGTAAGTATGATCACAGTTCTCCTTGATTAGTTATTTGTGATTAGCTCCCAAGTATGTAAATAGTTCAGATTAATCCATGTATATCGTGAATCCGCTGGTTTAAATTACTGAGTATAAATAGTGTAGCGATATACTCTCCACTCATTCACTATGAGCTTGTGACCGCTCTTTGATAGGTGCAGTCTCGTCTGCACGTAGCACAAGAAATGTTTACCCTCACTTTCAATCTCTAGGGTCCATCAATAAATATATAATGTGTATCAAAACTAATTGGACAGCTGAAATTGTCGTGCTCTTGCCCCTCTTTATGGGTTTGATATTATATTCACAGTTGGGTTAGTATTCACTATTGAGAATGTATGGAACCTACATATAGTGTATGTAATGCTTGAACACGTATTATTAAATTGTCCCTATAATATGAGCATGATGTGCTCAAAGTATACACTATATACCCTATATGGGTTCATGTAAGTTAGTTGCAGACACTTTATAATTGATACTATTCTAAAATTACTGACATATCATTACTGGCAGCTGAAATGGATTTACAGAGTAAATATCGGTTGGTTGCATATTGGTACAAAGTAACTTTAAACGAGAGTGCAGTAGAGATCAACCACGCTTTGAATTGATTCCGTAATTCAACTGATGCAACGGCAGTATGTAGAATACTGTATTAATTTCATAATATTCTAGGCAGTTCTCTTGTTAAACAGTTGTACAGTGACCTCAGTCCGGTACGACGCTAAATATCACAACAACTATTACTTGTGACCAATATTAGAAGCTGTCTTATTACGTAGCATGTTTAAGATAATTACATATCAATTTCCCCCTTAAATAAAAAACGTACACTAAAGAACTAGTTCATTCAGTTCTACAGGGATCGTTCGGTAGGAGTTGGAGAGCTTGTTGCTAGCAACAATCTGTTGGACTACACATAAGTCTGGCACAACCCAGACCTCACAACATGTTAACTCTAGCGGATAATATCAAGAGCAATGGCCCCGGAGGGGCGAAACGCGTCAGGGGACAAGTGAGAGCGTTTGGGCACTCTAATTTTTAACCGCCAGACACTGGCATATTGTGCCATTGCTCTTGATATTATCCGCTAGAGTTAACATGTTGTGAGGTCTGGGTTGTGCCAGACATGTGTAGTCCAACAGATTGTTGCTAGCAACAAGCTCTCCAACTCTATAATAAGTTGACCCCTACCGAATGATCCCTGTAGAACTGAACGAACTGGTTCTTTAGTGTACGTTTTTTATTTAAGGGGGCAATTGATATGTAATTATCTTAAACATGCTACGTAACAAGACAGCTTCTAATATCGGTTACGAGTAATAGTTGTTCTGATATTTAGAGTCGTACCGGACTGAGGTCACTGTATTACTGGTTAACAAGAGAACTGCCTAGAATATTATGAAATTAATACAGTATTCTACATACCGCCATTGCAACAGTTGAATTATGGAATCAATTCAAAGCGTGGTTGATCTCTACTGCACTCTTGTTTAAAGTTACTTTGTACCAATATGCAACCAACCGATATTTACTCTGTAAATCCATTTCAGCTGCCAGTAATGATATGTCAGTAATTTTAGAATAGTATCAATTATAAAGCGGCTGCAACTAACTTACATGAACCCATATAGGGTATATAATGTATACTTTGAGCACATCACGCTCATATTATAGGGACAATTTAATAATACGTGTTCAAGCATTACATACACTATATGTAGGTTCCATACATTCTCAATAGTGAATACTAACCCAACTGTGAATTTAATATCAAACCCATTATGAGGGGCAGGAGCACGACAATTTCAGCTGTCCAATTAGTTTTGATACACATTATATATTTATTGATGGACCCAGGAGATTGAAAGTGAGGGTAAACATTTCTTGTGCTACGTGCAGACGAGACTGCACCTATCAGAGAGCGGTCACAAGCTCATAGTGAATGAGTGGAGATTATATTGCTACACTATTTATACTCAGTAATTTAAATCGGTGGATTCACGATGTACATGGATTGATCTAAGCCATTTACATACTTGGGCGCTAATTACAAATAACTAATCAAGGGGAACTGTGATCATACTTACAATAAAGCCTAAACAATATCTAACATTAGTCCCCGTTGTGTGTGTATGTATGTATGTGTATATATATATATATATATATATATATATATATATATTATTTTTTTTCACACGTCACACCAGTCAGTGTCTGTTTTTTTTTTTAAATAATTTTTTTATTGAGGTTATGCGCATTATACAGCATGTATTGAAACATTATAGAACACAGACAATCAAAAGAAAAATATTCTTACAATACGCTCTTAACAGACGTGAAACAATACGGTATGTTAATATGGGTTAGCATTTTAAACCTCTGTTTTATCTTATATCTGCAATTGATTCCTCATTGATATTAGAGGTCACTTTTGGACCTATGGGGCTAAGTTAAACTATAGAGAGGAAATTAGCTTTTGAGGTGGTCGCTCTTGGACCAGGCTTAAAGATGGGGGGAGGGATAATCAGCAGACAAAAGCTGCTCAGTGAGAGAGTTAGGGAGGGGATTGGGCCTTTATCTACTAATATTAAAGATAGATAGGATGGAGTGCTTTCTGACATAGAACCTCCACGAAGGGTGTATGTGAGCTAACTAGGTTGCCACAAGGAGGCTTAATAGAAAAAGAACTAATATGACTCTTAAAGAGATGGGGTCTGTCTGAGGGGGGTTGCTTAATGTTGGACCAAAGCAGAGCATAAATAACTGGTATAGAAGAGCAATCTCACAACAGATTACAATATACAGGCATCCTATACCTCTCATGGGCCTCTATCTTACACGTACATATCTGGGGTATAGTCTATACTTAGATCTAATGGTTGAAGTAAAAGGAATGACATTTTTGATGAGGTATAGTGGGCGGTTAAAATCTAAAAGTATTTTTTCCCTAAAGTGTGGTACAATGACTTAAAAAAGAGAGGGTCTGTTAGTTGGTGGGATGATCGAAATGTGTAGAGGCTACTAGGAGTTAATACTGGGGATTAGGACCGACCAAAAGAGTTTGGCGGACTAAAAGCCAAATTGGGCAATGTAAGTTTTCAATTAGGTACTGAAATCATAAGTCTATGGCAATGCATATGGGAATTTATGAGGCGAAAGGAGACTTCACAAATGTTGTCTAATAGTGTGACATAGGGAAAAAAGAAAAAGAGGCAATTTAAATAAATAGAAAACTAAATATATTGTTTATAGGCACTAATCTATTATAAACATGCATGCACAGAGAACAACCAGCTCTATAGATCTTCTTTGTTAAAGACATCCCCAAATAAGTATCGTTAATATGAAAGTCTGTATTTCACATATTGAGGCTAGCTGCCCATTCACAACATAGCAAAGACATGTATTTCACGTACCTAACATATAGATATCAGATAATATAGTATAAACCAATGCACATATTAACGTCCAACAAATCTAAGCCAGCAAACAATTAGCATAAAGAAGCATTGAAACAAGTATAGAAACTAACGTTCATAAATTAGCCTGTAGTTTTAAGCCTATGGTGCATAATAGCTCCTGTTCTAAGAACTACCCGACTCCCAAGCGTTTGAGCTCTGAAACATCGCTGCATAAGTCCCAATCTTTGGTGGTTGTTGTGGCAGGAACAAACAGGGACAGCCAGGGGGGCTCTGCCTCACGTACATCTGGGGAGATAAATGTGAGAGACTCTGATCTCTCCTTTGGCGACTCTAAGGCTGCATAGATCAGGAGATTCCCCGGGTGCCCCAAACAGGGGCCGGCCGCATCCCCCGACCGGGACACCGGAGGTGAGCGGGAGCAAGTTATTTCCCCCAAAGGGGTTAGTGAAGAGATGGGTAGCTGAGGGTGAGGCGAGCCCATTAGCTCCGGGATCAAAGTAGCGTATGAGCTGCCGGGGCTTTGCGGAGTGGTACCGGAGCCAAGTAGGTGAGTCTCACTAGGCACTTCTGAACTCCGTTTGTAGATTTCTGTGTTAGCGACCAAAGGCTGTTCAAGCCCTTCTTGTAGGCTAGCTGAAATCTGATGTGCAGGCGGGTGACATGCCTCAGGGTTAACGGACACATGCTCAGCTCGTGACAATTGAGCGCCATCTTCCATGCGGGCCTCAATGAGACAAGCTCTAAGGTCGGTGAATCTAATGTCCATCTTCCGTCCCAGATCAGAAAGTAAGGCTTCCAAAGTTTGTTGGCAGTGCTCCATCCTATGAATCGGTTTATAACTAGGCCCGTTGTACCCGGAGAACCGGGGGGGGTTAGATGGTGGATTATAGGTTATAGGCCGTCTCCTCACACGATTCGTTGCAAAAAGTAAGAGTCCCAGATATGTAGGCTTTTCTTAAGTAAATTTCTCCGTTTGAGAGTATAGTTGTTTTACACTTCTGGGTTGTCTGTAATGAATCCTTAGAGCTCAAGCAGGCTGAAGGAGATCGTGCAGGATCCAGTGCTGAAGGCGGCCTAAAATAGTAACTGGCTAGTTCAGGTCCTGGCTAATTTTATTTGCTCATCTTAATTCAGTTCAGATCTACAGAACAAGGAGTAGTAGTTTGCTGCAGAAGGAGGATAAAACAAGATCCATATAATCTGTAAATCTTATAAATTATATTGATGGCCCCAGGAGCTTCATGAAAAGCGACCGATCATGGCCTCTTCTTAGCCACTCCCCCCTGTTGTTTTTTTTTATGCGTGTTACTCTTATTTTAATAAATTGTGAATAAAAGTTATATTTTAACCCCATTTTTGGAATCATACTGCCCAATAGTCAGGGCCCAGAGTGCTATATGTGCATACTTTGTGTGGGGGAACTCTGCTTTCCTTTGTTACCCCATTTTGTGCTCAGCGGTCCTTGTCTTGACTGGGTACCTTTATGGGAGTCGTGAGGGCTGACTCCTCGGAGGTTGTTTGAGCTTGACGGACTCTGGGACTGAGTGGTTTAGTTCGGCTTTGCCAGCTGTGTAACTGATGTGCAGTTAACTGGGATTCGGGTTTTCACCCGTGTCTATAATTTTTAGGGTGTTGAGTTATCAGGCTGTGGTGCCTTTCAAAGGGGGGCCGCCTTTTGTACCAACCCGTTGTTTGCATTCAGTGTCCTCTAGCTTGGGTATTCTTTTCCCAAAAGTAATGAATGAACTTGATAAATTCATTTCTTTCATATTGGCAAGAGTCCATGAGCTAGTGACGTATGGGATATACAATCCTACCAGGAGGGGCAAAGTTTTCCGAACCTCAAAATGCCTATAAATACACCCCCTCACCACACCCACAATTCAGTTTAATGAATTGCCAAGTAGTGGGGTGATAAAAAAGGAGTAAAAAGCATCAACAAAGAAATTTTGAAATAATTGTGCTTTATACAAAAAAATCATAACCACCATAAAAAGGGTGGGCCTCATGGACTCTTGCCAATATGAAAGAAATGAATTTATCAGGTAAATTCTTACATAAATTATGTTTTCTTTCATGTAATTGGCAAGAGTCCATGAGCTAATGACGTATGGGATATCAATAACCAAGATGTGGAACTCCACGCAAGAGTCACTAGAGAGGGAGGGATAAAAATAAACACCCATTTTCCGCTGAAAAAATAATCCACAACCCAAAATAGGTTATTCTCATAATGAAAAGAAAAACTTAAAATATCAGCAGAAGAATCAAACTGAAACAGCTGCCTGAAGAACTTTTCTACCAAAAACTGCTTCTGAAGAAGCAAATACATAAAAACGGTAGAATTTAATAAATGTATGCAAAGAGGACCAAGTTGTCACTTTGCAAATCTGATCAACTGAAGCTTCATTCTTAAAAGCCCATGAAGTGGAGACTGATCTAGTAGAATGAGCTGTAATTCTCAGAGGCGGGGCCTGACATGACTCCGAATAAGCTTGATGAATCAAAAGCTTTAACCAAGAAGCCAAGGAAATAGCAGAGGCCTTCTGACCTTTCCTAGGACCAGACAATATTACAAATAGACTAGAAGTCTTCCTGAAATCTTTAGTGGCTTCAACATAATATTTCAAAGCTCTCACCACATCCATAGAATGTAAGGATCTTTCCAAAGAATTCTTAGGATTAGGACACAAGGAAGGGACAACAATTTCTCTACTAATGTTGTTAGAATTCACAACCTTGGGTAAAAATTGAAATGAAGTCCGCAAAACCGCCTTATCCTGATGAAAAATCAGAAAAGCAGATTCACAAGAAAGAGCAGATAGCTCAGAAGAGATGGCCAAAAGGAACAACACTTTCCAAGAAAGTAGTTTAATGTCCAAAGAATGCATAGGCTCAAATAGAGGAGCCTGTAACACCCTCAAAACCAAATTAAGACTCCAAGGAGGAGAAATTTATTTAATGACAGGCTTAATACGAACTAAAGCCTGTACAAAACAGTGAATATCAGGAAGTTTAGCAATCTTTCTGTGAAATAAAACAGAAAGAGCAGAGATTTGTCCCTTCAAGGAACTTGCAGACAAACCCCTATCCAAACCATCTTGAAGAAACTGTAATATTCTAGGAATTCTAAAAGAATGCCAAGAGAATTTATGAGAAGAACACCATGAAATGTAAATCTTCCAAACTCGATAATAAATATTTCTAGAGACAGATTTACGAGCTTGTAACATAGTATTAATCACTGAGTCAGAGAAACCTCTATGACTTAGCACTAAGCGTTCAATTTCCATACCTTCAAATTTAATGATTTGAGATCCTGATGGAAAAACGGACCTTGAGACAGTAGGTCCAGCCTTAACGGAAGTGGCCAAGGTTGTCAACTGGACATCCGAACAAGATCCGCATACCAAAACCTGTGGGGCCATGCTGGAGCCACCAGCAACACAAACGATTGTTCCATGATGATTTTGGAGATCACTCTTGGAAGAAGAACTAGAGGTGGGAAAATATAAGCAGGGTGATAACACCATCGAAGTGTCAGCGCATCCACTGCTTCCGCCTGAAAATCCCTGGACCTGGACAGGTATCCTGGAAGTTTCTTGATTAGATGAGAGGCCATCAGATCTATCTCTGGAAGACCCCACATCTGAACAATCTGAGAAATCACATCTGGATGAAGGGACCACTCCCCCGGATGTAAAGTCTGATGGTTGAGATAATCCACCTCAAAATTGTCTACATCTGGGATATAAACCGCAAAAATTAGACAGGAGCTAGATTCCACCCAAGCAAGTATCCGAGATACTACTTTCATAGCTTGGGGACTGTGAGTCCCACCCTGATGATTGACATATGCCACTGTTTTGATATTGTCTGTCTGAAAACAAATGAACGGTTCTCTCTTCAACAGAGGCCAAAACTGAAGAGCTCTGAAAATTGCACGGAGTTCTAAAAGATTGATTTCCAAACCCCTTGTGCTGTCAGAGATCCCCAGACAGCTCCCCAACCTGAAAGACTTGCATCTGTTGTGATCATAGTCCAGGTTAGCCAAACAAAAGAGGCCCCTTGAACTAAACGCTGGTGATTTAACCACCACGTCAGAGAGTGTCGAACATTGGGATTTAAGGATATTAATTGTGATATCTTTGTATAATCCCGGCACCATTGATTCAGCATACAAAGCTGGAGAGATCTCAAGTGAAAATGAGCAAAGGGAATCGTGTCCGATGCTGCAGTGATGATACCTAAAACTTCCATGCACATAGCCACTGAAGGGAATGACTGAGACTGAAGGTGCCGGCAGGCTGCAACCAATTTTAAAGGGACAGTAAAGTCAAAATTAAACTTTTATGCATGTATCTTTAGTACTCTATGGCTGCAGTGTTTTGCAACATTGTTTGTAACTTTGTTATACAATGTCGCAAAACACTGCTGCCATACAGTACTAAAGACACGTGCACACTCGTGAGCTCTTATGGGCCTACCTAATTTTACTCTTCAATAAAAGATACCAAGAAAACAAAGCAAATTTGCTAATGGAAGTAAATTGGAAAGTTGTTTAAAATTGCATGTTCTATCTGAATCCTAAAAGTTTAATTTTGACTTTACTGTCCCTTCAAACGTCTCTTCTCTGTTAGAGTCAGAGTCATGGACACTGAATCTATCTGGAAGCCTAAAAAGGTAACCCTTGTCTGAGGAATCGAGAAACTTTTTGGTAAATTGATCCTCCAACCATGTTTTCAAAGAAACATCACTAGTTGATTCGTGTGAGATTCTGCAGAACGTAAAGACTGAGCTAGTACCAAGATATCGTCCAAATAAGGAAACACCGCAATACCCTGCTCTCTGATTACAGAGAGTAGGGCACCGAGAACCTTTGAAAAAATTCTTGGAGCTGTTGCTAGGCCAAATGGAAGAGCAACAAATTGGTAATGCTTGTCTAGAAATCTCAGGAACTGATAATGTTCTGGATGAATCGGAATATGAAGGTATGCATCCTGCAAGTCTATTGTGGACATATAATGTCCTTGCTGAACAAAAGGCAGAATAGTCCTTATAGTCACCATCTTGAAAGTTGGTACTCTTACAAAACAACATATAAAGCAAAATTATCAATTTCCTTTTATGACAGTTTCAGGAATGGGAAAAAATGCAAATAGCATAGCCCTCTGACATAGAAAAAGGCAAGAGGCAAATAGCAATGAGGTAAATAATGAAAAAAATTTGGTGCCAAGTATGATGCACAACGTAACTGACAATTTTTTGGCGCCAACCATATCCGGAAATGACACACTCGCGTCACTAACGACGCAACCCTGTGTGAGGAACTCTGTGTCAACTACGATGCCGGAAGTGACTAACTTGCGTCAACGGACGTGCCTTTCGCGACAAAAAATTCTCGCGCCAAGAATGACGCAATAAAGTGTTGCATTTGGCGCACCCGCGATCCTAATCCAGCCCGCAATTTGAGAAAAATGTAGTCAATTGAAAAAAAACTAAACCCCAGATAAGAAAAATATTTCTTAATATTTACTTTCCCCAAATATGAAACTGACCATCTGTAAAAAGGAAATACATGAACCTGACTCATGGCAAATATAAGTACAATACATATATTTAGAACTTTATATTAATGCATAAAGTGCCAAACCATAGCTGAGGTGTCTTAAGTAATAAAAAACATACTTACCGAAAGACACCCATCCACATATAGCAGATAGCCAAACCAGTACTGAAACAGTTATCAGTAGAGGTAATGGTACATGAGAGTATATTGTCGATCTGAAAAGGGAGGTAGGAGATGAATCTCTACGACCGATAACAGAGAACCTATGAAATAGATCTCCCGTGAGGAAAACCATTGCATTCAATAGGTGGTACTCCCTTCACATCCCTCTGAGATTCGCTGTACTCTGAGAGGAATCGGGCTTCAAAATGCTGAGAAGCGCATATCAACGTAGAAATCTAGCACAAACTTACTTCCCCACCTCCATAGTAGGCAAAGTTTGTAAAACTGAATTGTGGGTGTGGTGAGGGGTGTATTTATAGGCATTTTGAGGTTTGGGAAACTTTGCCCCTCCTGGTAGGATTGTATATCCCATACGTCACTAGCTCATGGACTCTTGCCAATTACATGAAAGAAATTAAATTATCAGGTAAGCATAATTTATGTTTTTTTCTGGGGCCACAAAATCTATGACACACATTTTTAGTTTTGGTTATTCCTAAGGCCCACAAAAACTAGTGCAGAGGGCCACCTCCTAGTTGGCCAGTCCTGATCTAAGTTATTTTAAAATCATGTTTAGCACCTTTAAAAGCAGCTTCCAGAAAATGCTTACTTTTTAAAATACTTTTATAGTTGTATAAAAAGTGTGTATAAAGAAATGAGTTTATGGTATGTCATAGCCTACCCTGTGTAAGAATACACTTAGAGTTTGAGAGAATATTTCTGGAAGTTTTACAGCATGTTTTGCAGCTTCGGTAATGCTATTGCAAACTTTTATATAAAAATTATGATTAATAATAGTTTCAGTGTAGTATTTTAAGGAAGACTTAATGGTTATAATTTATATTTTAGTTTTAATTTTTTTTTTTTTTTTACGTTATATCATAAAAACAAGTTTTTCTTATATGTATTTTTGCGCTAAATGTTGTATAATATTTGTAGCCACTAGGTGGCAGTCTAGTTTCCCCTGTTGAACACTGTGCAGGTATACTTAGTTGTTCGTATCAAAGTAATTTGTTGCTCTAACAATTTTAAAATCTTAGCACCCTTAACACTTGCAACTCTCTGGTCTGCTATAGAAACTCATACCATCCATCAAACAAATACTTTCTTGAAAGCTTTAAAAGATCTGTAGAATCAGCCTTGATTCAGCAGCTAATATTTATTATTAGCTACTGAAATATTTATTATAAGCTACTGAAATGATTACAGCTGTTACAGATGGTAAAACTATTGCATAATAGAAAAATAATAATTGGAAGCACTAAAGTCATATAAATAATATAAATAAATATAAAAAGACTTTGCGATTGTAATAGGAAATGTTTAATTATTAATAGTATAAACAACCTTTACACTACACATTATTATTCACTTGCATTAGCTGTATGATACCTTGATTTTGTGTACAAATTATGTAAACTACATTCCCTTTAAAATGGACAAACTCATTTACTTATAGCCCTGTTGACCACAAAAGGTACATATCCACTAGAGTTATCAAATTACTTCGAAAATTAACATATTCAAATATTTATTCTGTATGGGGATCTTTAGCAATTTATGCATACATAAACACCCATATATATTAACATATACATACATATAAATAAATATATATGTGTGTGTGTGTTTGTGTACGACAACATGGAAATAGATGGACTCTCAAACTCGGCCTATAATCATTTGGACATTTTAAGGTATGTTACTGTGCTAAAAATACTTTTTTGGTCTTATGCTTTTGGTGTATAGCTCTTACACTATTTTACTAAAAGTTTTCAAATACAAAAATATTTTTGTCATTTGTCAGTAGTATTATTTCATATTCATGATATAAGTAAGTTCATTGTACCTTTTAAGCAGTAAAGAATCCAGGGTGTAATTTAATATTAATAGTTATTAAGCTTTGTATAGAACCCTAAGGGCCTGTACTAAGCAGAAAATGCTGCCATGGAGCCTGTGTGGGGAGACTTACTTGCTCGTGTGAGCCTGCTTTCTGC
The DNA here is from genome assembly GCF_027579735.1 of Bombina bombina. NCBI lineage: Eukaryota > Metazoa > Chordata > Amphibia > Anura > Bombinatoridae > Bombina > Bombina bombina. The sequence continues at coordinate 753,213,505 of NC_069503.1, forward strand.
TGTGTAAGAAGCAGCCTTCATGAAAAAAACAAAAACACACAACAAACAGTGGCTCATATAAGTCTCAGTACCTCTAGTCCTAGATGCCTGCATCACATCTCCTTTTTGAGTTTCCCATTCCTCAGGACACCATTTTGCCTTAAAGGGTCATGAAACCCCCCAAAAAATATTTCATGATTCATGCAAAGCATGTGGTTTCAAACAACTTTTCAATTTACCTCTATTATCGAATTTGCTTAGTTCTCTTTCTATCCTTAGTTGAAAAGAATACCTAGGTAGGCTCAGGAGCAGCAATGCAGTACTGGGTGCTAACTGCTACTTGGTAGCTGCACATAACTTCCTCTTGTCATTGGTTTCCCAGATACGTTCAGCTAGCTTCCAGTAGTGCATTTCTGCTCATTCAACAAAGGATACACAGAGAATGAAGCATTTTTTATAATAACATGGAATTGGAAGGTTGTTTAAAATCATATGCTCCATCTGAATAATGATCGAAAAATGTATGGTTTTATGTTCCTTTAAGAAGATGCTGGTGTGTGGGGAAACTGCTTTACTCCTTGGATGTGGTTTGCTGTTTTCACATGAGGGTAAAGTATTGTTTACTGCATCACCTCAGCTTAGCAAGTAATAAAGGCTGCTATTCATCTCACTATAAATCGGATGTTTATTTCTTTTCTAAGACAAATGTAAAATAAATATACAGGTAGCCCTCAGTTTACGCCGAGGTTAGGTTCCAGAAGGAAGGAATGGTTGTAAATCGAAACCGTTGTAAATTGAAACCCATTTTATAATGTAAGTCAGTGGGAAGTGAGGGAGTTAGGTTCCAGGCCCCTCTCAAAATTGCCATAAGTAACACCTAATACATTATTTTTAAAGCTTTGAAATGAAGACTTTAAATGCTAAACAGCATTATATACCTAATAAAATAATCACACAACACAGAATATATAATTATATACCTAATAAAATAATCTCATGTTTTCACATGAGGGTAAAGTATTGTTTACTGCATCACCTCAGCTTAGCAAGTAATAAAGGCTGCTATTCATCTCACTATAAATCGGATGTTTATTTCTTTTCTAAGACAAATGTAAAATAAATATACAGGTAGCCCTCAGTTTACGCCGAGGTTAGGTTCCAGAAGGAAGGAATGGTTGTAAATCGAAACCGTTGTAAATTGAAACCCATTTTATAATGTAAGTCAGTGGGAAGTGAGGGAGTTAGGTTCCAGGCCCCTCTCAAAATTGCCATAAGTAACACCTAATACATTATTTTTAAAGCTTTGAAATGAAGACTTTAAATGCTAAACAGCATTATATACCTAATAAAATAATCACACAACACAGAATATATAATTAAACTAAGTTAAATGAACAAAAACATTTGCTAAACCGCATTATAAACCTAATAAAATAAATCACACAACACAGATTTCACTTGCATTTTTCTGCAAACAGTTCTTTCTATGCATTCCAATCTGGACTGATTTATAGACAGGAAGATCTTGTTCCTTTGAAATCTGCTTGATAGCTCAGGTCTGGTTAAACTGATTAATTTCAGCTTGCTTGGCATTACTGCACCTACTGGCTATTTTAATAAATGCACTGCTTCTCAATACTTTTCAATAGCAGTCACATGACTGGAAAAAAGGTTGTTATTCTGAAACGGTGTAAATTGAACCGTTGTAAAACGAGGGCCAACTTTCATTATTTATTTTGTACAACCGCCCCCCCTTCATGTAATTTAGTTTTGTAAATTTAGGATTTTCATATCCTCAGAACTTGAAATACACCCTGCTGACTAAGGCCAAACATGCTACATATATGCTACATAAATGTATTTACTGCCCCATTTCTTAATTATTATTTTTTTTGCTAAAGTAGGTAGCAGAATGAAAAGGAGTCTTATTCCTGTAGAAAAACCATGGGATTTTAGGCTTTGTGTTACTGTCTGGCCCCTATAAAGTGTGCCAATTTTTTTTTGATAAGTGCTACTTAAGGTACCGTACCAAGATATGGAACTTTCAGTATGATTACATTTCCATTTTTATTGCAAAAGTAATTGAAATACTCAGCTTGGAACCTGCAACAAGAAGGTTCACATACCCTGAAAACATCTCTAAAATAATTTTCTTTTGAAAAACAAATAGCATGATTTTTTTTTTAAACTCTTAAAAACACATTTTAAAATTGCAGTGATTTTAAATTTACATTTTATGTTTTGAAAGTCATTTTAATATAAACAGAGTAAAACATAAGAACGAATTCAATCTCTGCAAGTGTACACCGACCTAAGGCGTTATCTGAGAAAACATGGGAGAGGATTAATTGTGTGTAAAAGGCACATGCAATAGAATTCTTGAATTTTCTCTGCATGTCTAAGTGTCGGTGCCTCACAGGTAAATATTATTTTCTAGTTGTTCATCTCGGCCTTTCATAAACAATTGACATTTTCAGAACTGTGAAACCGCTGCATTGCTTTTATGTAGTTAAATGTATAAGCTTTGTAGGTATAATGACAATACAAATGAAAGTGGTCCCTCCTGTTGTGAAAAGTGATAAAGTGAGAAGAATAGAAGATGAAGGTAGATTTTGCTAAATTCAGGAATGAGAAAAAAAAACCCTGTGGTGACAAAACTGTAATCAAACACATTTTACACAATTATAATAAGTGCCATCACTGTTATTGTGATTACTAGATTAGTAGCAAAGGATAGTTATTTCTAGTGGGAATCATTATGAAGCTCCGAGTCATGTGGTGTATTGACTTCCTTAGTAGCAATGCTGGGTTCAGTAAACCCGCAGAAAGAATTTCAGTGTAGTGATAATTACATATATTTTGTGCATGGGCAACTCCCAGCTATATCCACCGTTTTATGTAGATTAAAAGGCTACTAAAGTTAAGCATAAAGTTTCATGATTCAGATAAAGTAAGCAATATTAAAAAAAAATTCCATGATCAAAATAGGCACTTTCTTTTTATATATACACTTTCTGTGGATCCAACTACACTGTATATACATTTATATATTGTATATATTGTGATTGGCTGATGGCTGTCACATGATATTTTATTGTGTATTTGTCAATTATTCAATTCTACTTTGCTTAGTGATCTTTTTAAAGGAAATTTAAATAAAAAATAAACCTTCATGGTTCAGATGTGACAGGCAAATAAATTTTCTTCTATTTTCAAATTTACTTAGTTCTATTCAGTACCAGACCTACTCAACGGAGGGCCCTGGTGCATAAACATGCCCCCACCCCTAGGTAACGATCTAGCAATAATATACATGCTTCTTGTTTATGATTTTGAGTATGTATATATGTATGTGTATATGTATGTGTGTGTGTGTGTGTGTGTATGTATATGTATATGTGTATATATATATATATATAATATATATATATATATATATATATATATATATATATATATATATATATATATACACGCGCACACATACACACATACACACATACACACATACACACACACACACACACTTCCTTCAGAGACAGTACTCGCCAGACTTTTTTTCAAAAGTGAATAATCACCGATTTAAATTGGTGATTATTCACTTTTGAAGAAAAAAAAATACTCTGCTCTCATGGATATCAAACAGTTGCAAACACTACACAGGTTTATCCGCAAAATGTCTCAGAGGTAGCCAAAGCTGTTAAACTGCTTTAAATAGTAGTTTAAAGGGACAGTCTACCATAGAATTGTTATTGTTTTAAAAGATAGATAACCCCTTTATTACCCATTCCCCAGTTTTGCATAACCAACACAGTTATAATAATACACGTTTTACCTTTGTGATAACCTTGTATCTATGAACCTTCTTCCAGCCCCCTGATCACATGACTGTGACTGTTTATTATCTATTGTCTTATATTTAGCATTGTTTTGTGCTAAATCTTAAATAACCCCCTGTTCCTGAACACAGCGTTATCTATATGGCCCACGTGTACTTTCTGTCATTTTGTGTTGAAAAGAGATTTAAAAGCATGTGATAAGAGGCAGCCCTCAAAGGCTTAGAAATTAGCATATGAGCCTACCTATGTTTAGTTTAAACTAAGAATACCAAGAGAAAAAAGCAAATTTGTTGATAAAATTAAATTGGAAAGTTGATTAAAATGAAAAGTTCTATCTGAATAATGAAAGTTTAATTTGTACTAGACTGTCCCTTTAAATCAGATTTTGCTACTCCATTACCATTAATAAATGTATGTTTGACATATTAATAACGGATCCCAGTTTCACACAACAAATAATTATATCCCATGAATGTGTTGCTTCTGCTCCCATTTAGGGAGCTGCCATTAACACTCTTCTTATTAGCTAATAGAGGAATCTCATTCCCAGCCGTCTATAGAATTCTAATGCTTTATGGAAATACTCTGATCATTCCAGACCCCTGTTTGCTTGTAAGGCAAGTGCCAGAGTTTAGTGACAATCCATGAAGAAAAGAGATGTTTGAACATTTTTTTTTAAATTATTTGCTTTGTCATTTTGGATTAGGAAAATTGTGAAAGTGTATGTGTTTTTTTCTTTACAGTTTAATTATTTAAACCAGTATTTCCCAAACACGATCCTCACGTACCCCCCAAAAGGCCTGGTTTTTGAAGGCGCTAGCGAGAACCCCAACCCATATCCGATTGGTTGTCACGGGTCAATCATATCATGCATTATAACGCCTATCTCCTATGTATGATCTGATTGATCCGTTCCATCTTCACTATCTATCTATCTATCTATCTATCTATCTATCTATCTATCTATCTATCTATCTAGGGGCTTCAATGGGGCAAAGCCCCCTTGTAAACCTCATTCCCAAAGGTTCCCTTGGGGTGGATGCCAGAGGATCGACGGGGCGCCCCCCCTTAACCCCCCAGGCAGAGGTAAAAAATAATAGTGAAGATGGGTGAATTACAGTGCCCATCTGATGATTGGCCTGTGTCTCTGTGAGGAACAAGATGCACAACCAATCAGATGACTGGTTCAGGTGCTCTCTAGCGCCTTGTCTGGTTTTTGATATAGCTGAACTAGTGCACAGGTGAAGTAATCATCTAATCAGTAACCATGGTTACTAACCTGCTCTCAACCATCAGCTGATTATTTCACCTGTGCACTAGTTCAGCTATAATGAAAACCAGGCCTGTTGGGGGTATGTGAGGACCGCGTTTGGCAAACACTGATTTAAACCTTGACTAACATTTCCTTAGAAGAAGGAAGAGTCAAAATGTCTAGTAAGACACATTCACTTTATTTAGTTATAACCAGAATTAAAACATTCTATCTTATGTTTGCTTCCAAATGTTAAAGAGACAGTAAAGTCATACTTAGACATTCATGATTCAGTCAGAGAATGCGCTTTTAAACAACTTTCCAATTTACTTCTATTATTTAATTTTCTCCCTTCTCTTGTTATCTTTTGTTGAAGGGTTTAGCTAGCTAAACTTAGGAGCAGCAAAGCACCTGGGTGCTAGCTGTCGATTGGTGGCTGCATATATATATATATACCTATTGTCATTGGCTCACCCATGTGTTCAGTTAGAAACCAGTAGTGCATTGCTGCTTCTTCAACAAATGATACCAAGAGAATGAAGCAAATTTGCTAATAGAAGTAAATTTAAATTTGTTTAAAATTGTATGTTCTACCTAAATCATGAAATAAAAATGCTGAGCTTGCTGTCCCTTTAAGCTAAGACAGTGTCACCAGTCCATGGGGTAATAGGTCTTACGGAAGCAAATCCCTGCACATATCTCATTATCTCTGCATACTTACTGAAGGAGAAGCAGTTGACCTAATAGAAAAACATACACGGTTCTTGGTAAAACATTTATTTTGCATGTAGATCTTTTGCAAATCAGTAATTAATTTCCGATGGATTTCCTAAATATTATTACTTTAAAGGGACATTAAACCCAGATCGTCTCTTTCGTGATTCAAATAGAAAATACAATTTTAAACAACTTTCTAATATACTTATGTTATCTAATTTGCTTCATTCTCTTGATATTCCTTCCTGGAAAAGCATATCTAGATAGGCACAGTAGATTCTGATTGGTGGCTGCACATATTTGCCTCATGTGATTGGCTCACCCATGTGCATTGCTATTTCTTTAACAAAGGATAGCTAAATATTGAAGCAAATTAGATAATAGAAGCAAATTGGAATTTTGTTTAAAATTGTATTCTCTGTCTGAATCATGAAAGAAAAATGTTGGGTTTAATGTTCCCTTCAGCTAGATAAGTCTTTATTGGCTACCAGTTAAGTCATTGTTTAGAAGAGGTGTTGGGGGCTGCAAGGAGTTCTGAGTATACTGATGGAAAGAATACGGCCTTGTTTATATTGCTGTTGTAAACTGGTGGACTTTAATGAAGAGATTTGTTGTTAACACCAGTTTACAACAGCAATTGAAAGTAGGCGTAAGCCCGTATTATAATCACTTTAAAGGGACAGTCTAGTCAAAAATAAACTTTCATGATTCAGATAGGGCATGTAATTTTAAACAATTTTCCAATTTACTTTTATCACCAATTTTGCTTTGTTCTCTTGGTATTCTTAGTTGAAAGCTTAACCTAGGAGGTTCATATGCTAATTTCTTAGACCTTGAAGGCCACCTCTTTTCAGAATGCATTTTAACAGTATTTCACCACTAGAGGGTGTTAGTTCATGTATTTCATATAGATAACACTGTGCTCATGCACGTGAAGTTATCTGGGAGCCAGCACTGATTGGCTAACCTGCAAGTCTGTCAAAATAACTGAAATAAAGGGGCAGTTTGCAGAGGCGTAGATACAAGATAATCACAGAGGTAAAAGTATATTATTATAACTGTGTTGGTTATGCAAAACTGGGGAATGGGTAATAAAGTGATTATGTATCTTTTTAAACAATAACAATTCTGGTGTAGACTGTCCCTTTAAGTTATTTCCTTTTATTGAAAAGATTGATACTTGTGTGACTTTGTACTAACATATTTGCCACTTTAAATCTTTTACAAGCTTGTTAAAGTTTATATTCTTAATAATGATTGCCATAATTACATTATCTTAAAGGGATATGAAACCTAACATTTTTATTTCATAATACATAGAGAGCATGCAATTTTAAACAACTGTATAATTTACTTCTATTATTAGTTTTTCTTAATTCTCTTTGTATCTTTTGTTAAAAAGCAGAGATGTAAGCTTAGGAGCTGGCCCATTTCTGGAGCACTATATGGCAGCAGTTTTACAAGAATGTTATCCATTTTCAAGAGCACCAGATGGCAGCACTATTTCCTGCCGTGTAGTGTTCCACATGCCTACCTAGGTATCTCTTCAACACAGAATATCATGGTAACGATGCAAATTAGATAATAGAAGTCAATTTGAAACTTATTTAAAATTGTATGCTCTGAATGACAAGACATTTTTGGGGATTTCATATCCCTTTAAGGCAGGGACTATCTTCTGCTCCATGTATTTATCAGAAAGGGCTGCAAAAAAGGGAACTCTGGGGCAAAATTGAAATGCAACTTTAATTAGAAGCATTTTTTTGCAATAAACTTGCATTACCAAAAATTCTTATCACCATTTCAGTGAAGCTGTATTGAGATGAGATAGCAATTTATCTGTTTCAGCTGTAGAGGTTGATAGAGAATTGAGCAGTGGTAACATAAATTAGTGTCAAGTTAAGGTCTTGTTTGCACTATAATAAACCAAGTGAGTTCTCACATCATCCTTATATGATAGGCCAGATAAAGGTTGCTCAAAGCGATCAAGTTAATTGTCTTATAGGTAAAAACTGCTGTCTGCAAAGATAGACTAAATGCTGTGAGATTAGATGTCTTCCTGTTTCTAAGAGAAGAGACAGTTAATGCGGTAATTGTTTTCAAACTGGCAGTGCACTTTCTATATATTTCTAAATAATAAACTTGTCTCTATTTTCTAGCGTGCTAACTTCCCTTTTTGGTTGTATATATAAATTGTTATGTAGGATATAGGGAATCTGCTAAATCCTATGCAACCAGACAGCTGCCTGGCAACTCAATAATCTTATCGACAGTAAATTAAAATCCTGGTATTTAAGCTTTAGGGTGAGAACATGTAAAGATTAATCTTCTAGTTTTCAAATGAATGATCTGTAAGTGCTGCTTTTTGAGGTGGTGGGGAATCAATCTTAACTTGCACACAAATTTGAATTTCCCATTAGCTGTATGCAAAAAGGTCACATGCTAGAGAAAATCCTTTTTACATTTCCACAAACCAATCAATCCTTAACGTTCAAACACCAATCTATAGAATATGAACTTTAATTAGTTCTGTTGTTTACCTAAGGGATTTCTTTGTATAATTGTGTTAATGATTTTCTGAGTGTTCAGATTGTAAAAAGGTGCTAAGAAGACTGTGATTATATAGGAATCATGTTGGTATTGATGCATTGCTTTTCTGTAGTTTTTCAGAACAGGCCAGAGTCAAGACAGACTTTCTATTAAATGTTGTATTTACTTATCACTTAATAAGCAGTTAAATTTAGTAGTCGAATTAGAATTTGGGTCACATTCAAAGTCTTCTCCAACCGTCCTGAAAGGGCCATAATAGTAAAAAAGTAAGTTTTAATTTGTTAGGGTATGTAATTTTAAGACTTGCCACCCTGCACTACTATGTGCCTAACCCCCCGCAAAGTGGAACTACTGCTCAAGACCCGCACAGCACTGTTGGTCTTGTACATAAACTGCTGTTCATCCAATGAGCAGCACTAGTTACACAGCTGAGTTATGCACCTAGTGCCGCTGAGCGGTTTCTGCTCTAGACCAGCAATGCTTTGTGAGTCCTGAGCAGTACTTCTACTGTGTGTTTAACTCCTTTGTACCGGCCCATATTTTCCTATGTGTGCCAGAACAGAAACGTAGCAACATTATGAAAGTGTGCCTGGCCTCCTTGAATATTAAAATGTTCAGACTCCCCGGCAATCAAAGGCTTAAGAGAAGGAACATAGGAAAAAAAAAATTAGATGTCGTTTTTTTTTCTGTGGTACGTAAATTTGAAGCCAAACACTGTGATACTTCCTTTTGCCCTTGCAGAGAAAGTAAAACATGAATACTTATTGAAGTGAAAAGCAGTTTTATTAGTATGTCAAGTAGATCAATTGCTTCAAGCCTGGATGTGAAAGTAGGCAGCTTAATCAAATTGACTACGACACTGATAAAGCACCTGTGCTTAGCTTGGCATTTTCTTAAATCCTGGATGTTAAGTGTTAACTGCGGGCAGGTGTAGTGAACGATTGATATAGATGATTAGAAGAGTTTGCGAGGCGTTGATCCCCAGTGGTCTGGAGAACATGATGAAATAGATCTCTCTTGTAAAAATATATATTATCAACTTCATCTAGCACACAAAAACCAACCTCTGTCCGTTTTATACTCAGCAAGGAATGAGGAGGATTGCCCTATAATCATTTTAAGAAATAATTTGTTTCAGCAAAGAACAAAAGGTTTCACACTATTATCTAAACTAAGTAAGTTTACTTGTGATTCTTGTACGCTTCTGTACATAGCAACTTCATTGTACCTAACACAGGAAACCTATGAAGAGATACTTAGAAAGAAAAACATATGCTTAGTCTATAAACGTTTTTCAAGCTCTTAAATAGTTATAATACATGACCTGCCCCCATGTCTGCTAAAATGTTGTGTGTTTTTTTATTATCAGTTTTATATTTATGTCTACATTAAACCGACTGCAGATTTGACAAAAATCAGAGATTTGCTCAACAGAATGCTTTTAAGGCAGTGTGTCTCCAACTTTTGTCCTGTGAAATCCCAGTTCCATTTACTGTGAATATGGGTTCCACAAGCAAATTTCCAAGAAAGTTTTTTGTCTGTAGATGGTGAATAGTAGTAAGATTATTGCATCTATTATTGCTCTATCTTGTGTGGCAAAATTAGAGTGTTTGGAAAGTTTATATTGGGCTATCTTTCTATTTCTGGTAGTGACCAAATTACTATGCTCAGGCTTTGAATTGAATATGGCATTTTTGGTATAAATCTCACAATCCCCTCTCTTGGTAAAAATTTGGCTAAGTCTTTTGAAGTATATGCTAAGTAATGAACATTTGGAAAGTTTGATCATCCTAGAATCTTGTCTTCTGCAATTTTTGTGGTTGTACTTTGCTTCTAAAAATGTTGAAAGGCATTTTGTTAAAGGGACACTGAACCCACATTTTTTCTTTCGTGATTTAGATAGAGCATGCAGTTTTAAGCAACTTTCTAATTTACTCCTATTATCAAATTTTCTTCATTCTCTTGGCATGTTTATTTGAAAAGCAAGAATGTAAGTTTAGATGTCGGCCCATTTTTGGGGAACAACCTGGGTTGTCCTTGCTGATTGGACAGCACCAATAAACAAGTGCTGTCCATGGTCCTGAACCAAAAATTTGCTGGCTCCTTAGCTTAGATGCCTTCTTTTTCAAATAAGCATATCAAGAGAACGAAGAAAATTTGATAATAGGAGTAAATTAGAAAGTTGCTTAAAATGGCATGTTCTATGTGAATCATGAAAGAAAAAAATTGGGTTCAGTGTCCCTTTAAATGATTCTAATCTTTAAGTACAGTATTCATTTGCAATACAGTCATACCTTGTTTTATTGCACTTCGCTTTATTGGGCTTCACAGATATTGCATTATGATGGTTTGCAATTTTTTTTAGCAATTATAGCAAGTATTTTTTAATTGAGGTATGTACATAGGTTTTGTTTTTTTTAAACATAATGCTATGGCACACTTAAAGGGACATTAAACACTTTGAGATGGTAATATAAAATGATAAATAGTGTACATATAACCAAACCTCTGCAATATACTTTTATTACTTATTTTGTTTAATTTTCCCGTAATTCCATTTTAAATTGTGAGGTTTTCAGTTCCTGTTAGAAATGGAAGTGCAACACACTATAGTGACCTATTTATAACTGTCCCTAATTGGCCACAGCAGATAAAGTAACCTAAGTTACAACATGGCAGCTCCCATTGTTTCATAGATATTCAATTTTTTCACTATTTAAACAGCTAATGAAACTTTTTTTTTTTTTTTTAAACTTTTTTTTTTTTTTTTAAACTTTTTTTTTTTTTTTTAAACTTTTTTTATTGAATTTTTTACAGGGGAACCTGGACAACGCCACATAGCATTATACAGTATCAAACATCATAAGGCAAGTTGTAGGCAGCAAAGTGCAGTCTTAGCAACATAATAGAGTCCACTTGGAAGCCAAAAAGTCAGCTAATGAAACTTTAAAAAATACATCTACATGTTATTCTCAGACTAATCTTTTCTTTGAATGCATTATTCTATCTAGTATTTATTTACGCCTAGATTTAGAGTTCTGCGTTAGCCGTCCAAACCAGCGTTAAGGGGTCCTAACTCTGGTTTTGGCCGCCCGCTGGTATTTAGAGTCAGTCAGGAAAGGGTCTAACGCTCACTTTCCAGCCGTGACTTTTCCATACCGCAGATCCCCTTACGCCAATTGCGTATCCTATCTTTTCAATGGGATCTTCCTAACGCTGGTATTTAGAGTCTTGGCTGAAGTGAGCATTAGAACTCTAACGACAAGACTCCAGCCGCAGAAAAAAGTCAGGAGTTAAGAGCTTTATGGACTAATGCCGGTTCATAAAGCTCTTAACTACTGTGCTCTAAAGTACACTAACACCCATAAACTACCTGTGTACCCCTAAACCGAGGTCCCCCCACATCGCCGCCACTCTAACCCCTAATCTGCCGACCACACACCGCCGCCACCTACATTATCCCTATGTACCCCTAATCTGCTGCCCCTAACATCGCCGACACCTACATAATATTTATTAACCCCTAATCTGCCCTCCCCCAACGTCGCCGCTACCTAACTACACTTATTAACCCCTAATCTGCCAACCGGACCTCGCCGCTACTCTAATAAATGTATTAACCCCTAAAGCTAAGTCTAACACTAACACCCCCCTAAGTTAAATATAATTTAAATCTAACAAAATAAAATAAATCTTATTAAATATATTAATCCTATTTAAAGCTAAATACTTACCTGTAAAATAAACCCTAATATAGCTACAATATAACGAATAATTATATTGTAGCTATTTTAGGATTTATATTTATTTTACAGGCAACTTTGTATTTATTTTAACTCGGTACAATAGCTATTAAATAGTTATTTACTATTTAATAGCTACCTAGTTAAAATAAGTACAAAATTACCTGTAAAATAAATCCTAACCTAAATTACAATTAAACCTAACACTACACTATCAATAAATTAATTAACTAAACTATCTACAATTATCTACATTTAAATCAACTACACTAAATTACAAGAAATAAAAAAAGATTACAAGAATTTTAAACTAATTACACCTACTCTAAACCCCCTAAAAAAATAACAAAGCCCCCCAAAATAAAAAAATGCCCTACCCTATTCTAAAATAAAAAGTTAACAGCTCTATTACCTTACCAGCCCTTAAAAGGGCCTTTTGCGGGGCATGCCCCTAAGAAAACAGCTCTTTTGCATTTAAAAAAAACCATACAATACCCCCCAACATTACAACCCACCACCCACATACCCCTAATCTAACCCAAACACCCCTTAAAAAACCTAACACTAAACCCCTGAAGATCTCCCTACGTTATCTTCACCACGCCAGGTATCACCGATCCGTCCAGAAGAGGGTCCGAAGTCTTCATCCTATCCGGCAAGAAGAGGTCCAGAAGAGGCTCCGAAGTCTTCATCCTATCCGGCAAGAAGAGGACATCCGGACCGGTAGACATGTTCATCCAGACGGCGTCTTCTATCTTCATCCATCCGGCGCGGAGCGGGACCATCTTGAAGCAGCCGACGCGGATCCATCCTCTTCTTCCGGCGACTCCTGACGAATGAAGGTTCCTTTAAGTGACGTCATCCAAGATGGCGTCCCTCGAATTCCGATTGGCTGATAGGATTCTATCAGCCAATCGGAATTAAGGTAGGAAAAATCTGATTGGCTGATTGAATCAGCCAGTCAGATTCAAGTTCAATCCGATTGGCTGATTGGATCAGCCAATCAGATTGAGCTTGCATTCTATTGGCTGATCGGAATGTTTTATGTTTTTTTTAAATGCAAAAGAGCTGTTTTCTTTGGGGCATGCCCAGCAAAAGGCCCTTTTAGGTGCTGGTAAGGTAAAAGAGCTGTTAACTTTTTATTTTAGAGTAGGGTAGGGCATTTTTTTATTTTGGGGGGCTTTGTTATTTTTTTAGGGGGCTTAGAGTAGGTGTAATTAGTTTAAAATTCTTGTAATCTTTTTTTATTTTTTGTAATTTAGTGTTTGTTTTTTTTTGTAATTTAGTTTAGTTGATTTAATTGTAGATAATTGTAGATAGTTTAGTTAATTAATTGATAGTGTAGTGTTAGGTTTAATTGTAATTTAGGTTAGGATTTATTTTACAGGTAATTTTGTACTTATTTTAACTAGGTAGCTATTAAATAGTTATTAACTATTTAATAGCTATTGTACCTAGTTAAAATAAATACAAAGTTGCCTGTAAAATAAATATAAATGCTAAAATAGCTACAATATAATTATTCGTTATATTGTAGCTATATTAGGGTTTATTTTACAGGTAAGTATTTAGCTTTAAATAGGATTAATTTATTTAATAAGATTTATTTTATTTCGTTAGATTTAAATTAAATTTAACTTAGTGGGTGTTAGGGTTAGACTTAGCTTTAGGGGTTAATACATTAGAGTAGCGGCGAGGTCCGGTCGGCAGATTAGGGGTTAATACTTGAAGTTAGGTGGTTAGGGGTTAATAAAATTTATTATAGGGTTTTTGAGGCGGGAGTGAGGCGGTTGAGGGGTTAATACATTTATTATAGTGGCGGCGAGGTCCGGTCGGCAGATTAGGGGTTAATAAGTGTAGGTAAGGTAGCGGCGACGTTGGGGGGGGGGCAGATTAAGGGTTAATAAATATAATATAGGTGTCGGCGATGTTGTAGACAGCAGATTAGGGGTACATAGGGATAATGTAGGTTGCGGCGGTGTCCGGAGCGGCAGATTAGGGGTTAATAATAATATGCAGGGGTCAGCGATAGCGGGGTCGGCAGATTAGGGGTTAATAAGTGTAAGGTTAGGGGTGTTTAAACTCGGGGTACATGTTAGAGTGTTGGGTGCAGACTTAGTGTTTCCCCATAGGAAACAATGGGGCTGTGTTAGGAGCTGAACGCTACTTTTTTGCAGGTGTTAGGTTTTTTTTCAGCTCAAACTGCCCCATTGATTCCTATGGTGAAATCGTGCACGAGCACGTTTTTGAAGCTGGCCACATCCGTAAGCAACGCTGGTATTTAGAGTTGAAGTGGCGGTAAATTATAATCTACGCTCCCTTTTTGGAGCCTAACGCAGCCCTTCAGAGAACTCTAAATACCAGCGGTATTTAAAAGGTGCGGGGGAAAAAAAACACGCGTTGCTAACGCACCCCTTCTAACGCAAAACTCTAAATCTAGCCGTTAGTGTTTAATGTCCCTTTAATAGACTACACTTTAGTATAAACATAATTTTTACATTCACTTTGAAACCAAAGTGTGTGACTTGGGTTATTGAGATATTCGCTTTATTGCGGTGGTCTGGGACCAAACCCACAATATCTCCGAGGTATGACGGTAATACATTACTCTATTGCTTCACCTTTTATAAACTGACAAGAGAAAGAATAAAGAATGGAAGCTTCATTTTGATCACTTCTTTAAAGGGGTAGTCTAGTCAAAATTAATCTTTCATGATTCAGAGCAGGCAATTTTAAGCAACTTTCTAATTTACTCCTATTATCAATTTTTCTTCGTTCTCTTTGTATCTTTATTTGAAAAGCAGGGATGTAAGCTTAGGAGCCGGTCCATATTTGACTCAGCACCTGGGTAGCGCTTGCTGATTGCTGTCTAAATGTAGCTATCAATCAGCAAGCGCTACCCAGGTCCTGAACCAAAAATGGGCCGGCTCCTACACTTTATTGCTTTTTCAAATAAAGATTCCAAGATAACGAAGAAAAATTGATAATAGGATTAAATTAGAAAGTTACTTAAAATTGCCTGCTCTATCTGAATCATGAAAGTTTAATTTTACCAAGACTATCCCTTTAAATATAACTTATGTTAACTTTTTGCAGGTGCAAGAAACATTATAGTGTTCGCCACAGAAAATGTTGCCAGCTGGGGGGCATTATGTGCTTGGTGGGTGTGAGCAGTGTAATATTTTGCAATATTATAACAATTTCTGTTATTTATAAATGTTACTTAAAGGGACCTTAAACACCTTCCATATTTAGTAAATATATATTTTTTTTAAGATTATTATGTTTTTTATGATGTAACCAAAATCTTGCTTTCAGATACCAAAGTATGCTCAGTTAAAAAGAACATCTAAGCCACCGCCTCTATAACATGGTGTGCGCTGCCATATTGTAACGTACGTTGCTCTCTGATTACTGGTAACTGGAGCGCGCATCATGTAACTTGTTGAGTATTAGAATAACTGTGCCCACTGTATCTATGAAGCTTGCTCACGCGATTGATGAGAGCTGCGTGAGCAAGCTTCATAGAGATTTCAATGACAGCTAGTTTTGAGGAGCGCATACTTTTGAATAGGGTGCTGCCACTGCTAGATATCTTGAACGGGCAAGGTAGTGTCAGGATCGCAGCAACCGCTGTGGAACGCTGACCGTGTGTCTTTGCTAAAGCTGGAGAGCGTGATGTCTGCATGCGTGCACGCTCACAGCAATAAGCAGACATCCGGTTTAGTGCACATCACTTTCCTCAAAGTATGACAGATGCAAAACGGTATATAGAAACACTGATTTTTAAAATAGTATAATAAAAGCAAGACTTTAATTTATAAAATTTATATTAAAAAAACAACAACGCGGTTTGGCTTAATTATATAAATTCTGCATTATGAGTTAAAAAATGTGCTTACTCAATGACAAGTGTTTAAGGTCCCTTTAAAGAGACATGAAACTTATTTTTTTCTTTTTATGATTGACAGAGCATACACTTTTTTTTTTTTTAAAGTCTCCAGTTTACTTCTATTATCAAATGTTGCATTGTTTTCATGGTATGCTTTGTTGAAGAGATACCTAGGTTGAAAGCACTACATTGCAGGAAAAAGTGCTGCCATCTAGTGTTTTTGCACACGTATAATATTCTTGCAAAACTGCTGCCATATAGTTCTGCAGAAACATGCATGCTCCTGAGCATACTTACCTGCTCTTCAACAAGAGATACCAAGAGAACAATGAAAATTTAGATAAAAGTAAATTGGAAAGTTGTTTCTTGCTTTATCTGAATCATAAATGGAAAAAACCTAACAAACATTGAAACAAAAATATTAGCTAACTTAAGCTTAATGTTGGCTTCAGTTTTAGCTAAGTGGGGAGTAAAGTCAGCCAGTTGGTGTGCCCATTAAACGTGTCCTGGGGAGAACACTGCATTAAATAGAGCTCTGCAGAATGTTGCACTTAGAACTTGTTTACAAAGATTAGTTGTGCGCAGGTCCTGGTACATTGTCTCCAACAGTCCCTGGAACGGATGAGATAAACAGGTTTTTGCGAGTCCTTTTGTAATTACATGCTGTGCAGTGCAGCTGGCACCTTTTTATAAACTGTAACTTAATTAGCTAATCTGCAGTTTGCCATAATCATAAATCTGTCACCAACTTTCGTCTTGTGTGGCACAAATCTTGTAGCACAACAGGCTCTGCAGCTGTGTAGCCAGTATGGCTGTATTTACACCTTGGTTATTTAACAATGGTGTAACCGTATAAACAATGGCACCAACATCTGTCAAAATTATCAACAGACTGAAGTAATAATTAGTGAAGCATAAGATATGTTTCTGCATATTGTTAAAAACATATGTGCTCACAATTATATAAAAGTGTGAAATATAATATTAGCAAAACACACAATTTAATTTATCACAGCTATGCTTTATCTAGGCATGTGCATTAGCTTTTTTTTTTGTTTAACAAAGAATTCAGACTATGACTGCCGACAACCGGAGTGATTGACAGTCCCTTTTCTCACCTGACTGATCACGCGAGAGAAGGGGCGGGCTTTACACGTTCACTTGAGTGTGTAATGATGCATACGGGCAGCGGATCCTTATTATCCGCTGCCAGTATGCAGTGAAGGTAAGGGGACAACTTCTCAAGTTGATAAGCTTGTCCGCTCATCTTTTAGTACAGGAGCCCTGGGATACTAAACCCAATATTTTTATTTCATGATTCAGATAAACTTTCATTATTCAAATAGGACTTGTAATTTTAATCAACTTTTCTATTTACTTTTATCATCAAATTTGCTTTTTTCTCTTGGTGTTCTTAGTTTAAACTAAGCCTAGACATATTCATATGCTAATTTCTAAGCCTTTGAGGGCTGCCTCTTATCACAGGCTTTTTAAATTGCTTTTCAACACAAAGAGACTGAAAATACACGTGGGCCATATAGATAACACTGTGTTCAGGCACAGAAAGTTATTTAAGATTTAGCACAACACAACGCTGCAAGTCAATAGATAATAGTCAGTCATGTGATTAGGGGACTGGAAGAAGGTTCTTAGGCTGTGTTCGGCAAGCGCTCCAAGCGAACTGGGACTCGCTTGGAGGGTTTTCTGAATACTTGCCAGTGAGACGCTGGGCATTCTCTGAGTGCTCTGATGACGTAAGTCCCAGCACTTCCAGCGTGCTGTAAAGGTGGGACTTTTCAGAGCAAGCTCAGATGCTTGACAACATGGCAGCCTCCACACACGTGTTGCTCGTGGAGGCTGCCATGTTTTTATATATAAAAAAGCATATCACTCTATCACCTGTAGCTTAACCTGCCCCATTCATTTGCTTATCCTGCCCCATTCATTTACATTAAATAACTTATGCTGCACTTGTCCTGCCCTGATATCTTTATTCATTATTAGCCACATAAATCCTCCCCTCTTTCAAAGATACACCATTTCTACCATCACACAAACATTTTACAGGTATGTGAGTGATGGGAGCTGCAGCCCTTATATCTTTATTCATTATTAGCTGAATGAGGCAGGATAAGCTACAGGGGCTGAGCTGAGAGCAGCTGAATAGGGGGGGGGTGGGGTTCCGATTTTTGCCGAGAGGCAGGGGAAACCATTCTCGGTGTAACACCGGCAATTACGAGTGCACCGGACACAGACTGCAATATATATAATATATATATATATATATATATATATATATATATATATATATATATATATATATATATATGTTCCAATGGATTGTCCCCACTTGTAGCGCAAAAAATCTCTCTCCAAAGAAAAGTAAAACTTCCTTTATTGTAGTATCAAAAGTAAAAACATGACAGCCTACACACGACTGTAATAAAGCACTTAATGTAAAAACACAGTGTCAGTGATCTGAACCACGTGCATGTGGTTCAGATCACTGACACTGTGTTTTTATATTAAGTGCTTTATTACAGTCGTGTGTAGGCTGTCATGTTTTTACTTTTGATACTACAATAAAGGAAGTTTTACTTTTCTTTGGAGAGAGATTTTTTGCGCTACAAGTGGGGACAATCCATTGGAACATATTCTATTTACTCAGATGCTGACTACAGACCGGCTCAGTCTCCACAGCTGCAGATCTCCATACACTCTGAGCCAATTGCTCCCCAGCGTGTTACCGGACAGTGAGTGGTATACAGGTACCTTTTGAAATTATATTGCTAAAGTCTATGTGTGCGCTACTTACTTACAAAGTGTTCTTTTTTATATATATATATATATATATATGTATATATATGTTGTAAACAAGCTACACACATGCTCAACCCTCTGCAGCCCATTGTTAGTAATAAATAGGGCTAATAAATAGCCAATGGGCTGCAGCGGGTTGAGCATGTGTGTAGCTTGTTTACAACATATATACTGTATATAGTTATTTATTACTGTTACCCGTGATGTGTGCAAGAAGGAGGGCTGTGAGTGACGGTGTTGTAAATGTAATAATACTACAAGGGAGCTTATAATAAACGTTTGAATGTGCAAAGTCCATTATTGTGCAGCAGATCCCTTTGCGCATGCAAATGTTTTTTTCTTAGCTCCCTTGCTTGTGACGTCCCCTAGCGCCACGTCATCGCTGGAGTAGAAGTGCATCCACTAGCTCCTGATCGCTTACCGAACGCGGCCTTAGATACAAGGTAATCACAGAGGTAAAAAGTATATTAATATGTGTTGGTTATGAAAAACTGGGGAATGGGTAATAAAGGGATTATGTACTGTATCTTTTAAAACAATAAAAATTATATTGTATACTGTCCCTTTAAGCAATTTTCTAATTGATGATCTTTCTTCAATTATCCTAAATGATTATGTAAGTGTAAGATGTGTATAAAGCAACGGCTGCTTTCTATCTGTTTTTATTTATAACATTATGTAATGAGTTAAATGTTTTTAAATGCAACAATGTACATTGAATATTTTCTACTCTATTGATTAAAATAAGCATAAAAAATCATCTGTTATATGATTAATAGTTAAGGGGGTGGTGTCAAGTGTATATAGTGAATGATAAAATAAATTATCGATCTAGCAATAAATTGTTCTCCAGAAGGCAACTGTTATTCTAAGAAGCTAGTGTCATCAGAACGCAAGTCTAAAATTAAAACTAAGCAACATCTTTAAAGGGCCATAATAGTTGAAAAATGACATGCTCTAATTAGTTAGAGCATATAAGTCTGAGACTAATGAACCTGTACCACTATTATTATTATCATTTATTTGCATAGCTCTGCAAAATTCTGTTGCGCTAGGACAGAGATATGGGAATACAATGACAAAGATTTGTTATGAGATACAAAACATAACAGACTGGACAAATCTAGTACAGGAGGAAGAAACCCTGCTCCGGAGAGCTTACAGCCTACAGGTAGAGGGTACAGAGACATAAGGTTTGGGGTAGCTTGTCACATGGATTGTAGTAACAGCAGTGAGTCAAGGTAGGTCAAGATTATGTTTGGTTAGGATGAAAATCAGGATAGAAATGGACACTCTCTCTGATTAGGTGGGTTTACAAAGAGTGTCTGAAGCTATACAAGGTTAGAGATGGTCTGATGGAGCTAGGTAGAGAGTTCCAGAGGACAGGAGCAGCGCGTGAGAAGTCTTGGAGGTGAGAGTGGAAAGGAGAGATAAAAGGAGTGGGGTCAGGGAGTATTTGGGGATGAGAAAATAAATATAGGGCTAGATTATGAGTGGCATGCTAACTGTTGCACACAAGCGAAAAGGGGTTTATCCTGGCTCTTGGCACACATCGGAGATAGCAAGCATATTACAGGTTGACTACTCTTGAAAAAGCTGGGGTGCCACCGGCGAAACGCGTTGAGGTCTCTTGGCTGTATCAGGCATCCGTAGATGAAGACGTAAGGCGGTCTGATGACGTGTTTTGACGGTGTCATCATAATCCACTTTGCCGGAAACTTTTGAATACTGTTTCCAGTCGGACGCCTTCCTTCTGTCGTTGCCATCCGCTTGCTTTGGTGAAGTCGTTCACATTTGTGCTGTATTTTGCTGTTTTATTACTTATATCTAGTGAGTTCATTACTAGTGTGTGTGTCACTGTGCAATAAATATACCTCTACCTTGAATCGGATATGCGCTGTCTCCTTCTTCTCTGTTGCATATTACAGGTTGAAAGTAACGTTGAAAGAAACATTTTCGCTTGAGCGCAATTAAATTTAACACTCATCAGGATATCTCAACTTCAGAGCTTTGCTTAACTGTTATGCTCAACTAAAAAGTTGCACAAAACACATCAAAATATATTTAAAAGTACAGTTACACTCATAACACTATCTAATAAAAAATATATTTCTCCAACATAGGTGTGTCCGGTCCACGGCGTCATCCTTACTTGTGGGATATTCTCCTCCCCAACAGGAAATGGCAAAGAGCCCAGCAAAGCTGGTCACATGATCCCTCCTAGGCTCCGCCTACCCCAGTCATTCTCTTTGCCGTTGTACAGGCAACATCTCCACGGAGATGGCTTAGAGTTTTTTAGTGTTTAACTGTAGTTTTTATTATTCAATCAAGAGTTTGTTATTTTAAAATAGTGCTGGTATGTACTATTTACTCAGAAACAGAAAAGAGATGAAGATTTCTGTTTGTATGAGGAAAATGATTTTAGCAACCGTTACTAAAATCCATGGCTGTTCCACACAGGACTGTTGAGAGGAATTAACTTCAGTTGGGGGAACAGTGAGCAGTCTCTTGCTGCTTGAGGTATGACACATTCTAACAAGACGATGTAATGCTGGAAGCTGTCATTTTCCCTATGGGATCCGGTAAGCCATGTTTATTAAGATAGTAAATAAGGGCTTCACAAGGGCTTATTAAGACTGTAGACTTTTTCTGGGCTAAATCGATTCATTATTAACACATATTTAGCCTTGAGGAATCATTTAATCTGGGTATTTTGATAAGATTATATCGGCAGGCACTTTTTTAGACACCTTATTCTTTAGGGGCTTTCCCAAATCATAGGCAGAGCCTCATTTTCGCGCCGGTGTTGCGCACTTGTTTTTGAGAGGCATGACATGCAGTCGCATGTGTGAGGAGCTCTGATACATAGAAAAGACTTTCTGAAGGCGTCATTTGGTATCGTATTCCCCTTTGGGCTTGGTTGAGTCTCAGCAAAGCAGATACCAGGGACTGTAAAGGGGTTAAAGTTAAAAACGGCTCCGGTTCCGTTATTTTAAGGGTTAAAGCTTCCAAATTTGGTGTGCAATACTTTTAAGGCTTTAAGACACTGTGGTGAAATTTTGGTGAATTTTGAACAATTCCTTCATATTTTTTCGCAATTGCAGTAATAAAGTGTGTTCAGTTTAAAATTTAAAGTGACAGTAACGGTTTTATTTTAAAACGTTTTTTGTACTTTGTTATCAAGTTTATGCCTGTTTAACATGTCTGAACTACCAGATAGACTGTGTTCTGAATGTGGGGAAGCCAGAGTTCCTTCTCATTTAAATAAATGTGATTTATGTGACAATGACAATGATGCCCAAGATGATTCCTCAAGTGAGGGGAGTAAGCATGGTACTGCATCATTCCCTCCTTCGTCTACTCGAGTCTTGCCCACTCAGGAGGCCCCTAGTACATCTAGCGCGCCAATACTCCTTACTATGCAACAATTAACGGCTGTAATGGATAATTCTGTCAAAAACATTTTAGCCAAAATGCACACTTATCAGCGTAAGCGCGACTGCTCTGTTTTAGATACTGAAGAGCATGACGACGCTGATAATAATGGTTCTGAAGGGCCCCTAAACCAGTCTGATGGGGCCAGGGAGGTTTTGTCTGAGGGAGAAATTACAGATTCAGGGAACATTTCTCAACAAGCTGAACCTGATGTGATTACGTTTAAATTTAAGTTGGAACATCTCCGCGCTCTGCTTAAGGAGGTATTATCCACTCTGGATGATTGTGACAATTTGGTCATCCCAGAGAAGCTATGTAAAATGGACAAGTTCCTAGAGGTCCCGGGGCTCCCAGAAGCTTTTCCTATACCCAAGCGGGTGGCGGACATTGTAAATAAAGAATGGGAAAGGCCCGGTATTCCTTTCGTCCCTCCCCCCATATTTAAAAAATTGTTTCCTATGGTCGACCCCAGAAAGGACTTATGGCAGACAGTCCCCAAGGTCGAGGGAGCGGTTTCCACTTTAAACAAACGCACCACTATACCCATAGAAGATAGTTGTGCTTTCAAAGATCCTATGGATAAAAAATTAGAAGGTTTACTTAAAAAGATGTTTGTTCAGCAGGGTTACCTTCTACAACCAATTTCATGCATTGTCCCTGTCGCTACAGCCGCATGTTTCTGGTTCGATGAGCTGGTAAAGGCGGTCGATAGTGATTCTCCTCCTTATGAGGAGATTATGGACAGAATCAATGCTCTCAAATTGGCTAATTCTTTCACCCTAGACGCCACTTTGCAATTGGCTAGGTTAGCGGCTAAGAATTCTGGGTTTGCTATTGTGGCGCGCAGAGCGCTTTGGTTGAAATCTTGGTCAGCTGATGCGTCTTCCAAGAACAAGCTACTTAACATTCCTTTCAAGGGGAAAACGCTGTTTGGCCCTGACTTGAAAGAGATTATCTCTGATATCACTGGGGGTAAGGGCCATGCCCTTCCTCAGGATCGGCCTTTCAAGGCCAAAAATAAACCTAATTTTCGTCCCTTTCGTAGAAACGGACCAGCCCAAAGTGCTACGTCCTCTAAGCAAGAGGGTAATACTTCTCAAGCCAAGCAAGCTTGGAGACCAATGCAAGGCTGGAACAAGGGAAAGCAGGCCAAGAAACCTGCCACTGCTACCAAGACAGCATGAAATGTTGGCCCCCGATCCGGGACCGGATCTGGTGGGGGGCAGACTCTCTCTCTTCGCTCAGGCTTGGGCAAGAGATGTTCTGGATCCTTGGACACTAGAAATAGTCTCCCAAGGTTATCTTCTGGAATTCAAGGGGCTTCCCCCAAGGGGGAGGTTCCACAGGTCTCAGTTGTCTTCAGACCACATAAAAAGACAGGCATTCTTACATTGTGTAGAAGACCTGTTAACAATGGGAGTGATTCATCCTGTTCCATTAGGAGAACAAGGGATGGGGTTCTACTCCAATCTGTTCATAGTTCCCAAAAAAGAGGGAACGTTCAGACCAATCTTAGATCTCAAGATCTTAAACAAGTTTCTCAAGGTTCCATCGTTCAAGATGGAAACCATTCGAACAATTCTTCCTTCCATCCAGGAAGGTCAATTCATGACCACGGTGGATTTAAAGGATGCGTATCTACATATTCCTATCCACAAGGAACATCATCGGTTCCTAAGGTTCGCATTCCTGGACAAGCATTACCAGTTCGTGGCGCTTCCTTTCGGATTAGCCACTGCTCCAAGGATTTTCACAAAGGTACTAGGGTCCCTTCTAGCTGTGCTAAGACCAAGGGGCATTGCTGTAGTACCTTACTTGGACGACATTCTGATTCAAGCGTCGTCCCTTCCTCAAGCAAAGGCTCACACGGACATCGTCCTGGCCTTTCTCAGATCTCACGGATGGAAAGTGAACGTGGAAAAGAGTTCTCTATCTCCGTCGACAAGGGTTCCCTTCTTGGGAACAATAATAGACTCCTTAGAAATGAGGATTTTTCTGACAGAGGCCAGAAAAACAAGACTTCTAGACTCTTGTCGGATACTTCATTCCGTTCCTCTTCCTTCCATAGCGCAGTGCATGGAAGTGATAGGTTTGATGGTAGCGGCAATGGACATAGTTCCTTTTGCGCGCATTCATCTAAGACCATTACAACTGTGCATGCTCAGTCAGTGGAATGGGGACTATACAGACTTGTCTCAGAGGATACAAATAAATCAGAGGACCAGAGACTCACTCCGTTGGTGGCTGTCCCTGGACAACCTGTCACAAGGGATGACCTTCCGCAGACCAGAGTGGGTCATTGTCACGACCGACGCCAGTCTGATGGGCTGGGGCGCGGTCTGGGGATCCCTGAAAGCTCAGGGTCTTTGGTCTCGGGAAGAATCTCTTCTACCGATAAATATTCTGGAACTGAGAGCGATATTCAATGCTCTCAAGGCTTGGCCTCAGCTAGCGAGGGCCAAGTTCATACGGTTTCAATCAGACAACATGACAACTGTTGCGTACATCAACCATCAGGGGGGAACAAGGAGTTCCCTGGCGATGGAAGAAGTGACCAAAATCATTCAATGGGCAGAGTCTCACTCCTGCCACCTGTCTGCAATCCACATCCCAGGAGTGGAAAATTGGGAAGCGGATTTTCTGAGTCGTCAGACATTGCATCCGGGGGAGTGGGAACTCCATCCGGAAATCTTTGTCCAAATCACTCAACTGTGGGGCATTCCAGACATGGATCTGATGGCCTCTCGTCAGAACTTCAAAGTTCCTTGCTACGGGTCCAGATCCAGGGATCCCAAGGCGGCTCTAGTGGATGCACTAGTAGCACCTTGGACCTTCAAACTAGCTTATGTATTCCCGCCGTTTCCTCTCATCCCCAGGCTGGTAGCCAGGATCAATCAGGAGAGGGCGTCGGTGATCTTGATAGCTCCTGCGTGGCCACGCAGGACTTGGTATGCAGATCTGGTGAATATGTCATCGGCTCCACCATGGAAGCTACCTTTGAGACGAGACCTTCTTGTTCAAGGTCCGTTCGAACATCCGAATCTGGTCTCACTCCAGCTGACTGCTTGGAGATTGAACGCTTGATCTTATCGAAGCGAGGGTTCTCAGATTCTGTTATCGATACTCTTGTTCAGGCCAGAAAGCCTGTAACTAGAAAGATTTACCACAAAATTTGGAAAAAATATATCTGTTGGTGTGAATCTAAAGGATTCCCTTGGGACAAGGTTAAGATTCCTAAGATTCTATCCTTCCTTCAAGAAGGATTGGAAAAAGGATTATCTGCAAGTTCCCTGAAGGGACAGATTTCTGCCTTGTCTGTGTTACTTCACAAAAAGCTGGCAGCTGTGCCAGATGTTCAAGCCTTTGTTCAGGCTCTGGTTAGAATCAAGCCTGTTTACAAACCTTTGACTCCTCCTTGGAGTCTCAACTTAGTTCTTTCAGTTCTTCAGGGGGTTCCGTTTGAACCCTTACATTCTGTTGATATTAAGTTATTATCTTGGAAAGTTTTGTTTTTGGTTGCAATTTCTTCTGCTAGAAGAGTTTCAGAATTATCTGCTCTGCAGTGTTCTCCTCCTTATCTGGTGTTCCATGCAGATAAGGTGGTTTTACGTACTAAACCTGGTTTTCTTCCAAAAGTTGTCTCTAACAAAAACATTAACCAGGAGATTATCGTACCTTCTCTGTGCCCGAAACCAGTTTCAAAGAAGGAACGTTTGTTGCACAATTTGGATGTTGTTCGCGCTCTAAAATTCTATTTAGACGCTACAAAGGATTTTAGACAAACATCTTCCTTGTTTGTTGTTTATTCCGGTAAAAGGAGAGGTCAAAAAGCAACTTCTACCTCTCTCTCTTTTTGGATTAAAAGCATCATCAGATTGGCTTACGAGACTGCCGGACGGCAGCCTCCCGAAAGAATCACAGCTCATTCCATTAGGGCTGTGGCTTCCACATGGGCCTTCAAGAACGAGGCTTCTGTTGATCAGATATGTAGGGCAGCGACTTGGTCTTCACTGCACACTTTTACCAAATTTTACAAGTTTGATACTTTTGCTTCTTCTGAGGCTATTTTTGGGAGAAAGGTTTTGCAAGCCGTGGTGCCTTCCATCTAGGTGACCTGATTTGCTCCCTCCCATCATCCGTGTCCTAAAGCTTTGGTATTGGTTCCCACAAGTAAGGATGACGCCGTGGACCGGACACACCTATGTTGGAGAAAACAGAATTTATGTTTACCTGATAAATTACTTTCTCCAACGGTGTGTCCGGTCCACGGCCCGCCCTGGTTTTTTAATCAGGTCTGATAATTTATTTTCTTTAACTACAGTCACCACGGTATCATATGGTTTCTCCTATGCAAATATTCCTCCTTAACGTCGGTCGAATGACTGGGGTAGGCGGAGCCTAGGAGGGATCATGTGACCAGCTTTGCTGGGCTCTTTGCCATTTCCTGTTGGGGAGGAGAATATCCCACAAGTAAGGATGACGCCGTGGACCGGACACACCGTTGGAGAAAGTAATTTATCAGGTAAACATAAATTCTGTTTTTTTTAAAAAATTGCAATAAAAACTTATTGATACAAGGTTTTAGGTGTTAAAAAAAGGCAGCTAAAAATGTTTATAACATAGACATACATACATATCTATGAATATGTGTGTGTTTATATATATATATATATATATATATATATATATATATATATATATATATATATATATGTATGTGTGTGTGTGTGTGTGTGCATTGTAGCCCTTTGCAGTCAAGTAGCTGAAAAGAGATAAAATCAGATTTATTAAATTTTCAATAAAGTGTTTTACTATGTATTTACTGTAAGTAATGTTCTAAGTTTTTTTAATAGATATTCCTATATATATTTGTATATATCTATACCTCTACATAATTATATATATATATATATATATATATATATCTCCCACAAAAGTGAGTACATCCCTCACATTTTTGTAAATATTTTATATCTTTTAATTTGACAACACTGAAGAAATGACACTTTGCTACAATGTAAAGTAGTGAGTGTACAGCCTTTATTACTGTAAATTTGCTGTCCCCTCAATATAACTCAACACACAGCCATTAATGTCTAAACCGTGTGCAACAAAAGTGAGTACACTCCTAAGTGAAAATGTCCAAATTGGGCCCAATAAGCCTTTTTTTCTCCCCGGTGTCATGTGACTCGTTAGTGTTACAAGGTCTCAGGTGTGAATGGGAAGCAGGTGTGTTAAATTTGGTGTTATTCCACTCATAGTTTCTCATACTTTTCACTGGAAGTTCTACATGGCACCTCACGGCAAAGAACTCTCTCAGGAGCTGAAAAAAAGAATTCTTGCTCTACATAAAGATGGCCTAGGCTATAATAAGATTGCCAAGACCTGAAACTGAGCTGCAGCACGGTGGGCAAGACCATACAGCGGTTTCACAGGATAGGTTTCATTTAGAACAGGGCTCACCGTTGGTCGACCAAAGAAGTTGAGTGCACATGCTCAGCGTCTTATCCAGAGGTTGTCTTTGTGAAATAGACGTATGAGTGCTGACAGCATTGCTGCAGAGGTTGAAGGGGTGGGGATGTCAGCCTGTCAATGCTCAGACCATACGCCGCACACTGCATCAATTTGGTCTGCATGGCTGTGGTCCCAGAAGGAAGTGTCTTCTGAAGATGATCCACAAGAAAGCCCACAAACAGTTTGCCAAAGACAAGCAGACTAAGGACATGGATTACTGGATGTCATGTGGTCCGATGAGACCAAGATAAACTTATTTGGTTCAGATGGTGTCACGCGTGTGTGGCGGCAACGAGGTGAGGAGTACAAAGACAAGTGTGTCTTGCTAACAGTCAAGCATGGTGGTGGGACTGTCATTGTCTGGGCCTGCATGAGTGCTGCCGGCACTGGGGAGCTACAGTTCATTGAGGGAACCCTGAATGCCAACATGTACTGTGACATACTGAAGCAGAGCATAATCCCCTCGTGGTCATGGAGGAGTGGAAGAGGACTCCAGTGGCAACCTGTGAAGCTCTGGTGAACTCCATGCCCATGAGGGTTAAGGTAGTGCTGGAAAAAAATTGTGGCCACACAAAATATTGACACTTTGGGCCCAATTTAGACATTTCCACTTAGGGGTGTACTCACTTTTCTTGCCAAAGGTTTAGACATTAATGACTGTGTGTTGAGTTATTTTGAGGGGACAGCAAATTTGCACTGTTATACAGGCTGTACACTCACTACTTTACATTGAAGCAAAGTGTCATTTCTTCAGTGTTGTCACATGAAAAGATATAATAAAATATTTACAAACATGTGAGGGGTGTACTCACTTTTGTGGGATACTGTGAGTTGTTTATATGTGTGTGTGTGTATGTATGTATAAATATTTTACAAAAAAACAAATATATATATATATATGTGTGTGTGTGTGTGTGTATATATATATATATATATATATATATATATATATATATATATATATATATATATATATATATATATATATATATATATATATATATATATAGTGTGTGTGTGTGTATAGAAAGAGAGGAAAAAAAAACCCAGCACATTGTTTTTGTTCATTAACAAATCTTAATAGGCCTCCCTTTATGCGAAAGCATCGCTGTTCACACAGCTTATAAGCTTAGCTAGGGTTAGTGCAGTGCCAGGACAGCCTGTTTCGTGGTGTTTGCCACTCATCAGCTGGGAGAAGGTTTGAATCACTGCTGGGTGAAATTGATTTCTGGGCAAAATATAAAAACATTTTAAATTAGGGGGGGGCATATATATATATATATATATATATATATATATACACACACACACACAATTATTGATAGATAAGTAAAGTAAAATTATGTATTTAAGAATAAATATTCTGCTATGTGAAGAACATTGGAATGTAAAAATATACATATTTCATGTCAGGTTAGCACACTTTGACTAAACGTGATCGGGCTTGCGCGAGAGTAGGGTGTTTCCCTTCCCAATTTTCACACTCTATTGAAGTATATGGTGGAATATGTTAACGGATATTCTAAGTTCGTCTTTTTGCGTGCGTCGGGTTAGTGCTTGTGCAAATTTTTTTTTACTTTCAATTTATAATACTCGTTATCCGATGCTCGCTAAAAGCTTACTACTAGCAGGATTATCGTGTGAGTGTGAGTGATAAATAGAGATCCAGTCGTAATCTAGTCCATAGTTAAGAGTGAGGCTGTTGTGCATGTGTGTAATAGATTAGGGTTAGGTATTGAATTGTATTCTAGAGTGTGTGGGGAGCCAGTGTAGGGCAGAGAGGAGCAGCTGATGTAAATTGGTGACTTAGGTGGGTGAGTCTAGCTGAAGCATTCATGATGAATTGGAGAGGGGAGGTGGTGTTTGGGAAGGGCATTTAAAAGTAGGTTGTGTTTAACCCCTGCTTTAACAAATTTTTTTTTTTTTTTTTAACAAAACCGTTTTTATTGAGGTTAATCAGTGCTTAAACAGCAATAAGGTTGCAATGTAATCAGTGACAAAAGCATATGTCTGGATAATAGAATCTAAATGATACAAAATGACATTCAATGCACACATTATATAATAAAAATAAAACATAGCATTCTAGAATGTAAACATAACCCTTGACAAATAATTAACCTATGTACTCTCAATCAAACCTCTTTTTATATATATATATATATATATATATTTGGTTGCTGTATTTTAGGCACTGTAAACTTATCATTTTCCCCTAATACAAAGCATAAAGATAAACTATAAAAAAAATTAAACCTCATGTAGGAGGTGGCGGTTTTTCTTGGACCTCTGATGCTATTATATAGTGGTTTGAGGTTATAATAGGGGGTATGTAACCAGTAAAAAGCATATAGGGTCGTTTTTGGACCCTTAGTAATATGATACATGAAAGTGACATAACTAAACTGTGAGACAACATAGTGACAAGAAAACAGCTTGTCGCATGAGATTACGATTATAAATATTAGAATATATGTATCAATATAATTAATAATAGAAGGAAAAGTTTCTATAGGGTTAATTTCCCTTTGCTTACAATGTAAGCCCATTGGAGTAGTGGGGGGGGGGGGCGGGGATATATGAATAAATTGGTTAGCAAGAACACGTATGCCATATCTAATAGTACCTGTAGATTAGATCAGTCTAAGTAATTCCCCTATGACCTTAAGAAACTGCCAGGGTCACAGCCAAATCAAGATAGATGGAAGCTAAGAGGGTTTGATATGAAGAGTGGCATATCTAAGAAATAATTCCCAAGTATGGCATACCCTGAGATATGTCAATATAACCCAAGTTAAATTGGAACTAGTTTACCCTATATATCTTTTATACTTATAATAGCATGTTACTTTGTGATATAACCTGACCTGGATGGCTAATAGATTACTCAATTTAGGTTACTGTAAGAAAACAACTAGTACAACACAACCTACACTCTAAATTATATCTTGAACTTTTAAACTGCAGTCTAACATGTGACTGACTACCGTAACACGTCAGGCTCCCCTATTGCGTGGGCACGGGCCCTGTGCCCCACAACAAGACAGGCCACATGCTTAGGTCTATATGGTGTATATATCATGTTACTTTTCTTACTATTTAGTAAATAAATTCCAGCCATTAACACAAACCAGGTTCAAATAGAAAATATCACATTATTTTAAATTGGCGACCTTAGTAGGGTGGGTAAAACGATGTTGACAGTTAAAGGTCCTTTACATTTAACTTGGATAGGGTCCCCAAGTAATAATGAATCATGGGTTAACTATTATCAACACATATCTCGAGGAGCTAATGAGATTGAGTTAGCAATAGGCATTTCCCTCTCCAGGGAGATTGCATAACCTTATAGACAGGATGATTCTTTACCAGGTATTTATGTATATACAAATTACAAATGTTACAAATACCTGCTTATAAACGGGGGCACTCAATGTAAGTACAAAATTATATAGCTTGGCTTTAGGAGAAATATTGAGACAAACAAATCTATCATAAATATATGCCCCAGATCTTCTTGGGTTTGTTAGACATAGGGGGAGAGTCCTGGGGTTGCATCAATGGAGGCCATGAACTATTGAATAACCCATTTGAACATCATGTAGGGATAAATATAAAGGTAATTTCAAACTTCTATAATATAGTAGGTCACACAACTCAAACATGAAAAACCTAAAAACATATACCAAACAGAAACCTAGGTTTATGTCCCCCATAAAGTCCAGTTGCTCTGTAAATGTTAACTGCCACAGAGATACCTGAACCTGATAAACTGGAGAAGCCAGTCCCTGAGCCTAGTGGAAATTTAACCTATCCCTCTCTTAGTTTTCCATCCTTTTAAGTGCAGCTGTGGAATATAAGCCTCAGACAGAAGCGTGTTGTCGATAAATGTCTTATTCTGATAACAGGGTTTTAGCACTGTCGCCATATTAGACCAGTCTCTAGCTTCTGTACACTTTTTTTTTTTATAATTTTCCTCTCTTTTATGCAGATTTGATACACACTGAGGGCAGAACCAAGTTCTGTTAGAGCCGATGGTCTAACCAGGGAATCTAGGGTATTTTCCACGTTGAAGTTATCACCTCTTTCCTCAATAGGTGTTAGATTCAGGAACGTTGCATTCGGGTGTTTTGCGGTTTGCACTGAACTCTCTTTTTGTCCCAACGCTGTTTCACATACCTCGATTAGCCGCTTCTCGAAATTATTGATAAGATCCTGTAAAGGTTGCATTAATGCCGACAGCCATCTGGTCTCCTCTATCCTGATCTGTTCCATACTAGACATGCCCTGGTAATATATTTATGTAGCTCGGTAGGCCACCAACGTAACTGGTAGCTGTCAGGAGGAGTGTCGCAGCTTGGTATCACCACTGGAAATTATTGGTAGGTTTGATTGGCATATCGGCGTCCTTCCTCTCAAGGGACAACACCAAGATGACTCTTAAGTGACTAGGCTTGCTGTTCCTTAAAATGTAGGGTTTTACTCTGGGCTAGTATCAGTGCTTACTCGTATTGCCACATGGTCTAGAAGATGGCCGCTCTCCGATCATATACATTGGTGAGCAGTGTGAATGACCAGGGTTTCGATCTATCTGTCCCGGGACCTCCTCTTATCACCGTTTTTTGCGGTCTTGTACTCTAGTTTGGCAACAGTTCAAGATTTGGGCAGTCTTGAGCGGTCATATAGAAGGTAATTTTCGTTGTCTGTTAAGAGCTGTCTTAGTTTGCGACCGCTCAGACGCCCGGCTAGCTCCGCCCCCCCCAACAAATTAAAACATGTAATTATTGCACTACAGTGGTCATTTAAATGTCCCATTAAAGGGACAGTCAACACTAATTTTCATATAATTGCATGTAATAAACACTACTATAAAGAAGAATATGCACAGATACTGTTATAAAAATCCAGTATGAAACTTTTTTAAAAACTTACTTAGAAACTCCCAGTTTAGCACTGTTGATGAGGTTAGGCTGGGACACCCATTGAAATGGGTTGAAAAAGTTAGAAGAGCAGACTCCCCCTCCCCTGAAGAGACTGATTGCTCAAACAAGAGCAGCAGGAGTCTGTGGACTTGGGTCTACATATTATATATTTCGGGGATTGTTTAGGGCTTTGAAAATCAGCACAGTGTTATTAATAAATAAATAAAAACTATATATTGTTACAAAAGCACTAACAGATGGGCTGTATAAATGGATCCTCTCTACAAAACATTTATGCATAGTGTACAATCTCCCTTTAAACAGTTCTCCTGTTTAGGAGCATGCTGTCCGTGTGGATGCATTTTTTGTTTCTGGGTCACTGTCTTGCTTAGAGAATAAAAATCTAATCTAGCCTCTCATTTATCAAGGTTGGACACTCTCTTTGTATAACTAGTTAGCAATGTCCCTGGTAAATCTTGTTGGAAAAAATGGAACAATGTGGCTATTTAACTTTATAAACACAATGGGTAGTGGTTAAAGAATTTATTCAGATTTATACAATATAATATTTTATTGTCATCTTTATATAATCCACATTTTAAAGCCTACAAATGTTTTGTGCATGTGTTCTGCGTGTTGCAATTACAGGTAATCTATAAGAGTGTGTTTATAAAAGCAGGGATCTTCATTTTAATCTCCAAAGCAATGAGGTTTGTTAGGAGGATTAATTAAAATAGGGGCGCATGTTACTAAAATACTCTCTCGCTGTTAATTAACCTGTGTATTTCTTAGAGAAATGTCAATAGATAGTGTTCATTCTCCTCTGCAAGACTGATTGTTTCTTTTTTCCTTTTAAACATATGCTGAAAACCGTAATACATGCAAACTTTCAAAAATATAACTTTTCATTTGTTTTTAAACAACATACTGGGAAAAGTTATAATAATCTTACAAGAAACGGGCTTTTATCCTACTGGAAACCAATTTAATTTGAGCAGTGTGCGCAAAAATTTGTTGCCTGTGCAATTTTTGACCAAGTGACTAAAATGTGTGTGTACTTTATTATTGATGGCAGCCAAACTTCAAACTGTTGTAAAGGTAGTAATACATATATACAAGCACACACATAGACATTCACACAAACTCACTCTCTCGCTCTCTCTCTCTCTCTCTCTCTCTCTCTCTCTCTCTCACACACACACACACACACCATCCCACATATACACACATACTATCCCACACACAGTCTCACACACGAACACAGTCTCACACATGCAATCTCACACACACGTACACAGTCTCACACACACGAACACAGTCTCTCACTCTCTCACACACACTTTATTCTTGAGTGTAGGGAAACTTGAAAATGTTGTGAAGGTAACACACATATAAAATTGCACATTGACTGACATACACACACTCGCACGCACACTCTCTCACAGTCTCACATACACACACAGTCTCTCACACACACTCTCTCTCTCTCAAACACACACACACACAGTCTCACGCACACATACACAGTTTCAAACACACAAACACTGTCACTCACTGACTCATTCATTCACACACTCACAAGTTCACACATAATCACACACACAGTATCACACACATACGCAGAAGGGGAGTGATTGGAAACAAAAGGGTTGAAAGAGGGAGCGAGATAACAGAGAAAGGGAGAGAATGGCGGAGGGAGAACAGTGGGGTGGGGACAGATGGGGGAAAGATCTATCATACACTCCTTCAAAAATATATATATTTTTTAATAAATAAAGTAGCCCCGATTTGATTACCTCCAGCTTACTTCCTCATTTAGAATTATACAACTGTTTCTTCTGCTCTTAAGATGGTCATTTGCTTCATCTGATATTCAAACACCTCTGTTTATTCTCACATTTTACCAACTCTGTTAATGACCACCATCAGCTAATATGCAGCATCAGTACACTTACTGCTTTCCCACCACTTTGTTCCTCTTAAATACTATGCACAAATATTACATCTAGAGTCTCAACAATTCTCACATTATCTGAGGCCCCTTCTGTACCATCTCATGTCCTAAACAGTGTTCATCACCAATAAACCCAACAGAAAACACTAGATTCTTGTGCAGCTCTGCTAGCTGCTTCTTGAGGACACTTCCCCTCCACCAAATACCTTATCTCTCTTCCCCTTGTATACAGCTTTTTTCTTCATAAACGGGGAGAGTCCACAACTGCATTCATTACTTTTTGGAATTCAGAACCTGGCCACCAGGAGGAGGCAAAGACACCCCAGCCAAAGGCTTAAATACCTCCCCCACTTCCCTCATCCCCCAGTCATTCATTGCCTCTCGTCACAGGAGGTTGGCAGAGATGTGTCAGAAGATTTCAGTCTAGTCTCTTATAGTCCTGTCAGCCTCTCAGTGAGAGCATGGATGGAAGTTAGAGTCCGGAGATGCAGGGAGAGTCTTTCTACTAACCCATTCTGACTCATATTGACAGCTCCATAAGCAATCAGCGTTGACGAGTTTTGCTGCCTACTTTTTTTCTCTCAAGTCCATGTCAGAAGCGACGCTACTATCTGTCACACTTGAAGGGCCGTGTTCCTGTTCCACGGCGTAGATTCCGGTAAGATTGTTTCATTTTACTTTCAATATGGAAATGTAATGTAATGAAGAAGACAGGGTCTCAGTGGGACTCCTTTTATCTTATGGAATAAAGGGTTAATTTTTCCTGAGGGGGGTTATTGAACAGGGGGGGGGGACTTTAATCATGTTTGTTATGTGATT
This sequence comes from Bombina bombina, assembly GCF_027579735.1. Taxonomy (NCBI): domain Eukaryota; kingdom Metazoa; phylum Chordata; class Amphibia; order Anura; family Bombinatoridae; genus Bombina; species Bombina bombina. The sequence goes on from NC_069503.1 coordinate 753,248,941, forward strand.
CTGTCTGCTAATGTGTAGTGATACTTGGGTTCGTGGCTATTTCGGGAACATACCGGCCCTTTTTGCAGGCTGCACAGTCTTTACGGACTGGCACACTTTTTCTTGGACTCCACGGTGCACCTTGTGACCGGGCGTGGGCGTGCTTCTGTTCTCCATTTCCATATTCCTGACCGTGAGGCAATGGAGAGAGTTTGTTTCACTAGAGTCTGAGTCATAGGAGGTGGTCAGTGCCCCAGCCATTGGGGGTGTAAGGTGCCGTTTATTTTTTGTCCATATTTACAATCTCCAAGTTATGGAGGATTCTGATTTTTGGAGACGGATGTCTCTGATTCAGATTCTACTTCTTGCGAAGAATATGAAATGGCCCCGGTAATCCATGCCCATCAGTTATGTTCCAAATGCCGCTTTAGAGTGCTCTATTCTCCAGAATCTGGGAACTTAGAGTCCGCTGAGCCATCCGTGCCTGAGGATTCCATATCCTGAAAGGCGCACACCCTAGAACCTTCTTTTGCTAGGCAAGCAGGTGTCCCAAATGCCATTTATCCTTCTCCAGAAGGTGGCTTGTTTCCTCCAGAAGTTACGGCACGGTTCAGCATGACCATATCGATGGCGTTGGCGCATATACATCTTCCAGGAACATATTGTTTCTTTTTTTTCTGAATATCTTCTTCCAGTTCTGAACTTTGGAAGAATTGGATCTCTGTCTGGCTAGTCCTGTTGAGGTGCTAAGTGGCTCACTCTTGTTTTGAGTTTCGTTTTCTTGTTTAAGTTACAAGTTATAGGGGGGCTTTCGTTCCTAGACTTCAGGCTGGTCCTTGTTTATTCTTCCAAGGGCATCAGAGGGGATTGTGCTCAGTCCTAATTGTCCTATCCATGCTTAGCTGGCGGGGTTTTCGAGGTTCGGATCCTGCTAAGGAGTACTTTGTAGGCTCCTGGGTTCTTTTGGTTCAGGTGCTAGAGTTTTTTCTCTTTCCCATAGTGGGTTGGAGGTTGAGGATTCCATGGAAATCTGTGGTGCCAGGTTCTGGTGGCGTTTATTCATCTCCTACTTTGAGGCTTACTTTGGGATTGTCCTCTTGGATTGTCCTCTTGATGACGGTACCTCTTCCTTTGGGTCGAGGCTTATTGGGCTTTTTGTCCCTTTTCCTTGGGACTGGCTTTCTGGTCATCAGTTTCAGGAAGTTAGGGCCTTTTGTTTTTTTTCTACTTCCGGGATCTCGTCTGCTCCCATAATTTTTGAGCTATGCAGATTATGTTGTCTCCTTTTTTCCCCCTGCTTAGACGCTTTGGGTTTTCATCCGCCAATGGTTAGAATTTTCGTTCATTTGTAAATTCCTTGAGCTGTAGGTGCTTCCGGGAAGTTGATCCTGAGATGATTTTGGAGACTATGGTTATCTTCTCAATCCAAAATTTCTAGGTTTGAGCTCTATTCTCTTGTACATTTTCCTTAGTCTTTGGACTTAGTGGGGTTGTCCCTAGAGCCTTTAGGGGTCAACCAGAGTAGCTGTGTGGCTTTAATCATTGCCTAGCAACCTTTAGGTTGGGAGTTTGAATTCTGCTGTGGGTGTCTTTAAAGAACTCTGTGTCTGGGATAGTTACGTGAGAGTTCAGTGTCCAAGGTGCCCTGGATATGACTGTGATTGCATTGCCTGTGGTGCAAGGTCTGCTCCGGATGCAGTAACCCGGTGGTTCCTTAGGTTTTTAGTTTAAATAGGCTCCGGATTCCTGGTGTCTGTTTTTTTTTGTTCCTTGTCTTTGATTGGACATTTTGGGGTTCTGTATCCAGATCCCTTAGGACTGGTTCAGGACGGCCCAGTTTCCCGGTTCCGGGACATCTCCTGTTCCTACGGGCGGATTTTTCTCTCTTATCGGAGAATTGGACATTTCTGCTGGGCTGGCCGTAGTGGCCTGATGGTTCTTTCATTCGGTACTTGACCTTTTGAGTCCATCTACAGCTTTACACTTCATACCTGTGTGCGGGTGAGCTGTTCTGTTTTTGTTTCCCCTCCCTTTGGGGTGGACTTGGCATTCCACAAGTATCCGCGTGGTGCTTGGAGGTCCTTTTTCTTCCTCTGTTCTGTGGGGTTGAACCCCCTGCCATGTGTGCAGGATGTCAGGTGAAGGGCTGGATTTCTTGTGACATGCCATTACTGTAGTTTCAGTAGAGGGTCTCCTTTTGGGAGTATCCTTAGTCATCAGGAAGGGAGCTGCGACTGGGTTCTGGAACCCAAGCTCTTTTTGGGGGGCTGGATCCCCTCCCTTTTAACGCATAATATAGTGTTTGATTGCAATTAAATTTGCCCACGTAGAACATGTATTTTATCATATGTAATTAAAGGGACATTAAAGTCAAAAGTAAACTTTCATAACTCATGTAGAACAGTTTTAAATACTTTTTATTTTTCTTCTACTACCAAATAGACTTTGTCCTCTTGGCACCCTTTGTTGATAAGCTTACCTAGGTAGGCTTATCAGCAGCAGTGCACTACTGGGAGCTAGCTGGTGATTGGTAGCTACACACCTATGTTTCTGGTTATTGGCTCACCAACTAGATCCTAGCAGGGCATTGCTGCTCTGGAGCTGATTTTAGTGACCTGATTAACCCCATTTTTAGGGGTTAAACACATAGAGAATGTTATTATTGCACAATTGCTTTCATATAACACTTTAGAGCATTTTGCTTGTTGCACTTTAATTTCCCTTAATTACTTAAAATATACACTGATGTGCACTGACACTGGCTAAAGTCACTCCAGCATGCATGCACCCCAGCAAAACCTCAACAAGACCATGTGGCTTACTGTGCACGTTGGATATTCGGAATATCGCACATTGGCCAGTCGGGTTAGCACATGTCTGTTTGTTTTGTTTTCGCGAGCATATTTTTTGGCGTGCTTTTTTCTTTATTGCTACCTGTTGAGGGCGTGTGCATTCCGGTTTTTAGTCCTTGAGTGCGCTTATATGTGAAGTGAGCTTGTTTATCCTATGCACTTTTTTTTCTTTTTTAATGTCGGGTTAGCGCTCTAAGGCCTTGCTACCTGTATTTAATTCTGCATTTGGAGGGGTTTTTCCCTTGCTTAAAGAGCTCTTTTCTGAGGAATATAGCCGACTGTTTAATAATCTCAAATTTAAAGATTTTTTATTTATTATGGAGCCTTCTCTGTCCCTGAAACCTCCTACTCTCTTACCATTTTGAAGAGTGTATATTGTAAACAGGCTGTATTGCCTCCAGCTATGCTATGCAGTGCTTGTTTAAATGCTGTGAAAACTAATACTTTTCTTGCATCTAAAGGTGTCTGTCCTCCTACAATCTGTTCTACAGAGGGAAGCTTGAAAAGAAAATTCTCCAGGATTTAAGGATTTTGTACGTTCTACTATAAAAAAAAAACCTCTACAATATACTTTCATTATTTATTTTGTCCCCTTTTCCTGTAATTCCATTCTGAAATTGTGATCTTTTCAGTTCCTGTTAGAAGTGGAGGTGCAGAACACTTACGTTCCACACAGCTATTGGCTGCACACTCTAGTGACATATTTATAACTGTCCCTAATTGGCCACAGCAGAGAAGGTAACCTAAGTTACAACATGGCAGCTCTCACTGTTTTATAGACACTAAAACATTACACATTACTTGTTTTGTTACTACAGGTAGCCCTCGGTTTACGCCGGGGTTAGGTTCCAGAAGGAATGGTTGTAAATTGAAACCCAGTTTATAATGTAAGTCAATGGGAAGTGAGGGAGATAGGTTCCAGACCCTTCTCAAAATTATCATAAGTAACACCTAATACATTATTTTTAAAGCTTTGAAATGAAGACTTTAAATGCTAAACAGCATTATAAACCTAATAAAATAATCACACAACACAGAATATATAATTAAACTAAGTTAAATGAACAAACACATTTGCTAAACAGCATTATAAACCTTAAAAAATTATCACACAATGCAGACTTCACTTCATTTTTCTGCAAACAGTTCTTTCTATGCATTTCAATCTGGACTGATTTATAGTCAGGAAGATCTTGTTCCTTTGAAATCTGCTCGATAGCTCAGATCTGGTTAAACTGATTAATTTCAGCTTGCTTGGCTTTGCTGCAACACAAGCGGGCAGCTCCACCTACTGGCTATTTTAATAAATGCACTGCTTCTCAATGCTTTTCAATAGCAGTCACATGACTGGAAAAAAGGTTGTTATTCTGAAACGGTGTAAATTAAACCGTTGTAAAACGAGGGCCACCTGTATTTAAACAGCTTATGAAACTTTAAAAAATACATCTACATGTTATTCTCACACTAATCTTTTCTTTGAATGCATCATTCTATCTAGCATTTATTTAGTGTTTAATGTCCCTTTAATGATTTGCTTTCTACTAGTTCTAATGCTGTATTTAATACAGTTTCAAATCCTGGTGTAGCTGATTCAGCCTCAGAGGGGGGTTATTTTTTAATGATCAGGAGTCTGTTTCTGATCATGAATTTGATTTATCTTCCTTTTTATTTAAGGCTGATCATATTTGTTCCCTTTTAAAATTAGTTTTTTTGGTATTCAGGACTCTAAGGTGTCTGATAACAAGTCTTTTAATCAATTGTATTTAATTTTGAAACCTTCAAAGTTTTTAGAGGTTTTTCCTGTGACTGATGCTGTCTCTGAGATAGTTGCTAAGGATTGGTGTAAGCCTTGTGGCCCTAATCCTTCTGCTAGATTTAGGAAAATGTATAATTTGCCAGCATCGAATGTTGAGCTCTAGGAAAGCGTTCCTAAGGTGGATTGGGCTGTTTCTACTCAGGCTAAGCATGCTACTAGTCCTTTGGAAGACAGTTATTCTTTTAAGGATCATATAGATAGGAAATTGGAATCCTTTCATAGAAGGGCTTTTGAACAGGTATGTTTTCTTTATAGGCCTGCAGTTAGTATTTCCTGTGTGGCTGCAGCTTAATCTGTTTGGCTGGATTGTTTGTCTGAGCAGTTTTCAGATGATGACTCTGCTAATGAAGATGTTCAAAACCTTTTAGGTTTTTTAAAATCTGCTAATGCTTTCATTTGTGATGTAGTTATGGAAATTATTAATATTAATTCTAAGAGTGTGTCATTAGCAGTTTTTTCTAGAAGGACTTATAGCTTAAATCATGGTCTGCTCATATGGTGTCTAAGTCCAGACTTTTATCTCTTTCTTTTCAGAGATTTTTTTTATTTGGTTCTGGGTTATATTTCATTATATCTACTGTGAATGGAGTTAAGAGAGTTTTCCATCTAAAGGGGAGGAGAGTCCACGGCTTCATTCATTACTTGTGGGAATTAAGAACCTGGCCACCAGGAGGAGGCAAAGACATCCCAGCCAAAGGCTTAAATACCTCCCCCACTCCCCTCATCCCCCAGTCATTCTTTGCCTTTCGTCACAGGAGGTTGGCAGAGAAGTGTCGGAAGATTTGGAGTAGTCTCTTATGGAGGGTAGTACTCTTCGAAATGGGACTGGAGTTTTAAGTAGTCCCATCAGCCTCTAAGTGAGAGCATGGGTGAAAGCTAGAGTCCGGAGATGCAGGGAGAGTCTTTCTGCGAAACCATCCCGACTCACATTAACCGCTCCATAAGCAATCAGCGCTGACGAGTTTCGCTGCCTGCTTCCTACATTCAAGTCCATGTCAAGAGCAATGCTACTACACTGTCACACTTGAGAGGCTGTGTTCCTGTTCCACGCCATAGATTCTGGTAAGATTGTTTCATTTTTTATATACATAATGATAACGCAAGAAGACAGTGTCTCAGTGTGACGCCTTTTATCTTTATAGAATCAAGGGTTAATATCCCCGAACGGGGGATTATTGAACAGGCGGGGTTTGTACAATGTTATTTGTTGTGTCATTGCTGAGATATGTGTGAGATGAGGCTCTGGCAATGGTGGACTACAGGGGTCATTCTTGGGAGTTATTTACAGAGCCGATTTGACGTGTTTTTCTCCCTAGTGCAGGGGCTGTCCTGCGAGGCACTCCATGTGACCGGGTGGGGCCTTTTCAGCTTCCTCTTCTTGTCTGGCGGTTGCAGTAGACGAAGCATTTTTGTCTGTGGTACGGGTCTAAGGAGGTGGTGAGTGCCCCGGCCATTGGAGGTATAAAGGTGCCATTTATATAGTATATCTAGTCTGTAATAAAAGCGTAAGCTATGAAGGACTCTGATGCGTTGGAGGGTACTCCCTCTTTAACAAAGTCTAATACCTGTGTTTATTGTGAGGAGGTTCTGGTAGATCTGCCTGCTCAACTCTGTTCCACATGCCTTGATAAGATTACTACATATAGAAAGAATAAAATGTTTAGTACTACTGAGCTGTCCACCTCTAAGGGTTCTTCGTCCCGTGAGGTGTGTTCCCTACATTCATCTCCGATTACACATGCAACTCCCAAGGACACGACTAATCCTCCTGAGGGAGAGGGCTGCTGGCCGTCAGATCTTGCGGATCAGCTGCAAACGGAGGTGTCTGCGGTGATTAGTGCCTTACCACATTCTGCTAAGCGCAAGCATAGGGTAAAACATTGCGGCCCGGCCCATGGGTCATCTACTCCAATGGATAGCTTGGAAAAGTTATCCGCCAATGAGTACAACTCCGACTCTTCGAAGGACGTTCCTTCTGGGTTGGAGTCTGTGTCATCTAAACCTCCAACTGTTCCGGAACCGAAACTACCGGAGGATCCTTTGATTCCTAAACTTGATAAAGTATATGAGAACAGGGTGGTGCCTCAGACCTTCCCGGTTCCTGTTAAGATGGTTAACATTATTAAGAATGAATGGGAGAAATTGGGTTCATCCTTTTCCCCTTCCTCTTCTTTTAAGTGTTCCGCTTTCTGGACTCTCAGTTTGAACTATGGGGGACAGTCCCTAAGGTGGATGGTGCTATCTCCACACTCAGGAAGCGTACAACGATTGCCCTCGAGGATAGTTTGTCGTTTAAAGAGCACATGGATAAAAAGTTAGAAAACATGTTGAGAAATATGTTTCAGCACACAGGGTTTGTTTTTCAGCCGGCGGCTGTGGTGGCTGCAGTAGCCGGGGCAGTGACATATTGGTACAAATCCCTGTCTAAGATGCTCGAGAGGGAGACTCCCCTTGCTGAGATTAAGGCCTTGAGGGTAGACAACTCTTTAATTTGTGACGCCAATATGCAGATTATTCGCCTGAATGCAAAAATTTCAGGTTTTTCCATCCTAGCCCATAGCGCTCTGTGACTGAAGTCATGGTCTGTGGACATGACCTCTAAATCTAGGCTTCTATCCCTTCAGGGAAAGAACCTATTTGGTCCAGGACTGAACTCGATCATATCCAAGGCAAGGGTGGCTTCCTGCCACAGGATAAGAAGGTTAAATCTAAGGGATCTACTTTCTTTCATGTAATTAGCAAGAGTCCATGAGCTAGTGATGTATGGGATATACATTCCTACCAGGAGGGGCAAAGTTTCCCAAACCTCAAAATGCCTATAAATACACCCCTCACCACACGCACAAATCAGTTTTACAAACTTTGCCTCCTATGGAGGTGGTGAAGTAAGTTTGTGCTAGATTCTACGTTGATATGCGCTCCGCAGCAGGTTGGAGCCCGGTTTTCCTCTCAGCGTGCAGTGAATGTCAGAGGGATGTGAGGAGAGTATTGCCTGTTTGAATTCAATGATCTCCTTCTACGGGGTCTATTTCATGGGTTCTCTGTTATCGGTCGTAGAGATTCATCTCTTACCTCCCTTTTCAGATCGACGATATACTCTTATATATACCATTACCTCTGCTGATTCTCGTTTCAGTACTGGTTTGGCTTTCTACAACATGTAGATGAGTGTCCTGGGGTAAGTAAGTCTTATTTTCTGTGACACTCTAAAGCTATGGTTGGGCACTTTTTTATAAAGTTCTAAATATATGTATTCAAACATGTATTTGCCTTGACTCAGGATGTTCAACATTTCCTTATTTCAGACAGTCAGTTTCATATTTGGGATAATGCATTTGAATATATAATTTTTATCTTACCTTAAAATTTGACTTTTTCCCTGTGGGCTGTTAGGCTCGCGGGGGCTGAAAATGCTTCATTTTATTGCGTCATTCTTGGCGCGGACTTTCTTGGCGCAAAAATTTTTTTCTATTTCCGGCGTCATACGTGTCGCCGGAAGTTGCGTCATTTTTGACGTTTTTCGCACCAAAAATGTCGGCGTTCTGGATGTGGCGTCATTTTTGGTGCTAATAGCATTTAGGCGCCAAATATTGTGGGCGTCAAATTTGTCTCCACTTTATTTAAGTCTCATTATTTGTTGCTTCTGGTTGCTAGAAGCTTGTTCACTGGCATTTTTTCCCATTCCTGAAACTGTCATTTAAGGAATTTGATCAATTTTGCTTTATATGTTGTTTTTTCTATTACATATTGCAAGATGTCCCACGTTGCAACTGAGTCAGAAGATACTACTGGAAAATCGCTGCCTGGTGCTGGAACTACCAAAGCTAAGTGTATCTGCTGTAAACTTTTGGTAGTTGTTCCTCCAGCTGTTGTTTGTATTGAATGTCATGACAAACTTGTTAATGCAGAAAATATTTCCTTTAGTAAAGTACCATTACCTGTTGCAGTTCCATCAACATCTAATGTTCCTGTGTTCCTGATAACATAAGAGATTTTGTTTCTGAATCCATTAAGAAGGCTATGTCTGTTATTCCTCCTTCTGGTAAACATAAAAAGTCTTTTAAAACTTCTCTTTATACAGATGAATTTTTAAATGAACATCATCATTCTGATTCTAATGATTCTTCTGATACAGAGGATTCTGTCTCAGAGGTTGATGCTGATAAATCGTCATATTTATCTAAAATGGAATTTATCCGTTCTTTACTTAAAGAAGTCCTAATTGCATTAGAAATTGAGGATTCTGGTCCTCTTGATACTAAATCTAAACGTTTAGACAAGGTCTTTAGATCTCCTGTGGTTATTCCAGAAGTTTTTCCTGTTCCTGGTGCTATTTCTGAAGTAATTTCCAGAGAATGGAATAATTTGGGTAATTCATTTACTCCTTCTAAACGTTTTAAGCAATTATATCCTGTACCGTCCGACAGATTAGAGTTTTGGGACAAAATCCCTAAAGTTGATGGGGCTATTTCTACCCTTGCTAAACGTACTACTATTCCTACGGCAGATGGTACTTCCTTTAAGGATCCTTTAGATAGGAAAATTGAATCCTTTCTAAGAAAAGCTTATCTGTGTTCAGGTAATCTTCTTAGACCTGCTATATCATTGGCTGATGTTGCTGCAGCTTCAACTTTTTGGTTGGAAACTTTAGCGCAACAAGTAACAGATCATGATTCTCATAATATTATTATTCTTCTTCAACATGCTAATAATTTTATCTGTGATGCCATTTTTGATATTATCAGAGTTGATGTCAGGTTTATGTCTCTAGCTATTTTAGCTAGAAGAGCTTTATGGCTTAAAACTTGGAATGCTGATATGTCTTCTAAATCAACTCTACTTTCCCTTTCTTTCCAGGGTAATAAATTATTTGGTTCTCAGTTGGATTCTATTATCTCAACTGTTACTGGTGGGAAAGGAACTTTTTTACCACAGGATAAAAAATCTAAAGGTAAAAACAGGGCTAATAATCGTTTTCGTTCCTTTTGTTTCAACAAAGAACAAAAGCCTGATCCTTCATCCTCAGGAGCAGTTTCAGTTTGGAAACCATCTCCAGTCTGGAATAAATCCAAGCCTTCTAGAAAAGCAAAGCCAGCTTCTAAGTCCACATGAAGGTGCGGCCCTCATTCCAGCTCAGCTGGTAGGGGGCAGATTACGTTTTTTCAAAGAAATTTGGATCAATTCTGTTCACAATCTTTGGATTCAGAACATTGTTTCAGAGGGGTACAGAATTGGTTTCAAGATAAGACCTCCTGCAAAGAGATTTTTTCTTTCCCGTGTCCCAGTAAACCCAGTGAAAGCTCAAGCATTTCTGAAATGTGTTTCAGATCTAGAGTTGGCTGGAGTAATTATGCCAGTTCCAGTTTTGGAACAGGGACTGGGGTTTTATTCAAATCTCTTCATTGTACCCAAGAAGGAGAATTCCTTCAGACCAGTTCTGGATCTAAAAATATTGAATCGTTATGTAAGGATACCAACATTCAAAATGGTAACTGTAAGGACTATATTGCCTTTTGTTCAGCAAGGGCATTATATGTCTACAATAGATTTACAGGATGCATATCTGCATATTCCGATTCATCCAGCTCACTATCAGTTCCTGAGATTCTCTTTCCTGGACAAGCATTACCAGTTTGTGGCTCTGCCGTTTGGCCTAGCTACAGCTCCAAGAATTTTTACAAAGGTTCTCGGTGCCCTTCTGTCTGTAATCAGAGAACAGGGTATTGTGGTATTTCCTTATTTGGACGATATCTTGGTACTTGCTCAGTCTTCACATTTAGCAGAATCTCATACGAATCGACTTGTGTTGTTTCTTCAAGATCATGGTTGGAGGATCAATTCACTAAAAAGTTCATTGATTCCTCAGACAAGGGTAACCTTTTTAGGGTTCCAGATAGATTCAGTGTCCATGACTCTATCTTTGACAGACAAGAGACGTCTAAAATTGATTTCAGCTTGTCGAAACCTTCAGTCACAATCATTCCCTTCGGTAGCCTTATGCATGGAAATTCTAGGTCTTATGACTGCTGCATCGGACGCGATCCCCTTTGCTCATTTTCACATGCGACCTCTTCAGCTCTGTATGCTGAACCAATGGTGCAGGGATTACACAAAGATATCTCAATTAATATCTTTAAAACCGATTGTCCGACATTCTCTGACGTGGTGGACAGATCACCATCGTTTAATTTAGGGGGCTTCTTTTGTTCTTCCGACCTGGACTATAATCTCAACAGATGCAAGTCTTACAGGTTGGGGAGCTGTGTGGGGGTCCCTGACGGCACAAGGGGTTTGGGAATCTCAGGAGGTGAGATTACCGATCAATATTTTGGAACTCCGTGCAATTTTCAGAGCTCTTCAGTCTTGGCCTCTTCTGAAGAGAGAGTCGTTCATTTGTTTTCAGACAGACAATGTCACGACTGTGGCATACATCAATCATCAAGGAGGGACTCACAGTCCTCTGGCTATGAAAGAAGTATCTCGAATTCTGGTTTGGGTGGAATCCAGCTCCTGTCTAATCTCTGCGGTTCATATCCCAGGTATAGACAATTGGGAAGCGGATTATCTCAGTCGCCAAACGTTGCATCCGGGCGAATGGTCTCTTCACCCAGAGGTATTTCTTCAGATTGTTCAAATGTGGGAACTCCCAGAAATAGATCTGATGGCTTCTCATCTAAACAAGAAACTTCCCAGGTATCTGTCCAGATCCCGGGTCCTCAGGCGGAGGCAGTGGATGCATTATCACTTCCTTGGAAGTATCATCCTGCCTATATCTTTCCGCCTCTAGTTCTTCTTCCAAGAGTAATCTCCAAGATTCTGAAGGGATGCTCGTTTGTGATTAATACTATTTTACAGGCTCGTAAATTTGTATCTAGAGAGATATATTATAGAGTCTGGAAGACTTATATTTCTTGGTGTCTTTCTCATCATTTCTCCTGGCATTCTTTTAGAATTCCGAGAATTTTACAGTTTCTTCAGGATGGTTTAGATAAAGGTTTGTCCGCAAGTTCCTTGAAAGGACAAATCTCTGCTCTTTCTGTTCTTTTTCACAGAAAGATTGCTAATCTTCCTGATATTCATTGTTTTGTACAAGCTTTGGTTCGTATAAAACCTGTCATTAAGTCAATTTCTCCTCCTTGGAGTTTGAATTTGGTTCTGAGGGCTCTTCAAGCTCCTCCTTTTGAACCCATGCATTCATTGGACATTAAATTACTTTCTTGGAAAGTTTTGTTCCTTTTGGCCATCTCTTCTGCCAGAAGAGTCTCTGAATTATCTGCTCTTTCTTGTAAGTCTCCTTTTCTGATTTTTCATCAGGATAAGGCGGTGTTGCGAACTTCTTTTGAATTTTTACCTAAGGTTGTGAATTCCAACAACATTAGTAGAGAAATTGTGGTTCCTTCATTATGTCCTAATCCTAAGAATTCTAAGGAGAAATCGTTGCATTCTTTGGATGTTGTTAGAGCTTTGAAATATTATGTTGAGGCTACCAAGTCTTTCCGTAAGACTTCTAGTCTATTTGTCATATTTTCCGGTTCTAGGAAAGGTCAGAAAGCTTCTGCCATTTCTTTGGCATCTTGGTTGAAATCCTTAATTCACCATGCTTATGTCGAGTCGGGTAAAACTCCGCCTCAAAGGATTACAGCTCATTCTACTAGGTCAGTTTCTACTTCCTGGGCGTTTAGGAATGAGGCTTCGGTTGATCAGATTTGCAAAGCAGCAACTTGGTCCTCTTTGCATACTTTTACTAAATTCTACCATTTTGATGTGTTTTCTTCTTCTGAAGCAGTTTTTGGTAGAAAAGTACTTCAGGCAGCGGTTTCAGTTTGAATCTTCTGCTTATGTTTTCATTAAACTTTATTTTGGGTGTGGATTATTTTCAGCAGGAATTGGCTGTCTTTATTTTATCCCTCCCTCTCTAGTGACTCTTGCGTGGAAAGATCCACATCTTGGGTAGTCATTATCCCATACGTCACTAGCTCATGGACTCTTGCTAATTACATGAAAGAAAACATAATTTATGTAAGAACTTACCTGATAAATTCATTTCTTTCATATTAGCAAGAGTCCATGAGGCCCACCCTTTTTGGTGGTTATGATTTTTTTGTATAAAGCACAACTATTCCAATTCCTTATTTTATATGCTTTCGCACTTTTTTATCACCCCACTTCTTGGCTATTCGTTAAACTGATTTGTGGGTGTGGTGAGGGGTGTATTTATAGGCATTTTGAGGTTTGGGAAACTTTGACCCTCCTGGGAGGAATGTATATCCCATACGTCACTAGCTCATGGACTCTTGCTAATATGAAAGAAATGAATTTATCAGGTAAGTTCTTACATAAATTATGTTTTTCATCTCTTTCGTTCGGACAAGGCCCATTGCCAGCAGCCCGCAGCGAAAGCAGAGCAGTCCAAGGGAGCTTGGAAGCCAGCTCAGTCTTGGAATAAGTTCAAGCAGAACAAGAAGCCCGCCGAAACAAAATCGTCATGAAGGGATGGCCCCCGACCGGTCAATGGACTGAGTAGGGGGCAGATAATCTCTCTTCTCAGAAGCCTGGTTGCAGGATGTTCAGGACCCTTGGGTTCTGTAGGTCATCACCCAGGGTTACTGGATAGGTTTCAGATCTCATCCGCCCTGGGGCAGATTCCTCCTGTCATACCTGTCAAGACCAGCGAAAAGGGACGCCTTTCAAAATGTGTGAGGGAGCTCTCTTCTCTCAGAGTAATTGTACCAGTACCTCCAGCAGAAAGAGGTCTAGGGTACTATTCAAACCTTTTCGTGGTCCCAAAGAAGGAGGGCACGATTCTGGACCTAAAATGTTTAAACAAATTTCTGGCAGTTCTATCGTTCAAAATGGAAACGATCAGATCTATTCTGCCCCTAGTTCAAGAGGGACAATTCATGACAACAATAGACTTGAAGGATGCCTACCTACCAATCCACAGGGATCACTTCAGGTTCCTGAGATTTACGTGCCCCTTCCCTTCGGTCTGGCGACGGCCCCCGAGAGTCTTCATGAAGGTTCTAGGGGCACTTCTTGCAGTAGCAAGATCAAGAGGCATTGCTGTGGCGCCATATCTGGATGACATCCTAGTCCAGGCGCCGTCATTCAGTCTCACAGAGGAACACTCAAGGGCTTGTCTTCTCCTCCAGTCTCATGGATGAAAATAAACTCAGGAAAGAGTTCCCTGGTTACCAGCAACAGGGTGGAATTTTTGGGCATGATAATAGACTCTATATCCATGAAGATTTTTTTCACATATCAGTGACGCAGGAAGATTGTGTCCACCTGTCTTGCCCTTCAGGCCTCCTCCAGACTCTCTGTGGCTCAGTGTATAAATGTGATTGGGCTCATGGTATCCAGCATCGATGTCATTCCATTTGCTAGGTTCCACCTCAGACCTCTTCAGCTGTGTATGTTAAGGCAGTGGAACGGCAATCACTCAGATCTCTCCCAACAGATTTCTCTGGACGATTGGACGTGGGAATCCCTCTCTTGGTGGATCCATCTGGAACAACTGTCCCAAGGGTCATCCTTCCTGAGACCGTCCTGGGAAATTGTAACCACGGGCAGGATGGGGAGCTATTTTGGGTGCCAGGATGGCACAAGGAAGGTGGACTCGAGGAGTCTCTCCTCCCGATCAATATTCTGGAACTTCGAGCGATCCACAATGCTCTGAAAGCTTGGCCTCTCCTGGGGTCGTTCAGCTTCATCAGATTCCAGACAGACAACATTCCTCGGTGGCCTACATCAACCATCAGGGGGGACGAGAAGCTCTGTAGCAATGGCGGAGGTTTCTTGGATATTGGTATGGGCAGAGTCCCACAAATGCTCGCTATCAGCAATCCACATTCGAGGTGTAGACAACTGGGAAGCGGATTTTCTCAGCAGACAATCCTTTCATCCAGGGGAATGGTCTCTCCACCCTGATGTGTTTGTGGAGATCTGTCACAGATGGGGGACGCCGGAGATAGATCTCATGGCGTCCAGACTCAATTGCAAGCTACCAGGATACGGGTTGCGGTCCAGGGATCCCCAGGCAGAGCTGGTCAATGCCTTAGTGGTGCCTCAACCTAGTTTCCATTTTTCCATCGTTGCCAATTCTACCTTGTGTAGTGGCCCATATCACCAGGAGCCTCTTCCACTTCTTTGTCCTTTTGGTTGAGGAGCATGATTCGCTTGGCTTACGGGACTGCAGGACATAAGCCTCCTCAGAGGATCACAGCTCATTCAACTAGAGCTGTGGCTTCTTTTTGGGCCGTCAAGAATGAGGCCTCTATGGAGCAGATTTGTAAGCCGGGTACCTGGTCCTCCTTACATACTTTTACAAAGTTTTACAAATTCAATGTTTTTGCTTTGTCAGAAGCAGTTTTTGGGAAAGAGCTTTTGCAGGCTGTGGTGCCCTCAGGTTAGGGTCCACCTCCCTTTTACCCTCCCGTTTGTTCATTCAGTGTCTTCTAGAGCTTGGGTATTTGCTTCCCACTAGTAATGAATGAAGCCATGTACTCTCCTCCCCTTTAGATGGAAAACTTATATTATGCTTACCTGATAATTTCATCTCCATCGTGGGGAGGAGAGTCCACGGCTAGGCAGACCTAAATTTAGTTTTGTTCTTCTGGCACCATTTGTACTCTGATATTTCTCCTACTGTTCCTTGTTCCCTTGGAAGAATGACTGGGGGTTGAGGGGAGTTGGGGAGGTATTTAAGCCTTTGGCTGGGGTGTCTTTGCCTCCTTCTGGTGGCCAGGTTCTTAATTCCCACAAGTAATGAATGAAGCTGTGGACTCTCCTCCCCACGATGAAAATTAAATTATCAGGTAAGCATAATTTAAGTTTTTCTTCTTCAAGGCAATAAGTCTAAGGGTAAATTTAAAGCCCCTAATCATTTTCGTTCCTTTCACAACAAGGAACAGAAATGTTCTTCCTCTCTCAGAAGTGTTCTCTCAGAAGTTTAAATTGGAACAGATCAAAGCAGGCTAAAAAGCTTGCTCCCTCTAACAAATCAGCATGAAGGTTTGGCCAACAATCCACATATTCTTGTAGGGGGCAGATTACTCATTTTCTCATGTTCCAGTGGCTGCTTTAAAAGCAAAGGCCTTCTTTCAGTCCGTTTTGGATCTGGTAGTTATGAGAGTTATAGTTCCAGTTCCAATTTTGGAACAGGGCAAGGTTTCTATTCAAACCTTTTCATTGTTCCAAAGAAAGAAGGAACTTTCCTAGTTTAAAAGGCTCTGAACAAATTTCTCAGAGTACCTACTTTCAGACTATTCTACATTTGACACAACAAGGTCAGTTTATGTCCACAATAGATATAAAGGTTGCATATCTTCATGTTCCTATTCACAAGGATCATGATCGGTTTCTAAGGTTCGCCTTCCTAGACAAACATTATCAGTTTGTTGCCCTTCCATTTGGTCTGGCTACAGCTCTCAGGATCTTTTCAAAGGTTCTGAGTTCTCTTTTGGCAGTGATAAGGGCCCAGGGTATTTCAGGTTTTCCTTACCTGGACGATATCTTGGTACAAGCACCATCTTATTATTTAGCAGTTTTTCACACCCACAGACTTGTGTTGTTTCTTAAGCAGCATGGTTGGAAAATCAATTTTCCAAATAGTTATCTTGTTTCTCAGTCAAGAGACTAAGAAGTTTAAAGCCGATTGCATCCTGTTCAAATCTTCAGTCTGTTCTGTGTCCTTCAGTAACTCTTTGTATGGATGTTTTAGGCCTAATGATTGCTGCATCGGATGCCATTCAGTTTGCTGAATAAGGCCTCTTCAACTTTGCATGCTCCGGCAATGGTGCAGGGATCATACTCGGCTTTCTCAGAAAATTTGATTGGATTCCAAGACAAGACAGTCTCTGTCTTGGTGGCTGGATCATCATTTTATTATTCAGGGGGCTTCTTTTGTTTATCCTACTTGCACTGTAATCACAACAGATGCAAGTCTTTTAGGTTAAGGTTGCAGTATGGGGATGTCTAAGAGCACAGGGACTTTGGTCCCCCTTGAGGAGGTGAAGCTACCAATAAATAAACACTGTGCAATTTCTTTCCTATGGCATGGAGAGTCAACAAATCATTCCAATTACTAGTGAGATATTCACTCCTGGCCAGCAAGAGGAGGCAAAGAGCATCCCAGCAGAGCTGTTAAAGGGACATTAAACCCACATTTTTTCTTTCATGATTCAGATAGAGAATACCATTTTAAACAACTTTCAAACTTCTATTATCTAATTTCCTTCATTCTCTTGTTATTCTTTCCTGAAAAGCATATCTAGATAGCCTCAGTAGCTTCTGGTTGGTGGCTGCACATAGATACCTCGTGATTGTCTCACTCATGTGCATTGCTATTTCTTTTACTGAGGATATCTAAAGAATGAAGCAAATTAGATAACAGAAGTAAATTGAAATGTTGTTTAAAATTGTATTCTCTGTCTGAATTATAAAAGAATAATTTTGGGTTTTATGTCCCTTTAAGTATCACTTCCATTACCCATAACCCCCAGTCATTTTCTTTGCCTCTGTCAAGGGAGGATGTGTGAAGTTGGTGTCTGAAGATATTTTAATCCTTTTTATGGGTACTTTTCCCTGCAATCAAGGATTTGGGGCTGTGCTGTGTCCATGTCAATCTCTTTAGTAAGAGTAATGGTGGCTTGTTAGCAGTTAGAAGGCGGAGAGGTGGTCCTTGCTTTATTTCAATTATGCTATCCCCATTATAGAAAACCAGAGTTGGTTAATCTGTTTTTTTTCTTTGTCTACAGGTCACTGTTAGATCTGGAGTAATCTGACACACACATAAAAAGCTATTCCCTGCCTTACAGCTGCTTTCACAGGTAAGTGCTTTCCCTTCTAGGTTAGAAGGTGCCCGCACTCTAGGAGTTAATTATACAGAATTTCTGTGGAAGTATGTACGGTAAGCAGGGGAACTTGTATGCTTTAACAGAGCATATTATGGCAGGGGACATGTAAGAGGCACTGCATTTAGGGATTTTTGGCTGAGAGCACTTAGTGATCTATATAGATGTCTGGGCTCTTTTTTAATATGGGGTGTTTTTTTTTCCTCCTTTACGTTTTCAAAGGTGTGTTTGGTGTGTGTTTGTCAGAGTTGCAGCAGCTTCTTGCTGCGGTCATGTGACTTGTCTGTTCAGCCCCTTTGATTGTGTCCTAGTTAATGCTTTGTTTTCGCTCAAGTAAAGGGCGGGTGACATAGTTATTTGTATTTTGGTCATGTGACCTCATTTGTTCTGCACTTCCTCTATTTGGCTCTGGTGCAGACTGGAGGTCTGTAATAAGCGACTGTTAGTGGACGTTTTGTGAGAACCAATTCCTTTGGGATTTTTCTTTTGTTCTCTAGGAGCGGTAAGCCCTCAGCAGAGCTGAGGTTTATGGTGCCTAGGGTTTTCCAGCTTTCAGTAAACTGCAGACATTTTAGCCTGTTTGTTTTTTACTGTGCTAGTGTATCTTATAAAGACTTTGCTGTTATTATGTACACTAATGAAAATTTAAATTTGCCTATTGACAAATGTTTGTTTTGCTCGGAGGCTCAAGTAGTTCCTCCTGTGCAATTTTGCTCCTCTTGTTTAAATAAGACTTTGGTTATTTAAAGATACAATTTCTCCCCAGAGCCTTCTGTCTCTCAGGATAATGTTGTTTTAGCAACACCTCAGCTTTCCCCTCAAACGTCCCAAGCTTCACATGCAGTGCCCTGCGGTTCCTCTCAACCACCTCCTGGGGGTGTTTATTTACCTGGGGATTTTGCTGCGCAGATAACTTCTACTGTTTCAGCAGCTTTATCAGCTTTTCCGAAAACCTCTGGTAAGCGCAAGTGGAAATCTAAATATGTTAATGTTAATAAGGGGTCTGACTCCGCTAAGGCTGCATTAGTCGGTTTATCCCAGTTATCTGAATAGAATGATTCCTCAGTGGCTTCTGAGGGGGAATTGTAAGATTCTGATACTGCGGTGACCAATTCTCCAGATTCAGAGGAGATTCATTTCAGATTTAAGTTAGAACATCTTTGAGTTCTTTTAAAACAGGTTCTTGCTACTTTCAAAGAATCCGATTTGTCTGTCGCAGAGAATCCAAAGAGGTCTAGTAAACTTAATAGGGTATATGATGAACCCTCGTCTTTGGAAGTGTTTCCAGTTCCAGACCATATGGCAGATATCATTACTCAGGAATAGGATAAACCAGGGATTCCTTTTTCCCCGCTACCTGTTTTTAAAAAAGATGTGTCCTGTTGCTGACTCTATTCGTGACTCGTGGCCCACAGTGCCCAAGGTAGAAGGAGCTATTTCTACTCTTGCCAAAAGAACAACTATTCATATTGTATATAGTTGTTCTTTCAAAGATCCTATGGATAAGAAGCTTGAGGCTTTTTTTAAATATACGTTCATTAGGGGTTACAGAGGCAGCCTGTTTCTAGTATTGCTACAGTTGCGGGAGCAGCTTCTTATTGGTGTGATGATTTATCTAATCTCATTTTGGAAGAGACTGCTGTATAGGAGATCCAAGACAGAATCAAGGCTCTAAAGCTAGCCAATACCTTTATTTGTGATGCCATCATGCAAGTTCTGTGGTTAAAGTCTTGGTCTACAGATGTCACATCCAAGTCCAAGCTTTTATCTTTACCTTATAAGGGTAAAACCTTGTTTAGTCCAGGTTTGGCTGAAATTATTTCCGATATAACAGGTGGAAAGGGTTCCTATCTACCTCAGGATAAAAAAATTAGGCCCAAGGGTCACCAGAATTCTAATTTGTGTCCTTTCGTAACTTTAAGGGACAAAAGTCTTCCTCCTCCTCTTCCAAGTCGGATCACTCCAAGTCTTCTCGGAGGTCCAGTCAGCCTTGGAATAAAGGAAACCAAGCCAAGAAGCCTTCCATTGATTCTAAATCAGTATGAAGGGTCCGCCCCTGATCCTGTATTGGAACAGGTGGGGGGCAGGCTTTCTTTTTTTTTTGGCAGGCTTGTATACACTATGTCCTAGATCCTTGGGTCATGGGCATAGTCTCCCAAGGTTACAGAATAGAATTCAAATCTTGTCCTCCCAGGGGCAGAGTCCATCAGGCCCATTTATCAAGCTCCGTATGGAGCTTGAAGGGCCGTGTTTCTGGCGAGTCTTCAGACTCGCCAGAAACACAAGTTATGAAGCAGCGGTCTAAAGACCGCTGCTTCATAACCCTGTCCGCCTGCTCTGAGCAGGCGGACAGGAACCGCCGGAAATCAACCCGATCGAATACGATCGGGTTGATTGACAGCTCCCTGCTGGCGGCCGATTGGCCGCGAGTCAGCAGGGGGCGGCGTTGCACCAGCAGCTCTTGTGAGCTGCTGGTGCAATGTTAAATGTGGAGAGCGTATTGCTCTCCGCATTTAGCGAGGTCTTGCGGACCTGATCCGCAGTGTCGGATCAGGTCCGCAAGCCCTTTGATAAATGGGCCCCCATCTGTCAAGTTTATCGGTGAATCGGATAAAGAAAGAGGCTTTCTAAAAGGGACACTGAACCCACATTTTTTTCTTTCATGTATCAGATAGAGCATGCAATTGTAAGCAACATTCTAATTTACTCCTATTATCAAATTTTATTCGTTCTCTTGCTATCTTTATTTGAAAAAGAAGTCATCTAAGCTAACGAGCAAGTCAATTTTTAGTTTAGCACCCTGGAAAGCACTTGTTTATTGGTGGGTGAATTTATCCACCAATTGACAACAACAACCCAGGTTGTTCACCAAAAATGGACCGGCATCTAAACTTACTTTCTTGCTTTTCAAATAAAGATACCAAGAGTATGAAGAAAATTTGATAATAGAAACTTGCATAAAATTGCATGCTCTATCTGAATCATGAAAAAAAAAATGGGTTCAGTGTCCCTTTAAACTGTGTAAAAGACCTTCCCTCCTTGGGAGTGATTGTTCCTGTTCCTCTAGAGGAACATGGGCTAGGATTCTATTCAAATATATATGTAGTTCCCAAAAAGGAGGGCACTTTCCGTCCTATATTGAAACTAAAGTGTCTGAATCAATTCCTCAGAGTTCCATCCTTCAAGATGGAGACTATCCGCTTCATTCTTCCTTTGGTTCAAGAGGGTCAGTCTATAGATCTGAAAGACGCATATCTTCATGTTCCCATTCACAGGAATCATTATCAGTATCTGAGGTTTGCCTTTCTGGACAAACAGTTCCAGTTTCTTGTCCTTCCTTTTAGTCTTACTACAGCTCCCAGAATTTTTACAAAGGTTCTGGAGGCTCTTCTGGCAGTGGTCAGATCCTTTGGTATTGCTGTGGCGCCTTATCCGGATGACATCTTAGTTCAAGCACCATCTTTTCATCTAGCAAGATTTCATACAGAGATGTCTATTCTACATTCCCACGGGTGGAAAGTGAATCTGGGAAAGCGTTCCCTTGTACCAGATACAATGGTATGTTTTTTTAGGAACAATTATTGATTCTTTGTCCATAAAGATTTTTCTGATGGATGTCAGAAAATCAAGGCTTCATGCCTTTCTCTCCAGACTACTGTTCATCCATCAGTGGCTCAATGCATGGAGGTGATCGGTCTGATAGTAGCTTCCATGGACATCATTCCTTTTGCTAGGTTCCTTCTGAGACCTCTGCAACTATGCATGCTCAGTCAATGGAACAAGGACCACTCAGATCTCTCGCAGAGGATAAATCTGGACTCCCCAACACGAGTCTCTCTCGTGGTGGACTTCACAAGACCATCTGTCTCGGGGCACATGCTTCCTGAGGCCGTCCTTGGTGATTGTGACAACGGACGCCAGCCTAATGGGCTGGGGAGCAGTTTGGGATTCCTTAAAAGCTCAGGGGCTGTGGACTACGGAGGAGTTGTCTCTTTCATTAAACAACTTAGAATTGAGAGCAATTGTCAATGTTTTGATAACTTGGCCTCAACTAGCTTTGGTCTGGTTTATCAGATTCCAGTCGGACAACATTACTTTGGTGACTTACATCAACCACCAAGGGGGGACTTCAGAGTTCCTTACCAATGAAGGAGGTGACTCTAATTCTTAATTGGGGCGAAAACTCACGATTGTCTTCTATCTGCCATCCACATTCCAGGAGTGGACAATTGGGAGGCAGATTTTCTGAGCAGACAGACTTTTCCTCCTGGGAAGTGGGATCTTCATCCAGAGGTGTTCTCAATGATAACCCTTAGGTGGGGGGTTCCGGAGTTGGATCTAATAGCGTCTCATCAAAACGCCAAGCTTCCAAGGTACAGTTCAAGGTCAAGAGATCCTCAGGCCGTTCTGATAGACGCTCTGGAGATTCCTTGGGATTTCAATCTAGCTTACCTGTTTCATCGTTTTCCATGAGTGATTGCTCGCATCAAACAGGAGAAAAATTCTGTAATTCTAATAGCTCCTGTATAGCCTCGCAGGATATGGTTCACGGATCTGGTGACAATGTAATCTCTAGTAATTGGAATGATTCGTAGACTCTCCATGCCACAGGAAAGAAAACAAAATGTATACTTGCCTGATAAATTTCTTTCTTTCTAGGCATGGAGAGTCCACGACACACCCCAATTTATTTCAGGCGGCAGTTTTTTGTTAAACCTCAGGCACCTCTATACCTTGTGTTATTTTGTTTTTCCCTTTTCCTTCAGTTGAATGACTGGGGGTTATGGGTAAAGAAAGTGATACTTAACAGCCCTGCTGGGGTGCTCTTTGCCTCCTCCTGCTGGCCAGCAGGGAATATCCCACTAATAATTGGAATGATTTGTGGACTCTCCATGCCTGGAAAGAAATACATTCATTAGGTAATCATAAATTTTGTTTTCATGGCCCTTCAGAGTTGGTCTCTGTTGAGAAAGGAGTCTCAACTGCGTTTTCAGTCAGACAATGTTATATCAGTAGCATATGTCAATCATCAGGGGGTTTCCTAATTATGAGGGAAGTGTCTTGTATTATTTTTTGGGTAGAGAACAGTTGTTACCTAATATCTGCAGTTTGTATTTCAGGGTGAGCAACTGGAAAGCAAACTTTCTGAGTTATCAATCCCTACATCCAGGGGAGTGGTCCCTGGATGTTTTCAGTCTAATTGTCAATCTTTGGGGTCTCCCAGAGATAAACAACAAACTTCCCAGGTACTTTGCGAAGTCCAAGGATCCTCAGGCAAAGTTTGTGGATACTCTAGTGGTCTTTTCAACTATTAAATGTTTTTCCTCCTCTGGTTCTCCTGCCACGAGGGATTGCCAGAATCGGGCAGGAGGGAGCATTTATGATATTGATTGCTCCAGCTTGGTCTCGCAGGATCAGATGTCCAGTTGTCTCCATGGCCACATCCTTTGCGACAGGACCTTCTGTCTTAAGGCATTTTTTCATTAGGATCTCAAATCTCTAAGCGACTACTTCTTAGGCAGAGGGTTTTTTTCCAGAGTCTGTTGTTTAAACTTTAATTCAGTCCAGTAAACCTGTGACTAGAAAGATCTATTATAATGTTTGCAAGGCTTATATTTCTTGAAATTTGAATTTCAAATTCCAAGGATTCTGCAATTTTTGCAGGATGGTTTGGATAAAGGTTTGTAAGCCAGTTCTCTTAGGGGTCAGAATTCTGCCCTTGTAGTTTTGTATCATAAGAAGATTGCTAATCTTCATGATATTCACGGTTTTGTACAGGCATTAGTCAGTCAGGATTAAACCGGTCATAAAACCAATCTCTCCTCCTTGGATTCTTAATTTGGTTTTAAATGTTTTGCTGGCACCTCCTTTTGAGCCCATGAATAAGCATTTATCTTCAAAGGTTTTGTTTCTTTTCGTTATTTCTTCCGTCAGAAGGGTTTCTGAACTTTCTGCTCCGTTCTTGGGATCTTCCTTTTCTTATTTTTCATCAGGATAAGGCAGCTTTGAGAACTAATTTGACTTTTTGCCTAAAGTGGTGTTCTCGGTCAATATGGGTAGGGATATTGTTGTTCCTTCTTTTTGTCCTAATCCTAAAATTATATGAAGAGGTTTTTCAATAATTTGGATGTTTTTCAGAGATTTGAAATACTATTTGCAGGCAACTATGGATTTCAGGCAAACTTCTAGTTAGTATCAATTTTCTGGTTCTAGGGAGGGTCAGAAAACTATAGCTGTTTCTTTGGCTTTCTGGATTAAGCTTTTTTTTCAGAAGGTTTACCTGGAGGTGGATCAGCCTCCTCCTAAACGGATTACTGCTCATTCTACTAGGTCAGTTGACACTTCCTGGGCCTTTAAGGATGAGGCCTTTGTAGATCAAATTTGCAAGGCAACTACTTGGTCTTCTTTGCATACTTTCACTAAATTCTACCATTTTAAAGCTGTTTGCTTCTTCTGAAGCAGTCTTTGGTAGGACGATCCTTCAGGCTTTTTCTGATTGAAGTGGGACTTTATTTCTATGTTTTTTTCCTTGTTTTTTTTTGCATGACTTAATTTAAAAAAAAACAAAAAACTATTATATGTTTAAACTCTTTTTTTAGTATTATAATAATAAACGTCTAATTAGATAATATATCACACACTGGTAATGCCCTCATTACTCGTGGTCTTCTCTACTTGGGTATTAGTTTCCTAGCAGTAGAAGATCAAGGCTTCTCACCACCTATATGAAAGTAAACATAATTTATGCGGGATCCCACCCTGTTATTTTTTTTGTGATAGTTTGTATTTTTCAGCAACTCCTTTTTTTTCCTGCACCTTTTTGTTTCCTCTAAATTCCCTCTTTTTTGCTTGGCTATGCGATGCGTCAGATTAGTTACTATAGAGGTGGGAGGGGTTTTATAGGGCTCTTTGCCTCCTCCTAGTGGTCAGGAAAGGTACTTCCCAGGAGTTAAGAATTGTGGACTCTCACCACCATGAAATAAATTAATTTATCAGGTAAGCATAAATGTTTTTTTTTAATGCTTAGTGTGTTATAAGGAAAACATAGGTGAGAAGGTTAGCTAACAAGCAAAATATTTTTATCCCACTGGTTTTATTTTTTAATATATTTATAATTTGATCATAGTGTGACACAAATAATGTTTTTTGTTATATCATTTGAGATATTTTTTTATGACAATAGAAGATGTCCATTCGTTCTTATCCTAAATTAAGAAATTACTCAGATGAAAACTATTAAATGAAAGGGACATTAAGCAAAAAAACAAAAGTGAATCATTATAAAGCCTGTCGTTACATCAGTTTAAATTAATATAACTATTAGTAACGTGTATGTTTATGCACAACACTTACTTAGTGAGTGATAAGGACAATTACCACAGCTCTGTAGTTGGTAAGAATAAAATGTATCATTTTTTATTTATTAATTTATTTATTTTTTAGTACAGGGAAAAAAATAGAATTTAATTTTTTGCAAATATCCTATTCCCCACCTTATGATTTAGCAGATAGTTGATATGACATAAAATGCTACCTGATATTTGCTGAATTACAGCACAGCTATCTGCCTGTGTGCTTTATAAAGATAGATTATAGTATTTAGCTAAGGGATTTGCAGTCACCAAGTCTTGTTTGTTTATTAATCAATTCCAACAAACAACCTGTTCTTTCTCCTCTCACTGTATAATGAAGTCTGTCCTTTAATGTCAAAATAAGTTATGTGGTGCTAGCGGACAAAGGTGTGTAAAATGGTTTTATCTTCTTTTTTTCAATTAATGTATTGTCTTAAAGGGCCGTAAAAAAAAGAAAATGCCTGAATGTGTTAAGGCATTTTATTGTTGGGCTGTTGCTTGCATATAACTAGGTGCTTAACCCCTGCAAATGAAGTCAATTTGATAACAAAAATAAATGGAAAAGTCTCTTAAAATTGCTGCTCTAGCTGAGCCATGAAAGTCTAGATTTGTCTGTCATATCGTTTAACTTCATTTTCTTTTGCATGATGTACCGAGTCCACGGATTCATCCTAACTTGTGGGATATTGTCCTTCCTGACAGGAAGTAGCAAAGAGAGCACCACAGCAGAGCTGTCTATATAGCTCCCCCTTAACTCCACCCCCCAGTCATTCTCTTTGCTGGCTCTAAGCAGGAAGAGTAAAGAGAAGAGGTGTTAAACTGTTAGTTTTTATTTCATCTTCAATCAAGAGTTTGTTATTTTTAAATGGTACAGGTGTGTACTATTTGCTCTCAGGCAGGACATAGATGAAGATTTCTGCCTGGAGGATGATGATCTTAGCATTTGTAACTAAGGTCCACTGCTGTTCCCACATGAGCTGAGGAGTACAGGAAAACTTCAGTGTGAGGAACGGTTCTTGTAATCCTAGTATGAAAGAGGTTTTACTAGCTTGCATAAAGGGCTAAAAAAAAATTGGGCACTCAGTTTGTTTATGTAAAATTGGTACAAACATTTGTGTGTTCTGGGAGTAACGTTTATGTTTATGGGACGTTTGCTTGAGGGGTCATTTGGCTTATTTTGGGTTTGTTATAACCCACATGGTTTTCAAACTAGGTTTGTTAGATTTGAGGTGGGCGGGGCCTATTTCCGTGCCTCAGTTGTGCATTTAGTTATACAGACAAGCAAATTCTTCTGAGGTCCTGATGATCTTCTGAGGGCCTATTCAAAGCTTTAACCCCATATTATCGTTCCTAAGGGCAGGTAGGGCCACAGCAGAGCTGTGGCAAGGTGCTTATAGGGGTGTTTAACCGGTTTTAGACATTTTTCAATCCGTTTTTTTTAATTTGGGGGTTTATTGCTTATTAACTTGTGGTGCAATCCTTCTAAAGCTTAGTGGGTATACTGTTAAAATTTCAGAAAAATTGAAGCAATTTTAACCTGTTTTGCAGTTTGTGTATGCCTTTTTCTCTCTTAAAGGCACAGTACCGTTTTTGCAAATTGTGTTTTTTTTTTATTAAATAAAGTGTTTTTCAAGCTTGCTTGCTTTATTACTAGTCTGTTAAACATGTCTGACACTGAGGAAACTCATTGTTCAATTTGTTTAGAAGCCATTGTGGAACCCCTTCTTAGAATGTGTCCCACTTGTACTGATATGTCTATAAATTGCAAACAGCATATTTGACTTATAAAAGTTTGGCATTAGATGATTCTCAGACAGAAGGAAATCAGGTTTTGCCATCTAGTTCTCCCCAAGTTTCTCAACCAGTAACCCCCGCACAAGCGACTCAAGTACTTCTAGTGCGTCTAATTCTTTTACCTTGCAAGATGTGGCTTCAGTTATGAATACTACCCTCACAGCGGTTTTATCTAAGCTGCCTGGTTTGCAAGGGAAGCGCAGTAGCTCTGGTTTAAGAACAAATGCTGAGCCTTCTGATGCTTTTGTAGCCGTATCCGATATTCCCTCACAATGTTCTGAAGTAGGGATGAGGGATTTGATGTCTGAGGGAGAGATTTCTGATTCAGGAAAGACATTCCCTCAGACAGATTCAGATATGACGGCATTTAAATTTAAGCTAGAGCACCTCCGCTTATTGCTCAGGGAGGTTTTAGCTACTCTCGATGATTGTGACCCTTTTGTAGTTCCAGAGAAATTGTGTAAAATGGACAAATATTTAGAGGTTCCTGTTTACACTTATGTGTTTCCGGTCCCTAAGAGGATTTCGGACATTGTTACTAAGGAGTGGGATAAACCAGGTATTCCGTTCTCTCCCCCTCCTGTTTTTAAGAAAATGTTTCCCATTTCTGACACCATAAAGGACTCATGGCAAACGGTCCCTAAGGTGGAGGGAGCTATTTCTACCCTGGCTAAGCGTACAACTATACCTATTGAAGACAGTTGTGCTTTCATTGATCCTATGAATAAAAAATTAGAGGGTCTCCTAAAGAAAATTTTTGTTCATCAAGGTTTTCTTCTTCAACCTATAGCGTGCATTGTTCCTGTAACCACTGCAGCTGCCTTTTGGTTTGAGGCTCTAGAAGAGACTCTTCAGATGGAGACCCCACTAGATGATATTTTGGACAGAATTAAGGCTCTTAAGTTGGCTAATTCTTTTATTACAGATGCCACTTTTCATCTTGCTAAATTAGCGGCTAAGAATTCAGGTTTTGCCATTTTAGCGCGTAGAGCATTATGGCTAAGTCCTGGTCAGCTGATGTGTCATCTAAATCTAAGCTTTCCTCGATCCCTTTCAAAGGTAAGACCCTATTCGGGCCTGAATTGAAAGAGATCATTTCTGACATTACTGGAGGGAAGGGTCATACTCTCCCTCAGGATAAGTCAAATAAGACTAGGACCAAACAAAATAATTTTCGTTCCTTTCAAAACTTCAAGAGTGGTCCCTCACCTCTTCCCCTGCTGCAAAGCAAGAGGGGAACTTTGCTCAATCCAAGCCAACCTGGAGACCTAATCAGGCTTGGAACAAGGGTAAACAGGCCAAAAAGCCTGCTGCTGCCACTAAGTCAGCATGAAGGGGTAGCCCCCGATCCGGGACCGGATCTAGTAGAGGGCAGACTCTCTCTCTTTGCTCAGGCCTGGGCAAAAGACGTTCAGGATTCCTGGGCAGTAGAAATTGTAACCCAGGGATACCTTCTTGATTTCAAGGATTCTCCTCCAAGGGGGAGGTTCCATTTGTCTCAATTGTCTGTAAACCCAACAAAAAGAGAGGCGTTCTTATTCTGTGTAGAAGACCTTTTTACCATGGGAGTGATCTGCCCAGTTCCAAAAGCAGAACAGGGGCAGGGGTTCTACTCCAATCTGTTTATAGTTCCCAAAAAGGAGGGAACCTTCAGACCAATTCTGGATCTCAAGATCCTAAACCAATTCCTAAGAGTTCCATCTTTCAAGATGGAGATCATTCGGACTATCTTACCATTGATCTAGGAGGGTCAATATATGACCACCGTGGACTTAAAGGATGCGTATCTACACATTTCTATCCGCAAAGATCATCACCAGTTCCTCAGGTTCGCCTTTCTGGACAAGCATTATCAGTTTGTGGCTCTTCCTTTCGGGTTGGCCACGGCGCCGTAAATCTTAACGAAGGTGCTAGGGTCCCTTCTGGCGGTTCTAAGGCCATGGGGCATAACATGACATTCAAGCGTCGTCTTCCAACTAGCCAAGTCTCACACGGACTTAGTGTTGGTCTTTCTAAGGTCTCACGGGTGGAAAGGGAACGTAAAAAAAAGTTCTCTTTCCCCCCTCACAAGAGTTTCATTTCTAGGGACTCTGATAGACTCGGTAGACATGAAAATATTTCTGATGGAGGGCAGGAAATCAAAGATTTTGTCCACCTGCCGAGCTCTTCATTCCATTCCTCGGCCGTCAGTGGCTCAGTGTATGGATATAATCCGACTAATGGTAGTGGCAATGGACATAGTTCCGTTTGCTCGCTTGCATCTCAGACCACTGCAACTATGCATGCTCAATCAGTGGTATGGGGATTATGCAGATTTATCTCCTCAGATAAATCTGGATCAAGAGACCAGAGACTCTCTTCTTTGGTGGTTGTCACAGGATCATCTGTCCCAGGGAATGTGTTTCCGCAGGCCAGAATGGGTTATAGTGACGACAGACGCAGTCTTCTGGACTGGGGTGCAGTCTGGAATCCCCTGAAAGCTCAGGGTTTGTGGACTCGGGAGGAGGCTCTCCTACTGATAAATATTCTGAAATTAAGAGCGATATTCAATGCTCTCCAGGCATGGCCTCAGCTGGCTTCGGCCAGATTCATCAGGTTTCAGTCGTACAACATCACGACTGTGGCTTATATCAATCATCAGGGCAGAAGAAAGAGTTCCTTAGTGATGATAGAGGTCAGACTTTTCATCCGGGGGAGTAGGAACTCCATCCGGAGGCGTTTGCTCAGCTGGTGCGGCTATGGGGCACACCAGAGTTGGATCTGATGGTGTCTCGTCAGAACGCCAAACTTCCTCGTTACGGCTCCAGGTCAATGGATCCTCAGGCTGTACTGATAGATGCTCTAGCAGTACCCTGGTCGTTCAACCTGGCTTATGTGTTTCCACCTTTCCCTCTCCTTCCACGTCTGATTGCCAGAATCAAACAGGAGAGAGCGTTGGTGATTTTGATAGCGCCTGCGTGGCCACGCAGGACTTGGTATGCAGACCTTGTGGACATGTCATCCCTTCCACCATGGTCTCTGCCATTGAGACAGGACCTTCTGATTCAAGGTCCATTCAAGCATCCAAATCTAATTTCTCTGCAACTGACTGCTTGAAGACTGAACGCTTGATTCTATCAAAGCGGGGTTTCTCTGAGTCAGTCATAAATACCTTGATTCAGGCTTCAAAAGCCTGTTACCAGGAAAATTTATCATAAGATATGGCGTAAATATCTTTTTGGGTGCAAATCCAAAGGCTTCTCCTGTAGTAAAATCAGTATTCCTAGGATTTTGTCTTTTCTCCAAGAGGGATTGGAGAAATGATTATCAGCTAGTTCCCTAAAGGGACAGATATCTGCTCTGTCTATTTTGTTGCACAAGCGTCTGGCAGGCGTTCCAGACGTTCTGGCTTTTTGTCAGGCTTTAGTGAGAATTAAGCCTGTGTTTAAACCTATTGCTCCGCCATGGAGTCTAAATTTAGTTCTTGGAGTTCTTCAGGGGGTTCTGTTTGAACCCATGCATTCCATAGATATTAAGCTTTCTCCAACATAGGTGTGTCCGGTCCACGGCGTCATCCTTACTTGTGGGATATTCTCTTCCCCAACAGGAAATGGCAAAGAGCCCAGCAAAGCTGGTCACATGATCCCTCCTAGGCTCCGCCTACCCCAGTCATTCTCTTTGCCCACAAAATATGGAAAAAATATATCTGTTGGTGTGAATCTAAAGGATTCCCCTGGGACAAGGTAAAGATTCCTAAGATTCTATCCTTTCTCCAAGAAGGATTGGAGAAAGGATTATCTGCAAGTTCCTTGAAGGGACAGATTTCTGCCTTGTCTGTGTTACTTCACAAAAAGCTGGCAGCTGTGCCAGATGTTCAAGCCTTTGTTCAGGCTCTGGTTAGAATCAAGCCTGTTTACAAACCTTTGACTCCTCCTTGGAGTCTCAACTTAGTTCTTTCAGTTCTTCAGGGGGTTCCGTTTGAACCCTTACATTCCGTTGATATTAAGTTATTATCTTGGAAAGTTTTGTTTTTGGTTGCAATTCCTTCTGCTAGAAGAGTTTCAGAATTATCTGCTCTGCAGTGTTCTCCTCCTTATCTGGTGTTCCATGCAGATAAGGTGGTTTTACGTACTAAACCTGGTTTTCTTCCAAAAGTTGTTTCTAACAAAAACATTAACCAGGAGATAGTCGTGCCTTCTTTGTGTCCGAAACCAGTTTCGAAGAAGGAACGTTTGTTGCACAATTTGGTTGTTGTTCGCGCTCTAAAATTCTATTTAGATGCTACAAAGGATTTTAGACAAACATCTTCCTTGTTTGTTGTTTATTCTGGTAAAAGGAGAGGTCAAAAAGCAACTTCTACCTCTCTCTCTTTTTGGATTAAAAGCATCATCAGATTGGCTTACGAGACTGCCAGACGGCAGCCTCCTGAAAGAATCACAGCTCATTCCACTAGGGCTGTGGCTTCCACATGGGCCTTCAAGAACGAGGCTTCTGTTGATCAGATATGTAGGGCAGCGACTTGGTCTTCACTGCACACTTTTACCAAATTTTACAAGTTTGATACTTTTGCTTCTTCTGAGGCTGTTTTTGGGAGAAAGGTTTTGCAAGCCGTGGTGCCTTCCATTTAGGTGACCTGATTTGCTCCCTCCCTTCATCCGTGTCCTAAAGCTTTGGTATTGGTTCCCACAAGTAAGGATGACGCCGTGGACCGGACACACCTATGTTGGAGAAAACAGAATTTATGTTTACCTGATAAATTACTTTCTCCAACGGTGTGTCCGGTCCACGGCCCGCCCTGGTTTTTTAATCAGGTCTGATAATTTATTTTCTTTAACTACAGTCACCACGGTATCATATGGTTTCTCCTATGCAAATATTCCTCCTTAACGTCGGTCGAATGACTGGGGTAGGCGGAGCCTAGGAGGGATCATGTGACCAGCTTTGCTGGGCTCTTTGCCATTTCCTGTTGGGGAAGAGAATATCCCACAAGTAAGGATGACGCCGTGGACCGGACACACCGTTGGAGAAAGTAATTTATCAGGTAAACATAAATTCTGTTTTTATCTTGGAAAGTTTTGTTCCTAGTTGCTATCTCTTCAGCTCGAAGAGTTTCTGAACTATCTGCATTACAATGTGACTCACCTTATCTGGTGTTCCATGCTGATAAGGTGGTTTTGCGTACCAAGCCTGGGTTCCTACCTAAGGTTGTTAATAACAGGAATATCAATCAAGAAATTGTTGTTCCTTCTCTGTGTCCTAATCCTTCTTCTAAGAAGGAACGTCTGTTGCACAACTTGGACGTGGTTTGTGCTTTGAAATTTTATTTGCAGGCAACCAAAGATTTTCGTCAAACATCTTCTTTGTTTTTGTTGTCTATTCTGGAAAGCGTAGGGGTCAAAAGGCTACGGCGACTTCTCTTTCCTTTTGGCTGAAAAGCATCATCCGTTTGGCTTATGAGACTGCTGGACAGCAGCCTCCTGAAAGGATTACAGCTCATTCTACTAGAGCGGTAGCTTCCACATGGGCTTTTAAAAATTATGCTTCTGTTGAACAGATTTGTAAGGCTGCGACTTGGTCTTCGCTTCATACCTTTTCAAAATTTTACAAATTTGATACTTTTGCTTCTTCAGAGGCTATTTTTGGGAGAAAGGTTTTGCAAGCAGTGGTGCCTTCCGTTTAGGTTCCTGTCTTGTCCCTCCCTTCATCCGTGTCCTAAACTTTGGTATTGGTATCCCACAAGTTAGGATGAATCCGTGGACTCGGTACATAATGCAAAAGAAAACAAAATTGATGCTTACCTGATAAATTTCTTTCTTTTACGATGTACTGAGTCCACGGCCCGCCCTGTCTATTCAAGACAGATAGTATTTTTTTATGTAAACTTCAGTCACCTCTGCACCTTATAGTTTCTCCTGTTCTTCATAGGCCTTCGGTCGAATGAATGGGGGGTGGAGTTAAGGGGGGAGCTATATAGACAGCTTTGCTGTGGAGCTCTCTTTGCTACTTCCTGTCAGGAAGGACAATATCCCACAAGTTAGGATGAATCCGTGTCCTCGGTACATCGCGAAATAAATTTATCAGGTAAGCATAAAATTTGTTTTCTGGCATTCTCGAGCTGTGTTATGTTTTCTGTTCCTATCTGTACTAATCTTTTATCTCTGATAACGTAAGTTCTGTAACTCAATAACTTATACTGTATTAAAAAAAATAATAATTATTTTAGCTGCCTAACATATAAAACTATATAAGACTTTCCACCAAAAACAGCTGGCTGGAGTGAGGTTTAGACTATTCAGATTACTTATAAGACACAAATACTTGTTATAATAGTTATGCTCTGTTATTAGACTTTGTTTTACTTATTTTTAAAGCTATCAAGAGTATTAGTTGAGAAGAACTAGAAAAAAGCCAGTAAGGCTGTGAATCCAGTGAATGTTTGTTTTGGGGTACAGATAGAATAACCAAGGATTTGAGCAACTAAAAGTTAATTATAGGCATTGTGGTTCCAGAATCTGTTTCACATTTATTCATCCAGTACATGGGGCATAAACTAAATAACTATCTTTGTTTCAGTGGCTTGTTGTAAGCAATGTAGCTAATTTACCCACCACTTTGTCCATGTTTGCTAATTTAATTAGTATTTTCTCACATTAATTAAAAGGTGTTAACTAACTCACTATGCTGTTGATTTTTACCTATTGTGCCTGCAGTTCTCTTCAAAGTGGTGCTCTTATTTTAACCCATTACTGATGTTGGTTTTGTTGGTCAAACTAATCATCTTCATACTGGGTTCCGCCATCTTGGAGCATAGTTATTCTTACACTCTGTGAGAGAAGCGGGGCACATTTACGCCTGTGATGTTGATTGTAGGGTGACGTTATGCTTTAGATTAGATTTCAATTAAAGCATGTTCAACCATTTATGTTAAATTAAGTAATGACAAATAAAAGTTGGCACTACTATCGCTGTTCTAAAAGAGATACAGAATTTTTGCACATACGTGAGCGCACATATACATGCATCCATACACACGCATTTGCACACAGACACATTCACAAACATACATGCACAGTACAGAATTAATATTTAAAATATTAAAATGATCTTGTATATCTGGGCTTCACTGTGGCATATGTCAGTTTGCTTGCAGAGTCCAACTCTTTTTTGTCACAATTCACAATATACACAATAGGTTAAAATTGTATTCACACATTTAAATAACCAAACTTATAGGCTCTCTCAGTCTCAGTCCCCAAACAATGCAAGCAATCACTGGAAACAGCTGTGCACTCACCTCTCTTCAGCAGCCATAGCTGTTCCTAGAAGCAGCCACACACTCCACTCTGTTCCTTATAGCCGTGCACTCCCATCTGCCTTTAGCAGCTACATTTACTTCCTGTGTCTTCGGTAGTCACCGTATATTACTTCCCTCTACCGAACAGCCACTGCTTTGGTCTTTCTGTATTCTGGGACATGTAGTTCCCAGGTGGCCTATTGAGACAGCAGTGTTGCTGTCCCTTCAGGCCTTTTTGACTTTAAACAAAATGCATTGCTGTTATTTGTGTTTTTAATATACATTTTATATATTTGTGTGTGTGTTCTGTAACTTTTAAATTGTGTTTAAAAACTGCAAACATGTAAATCTCGACTCTCTATTATGTGTGCTAGCCCAAAGTGCACAATACAGTACTTGAAAAGCTGACAACATCCCTGATCTATGAATGTTCAACACTTCAGTGGCAGGTTACAGGAATATATGAGCTCTAAGATGGTGTAAAGGGTTAAACTAGAAAACTACAGGCAGAGGAGGAAAGCTGTGCCCAGCAGTTTAATTTCTCTTTTAACTGTACAAGTCTATTTGTTCAGCTACAGATAGCAGTAACTCTGATATCCCTGTAATGTCTGATTTTGATTTGTTCTGTAGTGACCATGCTGTTTTTTCTTATTTCAGATTTCGACATGAACTTCTTTTGGCAGTGGAGCAGATTTACAGACTATTTACAGTGCGTCCTGGCTTTTACTGGCGTGACTGGATATATAACTTATCTTTCCCTGGATTCTTCACTCTATGTGGAAGCATTGGGCTTCCTGGCAGTTTTCACAGAGGCTATGCTTGGAATTCCTCAGCTCTACAGAAACTATCAGAACAACTCCACAGAGGGAATGAGGTGAGCTTAGCTTTCTATGTGGCACATACACTATCCGTTATAGAACTATTGATTTTGTATTGCTTGTTTAAAAAAATTCCAATAATATTTAATAAATATATGTTTGTTTGTTTTTTACATCGTCAAATATTGTATTATTCATTGATGAATGACTTCTGTTAGTAAAAAGTCAGCCTACATCTTTTGGCTTAGTTTTGTTCTCATTTATAAACTGAACAACCAAATGGTAGGAAGCATCAGATTATGCTCATATCATTCTAGGACACTGGTTTTCAAACCTGTCCTGGGGCCGCCTCAACATTCCAGATTTTCTGGATTACCTTGGATGAGAGCAGGTAAATTAACCATGTGCACTAATCAGCTGATTATTTCACCTGTGCTCTAGTTCAGATTACCTCAAAATGTGGCCTGTTAGGGAGGTCTGAGGACAGGTTTGAAAACCATTGATCTAGGGCATTGAGGGCCAACCTGCTATTAATCAACAGGACAAAACTGGCCAATAACATTGTAATATTGGACCTAAAACATTGTTAAAATATATAGAGTAAGTGAATTATTTTAAATGATTGGCAACAATATCTTTTCTGGAGATAAAATTGGACATTTTTAATGTTACTGAGGAACACATGGAGGCCACGTGTTGACCACCTCTTGCTCAGATAATTGGAAGAGTTTAAAGATAATGCTTTTTTCCTTCCTAAGATAGGGAGAGTCCACGGCTTCATTCCTTACTGTTGGGAAATACAACACCTGGCCACCAGGAGGAGGCAAAGACACCCCAACCGTCCTTTAGATTTAAAATTGAGCACTTGCATTTTTATTAAAGGTGGTTCTGTCTACGTTAGAGGTTCCAGAGGCCACGCTGCCTGAAGAACCTATGATACCCAAATTAGACAGAGTTTTACGAAGACAGGAAGGTTCCTTTGACTTTTCCTGTGCCGGTTAAGATGGCGAACATTATTAAGAATGAATGGGAAAGAATTGGTTCTTCCTTTATCCCCTCGCCTACTTTTAAAAAGTATTTCCCAGTCCCGGACTCTGAACTGGATTTGTGGGGCTCCATTCCTAAGGTGGATGGTGCTATATCTACGCTTGCTATGTACTACCTCTTGAGCATAGTTCTTCGTTCAGAGAGCCGATGGATAAGAAAATGGAAACCTTTCTGAGAAATATGTTTCAACATAAAAGATTTTTGTTTCAACCGGCTGCTGCGGTTGCCGGAGCGGCTTCCTATTGGTGCGACTCATTGAGTTGGAGTCTCCCCTCGAAGATATTCAAAGAATTAAAGCTCTGACAATTGCTAATTCTTTTATCTGTGATGCAAACATGCAAATTATTCACCTACATGCAAAGGCCTCTGGCTTTGTGGTCCTAGCCTGCCAGGCGCTCTGGCTGAAGTCTTGGTCTGCAAATATGACTTCAAAGTCCAGATTCCTTTCTCTTCCCTTCAAGGGAAATATTTTATTTGGTCCAGGCCTGGGCTTCATTATTTCTACGCTTACCAGAGACAAGGGTGCCTTCCTACTGCAAAATAAGAAGAACAAGTCTAAGGGACGACAATCTTCTAATTTTCGTTCCTTTCGTTCTGACATTCCAATGACAACAATCCTCCTCCAAGCCTGAGCAACCCAAGAATACTTGGAAGCCGGCTCAGTCATGGAATAAATCCAAGCAGAATAAGAAGCCCGCCGAAAACAAATCGTCATGAAGGGAGCGGCCCCCGATCTGGGATCTTATTGTGTAGAGGGCAGCCTGTCTTTTTTTCAGACACCTGGTTCAAGGACGTACAGGATCCGTGGGTCCTGGAGGTGGTATCTCAGGGATACAAGATAGGCTTCAAATCTAATCCGCCATGGGGCAGATTCCTTCTCTCGAATCTACCAGACCAGATAAGAGGGATGCCTTTCTAGGGTGCATTCGGGATCTATCCTCCTTAGGAGTTGTTGTCCCAGTGCCTATCAAAGAAATAGGTTTGGGTTTATTTTCAAACCTTTTCGTAGTCCCAAAGAATGAGGGAACTTTGCGCCCAATTCTGGACCTAAAGCGCTTAAACAAATTTCTCAGTGTCCCTTCCTTCAAGATGGAGACAATAAGGTCCATCTTTACTTTAATTCAGGAAGGCCAGTTTATGACCACTATAGATCTGAAGGACGCTTACCTTCATGTTCCAATCCACTGGGAACACTTTCAGTTCCTGAGGTTTGCATTACTGGACCAGCACTTCCAGCTCATTGCCCTTCCGTTTGGCCAAGCTACTGCTCCAAGAATCTTTACAAAGGTTCTGAGGGCTCTTCTAGCCATTGCCAGAACTCAGGGTATTGCAGCCCTATACTTGGACGATATTCAGGTGCAAGCACCATCCTTTTGTCTTGCGGAAGAATTCTCAGAGTCCCTTCTCAGTCTTCTTCGATCACATGGATGGAAGATAAACTTGGATAAAAGTTCTCTTATCCCAAGTACCAGGGTGGAATTCCTGGGTACTATAATAGACTCCATATCCATGAGGATATTTCTAACAGCCCAGAGATGTTGCAAGCTAGCTTCGGCATGTCTTGCCCTCCGGACCTCTGTGGCCCAATGTATGGAGGTGATTGGTCTCATGTTGTCCTGCATGGACATCATTCCTTTTGATAGGTTCCAACTCAGACCTTTACAACTGTGTATTCTGAGGCAGTGGAACAGAGATCATTCAGAGCTGTCTCAGCAGATTGTATTAGACAGTCGGTCGAGAGAATCACTCTCTTGGTGGCTCTGTCCAGATCATCTGTCCCGAGGGACATGCTTCTTAAGACCATCATGGGAGATTGTGACTACGAACGCAAGCCTATTCGGATGGGGAGCTGTTTTGGGGCACCAGGAAGGCACAGGGGTTGTTGACTCAGGAGGAGTCCTCTCTCTCTATCAATATTTTGGAACTACAGCAATCTTCAAGGCCTTGAAGGCTTGGCCACTTCTGGGTTTGTCCCAGTTTATCAGATTCCAATCAGATAATATAACCTTGGTGTCTTACATCAACCATCAGGGGGAACGAGAAGTTCCTTAGTGATGAAGGAATTAACTCAGATTCTGGAGTGGGCGGAGCTCCACAACTGATCGCTGTCAGCGATTAACATTCCTGGTGTGGACAACTGGGAGGCGGATTTTTTCAGCAGGCAATCTTTCCATCCAGGGAAATGGTCTCTCCATCCCAAGGTGTTTGCAGGGATATGCAGCAAGTGGGGGATGCCGGAGATATATCTCATGGTGTCCCATCTCAATACCAAGCTACCCAGGTACGGTTTGAGGTTGAGGGATCCCCAAGCAGATCTAATAGATGCACTAGCAGTGCCCTGGAGGTTCAAACTCCTATATCTTTTTTCCTCCATTACTGCTTCTTCCTTGAGTTTTGGCCCGCATCAATCAGGAGTGGGTATCAGTAATCCTGATTGCTCCATCGTGGCCGCGAAGGACGTGGTTCGCGGATCTAGGGGGGATGTCCTCATCTCCTCCGTGGAACTTACCTTGTCGCAGAGACCTGCTGATACAAGGTCCATTTGTTCATCAAAATCTAGATTCTCTGAGGCTCACTGCGTGGAGATTGAATGCTTAGTCTTAGCAAAAAGAGGTTTCTCTGAGAGTGTCATTGATACTCTTATTCAAGCTCGTAAACCAGTTACTCAGCATATCTACCACAAGGTGTGGAGGACCTACTTATTTAACATATAGCCGAGTAGAGTATAGGAAACATATAGGGAGGAAAGACAAAGCAGAGTCTGTATAGGTGTCATTTGAACTGTGGCCTAAAAATTAAAACAAGTGGGGTCTGTGGACCATAATTATTCCGAAAGGTAAGCATGAATTTTGTTTTCTTTCGTAAAATGATCGGCCACAGTCTTCTAACATATGGGATTAATACCCAAGATGTTTACAGAAAGGGTGGGACACTTTTTATGGCAGTTACTATTTAGTCGACCCTGCGGCCTGAAGGACTTTCCTGTCAAAAGCTGCTTGCGAAGAAGCAAAAACATCAAATCGATAAAATTTGGAAAAAAGTAAGCAGAGAACACCATGTTGCAGCTTTGCAAATCTGCTGCAAAGATGCATCATTTTTTTAAAAGCCCACGATGTTGCGACTGCTCTTGTAGAAAGAGCTGTAATATGCTTAGGAAGTGACTTTCCTGCATTTTAATAAGCCTTTAGAATAATTTGTTTGAGACAAGAAGCCAACACTACCTTTGTAGTGAACAAACCAAACTAGAAGTTTGTCTGATATCTTTAGTAACTTGGAGATATAATTTTAAAGCCCTGACTTAATCAAGATGTATATGTAACAGTCGCTCCTTAGAGTTAGCAGGATCTGAACACAATGAAGGAACAACAATTTCTTAATTTATATTTTCTGCAGAAACTACATTAAGAAGTAAATCATATTTAGTACCAAGTACAGCCTATCTTTGTGAATAATAAGAAATGGAGAATCACAAGACAAGTTTGACAACTCAGAAACTCTCCTTGCTGAAGAGATTGGTAATAGGAAAAGTGCTTTCCAATAGAACAGTAGATATAAATGGAATGCATTGGTTCAAATAGATGACCTTGAGTCTGAGACACTTCCTGCATGGCCAACGGACTGTAGGTACCCCCTTGATGGTTTATGTAGGCCATCGCCGTGATATTGTCTGACTGAAAACAGATAACATTTTCCTCCTTTAATAGGGGCCACGGCTGAAGAACCCAAATAATTGCTTAAATTCCAGAATGTTGATTGGTAACCTTGCTTCTAGAGGAAATCAAACTTGTTGATACCCTCAACGCGTTTCCCACCACTGGGCTTTCTCAAGAGGTTAAATTGACGGAACAAGTCCCTTTGGACAATGAACAGATTAGGGGGAAACCCTTGACCCAGAGGCGACACTGGTACTGGGATTAATCATTCCCAAATCCTCCAAATTCTTTTATAAAGGCTGCCATATTTGAAGGATTTTTAGCAACATGAGATAGGATTGCTTGTCAATAAGGGAGGGCTCTGCTTCAAAAAAGAAAACAGTTCTCTTGAAGGACAAAAATAATCAGTCCAGATATCCAAACTATTTTTTCTGATGAATCCTAAAATATATAAACTAAAACATAAGTTTATACAAAGTTTATAAATTTGAACATGACATAAGCGTCAGTATGTAGTGTACATGTATCTACTTAAGCATACACACATATTAAACCCCTGCACCCAATCGGATGTATATATGCGTTGTGCGGTACTTTGCTCATCGTACAGCACAATGCAAATATATGTTGGAGCTTCAGGAAGCTCCAGCAGTCTCGGTTTTTAAGTTACAGCTGAGAGCTGGAGTTCCTGAGCTCCAGGCATCTTCCTGCATATGGAACTGGAGTGTGTTCAAAGCTCCGGTTCCATATGAGGGCAGATACCAGATCCTTACAGATGGTGACACTGTGGGTGTTACCGTCTGTAACGATCTTCTGCTGGTGCCGGCGGGAGGTGTGGGTGGGAATCCGAGAGGCGGGTGGGAAGTCCAGCAGTGGAGGGAGGGGGCGGAAGTATGATGGCTCAACAAAAATAAATAAAGGGAGAGAGAGTGATGGGGACTCTAGGGGAGCTACACACAGGAAAGGGGTGGGGGTGTGGGGGGCTAATAATGATTGCGGGAGGTGGGCAGTCTACTACACTACAAAAAATAAAATGACAAAAAAAATGACAAAAAAAAACATTTTGTACCTAAGATGGCGAGAACTATTTAGACAGGGGAGGGTTTAGTGAGCTGTTTGGGAGGGATAAGAGAGGTTGGAGGGTAAGGGAGTTTCCTACCCTACAGGAAAAAAAAATAATATATATATATATATATATATATATGATTTAAATTGTTATGTTGACAGACTGTCTGCCAGTACTTAAGATGGGGTGACCAGGGGGATGTGTGGGAGGGAAGAGAGCTGTTTTGGAGGGATCAGGGGGTGGGAAGTATCAGACGGGAGGGTACTCTCTACACTTAAGCTAAAATTAACCTTACAAGCTACCTAAATAACCCCTTCACTTCTGGCAATAATAGAAGTGTGGTGCACAGGTGTAATTAGCGGCCTTCTAATTACCAAAAAGCAATGGCAAAGCCATATATGTCTGCTATTTCTGAACAAAGGGGATCCCAGAGAAGCTTTTACAACAATTTGTGCAATGATTTCATAAGCAGTATGTAAATAATTTCAGTGAGAAACCATTTTTTTTATTTGATCGCATTTGAAGGTGAAATGGTGGCATGCAATATTCCAAAATGGGCCTAGATTACCTTGTGTTGCCTACTTAAAAAGAATATATAGTTTTGACAGGTAAATAAAAAAAACATTACCAAGGCTCTATTTCTGTTTAAATGGAGTGATAGCAATAATGCTAAAAATTATCCAAAATTTTGGCCAAGTTTTTCTCTGAAAGTTTCAGTATTGAATGGGGTTAACCTGTCATGTGGACTTACTGACTAGAGAAGCACCACATATAAACCATTTAGTACACAGTAGATACTTGTAAATCCATTTCCAGAATAAGCAGAGACTGCGTATACTTACAAAGGGAATACACAATGTACATTTGTTAATGAAAATATTCATGATTAATGTTCAGTATCTGCATGATAAACGTATGTGCATACATATAAATTACCTATACAATAAGTATAAAAGAAATACCAATAGATCTTTTCTCTAAAGAATCTCCACTGCTGTACTTAAATACAGAGAAATCCTGCACGACTGCATTTGGAATTAAACATGCAGAGTAATATGGATAAGGGATATACCTAAAGGAGCATATATTATAGTATTGTGTACACTAATAGAACATATAATGTCTTGCATATCTACAGAGACAGAAAGTTCTGCCTATGTAAAAATCATTATGTGTGCTGCTGCATATGCAATAAACATAAATAGCTTCTAGAGATTTGGTATACCAGTGTACATAACCGTACATGAAGTACATTACTGCAAATAGGTTTTTTTTGGGGTTTTTTTGTCAGTTTGCATTTTATATAGTGTTGTATATTTTATGCTCAATTAAATATTATCTGTATACATCCCCTGGCAATGATGGGAGTACAATGCTTTATGGACTTATATACAAGTATTTATTGCGCAGATAGTTATAATAAATGATAATGGCACGATTTGTGATTATGTTCAGTACAATATACAATTACACATATTATAGTAAATTGGGTACACTGCAGATCACATACGAATGTGCTCATGTGCACAGCTGCCTAAAGGTCTTTGCAAAAACACCTGCATAGAGGATATCAACTCTGAACCCTTAGGAATAATTGATTACCCCTCATTGTATATACAGCATGTAGTGCTTTATCAGCAGAGAGTATGAAACTCAACAATAATAGCCACATAATATGGTGCCATAGCCTTGCTAGCTTTTCTTATACTCAGGGGTAAAGTGAGTAGGTCCTGATCAACATAGACAGTGCATAATTCCGTAGTGAAAGTAAAAAGCTGTGGTACTCAGAGTGTATTGACTGACTTAGTGGAACAAGCTTGTAAAACACATGTAAT
This sequence comes from Bombina bombina, assembly GCF_027579735.1. Lineage (NCBI taxonomy): Eukaryota > Metazoa > Chordata > Amphibia > Anura > Bombinatoridae > Bombina > Bombina bombina. The sequence goes on from NC_069503.1 coordinate 753,291,280, forward strand.
GTATGTACAGGGAAGGTTATCAGTAAATGATTAATATTAATATTAGTGGGGACATATTAATTTTGTTCCATAGGGTGTAATGGCAGGGTATGTAGAGACACCCTACATACACACAAACAAAATTGTTATAGAATACTCTGCACTAAGCTTAATAACTCTTTTGATACATTTTTGAAAACTGTATTACATAGCTTAAAACACTGAACCCAAAGTTTTCTTGTATGTTTCAGATAGAGCATGCAATTTTAAGCAACTTTCTAATTTACTCCTATTATCAATTTTTCATTCTCTTACTATCTTTATTTGAAAAGCAAGAATGTAAGTTTAGAAGCCAGCCTATTTTCTTCCTAATGGTAAAGAGTCCACATCCACATTCATTACTTATGGGAAATAAGAACCTGGCCACCAGCAGGAGGCAAAGACCCACCAGCCAAAGGCATAAATACTCCTCCCACTTCCACCATCCCCCAGTCATTCTTTGCCTTTTATCCCAGGAGGTTGGCAGAGATGTGTCAGAAGTTTTCTTTTAAAATTATTTTTTCATATGTCTCTTATGGAGGGTGCTACCCTTCGACATGGGACGGGAGTTTTAAGTAGTCCTGTCAGTCTCTCGTGGAGGGCCTGGGCGAAAGTGAGAGCCCGGAGATGCAGTGGGAGCTTCCCCTGCGACACCATCCTGACTCGTATTCACAGACTATATGAAAAGTCAGGAAAGGACCAGAAGAGAAACGAACGATCTCAATGACCAGCAAACGCAAAAACAACGAGACAGCGTGGACACGCATCACCATATAAACGAGGACTTGAAGGAAAATACCCCACCCCAGTGAGCAGGGAAAACAGACCAAGTCCCACACCCCAGACCACAAGAGACTGAGGACGCCTCACAAGCAAGGAAAAATATCCGTAGCCGGAGAAAAGCTCAGGAGAGAGACAGGAAAAAGATGACAAAAACTAGTGGTGCAAAATAAGCAGAGCTCCCATCTGAAAACGGATACAGCACTATGCTATTCCCTCCCAGGGGTGTTTGTTCCCCCTTGTTGTTCTTTACGTTATAGGATTGTGCGGCTGCGTGTTCTATTAAGACAACTTTTTTACTTATTGGAGATCCTTTCCTTTATAGTCAGAGGACTTCTCAGTTCTCCCAAGGTTTTTTGAGATAGGCTAGTGGGGATGTGTCTCTCCCTGGTCGGTCTACTGTGAGCTTTCCCAGTCCTTTTGTTCTGGAGGTTATGGTTTCCATGTGGTAGTTCCTGCGAGACATAGTTCCTTATGGGCGGATGCCTGCGGTGTCCTTGTTTTTCTTTTATCTGGTCCGAATTATTTTTCTTCTGTGTTCCCTATGGGAATTCAGGGATTGCTTGATTTAAGTTATTCTATGGAAGTTGTTCCCGGATTTCTTCTGGAGTTTTGTGTGTGACCTGTTACTTGTTAGTGACACATGTTGCTCCTGGCTGGTCTGGCGGGACCTGCTGATTCTCTTGTTCAGTTATTTGTTTTTGTATTAAAAAAAAAAAACGCTAATTGGCTGGCCTGTGTCAGTCCGCACCCGACGTATCCCACCGTGTCCTTTCGCGTCCCTAATCAGAGGGGTGTGGTCCTTACCACGTGGAGCGGTTAGGCCCTTTTGAGCTACTGCAATAGTTCTCCTAGGGTCTTTGCCATTGTGTAGTTTAGGCTGTCATGTGGAGGTGGTCAATGTCCTTTACCTCCGCCCCTGGGAGCTTTTTAGCCTCTGATGGGATTTTGGATTGACTTCTCCGGTGTTGTCACTGGTGCCCTGGTAATTTTTATCGCCCCTTAGGGGTTTGGGCCCGCGGTGTGCTCTGTTTTTGGAGTCCTGTGCCTCGGGGCTACTGATTAGGGTTTTTTCCCCTATCGGACTCGTGCTGCGGGTGTTTTTCGCAGTATCTCTTGTGTCCTTTTTGGATTTTGATTCAAGGTGCTTGTCCTCGTTGAGATAGCATGCCAGCAGGTCCGGCTTGGGGCGTGTTGCCTTGGGTGCTGACTTATAGAAGTCTGGTTTCCTCCTTATGATTCCGTCGTGGATCTCGGGGGAGAGTCTACGTTTTTGGCAGTCTAGCCCTTTATCCTATCTGTATGCCCCTGTTATACCCCTGGGTTTTGGGGTCGGGTCAGGATGGGTCCTATTGTCTCCCTTTTAAGGAGTCTGTAGTATTTTTGGTTTGATACCTTTGGGGAGGATGGACTCTGGACCTTTTTGTTAAGGGGTTCCCATTTCCTATTCCTCTTACGTGTCTAAGACTAGAACTCTTTTTTTCCCCTTTGTATGCCTTTGTATGCCTTCTGCAGACTTTGTCACGGCGCATGGGTTGAGCTTGTTGGTCACCTTGCCGCTTGTGGTAAGGGGGCTTGAGCGGTTGCTTTCAGTCTTGACCCTTTTTGTGGGGTTCTGGGAGGTCTTTCTATCCTAGGATTTGCGCTGGTCACTCAATACTTTGGGTGTTCTGTGCCTGTACAATCATTTGTAGATTGGTTGGGTGTCTGGGGGACACGTGCTCCCTGTCTCGCATTTTTCTGAGGGACTCTTGTCTCTCTTGGATTAGCTTTGCTGCCTAGTAGCAGAAGATTGGCTGTTGGGAAACAGCTGCAGTTATTTTACTTTGTCTGCTGGCAAGCTATTGAGCCTAGGTGGCCTAGTGGTTAGCTTGTCCATCTAGCAAGCTGCAGTTCTGAAGTTTGTATTCAGCTGCGATTACTTGTTATTTATATCTGATGCCTGTGGGCTTGCCCTTAGGGATTGTGTCCTCAGGTCTCTTGGATTCTTTCTCGGGGTCTGGTCGCTTTTCTCAAGTGTGCCTGGTGGTCCTTCACTTCCTCTTGTGTAGGGATGGGGTTCGGTTGGTCAGCTATTTTGGCCTACGATTAGCTGCGCTACCCAGCTTGCAGAAGGTTGCCGTTGTCTCCAGGGTGACGGTTGCTCCTTGAATGCTAGCATGCACTTTAGGGTCCCTTGGGAGGCGTTTTTTCTGAACCCCCTGGGGGAGTTGGATCCTTGGGAAAGAAAGGTTGATTCAGGAAGGATGTCCCGCTGCTCAGCGGTCTATACTGGTGTAGTGTGGATCTGCGCAGTTTCAGTTGTGCAGGAGCGGGCTGTTTCGTATCCGTTTTCGGATGGGGGCTCTGCTTATTTTGCACCACTAGTTTTTGTCATCTTTTTCCTGTCTCCTGAGCTTTTCTCCGGCTACGGATATTTTTCCTTGCTTGTGAGGCGTCCTCAGTCTCTTGTGGTCTGGGGTGTGGGACTTGGTCTGTTTTCCCTGCTCACTGGGGTGGGGTTTTTTCCTTCAAGTCCTCGTTTATATGGTGACGCGTGTCCACGCTGTCTCGTTGTTTTTGCGTTTGCTGGTCATTGAGATCGTTCGTTTGTCTTCTGGTCCTTTCCTGACTTTTCATATAGTCTGTTCGGGTGTAGCCTACTGAGTGGCTCTGGGTTGTCTCCTTGTCACCCTAGACGTTGTTCCTTTTCTTCTGTCTTGTATCTTCCCTCTGGGAATTTTTAGTCGGGGTCCCTCGCAGGGGTTGTTGCCGCTGACAGATGCTGTCCTTAAGGTGGGTGCTCTCGGTTGGGCCCGCAATTGGTTCTATCTAGGTTCTTTGAAATGTTGGTAGATTTGTGTTTCTGGAACCGGTTTTTGTTCTCCAAAATGTTTGTTGATCCCTGTTTTGGACGAACTGGGATTTTGTTTTCTTGGGAATCTGTTTTTAGGTTAGTGCCTTTATTGGTCCGCTACTTACCCTCCCGTTTTGGCATTCTGTGTCCTCTTTGGCTTGGGTATCCATTTCCCATAAGTAATTAATGCGGCTGTGGACTCTTTTTCCATTGGGAAGAAAAACATAAATTATGCTTACCTAATAATTATAACCTGATTTCTTTTCTCCCGTGGGAAGGAGTCCACAGCCCCCCCGCCCCCCCCGCCGCCCATTTTTTTGAGGCGTTGTTTATCTTCTGGCACCCTTTCACCTTGATGCTTCTTCCACTATTCCTTGTTCCTCGGCTGAATGACTGGGGGATGGGGAAGTCGGAGGAGTATTTATGTCTTTGGCTGGTCGGTCTTTGCCTCCTCCTGGTGACCAGGTTCTTATTTCCCATAAGTAATGAATATGGCTGTGCACTCTTTCCCACAGAAGAAAAGAAAATGATCAGGTAAGCATAATTTATGTTTTTTGGTTCACAACCTGGATTGTGTTTGCTGATTGGTGGCTAAATGCACCCACCATTAAACAAATGCTGTCCAGGGTTCTAAACCAAAAATTGTCTGGCTCCTTAGCATAGATGCCTTGTTTTTCAAATAAAGATAGCAAGAGAACGAACAAAAATTGCCTAGAAGCTGTGAACTCAGTTAAAATACAATGCCTGTGTTTAAACACTGATTAGAGGGCTGGAGTTAGCTGCTCCAGACAGCTTAGCTATGTAATTAATTTTGCTTATTTTTGAAAATTATTTTAAAATACTTGCCAGCAATTTAAAAAAAAAAAATGATGCAAACTATTTTAAATTAATTAGCCCTTTTAGGATATGCACAGATCTCAACCTGTTTTATGGCACTTTAAGCAACTCCCTGGCAGCTCCTGCAAAGGGAAATGCTTAGAAAAATGAATTCCTCATTAAGAACTTTAGAAATTACTGCCCTGTAATTTCCTGAGCGAATAGGAATCTGACTACCATTGGAGAGAAGACAGTACCTCAGAGAAGGCTTCAAAGCCATTTTGAGTGTAATAAAATTATATAATGTGCACCAAGCATAATAAATACCTTTTACCTCATAGAAACATGCGATAAGTGCCATAAATATTTCCCCAGAGCTGTCAGAGGGCTGTGAAAGGCCACAGTGTTACTTGGCGATGTCCCTGATAGGAATATAGCAGTTAGGCACCTTAAAAAAATAAAAAAGTGTGTCATGAGGAGAGTAAGCTAAGTCTCCTGGCTATGCTGTACATGTGTCAGAATACCTACAGATAGCCTCTGGGCTGTGTGTGTGCTGTGTAAAGTCATTTACCTTATGCAGCACCCCTCCGCTGGCTTAACAGGCATCTCAAATCCTTGTCATTGAAGCTGCAGCAGTATCCAGTAGAGAGCCCATCCAGTGCAGGTATCGTAGAGTAGGAAATACCTGTGTCCCTCAGGGGGAGGCTAAGGGCGAGACCCCGAGACGGCTGAGGGTAGTTATGGCTGAAGTCCCATAGGGAAATCCTGTCCACTAAACGTGGTATTACTATGTCCCTGTATCATTCAGCTGCTGTGAAGTTTCTCTTCTGTCTTCTTTGTGAATGCTAATTCCCAGGGTTTATGGGTCCCAAATTGGTTTGAGCTCCCAAATTTAAATCCATAAGCAAGTAGCTGGAACAACCTTTATTCTCAACCAACTCCTACGAGGCCACAAACAAAACTGAGAGAGATGGGAGGAAGCTCTGATATCGGTTCTTGACCTCCTCCTAGTGGCGGTAAATATATCCCATATGTTATGGAGGACTGTGGACCATCATGATTTTATAAAAGAAAGGTATACTAAAATTAACTCTGATATTCCAATTGGTGGGGTTTTATTTGCGTTATTTGGGGATTTCTTTATTTTCTGAAAGGCATCGTCTGCTAAAAATGTTTTTTTAAATCATATGACTTGTATATGTAACTCAAAATAACAAATGCACTAAAATCACTGTTTTAAAGGTATATGTAACCCAGACAATTGATTTTGATTCAGTCACAACATACAATCAAAGTTTCCTATTTACTTCTATTATCAGATTTGCTGCAGTGACATGATATTCTGTGATGAAGAGATACCTAGGTAGGTGCCTGGAGCACTACACGGCAGGAAATAATGCTGTCACTAGTGCTCTTGCAAATGGATAACATTCTTGTAAAACTGCTGCCATATAGTGCTCCAGACACCTGCACGCTCCTAAGCTTAGGTCCCTGCTTTTCAATAAAAGATACCAAGAGAAGGAAAATTTGACAATGGAAGTTAATTAAAAAGTTGTTTAAAACTACGTTATTTCTGAATCATATAATAAAAATTTGTGTCCCTTTTAATAGAGACTGCTCAAAAGTCTTAGCACACAGACAAGAAACAGCACATTAGTGAAGTTGTTAAGTTAAAGGGACATAAAACCCAAATATTTTCTTTCACGATTCTGATAGAACATACTATTATCACATTTTCTTTTCTTGTAATCCTTTGTTGAAAAGCAGAAAGGTAAGCTCAGGAGTGTGCACGTCGCCAGCACAACATGGCAGCAGTTTTGCAACAATGTTATACATTAACAAAAGCACTAGATGGCAGCACTATTTCCTGTCATGTAGTGCTCCTGACATGTGCACGCTACCTATCTAGATATCTCTTCAACAAAGAATAACATGAGAACTAATTGAATTTGAGAATAGGAGTAAATTGGAAACGTTTTTTAAAATTGTATTCTCTATCTGAATCATGAAAGAAAAGTTTTGGGTTTCATGTTCCTTTAAAGTGCTGGTAAATTTGCCATCATAACTTCACATTATCTGAAAAGTCTTCTCATAACTAGCATATTAATCTGCTTATTTTGTTCAAAAGTCAACTCTACTTTTAAAAAGGAGCATTTTTTTGTCAGGCTCCGTTACCTGATTCAATGCAGCCTCTCTGAAAGATTTTCTTTTAGTCTTATTGACTGGCAGCTCTTTCAGCCAATCGGAGCCTCACCATGCGCCCCATATAATTTAATTACAGCAAGCTGCCTGCTTGGAACTTGGCCTGGAAGATCAACTGCACAAGCGCAACTCGCTAAGCTATTTGCGCAACAGAAAAAGTGTTTTAGTTGCGCAAATAGTGTAGTAAGTTTCGCTTGCGTAGTTGAACTTCCAGGCTGAGTTCTAAGCACAGGAGCGTGCTGTGATTAAATTACATGGGGCGCATGGTGAGGCTCCGATTGGCTGAAAGAGCTGCCAGTCAATAAGACTAAAAGAAAATCTTTCAGAGGGGCTACATTGAATCCGGTAACAGAGCCTGACAAAAAAATGCTAATTTTTAAAAGTAGAGTTGACTTTTGAACAAAATAAGCAGATTAATATGCTAGTTATGAGAAGACTTTTCAGATAATCTGAAGTTATGATGGCAAATTTACCAGCACTTTAATCAAATATTGGTTCACTTTTATGCATTTCCGTTTGTCCCTGCAAGTTAATTCACCAGTACATGTCCATTAGCCATAATAAAAAACTTTCTTAATCATTTCTTAATTCTTCTTCATTAACCCCTTCCAGCCCGGACTTATTTGTCTGCATTGGAACAAGTTCTGATGTAAACAAGTAAAAAAAATATTAAATCAATCATGTGATCGCGTGATTTCAATGATGGGATTGTGTCAGGGGGGATTGCCTATGACGCCAGCCCACAATCCCATTCAGGAAGTGCCTTTGGCTTTAGTACAGCTATGACGTTCTATGCTGTCCTAAGAGCTTTAAAGTCCAGAGCGGTTAGTACGCATAGAACATCATAAGGGCGCGAAGGGGTTAAATTCACTGCTTTACTTTTGTTAGCAAAGTAAGGTATATTTGAGTTTTTGGTGATGGGAGTATATTATTTACATTGATATTATAGGTAATACTGACAGCTAGGTTCCAGTGCCGTAATGTGATATAAATGATGTGCTTACCTGTTACAAAAGCACCTACACTGCCTACGTGTGCCCCACAACATTGTAAAGAAGTGTCAGCCTCTATCATCAGGCAAGAATAATTAAAACCATTGCAGAGAGGCAGATTAAATTTACAGTATGTTCAGTTTGGGAATATTATCCAGTATAATACTGAGAGCATGTATGGTTTTCTAATAATCTTTTCACTATCTCCTTTTATATTGGAATGTACAAAGCTCACCCAGCAGGCTTATTGGAACACATTGTTTGCATTTATAATTTTGTTTTCTCTTGTGCTTTTATTTTATTTGTTTAGATTAAAGTTACATGGTCATCTTTTATACAAACAAACTGTCCTTGAAAGTTTCTAAACAAATTAACTGTTCCCCTTCCTAGTTTTGTGTCTGTTCAGTCCTAGTCATATCATTCAGTCAGAGGTGTAACTAGAAACAGCAGGGCCCAGGTGCATGAATCTAAGAAGGGCCCCACCCCCCACCAAAAACGTGAATTTGATACATCTTTTTTTTTTTTTTAACATTTAACACAGAAAAAATGTTTTAATCAGATTACATGGCTGCAAAAGGGGGTACCCGGTGCCCACAGTCTGTGAGATGGTCTCACCCCCTATTACTGTATATAGTGACACTGTTTAACCCACCAGTACTGTATATAGTGAGTTAGTGACAGTCTGTAATATGCCGGTGAGATGACTGGCCTGACCCTACCCGCCCCAGTACTTTATATAGTCACCAGTAGTCAGTGTCACTATACAGTACCACTATATACAGTATGGGGGGGCTGGACCATGTCACAGTTTACCCCCCAATGCTGTAGTAACAAGGTCTGTAATCTGCTGGTTCCACAAACATACACACACATACATGCAAAAATACACACACAGTCACATACACACATATACACACACATAAACATACATGCATAAATATACATACATACACATGCCTATAGGTTAAAGTTTCAGTTTAATTGTACATTACAGTCATCACCCTGTGAGGTCATTGAATAGCAAAACTTTATTATTATTATATTAAATATAAATCAAATATCAAAAGAGCCTAAATCAAATGGTTCATAGAGAGAGGAACAAGAATTGTAATTCTATGAGCCATGACTTTCGTGGGTTGTTCTATGTTACTAAGTTAGTATTTTACAGCATTATAAGTATCACAGAGACAGCAATATTTAACCCTTTTATTGCAAATGATTTAACCACTTGATTGGCCACAATTCCAATGCATGATGCACAGTTGTCAACCCAATTTATAGTAGTTTTCTGGGTAAAATAACTTTTTATACATTCAACATAATTTCTATAAAAATAAATACATAAATAAATACAAAACATCTGTAATGGAGAGATACTAGAATGAAAGTCTGCTTTTATTTTCTTGTAATTAAAACTTTCAGTACTGATACTCACAGGCAATGTCACAAACATTGTATGGAGTTGGACCATTCAAATATAATTAAAACCATTATAGTATTCTGCTACTAAATATGAAAATCTGTTAGCAGGGAATAAAAAGCGTCTTGTAGTATATTGAGTTGTTATGCAGTTATTAATTGTCCATTACATCTATGCAGCAGTGATTTGGCTCCTTGGCTGCCCATTTGCACTGCTGGATGACTACTCCCTGTAGTCAGAGACACTAGTGAAGCATCACGTCACACTCAAATGATATCAGTGCAGGCAGCAGCAGCAGGTCAACGTTTTTTGCTGAAGCTGCGCCTCTGCACCCCCCGTAGTTCCGCCCCTGCATTCAGTGTATGAGCCCTCTGAAAGGATATGCTGCAAACTGTTGCTAGGCTGAATTGATTGAATGCAATTACTAGTTTTGCACAGGGCACAAAGCACTTTGTTTGGTTGGTTGTTTTTTTTATACATTTTTATTATTATTTTCTCCGTCTGTGTTTCTCTCTCTCTCTCTCTCTCTCTCTCTCTCTCTCTCTCTCTCTCTCTCTTACAGAAGTTACAGAAAGGGCAGGCAAAACTAATAATGAAAATGCATTGCATTTTTTCACTATACACAATTAAACTTTTTTTTTTTTTTTACATTTTTTTAAAAATCTATAACCAAATTTGCAGATCAGCTGATCCCTATCAAGAACCATTAGGAACCTCTTGGGAAGTAGTTTTCACTCCTCTTGGATTTTACTTACGAAAATCATAAAATAAAAGGAACTTTGTGAACCATTTACATTTTAGCAAAAATAAATAAATATAGAAGCAACAAGCAGTTGAAACAACTTCATATTGGTAAACTGACTATAGTTGTCAGACTATTTTAAGATGCATTAAATTATAGAACAAATGTATTCTCCATATGATGAAAGGGTTTACATCATTGTCTAAATACCTTGTGGTTACTTCTGAGACCAGACTTTGTAGCAGTTGTCAAAGGGAATTAAAGATATTTGCATAGTTAAAAATTTACGTAGGCTTTCCATGGGGAAAATGAATCCTTAATGTGACCTTCACTCTTTGAAGTCACATTTTTTTATATAAAAACATTAATTAGCTGGTGACAGTAGAGAAGGACAGTCATGATTAATGAAGATTAGCCTTTCTTTATTCAAGCGTGGCGCTTTTGTCTCACCTTGAATACATTATGAAAAGATGCTGACCTGAGAAAAAAAAAGAAGCGATCTGAAATTGACAAAATTCTGTTAATAATGGTTGGACGGCCAGTAGGAACCTACAGTAGTTGCAGTGGTGTTAATGAACCAAACCTAGCAATGAACATTATCATGAATTAAGAAAATCTGATTCTCTGTTATTCAGCTTTACACATACACTCTCTCTTTATTTTGCATATTCCGCATGACATGCAGTGTTATTATGGGACTGAGCAGCTATTCTGTAGAAGCCGGCAACTAGTAACAAAAAAGAGTTGAAAGTATGCAGAGGAATGTTTTAGAGAGATTGTGGTGGCTGAACAAGCAGGCTCATTCAGCCACCACAAATATTATCATGTATGATGACAAATATATATATATATAAAACTGAAAATTAGCACCAAAATACATAGCAGTCATTACAGTGAAGTTAATATTTACATGAAAGTGCTGTCAATAACATTAATATTAACCCCTCTACTTCTATAATGGCATATTTATGTTCAGGTGAAACAGATTATTGTAGTGAATTTGCCAATAGTGGGATTAAGTTTTCATTTGTGCTTTTTGTTCCATATATAAAATAATTTTGTCCATGTAAAACTACATAGTTGCTGATATATTTTAATGGTTTGGCCAAGGTTTCAACTGCCATATGTCAGGTATGATGTCATAATTGTTAATTACCCTTTAGTAACAATCTGATCACTATGGGGATAGGGCAACACAACTTAAAGGGACATTAACTTTAAAATGTCCTCCCTTTTAACCCCTTCAAGGTTCCGATGTAAACAAGTGAATCAAAATTTAAATCACACGATCATTCATGCGATCATATGATTTCAATGATTGTATTTGGTCAGAGTGGGAGATCCTATGAAGCAAGGCACCCCCCAGCCTGCAATCCTATATAGGATGCTTACTTACTGGAGTTTATCAAATTGTTTGCAGAATACTTGCTGGAGTATATCAAATTGTTTTCAAGTGGCTCCTTTAAATTTAGTTTGTTATTTTGAGACAGCTGATTTTTGCCTGTTGAGACCATTGCGTATACTGAAAATATGAATGCTGCAGTGTTCTATATAGAAAGGGTATGTAATCAAGAGACAACAGCAGAAATCAACTATCCTGTGGGGAGAGAGAGATTTGTGTATCTGAAGTTGTTGGTTTTTCTTGTTATCCCAATTTGCACCCAACCTATAAAAAACATTTTAATATATATAAATGCTCTGTCCGAAGGTTTCTGCCCATTTAGGGCTAGATTTATGAGTTACGAGCACAGGGTTTATTGCTGGTTATTGCGTGTGTTAGGTTTTTTGCTGGGATTACAAATTGAAAATAAACGTGATTGCTTAAGCACAAGTCAAGTTAACACACATTGGGTTAGCGTGACTTCAGAGCTCTGGTTAACTGTTTTGCGAAGCAAAAAGTGTTACAAAAAACATCAAAAATACATTACAAAGTACATTTACTCATAAAAACACTTTGTAATAAAAATAATTTAAAACAATTATTGCACAAAAAAAGTTATAAGGGCTCAAAGATATGAGGTCTCAAGTGTTAGAAAAAAAGGCAGGCAATGGTTTTAACATATACATACATGTCTAAATATGTGTGTGTGTATGTGTGTGTGTATATATATATATATATACAGGTGGCCCTCGGTTTACAACGGTTCAATTTGCACCGTTTCAGAATAACAACCTTTTTTTCAGTCATGTGGCTGCTATTGAACAGCATTGAGAAGCAGTGCATTGATTAAAATAGCCAGTAGGTGGAGCTGTCCGCTTGTGGTGCAGCAAAGATGTGCAAGCCATGCAAGCTGAAATTAATCAGTTTAACCAGACCTGAGCTATCGAGCAGCTTGCAAAGGAACAAGATCTTCCTGTCTATAAATCAGTCCAGATTGGAATGCATAGAAAGAACTGTTTGCAGAAAAATGCAAGTAAAGTCTGTGTTGTGTGATTATTTTATTAGGTTTATAATGCTGTTTAGCAAATGTTTTTGTTCATTTAACTTAGTTTAATTATATATTCTGTGTTGTGTGATTATTTTATTAGGTTTATAATGCTGTTTAGCATTTAAAGTGTTCATTTCAAAGCTTTAAAAATAATGTATTGGGTGTTACTTATGACAATTTTGAGAGGGGCCTGGAACCTATCTCCCTCACTTCCCATTGACTTACATTGTAAGCTGGGTTTCAATTTACAACGGTTTCAATTTACAACCATTCCTCCTGGAACCTAACCCCGGCGTAAACTGAGGGCTACCTATATATATATGTGTGTGTGTGTGTTTGTACAGATATATTTATGTATCGATATGTGTACATATGTATTTTCACACATATACACACCTAAATGCATATATATATATATATATATATATATATATATATATATATATATATATATATATATAAAGTGCAATGGAGCCCTTTGCTGTTAAGTAGATGAAAACATGTAAAACAATCATATTTATTCATAAATACATATTTCTATATAAATATAACATATTCTTCTATGTGAAGAACATTGAAATGTGAAATATTCATATTTTCGGCTTGGTTTAGCGCACTTGAGAATATGCAATATGGGTAATTGCAAACACCTTACCTATATTTTGTTTCCCCAAACCGTCTCTCCTTTACTCTGCTTTACCGGTCTGTTTTCCATTTAAAGGGGAGGCGAGTCCACAGCTTTTGGCAGTGATAAGGGTCCCAGGGTATTTCAGGTTTTCCTTACCTGGACGATATCTTAGTACAAGCTCCATCTTATTATTTAGCACTATTTCCATCTAAAGGGGAGGAAAGTCCTCGGCTTCATTCATTACTTGTGGGAAATAAGAACCTGGCCACCAGGAGGAGGCAAAGACACCCCAGCCAAAGGCTTAAATACCTCCCCCACTTCCCTCATCTCCCAGCCATTCGTCACAGGAGGACGGCAGAGAAGTGCTGAAGATCGGAGTAGTCTCTTATGGAGGATAGTACTCTTCGGAATGGGACTGGAGTTTTAAGTAGTCCCGTCAGCCTCTCAGTGAGAGCATGGGTGAAAGTTAGAGTCCGGAGATGCAGGGAGAGTCTTTCTGCGAAACCATCCGGACTCATATTAACAGCTCCACAAGCAATCACCGTTGACGTGTTTCGCTGCCTGCTTTTTACACTCAAGTACATGTCAGGAGTGAGGCTACTAACCTGTCACACTTGAAGGGCCGTGTTCCTGTTCCACGGCGTAGATTCTGGATCGTTTCATTTTTGTTACATAATGATAACACGGAAGACAGGGTCATAGTGTGACGCCTTTTATCTTTAAAGAATCAAGGGTTAATATTCCTGGAAAGGGGATTATTGAACAGGGGCGGTTTATACATGATATTGTTTATTGTGTCATTGCTGCATTATATGCGAGATGAGGCTCTGGCAATGTGTGGAACTTTCAGGTGACTTACGAGAGTATGGCCCTTTTTTTGGCTTGTTTTCTCCTTAGGCAGGGGCGGTTCCTGCCGGGCATTCCATGTGACCGGGTGTGGCTATCTCTCTTCCTCTGTTGATCTGCGGTGCAGGAGACAAAGCGGTTTCTGTAGTCCGGGTCATAAGAGGAGTGCCCCGGCCATTGGAGGTTATAATGGTGCCTATTTATTAAGTTAATCTAGTCCGTAATAAAAGCAAGCTATTGAGGACTCTGACGGACTCTGACACTAGGTCTCATTCAAGTGTTTTTTGTGAGGAGGTTCTGGTAGATCAGCCTGCTCAACTATGTTCCACATGCCTTAATAACGTTACAACATCTAAGAGCAAACGGATGTCTAGTACTACTGAGCCGTCCACCTCTGAGGGGTCCCCGTCCCATGAGGTGTGTTGCCTGCATCCATCTCCTATTGCACATGCAGCGCCCCAGGGTTCAACCATTACTCCTGCGGGAGAGATTCGTTGGCCATTAGATTTTGCAGATCAACTGCAAATGGAGGTATCGAAAGTGATCCATGCCTTACCACTTTCTGCTAAGCGCAAGCGTAGGGCGTATCATGGCTGCCCGGCCCAGGGTATATCTACACTTGTGGAAATTTCTGAGGGATTATACGATGACGAGGCCCACTCCGACTCTTCAGAGGAGGCCCCTTCTGGGTCGGAGTCTGTGTCATCTAAACCTACGGCTGCGGAGGAGCCTGACTTTAGGTTTAGGATGGAAAATGTGCGCTTTTTGCTAAGACAAGTGCTTTAATATAAAATTTTTGGCATGTATTACAATGTAAGGGTACCCCATGATCTTCATGTTTTTTGTCTATTTTGTTGAGATGTTCCAGAATACGTGTTTTCAAAAATCTGGTCGTTTGTCCTAAGTATTGAATTTTGCAATTGCATTGAAGGAGGTATATAACATTGGGGGTCTTGCAAGTAATAAAATGTTTAATCATAAATGTTTTGCCCGTAATGGATGATGTAAACGATTTATGTACCCTTTTTGTGTATTTGCAGCCTTTACAACGGCCACAAGTATAGAAACCTTGTAAATTTGAAATTGATAATGGAGTTTTGTGAGTCATACCCTTTATTAAAGAGGGGGCCAGCTTTTGTTGAAAATTGGTACCCCTTCTAAATGTAATATGTGGTCTGGGGGGTATCATTTTTTCCAAGACTCCATCACTTTGTAAGACATGCCCAGTGTCTTTTAATGATGTTCTTAATCTGATTATGTCCAGTTATAGGTAGTTATGAAACTTGGAAAAGATTGTTGGATTAATAGTTCTCGCTTGCGACCTTTTAACAGTTGTTCCCGATCTAAGTTTCTCACTTCTTGCCTATCTGATTCTAGTTCTTTTGCTTTATATCCCTTTTGTAAAAATCTCGTTTTTAACATTTTGGACTGTTCTTCATAATCTTCTAACCTATCGTAGTTGCATCTTATGCGTTGAAATTGCCCCTTTGGTATGGCTTTAAGCCATGAGGGGTGATGTTGACTATCATGTTTGATATATGTATTTACATCACATTTTTTTAAAATGAGTTTTAGTGTGTATAACTCCATCTACAACTAAAATGGATAAATCCAAAAAAGTGTCTTCTGTTTCGTGTATTTCTGGTGTTAGTATGATGTTCATGTCATGATTATTCAGCTGAGAAATAAAAAATTGAAGAGAATCTGTCACCTTTCCAAATACATAATACGTGATCAATATATCTCCGCCATGTCACCAGGCCCGCCCCAAATACGTAATTGGACCATACATGTAGATGTTCATAGTGGTCTACTTAGCGGTGCCTTGGGGGTTCAGCCTAGCTTACATTTTTCCACCGTTACTACTTCTACCTCGTGTAGTGGCATGCATCAAACAGGAGCGAGCTTCGGCCATTCTGATTGCTCCATCTTGGCCGCGGAGGACATGGTTTGCGGATCTGGTGGGGATGTCATCCTCTCCGCCGTGGAGGCTACCCTGTCGCAGGGATCTGCTGGAACGGACCCTTTCAACATCAAAATCTCGATTCTCTGAGGCTGACTGTGTGGAGATTGAAGCCTAGTCTTGGCCAAGAGAGGCTTTTTAGAAAGTGTAATTGATACTCTCATTCAGGCAAGGAAGCCAGTCACTCATCACATCTACCATAAGGTGTGGAGGACTTACTTGTCCTGGTGTGAGAAGCATTGATATCCTTGGCATAAGATGAAGGTATCCAGGATTCTGTCCTTTCTCCAAGTCGGTTTGGAGAACAGTCTTGTCGTTAGTTCCTTAAAGGGACAGATTTCGGCATTGTCAGTCTTGTTGCATAGGAGACTCGCTGAGCTCCCTGACATCCAATCCTTTGTTCAGGCTCTGTCTAGAATCAGGCCTGTCTTTAGACAGTCTGCTCCCCTATGGAGCTTAAACTTGTTCCTTAAGGTTTTGCAGAGGGTTCAGTTTGAGCCTATGCATTCCATTGACATTAAGATTCTGTCCTGGAAGGTTCTCTTCCTGTTGACCATTGCATCGGCATGCAGAGTATCTGAACTGGCTGCCTTGCAATGTGAGCCGCCTTATATGGTTTTTCATGCGGATAAGTATGTGCTTCGCACTGGTTTGGGGTTTCTTCCAAAGGTGGTGTCTAACCGTAACATCAATCGGGAAATAGTGGTTCCTTCTTTGTGTCCTAACCCTTCTTCTTCTAAGGAGAGGTTACTTCATAATCTGGATGTGGTTCTTGCCCTAAAGTTCTATCTTCAGGCTACGAAGGATTTCAGACCGTTTACATCTCTTTTTGTGGTGTATTCAGGGAAGCACAGGGGCAGAAAGCCGCTTCTACTGCTTTGTCCTTTTGGTTGAGGAGCTTGATTCTCTTGGCCTATGAGACAGCAGGACATAAGCCTCCTCAGAGGATCACGGCTCATTCAACTAGAGCTGTGGCTTCTTCTTGGACCTTCAAGAATGAGGCCTCTATGGAGCAAATTTGTAAGGCAGCTACCTGGTCCTCCTTATACACTTTTACAAAGTTTTACAAATTTTACGTTTTTGCTTTGGTGGAAGCTGTTTTTGGGAGAAAGGTTTTGCAGGCTGTGGTGCCCTCAGATTAGGGTCCGCCTTTTCTCTCCCGGTTTCATTCAGTGTCTTCTAGAGCTTGGGTATATATTCCTAACAGTAATAAATGATGCCGTGGACTCTCCTCCCCTTTAGATGGAAAACATAAATTATGCTTACCTGATAATTTAATTTCCATCAAGGGGAGGAGAGTCCACTGCTCCCACCCGTATCTCCAATGGGCGGACTTAAATTTAATTAATCTTCTGGCACCATTTATACCCTGAAATTTCTCTTACTGTTCCTTGTTCCATCGGCAGAATGACTGGGAGATGAGGGAAGTGGGGGAGGTATTTAAGCCTTTGGCTGGGGTGTCTTTGCCTCCTCCTGATGGCCAGTTTCTTAATTCCCAACAGTAATGAATGAAGCCGTGGACTCTCCTCCCCTCGATGGAAATAAAATTATCAGGTAAGCATAATTTGTTTTCTGTTGCGTTTTTTTCTTTAAATTCACGCATGACAGCATTTCTGTCTAATCACAATCTTCTTGATCATGCCGTTCACCTTATTGTAGCGAGCTCCCATGCTGGATTAAGTAGCCGACCGTTTAAAACAAGAGGGTTGTGTTTAGACAGCAACCTTGTGACACGTGTTTTATGGTATGTTGATTCTGTAAGTTAAATCAAGAAAAACTGCAATAAATAAGTGAACGATATGCAGATAAAACAATAAGGTGTGTGGTAATTGCTAATTCTACTTTTTTGAATGCAGGGGGAAAAAACACTTCCCGGTGCTGTGGAAACTGAGGTTTAAAAAAAAAAAAAAAAAAAGTAATTTATTTATTTTTGATAATCAAAATGCAAATGAAATAAAATTTGCTATGAATGCAAAATATTTGTCCTGAGTCAATCAATAAGCATACAACCCCTTAAAGGTACAGTAAAGACCTTGAGATTTTTATTAAAAATATTTAGTTATGCACAGGGAAACCACTTTGCTATATACTTATATCATTTATTTTGCCCCGTTCTCATGTAATTAAGCTCTGAAAATAGAGCAATTGTTAAATCTTAGAACTTGAAATGGACCCTGCTGACTTCTGAAGGTTAAATCTGCTACGTCTGTCTCTGATTGGTTTTATCTGATAAGAACTGCAAAACAATTTGCTTTACACTAACTTTATGACTGTGACTAGCCTTGTGAACTGAAGCACAGATTTGCTCCTCCAAATAACACGAATGGTGGGTGGTTTGGCTAATACAAATATAATTTGCAGTAAAAAGATGTTAATTTGGGGGGGCGTGTCCGACCAGCGACCAAGATGGCTGCTTGCTAATTTTGGCTGATCGAGGAGTTGTTAAAGCCGTTGTTTATCCCTCCTTTATTCCACACACTAAGCTTGTATCTGAGGATCTGAAGCTCCTTTACATCTGTGGAGTTACTTTGAGTACTTTCTATCTGAAATTACAGCCTAGCAAACAGAAATAGAGAAGGTACGCAGCGGAGGCCTGACAAAGGCCTAGACCTTCATCTACCCCTCCACTTTCCTGATCTACAAGTCAGACTAACCAGCCATTTGCGCTGAAGAACTACATTGATAGTGCATAGAGACGTTTTGATACCTCAAACCTTTAAGCTATAACCCACTTGTAGCTAGTAATTGATTTCGCTACTGTTGTGGGGACGGCTCAAGCTGACCTGGAGTTGCTTCGTTATTAGCATGGATTGCCTGGGTTCATGGGAGACGACAGTGACACAGCTGCTGATTGATCGCTTTGCAGCGCTGGAGAGAGACCTTTGTGCCCTGTTTGAGTCAGGGGTGAAGGCATCGCATTGTGGACCGCGTCCACAGATACAACTAGATCTGAAACAGGAACCTAAACAAGAAGGCGCTGATTTAGTGGAGATTGATGTGACCGAACAGCAAGCTTAGACGCCGCCGGAGGATCTCCGCTACCAAACGACAGCACAGCCCTCAGGGGAAATTATTGCATCAAACCTTCTAGCGGAGAGTAGGGCTTTAAGAGCAGTTCCGAGTTATTCGTATGACAAGCAGTCAAGTTCACTTGCCCGTATAAATCTTGAAGCTCTTATCTTACAGAGGAGACGGCATAAGAACATACAGCGAACTGCAGTAGATGACATTGTCCCATCTCCGTTCTGGCAGAAGACCCGGCAATCGGCTCAACATTTATGGACATGGAAGGATTATTCTCTATACGGCTACCGCCTTAATAAATCTGGTGTAGGTTAAACTATTGACTTTCCAAGATGGAGTTGCAATCTGGCATTTGGGACTAACATTGGCTAGATGATATATCTTAAACATGTCCTAAATAACTAGTTGTAATTCTGATATATTTATTCACATCCCAGTACCCTGTCTCGATATTTTGTGTTAGTAGAGTTATTAGCCTGTTGATAGTGAAATCGCTACTAACATCCTACTCACTGATAATGAGAATGTTTATCTTTATTTCTTTCCACGTTAAGAAGGTTTAATATTTAGGGGCAACGGAGCAGCTAATGAATTGGTTGCAGCATGTGCAGACACTTCTAGACTGGCCGCTGTTGTTCTCAGGAAATACTTGAAGCTTTAACAAACGTATAAAATAATACACCTGTCATGAATATGTTCTATCCTCATCAGTGGGGTAAAGTCAACGAGCATATTACCCTAGCAGCTAATCTCACAAGTGACTGTATATTGTTATAGGTTATAGTTTGCATTCTACCTTCAAAGTAATCTGAGGTTTTATTGTATCCTACATGTTTGCTTATGTCTCAGACAGTTCTTGCCTTCAAGAAAGTGTTGTTGTGTGATCTCTGCACATAGATTCATATTTATATTTCAATTAACAGGTATATAAGGGACCTGATATTTATAAAACCCTCCTGTAATTTTCTTTTTTATGTAATAGAGGTCCAAGAGTGGCTTCACTTTTGTCATAGGAGGTAGAAACCTGAGGATTAGTTTTGGATAGTTTTTGTTTTATTTTAGCATATCACAACTACTTAGGTATATAGGCTGAGTTATTTTTTATTCTATTGTCCATGTATGCATTTATTTGCTCTTATGCCATTCCATTGCCTTGGAACATACCATCTGTTTGTTTGTACTATTATATGTCACAATCTATGTATGTCTATTTTAATCCTCAATAAAAATATTTAAAATAAAAAAAATAAAAAAATTGCAAAAAAAAAAAAAAAAAAAAGATGTTAATTTGTTTTTAAAATGTTAAGACTTTGCGGATATGTTATTCTATAACGACACAACAGAAATCTCTCGAAATTACAAGGTGTTTACTGTCCCTTTAAGCTATATTTCCCCATCATAATGAACTATTAACCCCTTAGGGACTGGGCATTTCAGACAAAAACTACCTCAAAAGACCAGAGCATTTTTATCATTTTTGCCATCACTACATTTAATCAGAAATAGTCTTTTTTATATTTACCTATCAAAACTAAATATATATATATATTTTCAGCCTGTTCCAAATTATTATGCAAATTCTATTTCAGTGTCACAAAGATTAAATATTTTTTTTTTCAGTTTAACTCATGGATGGCATTGTGTCTCAGGGCTCTTTTGATCACTGAAAACAATCTCGGACACCTGTGATAATTAGATTGCCAGGTGAGCCCAATTAAAGGAAAAACTACTAAAGGAGGGTGTTCCACATTATTAAAGTGAATGTAAATTTTGGTGCTAAAGTGCCCGGTTTTTAAAACTTTGATTAAAAACAGGGGCACTTTAATTCATCAAAATTTACATTTCACTCCTGTTGTGAAAAAAAACTTACCTTTTAAACTTCACAGCAGCTCCAGCTTCCTCCGGTCTCACAAGCCATTTCTGATGTCAGAAATGATTGATAGGTCATCCTCCAATCACAGCTCCCCCCCCCCCCCCCCCCCCGGGGAATCGGTGTCTGATTCAACGCTATGATTGGAGGAAGCCAGATGCCTCATTTTAGACCCAGGAAGAGGCTTTGAAAGGGGTGGAGGAAGCTGGAGCTGCTGTGAAGTTTAAAAGGTAAGTTTTTTTTTCACAACAGGAGTGAAATGTAAATTTTTATGAATTAAAGTGCCTCTGTTTTTTTTTTTTGTTATAAATTTTTTATTGAGGTTATAAGAGTAACACAACCAATATGAAATACCATGAAATATATATAACATATGATATGACAAACAGTTATGTTGAAAATAAAGTAACAGTCTTACATTGAGTCAGTATGGGTAATCATCTTGAACCTCATTTTATATTTATATTAGTTTCTATAGTGGGTTCCTCAATTGATAAGGAAGGCTGCTCTTGAACCTTACATTACTTATGAACATTTAAGAAGGAACTTGGCATTTGAAGTGGCCACTTTTGGACCTAGTATGGGGATAGAAAGATGGGGAAAATCAGCAGACAAAAGCTGCTTTTAGAAAACGAGAAGAAAAGGGAAAGGGAAAGAGAACGAGAACGGAGGGGGGGGGGGGAGTAGGTTGGACCCCTGTTACAAATGTGCTTCATCTGAGGGTAAGAACATAAAGGAAAGATAGCAAGTTGATGGAATACAGTTATGTAGGAGAATAAGAGAGGAGGGCAGTATGAACAAGAGCCACTTAAGTGGGATTAGTATATTATGGGCCTAGGAGAACTGCGTGAAGCTAGCGCATTGTAATTACCTGGCTAGAGGAGTGTTATAAGAGCTATTATAGTGCGCAACAAGTCTGGAGGTGGGACGTGTAAGTAAGATGGGGAGTGTAATTCAAATAAGGTTAGAATGTAAATCTTTTCTATAAGAGGTTTTTAGGTGAGTCTGCATAGGTTAAACAGGACATTTTAAATATTTTAAACATTTGGGCTGAGAAGAGAATCACTTTATATGACTGTATATGGGAGTCTCAGGGTCTCCAGGATGTACCCCTCTTGTATTGTGAACTGGGTATTTTACCTGCAATCTTTATATATCATATGTATATCTGAAGAGAGCTCATAGGGGGGAATTATGTAATTGTATGCCAGTCCTGTAGTAACCCTGGAGATCAAGGACTAAATTTGCTCAGTCAGTAGAGAGCACTCTATATCTGTTTTAGAGAAGTATAAACCATTGAAATATGGCATATTAAACGTTATAGATCTTTATAAGACTAAGATAATATAGGAGCTTTGATAGAAATTAGATAAAACACTTTCTCATTTAACTAACTTTAAACAGTAGAATTAAAACCACATACATGTAATAGATACTAATCAGGGATTAGAGGGGAAGAGAACAAGTTCTGGGCTACACAGATGCCTAAGTAACTAATAAGGAGAAGTAATATAACTGAAAGTCACTTGTCCTGAAATAAAAGATATTTTAGCCAATTTTGGACTTATGCAAAACATTGTAGAAAAAGATTGAGTTCCTACTGCCTCTGTACAGAGCCCTTAACCCACCTCCTGATCCATTTAACTTAAGGCCGTAGAGTATATATTGTGGAGTATCTGAAGTTTAATTAGTAATTAACATCATGCCATAAACTAAACTAGCGTCCAGGCAGAGTAAACAAATAGCGGCACACTCCTATAACAACAGATATATTATGTATAAGCAGCGTCCGTAACAAAGAGAGGATATCAGTTGAGACTTTCAGCCCACTCCCATTACTGGGACGCCAGGATGTATAAGCAATATAAAGTTTGGGCCTTGCAGGATTAACAAAGTAGGTAAGAATACCGCAGCTCCATCTATCATTTCTGCCTCTGCTGTAAGCGGTACCTGCAAACCTCTTAGACATGTAACGCTGTTAGTGTCAGCCCCAGACCTTGAACAAGCTGAGTCCGTTGTTTGTTGTGCAGTTGAGTCCCGGGCCAGGCTTTGAACAGGAAGTGCTGCTCCCCTTGCAAAATGGTGAGGCATCAGATCAGAGGGCCAAAGTACCTTCCAGGTCAGCGAATTGCTGGAAAATAGGGAACTATCCCCTCTCGGTACTACCGTGATCTCAAGGGGACTCTGAAGCATAGGGACGCTGTACTGATCCTCCGTTTCACCAGGAGCTCTTGTAGTTGCGTTCTCAGAGCATTTGGTGCCTTCTTTTGTTTGCTGAGTGGTATCTGAGTGATGCAGACTATCACTCAAGTTCTTTAAGCCATCTCCTTGGGTATCCTGCATAGGGCAACACAGAGATCTAATTTCCCCAACCAGAGTATCATGTTGAGCGGCCATTCTGTGAATCATGGAGTGTAGCGCAGTGATAATTTGATCACCCATGGCTATCTATGTAGGCTCCTAGGCTGCCGACCTTAAGAATACCTCACACTAGGGTTAAAGGTCCAATCTGATGTCTGCTTAGATAGGGCTTTCTCCGGAGCTCTGTATTGTGATCAGGTCCACTACTAAGATATAATTATCAGCTCTGCATTTGCCGACTGTTTCACTTGGGCTGTAAAATGGCCGCTGCAGCTAGTGGGTTGAGGTTGCAGAGAAAATAAAGATGCTCTGATCTTCCATCACGGTTCTCACTGTCTCTTCAGATTCATAAATACTGGCCTCCAGGTCATTAGGTACCCTTTTGTGTAATATTCGGCAAAACTGAGCGGTCTAGTAAGCAATAAAGTTTATGGTATGAGCAGAGCTCTCTCTGTATGCGACCGCTCAGTTGCCAGGCTTGCTCCGCCTCCCAAAGTGCCCCTGTTTTTAATCGAAATTTTAAAAACCGGGCACTTTAGCATCAAAATTTACATTCACTTTAAGCAAAGCACCATTTTCAAGCAATATGGGGGGAAAAAAAGGATCTCTCTGTTGCCGAATAGAGTGAAATAGTTCAATGCCTTGGACGAGCAATGAAAACATTAGATATTTCACTAAAACTTAAGCGTGATCATTGCACTATTAGGAGATTTGTGGCTGATTCAGAGCACAGACGGGTTCATGCAGATAAAGGCACATTGAGGAAGATTTCTGCCAAATCCATGCATCGGATCAATAGAGCAGCTGCTAAAATACCATTACATAGCAGCACACAGATATTTGAAGCTGCTGGTGCCTCTGGAGTCCCACGGACATCAAGGTGTAGAGACTGTGCATAAACCTTCCATTCGTCCACCACTAACCAATGCTCACAAGCAGAAACGGCTGCATTGGGCAGAAAAATACATGAAGACTAATTTTAAAACAGTCCTGTTCACTGATTAGTGCTGTGCAACCCTGGATGGTCCAGATGGATGGAGTAGTGGATGGTTGGTGGACGGCCACCCTGTTCCAACAAGGCTGCGACGTCAGCAAGGCGGTGGTGGAGTCCTGTTTTGGGCCGGAATCATGGGAAGAGAGCTGGTCGGCCCCTTTAGGGTCCCCGAAGGTGTAAAGATGACCTCTGCAAAGTATGTGGAGTTCATGACTAACCACTTCCTTCCCTGGTACAGAAGGAAGAACTATGCTTTCCGTAATAAAATCATCTTCATGCATGACAATGCACCATCTCATGCTGCAAAGAATACCTCTGCATCAATGGCTGTTATGGGGATAAAAGGAGAGAAAGTCATGGTGTGGCCTCCATCCTCCCCTGACCTCAATCCTATTGAGAACCTTTGGAGCATCCTCAAGCAAAAGATCTATGAGGGTGGGAGGCAGTTTACATCCAAACAGCAGCTCTGGGAGGCTATTCTGACATCTTGCAAACAAATTCAAGCAGAAACTGTCCAAAAACTCACAAGTTCAATGGATTCAAGACTTGTGAAGCTGCTATCAAATAAGGGGTCCTATGTTAAAATGTAACGTGACCTGTTAAAATGTTTAAAAAGTTAAAATGTTGTTCAAAGTTTGATTGAAATAGCTTTTGATTTCAGTAAATATGCTGCAAACACAACAAACAGCTTATGCAATCATGGCACAAATGGTTGTAAATGCTTCTCTGGGATCCCCTTTGTTCAGAAATAACAGACATATATGGCTTTGGCATTGCTTTTTGGTAATTAGAAGGCCACTAAATGTCGCTGCACACCACACTTGTATTATGCCCAGCAGTGAAGGGGTTGATTGGGTAGCTTGTATGGTTAATTTTAGCTTTAGTTTATAGATTACCCTCCCACCTGACACATCACATCCCATGATCCCTCCCTGACCCCTCTCAAACAGCTCTCTCTTTCCTCCCCCACCCCACAATGGTCACACTCCTCTTAAGTACTTGTAGAAAGTTTGCCAGTACTAAAATAAAAGGCTTTTTTTGTATATATTTTTTCTGCTCTGTTGGATACCCCCCAAACAGTTCTCTAACCCTCCCTCCACTAACTAGATCCACCATTTTAGGTACTGGCAGCTGTCTGACAGTACCCAGTTTTCCCAAATTTGGCCATTCTATTTCTTAAAAAAAAAATCCCCACACGTTGTTTCTGTATTGTTAGCTGTTCCCCACCTCATTTCCTCCCCCTCTCAAATCACTTTCCCGCCCTTCACTGTATGATTTCCCCCTCTCCCTCCATCCGCCTCCCTCCTTCCCCTTCCCTGCCGCTCTGACTAATTATTTTTTTTGTACAGCGTAGCGGTCCTCCCCTCCCATCCACCTCCCGTGATTGGCCGCCCCCCCCCGCCTGCATCCTTACCCTTCCACCCACCAACGATCAGCACCACCGCTGTCCAATGCAGAGAGGGCCACAGAGTGACCCTCTCTGCATCAGTAACTCTGCCCCTCTATTTCTGCACTCGTGGGGCATGCAGAAATAGCACAATCTGGCTATTTTTAGCAAGATCACAGCAGAGAGAGGCCCAGGACAGCAGAGACGTATAGGGTATAACGACCAGCGTTGTACAGGGTACTATTTGGTCGTTAAAGGGTTAAATAGTAAATCTATAAAATGTTTATTTCTTTCATGTAATTAGCAAGAGTCCATGAGCTAGTGACGTATGGGATATACATTCCTACCAGGAGGGGCAAAGTTTCCCAAACCTCAAAATGCCTATAAATACACCCCTCACCACACCCACAATTCAGTTTTACAAACTTTGCCTCCGATGGAGGTGGTGAAGTAAGTTTGTGCTAGATTCTACGTTGATATGCGCTCCGCAGCAAGTTGGAGCCCGGTTTTCCTCTCAGCGTGCAGTGAATGTCAGAGGGATGTGAGGAGAGTATTGCCTATTTGAATGCAGTGATCTCCTTCTACGGGGTCTATTTAATAGGTTCTCTGTTATCGGTCGTAGAGATTCATCTCTTACCTCCCTTTTCAGATCGACGATATACTCTTATATATACCATTACCTCTGCTGATTCTCGTTTCAGTACTGGTTTGGCTTTCTACAAACATGTAGATGAGTGTCCTGGGGTAAGTAAATCTTATTTTCTGTGACACTCTAAGCTATGGTTGGGCACTTTGTTTATAAAGTTCTAAATATATGTATTCAAACATTTATTTGCCTTGACTCAGAATGTTCAACATTCCTTATTTTCAGACAGTCAGTTTCATATTTGGGATAATGCATTTGAATTTTTCATTTTTTTCTTACCTTCAAAAATTTGACTCTTTTTCCCTGTGGGCTGTTAGGCTCGCAGGGGCTGAAAATGCTTCATTTTATTGCGTCATTCTTGGCGCAGACTTTTTTGGCGCAAAAAATCTTTTCCGTTTCCGGCGTCATACGTGTCGCCGGAAGTTGCGTCATTTTTTTACGTTATTTTGCGCCAAAAGTGTCGGCGTTCCGGATGTGGCGTCATTTTTGGCGCCAAAAGCATTTAGGCGCCAAATAATGTGGGCGTCTTATTTGGCGCTAAAAAATATGGGCGTCGCTTTTGTCTCCACATTATTTAAGTCTCATTTTTCATTGCTTCTGGTTGCTAGAAGCTTGTTCTTTGGCATTTTTTCCCATTCCTGAAACTGTCATTTAAGGAATTTGATCAATTTTGCTTTATATGTTGTTTTTTCTCTTACATATTGCAAGATGTCTCACGTTGCATCTGAGTCAGAAGATACTACAGGAAAATCGCTGCCTAGTGCTGGATCTACCAAAGCTAAGTGTATCTGCTGTAAACTTTTGGTAGCTATTCCTCCTGCTGTTGTTTGTATTAATTGTCATGACAAACTTGTTAATGCAGATAATATTTCCTTTAGTAAAGTACCATTGTCTGTTGCAGTTCCTTCAACATCTAAGGTGCAGAATGTTCCTGATAACATAAGAGATTTTGTTTCTGAATCCATAAAGAAGGCTATGTCTGTTATTTCTCCTTCTAGTAAACGTAAAAAATCTTTTAAAACTTCTCTCCCTACAGATGAATTTTTAAATGAACATCATCATTCTGATTCTGATGACTCTTCTGGTTCAGAGGATTCTGTCTCAGAGATTGATGCTGATAAATCTTCATATTTATTTAAAATGGAATTTATTCGTTCTTTACTTAAAGAAGTACTAATTGCTTTAGAAATAGAGGATTCTGGTCCTCTTGATACTAATTATAAACGTTTGGATAAGGTATTTAAATCTCCTGTGGTTATTCCAGAAGTTTTTCCTGTTCCTAATGCTATTTCTGAAGTAATTTCCAAAGAATGGGATAAATTGGGTAATTCATTTACTCCTTCTAAACGTTTTAAGCAATTATATCCTGTGCCGTCTGACAGATTAGAATTTTGGGACAAACTCCCTAAAGTTGATGGGGCTATTTCTACCCTTGCTAAACGTACTACTATTCCTACGTCAGATGGTACTTCGTTTAAGGATCCTTTAGATAGGAAAATGGAATCCTTTCTAAGAAAAGCTTATCTGTGTTCAGGTAATCTTCTTAGACCTGCTATATCTTTGGCTGATGTTGCTGCAGCTTCAACTTTTTGGTTGGAAACTTTAGCGCAACAAGTTTCAGATCATGATTCTCATGATATTATTATTCTTCTTCAGCATGCTAATAATTTTATCTGTGATGCCATTTTTGATATTATCAGAGTTGATGTCAGGTTTATGTCTCTAGCTATTTTAGCTAGAAGAGCTTTATGGCTTAAGACTTGGAATGCTGATATGGCTTCTAATTCAACTCTACTTTCCATTTCTTTCCAGGGTAACAAATTATTTGGTTCTCAGTTGGATTCTATTATCTCAACTGTTACTGGTGGGAAAGGAACTTTTTTACCACAGGATAAAAAATCTAAAGGTAAAAACAGGGCTAATAATCATTTTCGTTCCTTTCGTTTCAACAAAGAACAAAAGCCTAATCCTTCATCCTCAGGAGCAGTTTCAGTTTGGAAACCATCTCCAGTCTGGAATAAATCCAAGCCTGCTAGAAAGGCAAAGCCTGCTTCTAAGTCCTCATGAAGGTGCGGCCCTCATTCCAGCTCAGCTGGTAGGGGGCAGGTTACGTTTTTTCAAAGAAATTTGGATCAATTCTGTTCACAATCTTTGGATTCAGAACATTGTTTCAGAAGGGTACAGAATTGGTTTCAAGATGAGACCTCCTGCAAAGAGATTTTTTCTTTCCCGTGTCCCAGTAAATCCAGTGAAAGCTCAAGCATTTCTGAATTGTGTTTCAGATCTAGAGTTGGCTGGAGTAATTATGCCAGTTCCAGTTCCGGAACAGGGGATGGGGTTTTATTCAAATCTCTTCATTGTACCAAAGAAGGAGAATTCCTTCAGACCAGTTCTGGATCTAAAAATATTGAATCGTTATGTAAGGATACCAACGTTCAAGATGGTAACTGTAAGGACTATCTTGCCTTTTGTTCAGCAAGGGCATTATATGTCCACAATAGATTTACAGGATGCATATCTGCATATTCCGATTCATCCAGATCATTATCAGTTCCTGAGATTCTCTTTTCTGGACAAGCATTACCAGTTTGTGGCTCTGCCGTTTGGCCTAGCTACAGCTCCAAGAATTTTTACAAAGGTTCTCGGTGCCCTTCTGTCTGTAATCAGAGAAAAGGGTATTGTGGTATTTCCTTATTTGGACGATATCTTGGTACTTGCTCAGTCTTTACATTTAGCAGAATCTCATACGAATCGACTTGTGTTGTTTCTTCAAGATCATGGTTGGAGGATCAATTTACCAAAAAGTTAATTGATTCCTCAGACAAGGGTAACCTTTCTGGGTTTCCAGATAGATTCAGTGTCCATGACTCTGTCTTTAACAGACAAGAGACGTCTAAAATTGATTTCAGCTTGTCGAAACCTTCAGTCACAATCATTCCCTTCGGTAGCCTTATGCATGGAAATTCTAGGTCTTATGACTGCTGCATCGGACGCGATCCCCTTTGCTCGTTTTCACATGCGACCTCTTCAGCTCTGTATGCTGAATCAATGGTGCAAGGATTACACAAAGATATCTCAATTAATATCTTTAAAACCGATTGTTCGACACTCTCTAACGTGGTGGACAGATCACCATCGTTTAATTCAGGGGGCTTCTTTTGTGCTTCCGACCTGGACTGTAATTTCAACAGATGCAAGTCTCACAGGTTGGGGAGCTGTGTGGGGATCTCTGACGGCACAAGGAGTTTGGGAATCTCAGGAGGTGAGATTACCGATCAATATTTTGGAACTCCGTGCAATTTTCAGAGCTCTTCAGTTTTGGCCTCTTCTGAAGAGAGAATCGTTCATTTGTTTTCAGACAGACAATGTCACAACTGTGGCATACATCAATCATCAAGGAGGGACTCACAGTCCTCTGGCTATGAAAGAAGTATCTCGAATTTTGGTTTGGGCGGAATCCAGCTCCTGTCTAATTTCTGCGGTTCATATCCCAGGTGTAGACAATTGGGAAGCGGATTATCTCAGTCGCCAAACGTTGCATCCGGGCGAATGGTCTCTTCACCCAGAGGTATTTCTTCAGATTGTTCAAATGTGGGAACTTCCAGAAATAGATCTGATGGCGTCTCATCTAAACAAGAAACTTCCCAGATATCTGTCCAGATCCCGGGATCCTCAGGCGGAGGCAGTGGATGCATTATCACTTCCTTGGAAGTATCATCCTGCCTATATCTTTCCGCCTCTAGTTCTTCTTCCAAGAGTAATCTCCAAGATTCTGAGGGAATGCTCGTTTGTTCTGCTGGTAGCTCCGGCATGGCCTCACAGGTTTTGGTATGCGGATCTTGTCTGGATGGCCTCTTGCCAACCGTGGACTCTTCCGTTAAGACCAGACCTTCTGTCACAAGGTCCTTTTTTCCATCAGGATCTGAAATCCTTAAATTTAAAGGTATGGAGATTGAACGCTTGATTCTTGGTCAAAGAGGTTTCTCTGACTCTGTGATTAATACTATGTTACAGGCTCGTAAATCTGTATCTAGAGAGATATATTATAGAGTCTGGAAGACTTATATTTCTTGGTGTCTTTCTCATCATTTTTCTTGGCATTCTTTTAGAATACCGAGAATTTTACAGTTTCTTCAGGATGGTTTAGATAAGGGTTTGTCTGCAAGTTCCTTGAAGGGACAAATCTCTGCTCTTTCTGTTCTTTTTCACAGAAAGATTGCTATTCTTCCTGATATTCATTGTTTTGTACAAGCTTTGGTTCGTATAAAACCTGTCATTAAGTCAATTTCTCCTCCTTGGAGTTTGACTTTGGTTCTGGGAGCTCTTCAAGCTCCTCCCTTTGAACCTATGCATTCATTGGACATTAAATTACTTTCTTGGAAAGTTTTGTTCCTTTTGGCCATCTCTTCTGCCAGAAGAGTTTCTGAATTATCTGCTCTTTCTTGTGAGTCTCCTTTTCTGATTTTTCATCAGGATAAGGCGGTGTTGCGAACTTCTTTTGAATTTTTACCTAAAGTTGTGAATTCCAACAACATTAGTAGAGAAATTGTGGTTCCTTCATTATGTCCTAATCCTAAAAATTCTAAGGAGAAATCATTGCATTCTTTGGATGTTGTTAGAGCTTTGAAATATTATGTTGAAGCTACTAAGTCTTTCCGAAAGACTTCTAGTCTATTTGTTATCTTTTCCGGTTCTAGAAAAGGCCAGAAAGCTTCTGCCATTTCTTTGGCATCTTGGTTGAAATCTTTAATTCATCTTGCCTATGTTGAGTCGGGTAAAACTCCGCCTCAGAGGATTACAGCTCATTCTACCAGGTCAGTTTCTACTTCCTGGGCGTTTAGGAATGAAGCTTCGGTTGATCAGATTTGCAAAGCAGCAACTTGGTCCTGTTTGCATACTTTTACTAAATTCTACCATTTTGATGTATTTTCTTCTTCTGAAGCAGTTTTTGGTAGAAAAGTACTTCAGGCAGCGGTTTCAGTCTGAATCTTCTGCTTATGTTTTTCATTAAACTTTATTTTGGGTGTGGATTATTTTCAGCAGGAATTGGCTGTCTTTATTTTATCCCTCCCTCTCTAGTGACTCTTGTGTGGAAAGATCCACATCTTGGGTAATCATTATCCCATACGTCACTAGCTCATGGACTCTTGCTAATTACATGAAAGAAAACATAATTTATGTAAGAACTTACCTGATAAATTCATTTCTTTCATATTAGCAAGAGTCCATGAGGCCCGCCCTTTTTTTGTGGTGGTTATGATTTTTGTATAAAGCACAATTATTCCAATTCCTTATTTTATATGCTTTCGCACTTTTTTATCACCCCACTTCTTGGCTATTCGTTAAACTGAATTGTGGGTGTGGTGAGGGGTGTATTTATAGGCATTTTGAGGTTTGGGAAACTTTGCCCCTCCTGGTAGGAATGTATATCCCATACGTCACTAGCTCATGGACTCTTGCTAATATGAAAGAAATGAATTTATCAGGTAAGTTCTTACATAAATTATGTTTTTCAGCAATAACATAAAGCACAACACACTGTTTTGACTAGGCGCTAGCGACACACTGGAAACATTATCTGATTGGTTGTGCATCCGGTGCATCACAGACACACGGACCAATCGTATAATGCAATAACGGCTGAGGGCAGATACGCTCTAGAGTGCTCTGTTCTAATCAGAGCCGTGGGCGCTGCAACTGCCTTTGGGAACCTAACCATGGACCCCACCCCCCACAACGTGCTTTTAAAGGTTCTCGGACAATTCAGTTTGAGAGCGTATCTGCCCTCTGCCGTTATTGCATTATCTTATTGGTCCGTGTCCCCGTGAGGGACAGGATGCACAACCAATCAGATTAATGTTGCCAGTGTGTCGCTAGCGCCTTGTCTGTTTTGTAGCAGTAGTGTACTGCACTGTTAGCGTGCACGTATTTATTTCTGGAACATACTACCTGAGGACTGGTTTCAGTTTCTTTTTACTAAATCTTGGAAGAGTTATAAGGTTTTTTTTAAAAAAAAAAATAATAATAATTTTTAACTCTAAACAGCTCATTATACTTTACCCTGCATTCTTAGCATGGGTAAATGCTAACCAAATTCATACTTTTCTTCCTAAATGGAAAGAGTCCAGAGCTGCATTCATTAATTTTGAGAAATAAGAACCTGGCCACCAGGAGGAGGCAAAGACACCCCAGCCAAAGGCTTAAATACAGCTCCCACTTCCCTCATCCCCCAGTCATTCTTTGCCTTTCGTCCCAGGAGGTTGACTCCTCGAGCTCTGTTTAGGGTTTCTTCCCTGGAGCTGGGGGATGCTCCACATCCTTCTTTCATCTTCTCCTCTGATTTTACGGGGTGATGTGGAGACTAGCCTTTGTTCGAGTGACTTTGTTCTCGAGGTATCCCCTTGTTCGCTAGTGGCCTTGTTTCGGTCTTTGCTTCCTTAGATCCTTGGAGCGTTGGACTCTGACAAGAGGTGGTCTCGTCTTTTGGTGGGACTTGCGAGTTTTCTTGTTGTCCATTTAACTTTAGACATTGTATGGTTTTCTCCAGGGGGTCTGCTTTTTATATCAGATGGGGGATTTCAGTTTTGGGGGCCTCGGACCTCCTCGCTTCCGGTAGCTGAGTTTCTCACTCAGCGCTTCCTTTGTGGATCCCATTGCGGGTTGTACCGGACTGTTAGGATCTATAGCTGGTACAGGATTCCCCAGTTCCAGGAAACCTGGGCTGTGTCTTATGGTGGGGCTAGTTGAACTGGTTCCGGCTAGTGAGGTAGCTCAGTGGGTAATTGCCCTGACTACAAAAAAGCCTGTTAAAAGATCCAAGGTCACAGGTTCAGATCACGGCAGGGCCGACTCAGCCCTTCTTCCTTTAGAGGTCGATAAATGAGTACCATTAAATTTGGCCAGCTTTTTCTGGGTGCCGATGCCCCTTGGGCTTGCCCTCGCCTATTGGTCGGTTTCAATTGGTCGGCTTGCTGGACTATTGTGATGGCTTTGCTGCTCTGCTAGCAAAAAACCACTGCAGCAACAAAGAGTGGTAAGCGTTCCGGGAATCCTCCTCTCGCTTCTGTGTGTCTTCTGACGTTCTTCACGTTGCGCTATACGTCACTTCCGCAGCCCAGTCCTGCAGTCAAAGAGTTCCTCCGGGAACTTGTAGCAATCACGCCCAGTCCAGTGCTGAAGGAAAAAGGGTAGGGGAGCCTCAGCCATGCCACCCAAATGTAATGAATCCAACAACGTAGAATTCCCAGCACTCAGAGGTATGAAGTAACACACCGATTCCATGTGTGTAAAATCAAGTCACCTTGTCTGGTGCTAGCAAGTTAAAATCGTCAGGGGATTCCTTCCAGATCAGGGCGTTAGAGATTTGTTCTCTCGGTTCAGCTTCTGGCTTTGTCCTGCCGGGCCTTTTGTCGGCCCTCTTTGTTGGGGGGCTTATATCATTCTTTCGGAAGTGTGGTCCCTTCCTGTCTTCAGGAGGTTGGGACAGACGGGTTAACCTATTTCGGAGAGTGGTATGCTCTCTGGGTTGTTCTGTCCATCTGGAGAGTTGCTGGCTCCGCCTTGAGTCTATGTTGGGCCTTTAGCTAGATCTCTAGGTCTACGGCCTTGTCGATGGTCTCTATGTGGTGTTCAGGTTGGCATCCGAGCACTGTTGTAATGGCGGTGCTTTCTTCCGCTCGTTATTTGAGCTGGGGTTTTTCTGGTTCCCTGGTTTCGGACCTGCCGATGCTTGGGTTGGCCTGGCTGGAGGTAGGTCCTGAGATCCGTTGCTCTTCTCGGGTTCTTGGGGGCGCATTGGTACTTGTTGAGGTTCTGGGCTCTCCTTTATTTTGGAGACCTATGTGTAGGTCTGGTGGTTCAGTTGCTTAGAGTGTGCCTTCTGTAGTGTGGGTTTAGCACTCTACATTTTGGTAGCCGCTTCTATCAGTATTCTTCTGTGTCATCCTGCGGATGTCTGCGTGTTCTTGACTCAGGTGTTTACCTTTGTCTGGGTCTGCTACATGTAATTTTGCCTGAATTCTTCAGTGTTCTGAGCTCGAAGGTTGTTTGGTCTCCGTTTTCAGTTGTCCCTAGGCGCTGGTTGACTTGCTGCCTTGCAAGTGAGGGGTTGATCTTTTGAATCCATAAACTTCAAAAAACTCCAGCCATCAGCTTCATTAAAAGACCTTTATTCTTTTATTTTAGGTCCCAATAACACATACAACCTTTCAAGCCTGCAATAGGCTCTTAGTACATGACTAAGAGCCTAGTGCAGGGTTGAAACGTTGTATGTGTTATTGGGACCCAAAATGAAAGAATAAAGGTCTTTTAATGAAGCTGGTGGCTGGAGTTTTTTGAAGTTTATGGATACTGAAGAGACTTCGCAAGTCTGTTACTCCGTGCCCCACTAAAGAAGGTACAGGTGTGCTGTTTCCACTATTTGAATTCGTTGATCTTTTGAAACCAGCTGCAGCTGTTTGCGCTTTGATCGTGTGCTAGCTGTTCCAATCCTTTGCAGGATGTTGAGAGAACCTTCTCTGTTCTACTACCTGGTTGTAAACCTTGTGGTTTCTATTTGGATTGTGGGCGTTGCCTCCCATTGTTGTCAGGACCCATTTGGGTCTTGCGAGCTTGGATTAATTTGAGGGTACTCCTTTTATGGCGTTTATGGTAACCTTCAGTTTCTATTTGGTTCTTCCTTGCCTTGTTCCTTTGGGAGTTCGACTGGGGTTCCCTTTGCTAGTAAGGGGTGTATGGGGGGAGATCGACTGTTGGGTGACGGTGTCTCCTGGAGGACTGTTGGCTCAGTTGAGTCTGAGTTGCGGTCTCTTGGTGCCTTTTTCCCTTCCTGTTTTCTCGACTTTGGACGAAACTGTTTTTTTTTGTGTTTTTTTTTTGTTGGGTATTGGTTTCAGGCCTGGTGCCCTCAGAATGGGCCGCTTATTGTACCCTCCCGTTTTGGCATTCAGTGTCCTCTATAGCTTTGCTATTGTTTTCCCAAAAGTAATGAATGCAGCTGTGGACTCTACATTTAGGAAGAAAAACATAAATTTTGCTTACCTGATAATTTTCTTTTCTTCCGATGGAAAGAGTCCACAGCTCCCCACCCGTCTTTTTTATGTGGGGCGTCTTTGTTTTTATTCTTCTGGCACCATTTCACCCTGATATTTCTTCTACTGTTCCTTGTTCCTCGGCAGAATGACTGGGGGATGAGGGAAGTGGGAGGATTATTTAAGCCTTTGTCTGTGGTGTCTTTGCCTCCTCCTGGTGACCAGGTTCTTATTTCCCAAAAGTAATGAATGCAACTGTGGACTCTTTCCATTGGAAGAAAAGAAAATTATCAGGTAAGCATAATTTGTTTTTCTATGGACAATCCTATTAGAAAAACTTGTCAATCTTTATTTAAATCTTTTCAACATGCAGAAGAACATGTGCAAAAGACTCACTTTTTTATTTATGCTGCTCTGAATACTGAAGACTTTATACCTTTGTTTGAAGATTTAAAATATTCCATTTGCTGCCTTGCTCACCTTTCCAACAGAGAACAATATGAAATTGCAGTTTAACAGCAGTATGTATTCAAATTCAGGTGCAGTAAGATTAATGTATTTTTAAACCATGTTACAAAGTCGAACTACCACCTACGCAACCTATCCAGAGTTATTGTGCTTATAAAAAAGACCATAACATAATAAAGTACAAAGTGTACTTCCTCATATCTTTTTATTTTGTATGGAACATTTATTTTTCTTTTGTCTGCCAAGATTATTACATTTACACCATTTTTACCTTCCCTTAAAATGCATTTTATATATACATGTAGTGGTATAACTACGTATATATTTTACCAAAAACCATTAAATATATGTAGAAATATGTATATATGAATAAATAGAACATATTCTGCTATGTGAAGAACATTGGAATTGTCCTTTGACTTTTATAGAGGGATACGTTATTGTGCGTGTAATATTGTAAGTTCCGCTTTTTACGCACGTCGGGTTAGCATACAAGCGAAAACAGTTTACTATCAACTTGTAATACGAGTGATACCCGACACGCACAAAAAGCTTTCTTCTAATGGAGTTAACCACAGTAAAATAAAGTGCATCACAAATAGACAACTCAAGTGACAAATTAACTATTCAAATACACAACCAGTTATAAAAATGCAAATTAACTCTAAGTTAACTATTCAATTGCAGAAGTGAAAATATAATTCACAGCTGAGGCCTACCAGCTTTAAAGGGACAGACAAGCCCAAAAAAAACTTTCATGTTTCAAATAGGGCATGTCATTTTAAACAACTTTCCAATTTACTTTTATCACCAATTTTGCTTTGTTCTTTTGGTATACTTAGTTGAAAGCTAAACATAGGAGGTTCATATGCTAATTTCTTAGACCTTGAAGGCCACCTCTAATCTAAATGCATTTTGATAGTTTTTCACTACTGGAGGGCATTAGTTCACGTGTTTCATATATAGATAACATTGAGTTCATGCACGTGAATTTACCATGAAGACAGCTCTGATTGGCTAAAATGCAAGTTTGTCAAAAGAACTGAAATAAGGGGGCAGTCTGCTAAGGCTTCGATACAAGGTAATTACAGAGGTAAAACAAGTATTATTATAACTGTGTTGGTTATGCAAAACTGGGGAATTGGTAATTAAGGGATTATCTATCTTTTAAAACAGCAACAATTCTGGTGTTGACTGTCCCTTTAACTATTCAACTGCAGAATTTTAAAAAATGTAATTCAAACCTAAGACATACAACCTTTTGAAATAACTCTACATAGTAACATAGTAGATGAGGTTGAAAAAAAGATCAAAGTCCATCAAGTTCAACCTATACAAACAGGGCCGGATTTCCCATTAGGCACAGTAGGCATGTGCCTACAGGCGCCTTGCAGTGAGGGGCGCCTGCCTGTCAGTAATTAAATTTTTTTTTATTTTTTTTTTAATGAGGGCATTTATTTTAGTAAGAATTGTGCTGCCAGGTGCCTACAAAGTCGAGTGTTTCCGTGGGAATATGTTACAGCAGTTGAGGGAGCCATGAAGGAGAGAGGGGCAAAGATTAAAACTAAACCCCTCCAATTTTCGCCAGGCATGTTTAGTTTCACTTTTATTTTATGTACTTCTGTTGCCTCACACAGCCAAGCTCCATGCTGATGTAGTGCAGAAACTTTTTGTTGAGGAATGAAAGCTTCAGAACAGGTTAGGACTGTACACGGCTTCTAATGCTGCCTAGAATGAAAACATAACAAGCAGAGCACTTTAACCCCTTGGCTACCAGAGAGGGTTGCAGTGTATTCACTTGTTATATGCTGTATTCCTTTTTTATAGCCAGGAGTTTAAATTCTGCTTCAGGATGAATGTTTTTGTTCTATAAAGGCATTGGAGGGGAGGAGGTTATGTGCTGCTCTGCTCTTTATTACAAGCTGCCAATTGTGATTTACAGTTTTTAGGGCACTTTGACAACAAAGTTTGTAGACTGTAAGGCTGTAAAATGTGTATGTGTGTAAACCACTCACATGGCATATTTGTTTGTATGTATGTATATGTATGTGTGTGTGTGTATATATATATATATATATATATATATATATACATACACACACATCACACACACATATATATATATATATACATATATACACATACACACACATCACACACATATATATATATATATATATATATATATATATATATATATATATATATATATATACACACACACATACACATCAGACATATATATATATATATATATATATATATATATATATATATATATATATATACACACACACACACACACATATATATATATATATGTACACATACACACACATCACATTAAAAATTGTTAATCTGTTCTTTTATCAAGTAAGTGTGGTATTTTTGTATTGTGGTAAATTGAATTTCTAAGTTCTAATTTTAAACACATTTGTTGACCCCTGGATTACATATAATCTACAACATTCCATGTTTTCCTTTGAGAGCAACATCATATTATATTTATATTTCAGAACAAAATAAATGTAACATCTGTGTGTATTTGTACCAAAAATATCAGAGTTTACAAGATTTTTTTTATGTAGTGGAAAAAAATACCTACATTTTATGTTTTCTTCCACTGGCTGCACAGGTTGTTGATGAGCTTGCATGCTGCTAGTTTTAATATTGCTATTGTTTACACAAAACTGTGTTTAACTCCAACAAAATGTTAAGCACATAGTCAGGTCATCTCCAGAAAAGCAATACACTAATAGCTTGTCAATAAACATGTCCTATGAGCCCATCTGGGTCTGCACAGATGTGTATTGCTGTCTCAGAACTGACATCGACTATGTGTTTAACTCTTTTGCAAGAGGCTAACACACTTCTGTGCAAGCACTAGTGCAATAATAAAATGCCCAGCAAATTGTCACATTTTATGTCCCTTTAAATAGGGTTTTCTTTAGAATATTTTGCATTAAAAGTTTAACATGATTTGTTTTTGTTATACATAATAGAAATTGTATGGCCATTTGAGTCAAGTGAATATTGATTTTTGGTGTAGCTTCCATTACAACAAATATTGCAATTGGTGTGTGTATTTGTCTCCATAAAAGGGAAAATATAATTTTACATCTAATATATAGCGCTTCAGGTTTTTGTGCCTACAGCCACCTAAGATGTAAATCCGGCCCTGTATACAAATCTAATATACTTACAAAAAAAAGCTCAAGTTAACCTTAAATTAATCCTATTAAAAGGTGACCCATTTAACACAATCAATCATATCCATGAATTCTGTTTCTGTATCCTTATTTATTTATATTGGTAGGGCTGATCTTTCATTGCTGAGTGCTTCTACAATACTTAGGGCTTCATTAGGAGTGGGGCGCTAACTGTTGTGTGCAAGCGATAAGGGATTTATCATGGCTCTTTGCGTGCTTCACGTAAGTAGCATGCTATTACAAATTAAAAGTAAATGCGTTCGCTGGTGCGCAATTTAATTTAACATGCATCAGGATATCACAACTTCAGAGCTTTGTTACGCAAGTCTAAAAAGTTGCACAGAACACATCAAAAATACATTTAAAGCTAGTTACATTAATTAAAACACTGACTGATAAAAAAATATTTTTAAAACTTGCAGTTTTTGCATTTTAAGGGCTCATAGAGATACATACATGCACATGTCTGAATATGTATGTGTGTGTGACTATATATATATATATATATATATATATATATATATATATATATATATATTTATTTATTTAGACGTGTGTGTACATATGTATTATTTATATATGTATTGACATACACACATATAAACACAAATTTTATATATATATATATATATATATATATATATAGTACCTGAAAATATGTAAAATCATATTTATGCAATATTCATATGTAATAAAGTGTGTATTTACTGTAAATATTTAACATTCCAATGTTCATCGCATAGGGGAATATGTCCTAAGTATTTTTAAATAGATATACCTATATATAATCATATATTTATATAGGTATAGCTATATATTTTACCAAGCAAGCATTTTACCAAGCAAACATATATATATATATATATATATATATATATATATATATATACGCCCCAAGGCAGAACATACAGTGATGTGAGATGTCATCGCAGAAAATGCAGCATGTCTGCAGATAGAGCAGGACACATGCAGGAACTGTCAGCGCTTGAACTTTGTAGTGCTGCTCCAAATTAGACAGTTCGCTTCAAACAGAGCTGTGCTCTGGCTGCACTGTATACATTTACCTTAACACAGTGCATCCAGGGCAAAGTGCTGTTTGAAGTGAGCAGTCAAATATGCAGTAGCGCTGCAAAGAAGCAGCGCATTGCTTGTAAACGGGCTCTCAGAGATTTTTTTCTCTTAGCCTTTCCCAGTCTGCAAAGCTGTTTATTCTGAATGTAAGAGCACTGCATCTTTTTATTACTACATTTCTCCAACATAGGTGTGTCCGGTCCACGGCGTCATCCTTACTTGTGGGATATTCTCTTCCCCAACAGGAAATGGCAAAGAGCCCAGCAAAGCTGGTCACATGATCCCTCCTAGGCTCCGCCTACCCCAGTCATTCTCTTTGCCGTTGTACAGGCAACATCTCCACGGAGATGGCTTAGAGTTTTTTAGTGTTTAACTGTAGTTTTTATTATTCAATCAAGAGTTTGTTATTTTAAAATAGTGCTGGTATGTACTATTTACTCTGAAACAGAAAAGAGATGAAGATTTCTGTTTGTATGAGGAAAATGATTTTAGCAACCGTTACTAAAATCCATGGCTGTTCCACACAGGACTGTTGAGAGGAATTAACTTCAGTTGGGGGAACAGTGAGCAGTCTCTTGCTGCTTGAGGTATGACACATTCTAACAAGACGATGTAATGCTGGAAGCTGTCATTTTCCCTATGGGATCCGGTAAGCCATGTTTATTAAGATAGTAAATAAGGGCTTCATAAGGGCTTATTAAGACTGTAGACTTTTTCTGGGCTAAATCGATTCATATATTACACATATTTAGCCTTGAGGAATCATTTAATCTGGGTATTTCTCCAACATAGGTGTGTCCGGTCCACGGCGTCATCCTTACTTGTGGGATATTCTCTTCCCCAACAGGAAATGGCAAAGAGCCCAGCAAAGCTGGTCACATGATCCCTCCTAGGCTCCGCCTACCCCAGTCATTCTCTTTGCCGTTGTACAGGCAACATCTCCACGGAGATGGCTTAGAGTTTTTTAGTGTTTAACTGTAGTTTTTATTATTCAATCAAGAGTTTGTTATTTTGAAATAGTGCTGGTATGTACTATTTACTCAGAAACAGAAAAGAGATGAAGATTTCTGTTTGTATGAGGAAAATGATTTTAGCAACCGTAACTAAAATCCATGGCTGTTCCACACAGGACTGTTGAGAGCAATTAACTTCAGTTGGGGGAACAGTGTGCAGTCTCTTGCTGCTTGAGGTATGACACATTCTAACAAGACGATGTAATGCTGGAAGCTGTCATTTTCCCTATGGGATCCGGTAAGCCATGTTTATTACGATCGTAAATAAGGGCTTCACAAGGGCTTATTAAGACTGTAGACTTTTTCTGGGCTAAATCAATTCATTATTAACACATATTTAGCCTTGAGGAATCATTTTATCTGGGTATTTTGATATAATAATATCGGCAGGCACTGTATTAGACACCTTATTCCTTAGGGGCTTTCCCAAAGCATAAGCAGAGCCTCATTTTCGCGCCGGTGTGGCGCACTTGTTTTTGAGAGGCATGGCATGCAGTCGCATGTGAGAGGAGCTCTGATACTTAGAAAAGACTTTCTGAAGGCGTCATTTGGTATCGTATTCCCCTTTGGGCTTGGTTGGGTCTCAGCAAAGCAGATACCAGGGACTGTAAAGGGGTTAAAGTTTAAAACGGCTCCGGTTCCGTTATTTTAAGGGTTAAAGCTTCCAAATTTGGTGTGCAATACTTTTAAGGCTTTAAGACACTGTGGTGAAAATTTGGTGAATTTTGAACAATTCCTTCATGTTTTTTCGCAATTGCAGTAATAAAGTGTGTTCAGTTTAAAATTTAAAGTGACAGTAACGGTTTTATTTTAAAACGTTTTTGTACTTTGTTATCAAGTTTATGCCTGTTTAACATGTCTGAACTACCAGATAGACTGTGTTCTGAATGTGGGGAAGCCAGAATTCCTATTCATTTAAATAAATGTGATTTATGTGATAATGACAATGATGCCCAAGATGATTCCTCAAGTGAGGGGAGTAAGCATGGTACTGCATCATTCCCTCCTTCGTCTACACGAGTCTTGCCCACTCAGGAGGCCCCTAGTACATCTAGCGCGCCAATACTCCTTACTATGCAACAATTAACGGCTGTAATGGATAATTCTGTCAAAAACATTTTAGCCAAAATGAACACTTGTCAGCGTAAGCGCGGCTGCTCTGTTTTAGATACTGAAGAGCATGACGACGCTGATATTAATATCTCTGAAGGGCCCCTAACCCAGTCTGATGGGGCCAGGGAGGTTTTGTCTGAGGGAGAAATTACTGATTCAGGGAACATTTCTCAACAGGCTGCACCTGATGTGATTGCATTTAAATTTAAGTTGGAACATCTCCGCATTCTGCTTAAGGAGGTATTATCCACTCTGGATGATTGTGACAAGTTGGTCATCCCAGAGAAACTATGTAAAATGGACAAGTTCCTAGAGGTGCCGGGGCTCCCAGAAGCTTTTCCTATACCCAAGCGGGTGGCGGACATTGTTAATAAAGAATGGGAAAGGCCCGGTATTCCTTTCGTCCCTCCCCCCATATTTAAAAAATTGTTTCCTATGGTCGACCCCAGAAAGGACTTATGGCAGACAGTCCCCAAGGTCGAGGGAGCGGTTTCCACTTTAAACAAACGCACCACTATACCCATAGAGGATAGTTGTGCTTTCAAAGATCCTATGGATAAGAAATTAGAAGGTTTGCTTAAAAAGATGTTTGTTCAGCAGGGTTACCTT
Source organism: Bombina bombina (assembly GCF_027579735.1). Lineage (NCBI taxonomy): Eukaryota > Metazoa > Chordata > Amphibia > Anura > Bombinatoridae > Bombina > Bombina bombina. Next base: position 753,333,746 of record NC_069503.1, read on the forward strand.
CTACAACCAATTTCATGCATTGTCCCTGTCGCTACAGCCGCATGTTTCTGGTTCGATGAGCTGATAAAGGCGGTCGATAGTGATTCTCCTCCTTATGAGGAGATTATGGACAGAATCAATGCTCTCAAATTGGCTAATTCTTTCACCCTAGACGCCACTTTGCAATTGGCTAGGTTAGCGGCTAAGAATTCTGGGTTTGCTATTGTGGCGCGCAGAGCGCTTTGGTTGAAATCTTGGTCGGCTGATGCGTCTTCCAAGAACAAGCTACTTAACATTCCTTTCAAGGGGAAAACGCTGTTTGGCCCTGACTTGAAAGAGATTATCTCTGATATCACTGGGGGTAAGGGCCACGCCCTTCCTCAGGATCGGCCTTTCAAGGCAAAAAATAAACCTAATTTTCGTCCCTTTCGTAGAAACGGACCAGCCCAAGGTGCTACGTCCTCTAAGCAAGAGGGTAATACTTCTCAAGCCAAGCCAGCTTGGAGACCAATGCAAGGCTGGAACAAGGGAAAGCAGGCCAAGAAACCTGCCACTGCTACCAAGACTGCATGAAATGTTGGCCCCCGATCCGGGACCGGATCTGGTGGGGGGCAGACTCTCTCTCTTCGCTCAGGCTTGGGCAAGAGATGTTCTGGATCCTTGGGCGCTAGAAATAGTCTCCCAAGGTTATCTTCTGGAATTCAAGGGACTTCCCCCAAGGGGGAGGTTCCACAGGTCTCAGTTGTCTTCAGACCACATAAAAAGACAGGCATTCTTACATTGTGTAGAAGACCTGTTAAAAATGGGAGTGATTCATCCTGTTCCATTAAGAGAACAAGGGATGGGGTTCTACTCCAATCTGTTCATAGTTCCCAAAAAAGAGGGAACGTTCAGACCAATCTTAGATCTCAAGATCTTAAACAAGTTTCTCAAGGTTCCATCGTTCAAGATGGAAACCATTCGAACTATTCTTCCTTCCATCCAGGAAGGTCAATTCATGACCACGGTGGATTTAAAGGATGCGTATCTACATATTCCTATCCACAAGGAACATCATCGGTTCCTAAGGTTCGCATTCCTGGACAAACATTACCAGTTCGTGGCGCTTCCTTTCGGATTAGCCACTGCTCCAAGGATTTTCACAAAGGTACTAGGGTCCCTTCTAGCTGTGCTAAGACCAAGGGGCATTGCTGTAGTACCTTACTTGGACGACATTCTGATTCAAGCGTCGTCCCTTCCTCAAGCAAAGGCTCACACGGACATCGTCCTGGCCTTTCTCAGATCTCACGGATGGAAAGTGAACGTGGAAAAGAGTTCTCTATCCCCGTCAACAAGGGTTCCCTTCTTGGGAACAATTATAGACTCCTTAGAAATGAGGATTTTTCTAACAGAGGCCAGAAAAACAAAACTTCTAGACTCTTGTCGGATACTTCATTCCGTTCCTCTTCCTTCCATAGCTCAGTGCATGGAAGTGATCGGGTTGATGGTAGCGGCAATGGACATAGTTCCTTTTGCGCGCATTCATCTAAGACCATTACAACTGTGCATGCTCAGTCAGTGGAATGGGGACTATACAGACTTGTCTCCGAAGATACAAGTAAATCAGAGGACCAGAGACTCACTCCGTTGGTGGCTGTCCCTGGACAACCTGTCACAAGGGATGACATTCCGCAGACCAGAGTGGGTCATTGTCACGACCGACGCCAGTCTGATGGGCTGGGGCGCGGTCTGGGGATCCCTGAAAGCTCAGGGTCTTTGGTCTCGGGAAGAATCTCTTCTACCGATAAATATTCTGGAACTGAGAGCGATATTCAATGCTCTCAAGGCTTGGCCTCAGCTAGCGAGGGCCAAGTTCATACGGTTTCAATCAGACAACATGACAACTGTTGCGTACATCAACCATCAGGGGGGAACAAGGAGTTCCCTAGCGATGGAAGAAGTGACCAAAATCATTCTATGGGCGGAGTCTCACTCCTGCCACCTGTCTACTATCCACATCCCAGGAGTGGAAAATTGGGAAGCGGATTTTCTGAGTCGTCAGACATTGCATCCGGGGGAGTGGGAACTCCATCCGGAAATCTTTGCCCAAGTCACTCAGCTGTGGGGCATTCCAGACATGGATCTGATGGCCTCTCGTCAGAACTTCAAAGTTCCTTGCTACGGGTCCAGATCCAGGGATCCCAAGGCGGCTCTAGTGGATGCACTAGTAGCACCTTGGACCTTCAAACTAGCTTATGTGTTCCCGCCGTTTCCTCTCATCCCCAGGCTGGTAGCCAGGATCAATCAGGAGAGGGCGTCGGTGATCTTGATAGCTCCTGCGTGGCCACGCAGGACTTGGTATGCAGATCTGGTGAATATGTCATCGGCTCCACCTTGGAAGCTACCTTTGAGACGAGACCTTCTTGTTCAGGGTCCGTTCGAACATCCGAATCTGGTTTCACTCCAGCTGACTGCTTGGAGATTGAACGCTTGATTTTATCGAAGCGAGGGTTCTCAGATTCTGTTATCGATTCTCTTGTTCAGGCCAGAAAGCCTGTAACTAGAAAGATTTACCACAAAATTTGGAAAAAATATATCTGTTGGTGTGAATCTAAAGGATTCCCTTGGGACAAGGTTAAGATTCCTAGGATTCTATCCTTCCTTCAAGAAGGATTGGAAAAAGGATTATCTGCAAGTTCCCTGAAGGGACAGATTTCTGCCTTGTCGGTGTTACTTCACAAAAAACTGGCTGCTGTGCCAGATGTTCAAGCCTTTGTTCAGGCTCTGGTTAGAATTAAGCCTGTTTACAAACCTTTGACTCCTCCTTGGAGTCTCAATTTAGTTCTTTCAGTTCTTCAGGGGGTTCCGTTTGAACCCTTGCATTCCGTTGATATTAAATTATTATCTTGGAAAGTTTTGTTTTTAGTTGCAATTTCTTCTGCCAGAAGAGTTTCAGAATTATCTGCTCTGCAGTGTTCTCCTCCTTATCTGGTGTTCCATGCAGATAAGGTGGTTTTACGTACTAAACCTGGTTTTCTTCCAAAAGTTGTTTCTAACAAAAACATTAACCAGGAGATTATCGTACCTTCTCTGTGTCCGAAACCAGTTTCAAAGAAGGAACGTTTGTTGCACAATTTGGATGTTGTTCGCGCTCTAAAATTCTATTTAGATGCTACAAAGGATTTTAGACAAACATCTTCCTTGTTTGTTGTTTATTCCGGTAAAAGGAGAGGTCAAAAAGCAACTTCTACCTCTCTCTCTTTTTGGATTAAAAGCATCATCAGATTGGCTTACGAGACTGCCGGACGGCAGCCTCCCGAAAGAATCACAGCTCATTCCACTAGGGCTGTGGCTTCCACATGGGCCTTCAAGAACGAGGCTTCTGTTGATCAGATATGTAGGGCAGCGACTTGGTCTTCACTGCACACTTTTACCAAATTTTACAAGTTTGATACTTTTGCTTCTTCTGAGGCTATTTTTGGGAGAAAGGTTTTGCAAACCGTGGTGCCTTCCATTTAGGTGACCTGATTTGCTCCCTCCCTTCATCCGTGTCCTAAAGCTTTGGTATTGGTTCCCACAAGTAAGGATGACGCCGTGGACCGGACACACCAATGTTGGAGAAAACAGAATTTATGTTTACCTGATAAATTACTTTCTCCAACGGTGTGTCCGGTCCACGGCCCGCCCTGGTTTTTTAATCAGGTCTGATAATTTATTTTCTTTAACTACAGTCACCACGGTACCATATGGTTTCTCCTATGCAAATATTCCTCCTTAACGTCGGTCGAATGACTGGGGTAGGCGGAGCCTAGGAGGGATCATGTGACCAGCTTTGCTGGGCTCTTTGCCATTTCCTGTTGGGGAAGAGAATATCCCACAAGTAAGGATGACGCCGTGGACCGGACACACCGTTGGAGAAAGTAATTTATCAGGTAAACATAAATTCTGTTTTTGATAAGATTATATCGGCAGGCACTGTTTTAGACACCTTATTCTTTAGGGGCTTTCCCAAATCATAGGCAGAGCCTCATTTTCGCGCCGGTGTTGCGCACTTGTTTTTGAGAGGCATGACATGCAGTCGCATGTGTGAGGAGCTCTGATACATAGAAAAGACTTTCTGAAGGCGTCATTTGGTATCGTATTCCCCTTTGGGCTTGGTTGGGTCTCAGCAAAGCAGATACCAGGGACTGTAAAGGGGTTAAAGTTAAAAACTTCTCCGGTTCCGTTATTTTAAGGGTTAAAGCTTCCAAATTTGGTGTGCAATACTTTTAAGGCTTTAAGACACTGTGGTGAAATTTTGGTGAATTTTGAACAATTCCTTCATATTTTTTCGCAATTGCAGTAATAAAGTGTGTTCAGTTTAAAATTTAAAGTGACAGTAACGGTTTTATTTTAAAACGTTTTTTGTACTTTGTTATCAAGTTTATGCCTGTTTAACATGTCTGAACTACCAGATAGACTGTGTTCTGAATGTGGGGAGGCCAGAGTTCCTTCTCATTTAAATAAATGTGATTTATGTGACAATGATAATGATGCCCAAGATGATTCCTCAAGTGAGGGGAGTAAGCATGGTACTGCATCATTCCCTCCTTCGTCTACACGAGTCTTGCCCACTCAGGAGGCCCCTAGTACATCTAGCGCGCCAATACTCCTTACTATGCAACAATTAACGGCTGTAATGGATAATTCTATCAAAAACATTTTAGCCAAAATGCCCACTTATCAGCGTAAGCGCGACTGCTCTGTTTTAGATACTGAAGAGCATGACGACGCTGATGATAATGGTTCTGAAAGGCCCCTACACCAGTCTGATGGGGCCAGGGAGGTTTTGTCTGAGGGAGAAATTTCAGATTCAGGGAAAATTTCTCAACAAGCTGAACCTGATGTGATTACATTTAAATTTAAGTTGGAACATCTCCGCGCTCTGCTTAAGGAGGTATTATCCACTCTGGATGATTGTGACAATTTGGTCATCCCAGAGAAACTATGTAAAATGGACAAGTTCCTAGAGGTCCCGGGGCTCCCAGAAGCTTTTCCTATACCCAAGCGGGTGGCGGACATTGTAAATAAAGAATGGGAAAGGCCCGGTATACCTTTCGTCCCTCCCCCCATATTTAAAAAATTGTTTCCTATGGTCGACCCCAGAAAGGACTTATGGCAGACAGTCCCCAAGGTCGAGGGAGCGGTTTCCACTTTAAACAAACGCACCACTATACCCATAGAAGATAGTTGTGCTTTCAAAGATCCTATGGATAAAAAATTAGAAGGTTTACTTAAAAAAAGTTTGTTCAGCAGGGTTACCTTCTACAACCAATTTCATGCATTGTCCCTGTCGCTACAGCCGCGTGTTTCTGGTTCGATGAGCTGGTAAAGGCGGTCGATAGTGATTCTCCTCCTTATGAGGAGATTATGGACAGAATCAGTGCTCTCAAATTGGCTAATTCTTTCACCCTAGACGCCACTTTGCAATTGGCTAGGTTAGCGGCTAAGAATTCTGGGTTTGCTATTGTGGCGCACAGAGCGCTTTGGTTGAAATCTTGGTCAGCTGATGCGTCTTCCAAGAACAAACTACTTATCATTCCTTTCAAGGGGAAAACGCTGTTTGGCCCTGACTTGAAAGAGATTATCTCTGATATCACTGGGGGTAAGGGCCACGCCCTTCCTCAGGATCGGCCTTTCAAGGCCAAAAATAAACCTAATTTTCGTCCCTTTCGTAGAAACGGACCAGCCCAAAGTGCTACGTCCTCTAAGCAAGAGGGTAATACTTCTCAAGCCAAGCAAGCTTGGAGACCAATGCAAGGCTGGAACAAGGGAAAGCAGGCCAAGAAACCTGCCACTGCTACCAAGACAGCATGAAATGTTGGCCCCCGATCCGGGACCGGATCTGGTGGGGGGCAGACTCTCTCTCTTCGCTCAGGCTTGGGCAAGAGATGTTCTGGATCCTTGGGCACTAGAAATAGTCTCCCAAGGTTATCTTCTGGAATTCAAGGGGCTTCCCCCAAGGGGGAGGTTCCACAGGTCTCAGTTGTCTTCAGACCACATAAAAAGACAGGCATTCTTACATTGTGTAGAAGACCTGTTAAAAATGGGAGTGATTCATCCTGTTCCATTAGGAGAACAAGGGATGGGGTTCTACTCCAATCTGTTCATAGTTCCCAAAAAAGAGGGAACGTTCAGACCAATCTTAGATCTCAAGATCTTAAACAAGTTTCTCAAGGTTCCATCGTTCAAAATGGAAACCATTCGAACAATTCTTCCTTCCATCCAGGAAGGTCAATTCATGACCACGGTGGATTTAAAGGATGCGTATCTACATATTCCTATCCACAAGGAACATCATCGGTTCCTAAGGTTCGCATTCCTGGACAAGCATTACCAGTTCGTGGCGCTTCCTTTCGGATTAGCCACTGCTCCAAGGATTTTCACAAAGGTACTAGGGTCCCTTCTAGCGGTGCTAAGACCAAGGGGCATTGCTGTAGTACCTTACTTGGACGACATTCTGATTCAAGTGTCGTCCCTTCCTCAAGCAAAGGCTCACACGGACATCGTCCTGGCCTTTCTCAGATCTCACGGATGGAAAGTGAACGTGGAAAAGAGTTCTCTATCTCCGTCAACAAGGGTTCCCTTCTTGGGAACAATAATAGACTCCTTAGAAATGAGGATTTTTCTGACAGAGGCCAGAAAAACAAAACTTCTAGACTCTTGTCGGATACTTCATTCCGTTCCTCTTCCTTCCATAGCGCAGTGCATGGAAGTGATAGGTTTGATGGTAGCGGCAATGGACATAGTTCCTTTTGCGCGCATTCATCTAAGACCATTACAACTGTGCATGCTCAGTCAGTGGAATGGGGACTATACAGACTTGTCTCCGAAGATACAAGTAAATCAGAGGACCAGAGACTCACTCCGTTGGTGGCTGTCCCTGGACAACCTGTCACAAGGGATGACCTTCCGCAGACCAGAGTGGGTCATTGTCACGACCGACGCCAGTCTGTTGGGCTGGGGCGCGGTCTGGGGATCCCTGAAAGCTCAGGGTCTTTGGTCTCGGGAAGAATCTCTTCTGCCGATAAATATTCTGGAACTGAGAGCGATATTCAATGCTCTCAAGGCTTGGCCTCAGCTAGCGAGGGCCAAGTTCATACGGTTTCAATCAGACAACATGACGACTGTTGCGTACATCAACCATCAGGGGGGAACAAGGAGTTCCCTGGCGATGGAAGAAGTGACCAAAATCATTCAATGGGCGGAGACTCACTCCTGCCACCTGTCTGCAATCCACATCCCAGGAGTGGAAAATTGGGAAGCGGATTTTCTGAGTCGTCAGACATTGCATCCGGGGGAGTGGGAACTCCATCCGGAAATCTTTGCCCAAATCACTCAACTGTGGGGCATTCCAGACATGGATCTGATGGCCTCTCGTCAGAACTTCAAAGTTCCTTGCTACGGGTCCAGATCCAGGGATTCCAAGGCGACTCTAGTAGATGCACTAGTAGCACCTTGGACCTTCAAACTAGCTTATGTATTCCCGCCGTTTCCTCTCATCCCCAGGCTGGTAGCCAGGATCAATCAGGAGAGGGCGTCGGTGATCTTGATAGCTCCTGCGTGGCCACGCAGGACTTGGTATGCAGATCTGGTGAATATGTCATCGGCTCCACCATGGAAGCTACCTTTGAGACGAGACCTTCTTGTTCAAGGTCCGTTCGAACATCCGAATCTGGTCTCACTCCAGCTGACTGCTTGGAGATTGAACGCTTGATTTTATCAAAGCGAGGGTTCTCAGATTCTGTTATTGATACTCTTGTTCAGGCCAGAAAGCCTGTAACTAGAAAAATTTACCACAAAATTTGGAAAAAATATATCTGTTGGTGTGAATCTAAAGGATTCCCTTGGGACAAGGTTAAGATTCCTAAGATTCTATCCTTCCTTCAAGAAGGTTTGGAGAAAGGATTATCTGCTAGTTCCTTGAAGGGACAGATTTCTGCCTTGTCTGTGTTACTTCACAAAAAGCTGGCAGCTGTGCCAGATGTTCAAGCCTTTGTTCAGGCTCTGGTTAGAATCAAGCCTGTTTACAAACCTTTGACTCCTCCTTGGAGTCTCAATGTAGTTCTTTCAGTTCTTCAAGGGGTTCCGTTTGAACCCTTACATTCCGTTGATATTAAGTTATTATCTTGGAAAGTTTTGTTTTTGGTTGCAATTTCTTCTGCTAGAAGAGTTTCAGAATTATCTGCTCTGCAGTGTTCTCCTCCTTATCTGGTGTTCCATGCAGATAAGGTGGTTTTGTGTGCTAAACCTGGTTTTCTTCCGAAAGTTGTTTCTAACAAGAACATTAACCAGGAGATTATCGTACCTTCTCTGTGTCCGAAACCAGTTTCAAAGAAGGAACGTTTGTTGCACAATTTGGATGTTGTTCGCGCTCTAAAATTCTATTTAGATGCTACAAAGGATTTTAGACAAACATCTTCCTTGTTTGTTGTTTATTCAGGTAAAAGGAGAGGTCAAAAAGCAACTTCTACCTCTCTCTCTTTTTGGATTAAAAGCATCATCAGATTGGCTTACGAGACTGCCGGACGGCAGCCTCCCGAAAGAATCACAGCTCATTCCACTAGGGCTGTGGCTTCCACATGGGCCTTCAAGAACGAGGCTTCTGTTGATCAGATATGTAGGGCAGCGACTTGGTCTTCACTGCACACTTTTACCAAATTTTACAAGTTTGATACTTTTGCTTCTTCTGAGGCTATTTTTGGGAGAAAGGTTTTGCAAGCCGTGGTGCCTTCCATCTAGGTGACCTGATTTGCTCCCTCCCATCATCCGTGTCCTAAAGCTTTGGTATTGGTTCCCACAAGTAAGGATGACGCCGTGGACCGGACACACCTATGTTGGAGAAAACAGAATTTATGTTTACCTGATAAATTACTTTCTCCAACGGTGTGTCCGGTCCACGGCCCGCCCTGGTTTTTTAATCAGGTCTGATAATTTATTTTCTTTAACTACAGTCACCACCGTATCATATGGTTTCTCCTATGCAAATATTCCTCCTTAACGTCGGTCGAATGACTGGGGTAGGCGGAGCCTAGGAGGGATCATGTGACCAGCTTTGCTGGGCTCTTTGCCATTTCCTGTTGGGGAAGAGAATATCCCACAAGTAAGGATGACGCCGTGGACCGGACACACCGTTGGAGAAAGTAATTTATCAGGTAAACATAAATTCTGTTTTCTATGTTAGACTAAGAGAAAAGGAAACAGATTTATTAAACAGACATTTTAAAATGTCTTTTTTTTTTTTTGTATGCAGCTAATTTGCAATGCAATTTTCAACTACTGCACTATATTATAAAACATTAAAAATTGCTTTACTCTTCAGTTAACCAACACATTGCAATTTAACTGGTGCCTTAGTGTAGCTGTCTAATTTAAAATTTAATTTTATTTAAAAATGACCTGCAGAAACCTTTTCACTAAAAAAATATCATTGCAGAAAGTAAAGAAAAGTTCTGCCTCTGGGTATATACGTAAAAGAATAAATAGAACATTGGAATGTAAAATATTACTAGTTCAAGTCGGGTTTTACACTTGAGAAAACGCAATCGGGTTTGCATGACTTGTTGGGTGTCCCCCCCCCCCCTCTTTTCGTGCTCTATTGAAATCTATGGGCGAATAAGTGAACGCGATCGCGATATTCCAAGTTTAGCTTTTTGTGTGCATCAGGTTAGGGCACAAGCGAAAATTTTTACTTTCAACTTAATATAAGTAACATGTGCGCTACCCGGCACACACAAAAGCAAACTACTGCTCCACTCATAATCTAGCCCTGAGTGAATAAATATTTAAGGCGAGAAATTTGTCCCTTCATCTCTCTGGAGTAAGAATTTCCACACTCCAGTACATCTGAAAAAAATGCTCTCGAGTGAATACAATTCAAATGTTTAATTTTAAATAACATTAAAACACATTTAGAATATGTTGGTTATAGAGCCCCACATGGGAATTATTCACAAAAATTGGACAATAGATTTTTGTGACACTGTTATAAAGCTAATTCTAAAAAAAGATACACTTCTCCTTGATCCCTGTAAAGCTGAATCCCCCTTGTGCACATATGTCTAATATTGATTATTTTATTTGAGAAAAAGACAAAACCTGTCTGCAGCTATAATAAAGAGTATAAAGTAAATGGACAGAAGAGTAGATTTATTGATAGCTTTCTCAACCTACTGACCCAACTAACTGTCCAGGGAAAAATTAGAGCTAGGAACATTGCCATATTAGCCATAGTGTACACGATAATTTATAGAATATGGCAGATCTTGGAAATGTAAAATAAAAAGATTAACAAAAAATGGAGAATGGACACAACAACAAAAAAAGTTGTTGTTTTTTGTCTTTTTTCTCAATGTTGGGTAGTTACTGGAATGTTTTTAGCTAAGCTCCACAACTTCATTCCTTACTGTTGGGAAAATACAACACCTGGCCAACAGGAGGAGGCAAAGTCACCCCAGCCAAAGGCTTAAATATCACTCCCACTTCCCCTATCCCCCAGTCATTCTTTGCCTTTCGTCACTATAGAAGGTGGCAGAGAAGTGTCAGAAGATTTAGATAGTCCTGTAAGGGGTATGTTCCCTTCAAGAAAGGACTGGAGTTTTAAGTAATCATGTCAACGTCTCAGTGAGACTATTGATGAAAGTTAGAGTCTGGAGATGCAGGGAAAGTTTTTTTTGCGAACCCATCCAGACTGTCGCTAACAGCTCCTGAGCAATCAGTGTTGACGAGTTTCACTGCTTGCTGTTACACACTCAAGTCCATGTCAGCGCTGCTGCAAGACTGTCACAGTAGAGAGGCTGTGCCTGTTCCACAGCATGGATCCTGGAGGATAAGAACGTTTTTTTATATATACACTTTAAAATGTTATACATAGGTCACAGTGTGGCTCCTTTATACCTCGATAGGATCAAGGGTTAATATCTCCTTCAGGGAGATTATTTAAACAGTTTGGAGATTTGTATCTGCGTAATGTGAGAGTTTTTTTGGGCTCATAGACTGTTTTTTGGCTTGGAACAAACAGGTTTCACTTTCGTTTTTGAAGTGTTGTGCTGCTCATAATAGTGTAGCGCAATTTTCATTGCAGGGGAAGTCCTGTCTTACGCACCACGTGAACGGGTGCAGTCTCTTACATTTCCTAAGATCCTGCTGCAGACATCATTCCTGAGAGAGCGTTTTCACTGTTAGCTGTCTGTGTCTAGGAGGTGGTGAGTACCCCAGCCATTTGGAGTATTAAGGTGCCGCTTTTTAAATAAAAGTTTCTCTTGTAAGGTGTATCCAGTCCACGGATCATCCATTACTTGTGGGATATTCTCCTTCCCAACAGGAAGTTGCAAGAGGATCACCCACAGCAGAGCTGCTATATAGCTCCTCCCCTAACTGCCATACCCAGTCATTCTCTTGCAACTCTCAACATAGCTGGACGTAGTAAGAGGAAAGTGGTGTAATATAGTTAGTTTTTTCTTCAATCAAGAGTTTATTGTTTTTAAATGGTACCGGAGTCGTACTATTTTATCTCAGGCAGCATTTAGAAGAAGAATCTGCCTGCGTTTTCTATGATCTTAGCAGAAGTAACTAAGATCCACTGCTGTTCTCACATATGTCTGAGGAGTGAGGTAACCTCAGAGGGAGAATAGCGTGCAGGGTATCCGGCAATAAGGTATGTGCAGTTTTAATTTTTTCGAGGGATGGAATTGCTAGAAAATGCTGCTGATACCGAATTAATGTAAGTTAAGCCTAAATACAGTGATTTAATAGCGACTAGTATCAGGCTTGCTATCAGAGGTATATACTCTGATTAATGTGCAATATAAAACGTTTGCTGGCATGTTTAATCGTTTTTATATATGCTTTGGTGATAAAACTTATTGGGGCCTAGTTTTTTCCACATGGCTTGCTTTATTTTTGCTTAGAAACAGTTTCCTGAGGCTTTCCACTGTTATAGTATAAAAGTTACAGTTGTTGCAGTTAAAATTACAAACTGTGACATTCAGCTTCCCTCAGCAGTCCCCTGCATGCTATAGGACATCTCTGAAGGGCTCAAAAGGCTTCTGTTATGACTGTTTAAAAAATGTATTTTTCATTTGTTAATCTGTTTTTTGTATTAAGGGGTTAATCATCCATTTGCAAGTGGGTGCAATGCTCTGCTAACTTGTTACATACACTGTAAACATTTCGTTAGTTTAACTGCCTTTTTTCACTGTTATTTCAAATTTTGGCAAAAGTTGTTTCTCTTAAAGGCACAGTAACATTTTTTTTTATATATATTGCTTGTTAACTTGATTAAAGTGTTTTCCAAGCTTGCTAGTCTCATTGCTAGTCTGTATAAACATGTCTGACATAGAGGAAACTCCTTGTTCTTTATGTTTAAAAGCCATGGTGTAACCCCATAGGAGAATGTGTACTAAATGTATTGATTTCACTTTAAACAATAAAGATCAGCTGTTATCTTTAAAAGAATTATCACCAGAGGATTCTGATGAGGGGGAAGTTATGCCGACTAACTCTCCCCACGTGTCAGAACCCTTTGACTCCCGCTCAAGGGACTCACGCTAAAATGGCGCCAAGTACATCAAAGACGCCCATAGCGATTACTTTGCAGGACATGGCGGCAATCATGGATGATACCCTGTCAGCGGTATTAGCCAGACTGCCTGAATTCAGAGGAAAGTGCAATAGCTCTGGGGTTAGACGTAATACAGAGCGCGCAGATGCTTTAAGGCCCATGTCTGATACTGCGTCACAATATGCAGAAGCTGAGGAAGGAGAGCTTCAGTCTGTGGGTGACATTTCTGATTCGGGGAAACCTGATTCAGATATTTCTACTTTTAAATTTAAGCTTGAGAACCTCCGTGTATTGTTTGGGAAGGTATTAGCTGCTCTGAATGACTGTGACACAATTGCAGTGCCAGAGAAATTGTGTAGACTGGATAAATACTATGCAGTGCCGGTGTGTACTGATGTTTTTTCCAATTCATAAAAGGTTTACAGAAATTATTAATAAGGAGTGGGATAGTCCCGGTGTGCCTTTTTCCCCCCCTCCTATTTTTAGAAAAATGTTTCCAATAGACGCCACCACACGGGACTTATGGCAGATGGTTCCTAAGGTGGAGGGAGCAGTTTCTACTTTAGCAAAGCGTACCACAATCCCTGTCGAGGACAGTTGTGCTTTTTCAGATCCAATGGATAAAAAATTAGAAGGTTACCTTAAGAAAATGTTTATTCAACAAGGTTTTATCCTGCAGCCCCTTGCATGCATTGCGCCTGTCACTGCTGCTGCGGCGTTCTGGTTTGAGTCTCTGGAAGAGGCCTTTCAGACAGCTACTCCATTGACTGAAATACTTGACAAGCTTAGAACACTTAAGCTAGCTAATTCTTTTGTTTCTGATGCCATTGTTCATTTGACTAAACTAACGGCTAAGAATTCTGGATTCGCCATCCAGGCGCGTAGGGCGCTATGGCTTAAATCTTGGTCAGCTGACGTGACTTCAAAGTCTAAATTACTTAAAATTCCCTTCAAGTGGCAGACCCTATTCGGGCCTGGTTTGAAGGAAATTATTGCTGACATTACTGGAGGTAAGGGTCATACCCTTCCTCAGGACAGGGCCAGATCAAGGGCCAAACAGTCTATTTTTCGTGCCTTTCGAAATTTCAAGGCAGGTGCAGCATCAACTTTCTCTGCTACAAAACAAGAGGGAACTTTTGCTCAATCCAAGCTGGGCTGGAAACCTAACCAGTCCTGGAACAAAGGCAAGCAGGCCAGAAAGCCTGCTGCTGCCTCTAAGACAGCATGAAGGAACGGCCCCCTATCCGGTAACGGATCTAGTAGGGGGCAGACTTTCTCTCTTCGCCTAGGCCTGGGCAAGAGATGTTCAGGATCCCTGGGCGTTGGAGATCATATCTCAGGGATATCTTCTGGACTTCAAAGCTTCCCCTCCTCAAGGGAGATTTCACCTTTCGAGATTATCTGTAAACCAGATAAAGAAAGAGGCATTCTTACGCTGTGTGCAAGACCTCCTAGTTATGGGAGTGATCTGTCCAGTTCCACAGACGGAACAGGGTCAGGGCTTTTATTCAAATCTGTTTGTGGTTCCCAAAAAAGAGGGAACCTTCAGACCCATTTTGGATCTAAAGATCTTAAACAAATTCCTCAGAGTTCCATCGTTCAAAATGGAAACTATTCGGACCATCCTACCTATGATCCAGGAGGGTCAGTACATGACCACAGTGGATTTGAAGGATGCTTACCTTCAAATACCGATTCACAAAGATCATCATCGGTTCCTAAGGTTTGCCTTTCTGGACAGGCATTACCAATTTGTGGCTCTTCCCTTCGGGTTAGCTACAGCTCCAAGAATTTTTACAAAGGTTCTGGGATCGCTTCTGGCGGTCCTAAGACCGCGAGGTATATCAGTGGCCCCTTATCTGGACGACATCCTGATACAGGCGTCAAGCTTTCAGATTGCCAAGTCACATACGGACATAGTTCTGGCATTTCTCATGTCACATGGGTGGAAGGTGAACGACGAAAAGAGTTCTCTATCCCCACTCACAAGAGTCTCCTTCCTAGGGACTCTGATAGATTCTGTAGAAATGAAGATTTACCTGACAGAATCCAGGTTATCAAAGCTTCTAAAATCTTGCAGTGTTCTTCATTCTATTCCGCGCCCTTCGGTGACTCAGTGTATGGAAGTAATTGACTTGATGGTAGCGGCGATGGACATAGTGCCATTTGCGCGCCTACACCTCAGACCGCTGCAACTATGCATGCTCAGTCAGTGGAATGGGGATTACACAGATTTGTCCCCTCTGCTAAATCTGGATCAAGAGACCAGAGATTCTCTGGTGGCTTTCTCAGGTCCATCTGTCCAAAGGTATGACCTTTCGCAGGCCAGATTGGACAATTGTAACAACAGATGCCAGCCTTCTAGGTTGGGGTACAGTCTATAGTTCCCTGAAGGCTCAGGGATCGTGGACTCAGGAGGAGAAACTCCTCCCAATAAATATTCTGGAGTTAAGAGCAATATTCAATGCTCTTCTAGCTTAGCCTCAGTTAGCAACCCTGAGGTTCATCAGATTTCAGTCGGACAACATCACGACTGTGGCTTACATCAACCATCAAGTGTGAACCAGGAGTTCCCTAGCGATGTTAGAAGTCTCCAAGATAATTCTCTGGGCAGAGACTCACTCTTGCCACCTATCAGCAATCCATATCCCAGGTGTAGAGAACTGGGAGGCGGATTTTCTAAGTCGTCAGACTTTTCATCCGGGGGAGTGGGAACTCCATCCGGAGGTGTTTGCTCAATTGGTTCATCGTTGGGGCAAACCAGAACTGGATCTCATGGCGTCTCGCCAGAACGCCAAGCTTCCTTGTTACGGATCCAGGTCCAGGGACCCAGAAGCGGCACTGATAGATGCTCTAGCAGCGCCTAGGTTCTTCAACCTGGCTTATGTGTTTCCACCGTTTCCTCTGCTCCCTCGACTGATTGCCAAAATCAAACAGGAGAGAGCATCGGTGATATTGATAGCGCCTGCGTGGCCACGCAGGACCTGGTATGCAGACCTAGTGGACATGTCATCCTTTCCACCATGGACCCTGCCTCTGAGACAAGACCTTCTACTTCAAGGTCCTTTCAATCATCCGAATCTAATTTCTCTGAGACTGACTGCATGGAGATTGAACGCTTGATTTTATCAAAGCGTGGCTTCTCCGAGTCAGTCATTTATACCCTTATACAGGCACGAAAGCCTGTCACCAGGAAAATCTATCATAAGATATGGCGTAAATATCTTAATTGGTATGAATCCAAGAATTACTCATGGAGTAAGGTTAGGATTCCTAGGATATTGTCCTTTCTCCAAGAGGGTTTGGAAAAAGGATTATCAGCTAGTTCTTTAAAGGGACAGATTTCTGCTCTGTCTATTCTTTTGCACAAGCGTCTGGCAGAAGTTCTAGACGTTCAAGCTTTTTGTCAGGCTTTGGTTAGAATTAAGCCTGTGTTTAAACCTGTTGCTCCCCCATGGAGCTTAAACTTGGTTCTTAAAGTTCTTCAAGGGGTTCCGTTTGAACCCCTTCATTCCATTGATATTAAACTTTTATCTTGGAAAGTTCTGTTTTTGATGGCTATTTCCTCGGCTCGGAGAGTCTCTGAGTTATCTGCCTTACAATGTGATTCTCCTTATCTGATTTTCCATTCAGATAAAGTAGTTCTGCATACAAAACCTGGGTTTTTACCTAAGGTAGTTTCTAACAAGAATATCAATCAAGAGATGTTGTTTCATCATTGTGTCCTAATCCTTCTTCAAAGAAGGAACGTCTTTTACATAATCTGGACGTGGTCCGTGCTTTGAAGTTTTACTTACAAGCTACTAAAGATTTTCGCCAAACATCTACACTGTTTGTTGTTTACTCTGGACAGAGGAGAGGTCAAAAAGCTTCGGCAACCTCTCTTTCTTTTTGGCTTCGGAGCGTAATACGCTTAGCCTATGAGACTGCTGGACAGCAGCCCCCTGAAAGAATTACAGCTCATTTTACTAGAGCTGTGGCTTCCTCCTGGGCCTTTAAGAATGAGGCTTCTGTTGAACAGATTTGCAAGGCGGCGACTTGGTCTTCGCTTCATACCTTTTCAAAATTTTACAAATTTTATACTTTTGCTTCTTCGGAGGCTATTTTTTGGGAGAAAGGTTCTACAGGCAGTGGTTCCTTCCATTTAAGCCTGCCTTGTCCCTCCCTTCATCCGTGTACTTTAGCTTTGGTATTGGTATCCCACAAGTAATGGATGATCCGTGGACTGGATACACCTTACAAGAGAAAACATAATTTATGCTTACCTGATAAATTTATTTCTCTTGTGGTGTATCCAGTCCACGGCCTGCCCTGTCTTTTTAAGGCAGGTCTAAATTTTAATTTAAACTACAGTCACCACTGCACCCTATGGTTTCTCCTTTCTCGGCTTGTTTCGGTCGAATGACTGGATATGGCAGTTAGGGGAGGAGCTATATAGCAGCTCTGCTGTGGGTGATCCTCTTGCAACTTCCTGTTGGGAAGGAGAATATCCCACAAGTAATGGATGATCAGTGGACTGGATACACCACAAGAGAAATAAATTTATCAGGTAAGCATAAATTATGTTTTTTCTTTGTCCTTCTGTGGGTATATACAAAGCTATGGAGGACTCATTAGATTAGAAGGTTCCGCTCCTTCTGTACTGATTAATAATTCCTGTTTATATTGTGAGGAGGCCATGGTTTGCCCGCCTGCTCCATTTTGTTCCATTTGCCTAAACACTGTTCTAAAGTCTTAGAAGGGAGACAAGCCTGCTAATACTCAAAGCACTATTATCCCCTCTGAGCCGTCTACTTCTCAGGAATCTGGGTCCTGAGAAATTTGTACTCTTTCTACAATACCCGCTCCACATGCAGTTCCCTGCAGCTCAACTAATCCTCCATCTGGAGGGGGCCTTTTTGAGACCCTCAGTGGCTCAGTGTATGGAGGTGATCGGATTCATGGTGTCTTGTATGGACATTATTCCTTTTGCTAGATTCTATGTCAGACCCTTACAACTATGCATGCTGAGACAATGGAATGGCGACCATTCAGATCTGTCTCAACAGATCGTGCTGGACAACCTGTCGAGAGACTCACTCTTTTGGAGGCTCTGCCCAGATCATCTGTCCCAAGGCACGTGCTTCTTGAGACCGTCCTGGGAGATTGTGACTACGGACGCAAGCCTTTCCGGCTGGGGAGCCATTTGGGGTGCCAAGATGGCACAAGGTCTGTGAACTCAGGAGGAGTCCTCCCTTCCGATCAATATTTTGGAACTACGTGCAATCTTTAATGCCTTGAAGGGTTGACCCCTTCTGGGTTTGTCCCATTTTATCAGATTCCAATCAAACAATATAACCTCGGTTGCCTAAATCAACCATCAGGGTGGGAACAAGAAGTTCCTTGGCGATGAGAGAAGTATCTCAGATACTAGAGTGGGCGGAGACTCACGGATGTTCATTGTCAGCAATCCACATTCCGGGTGTGGACCACTGGGAAGCGGACTTTCTCAGTAGGCAATCCTTTCACCCAGGGGAAATGTCTCTCCACCCCGAGGTGTTTGAAGAGATATGCAGCGAGTGGGGGATGCCAGAGATAGATCTCATGGCATCCCGCCTCAATACCAAACTACCCAGGTATGGGTCAAGATCGAGGGATACTCAGGCCGAATTGATAGATGCCCTATTAGTACCTTGGAGGTTCAGACTCGTATATCTTTTTTCTCCATTACCGCTTCTCAAAATCTAGATTCTCTGAGGCTGACTGCGTGGAGATTAACGCTTAGTCTTAGCCAAGAGAGGGTTTTCTGAGAGTGTTATCGACACTCTGGTTCAAGCTCGTAAGTCAGTTACTCGTCGTATCTACTATAAAGTGTGGAGTACTTACTTGTACTGGTGTGAAGAGCGTGGATTTTCCTGGCATAAGGTTAAGGTTGCCAGAATTTTATCTTTTCTCCAGGATGGACTGGAGAAGGGTTTATCTGCTAGTTCCCTGAGGGGACAGATATCGGCCCTGTCATTGTTACTCCACAAGAGATTGGCTGAGCTTTTGGATGTGCAGTTCTTTGTTAAGGCTCTGACTAGGATCAGACCTGTTTTTAGATCTGGGGCTCCGCCTTGGAGCCTCAATCTTGTTCTTAGTGTTTTGCAGCAGGCTCAGTTTGAGCCTATGCATACTGTTGACATTAAATTGTTATCTTGGAAGGTTCTTTTTTTTGTTGGCTATTGCTTCTGCGCGCAGAGTTTCTGAGATTTCTGCTTTGCAATGTGACCCCCCTTATCTGTTTTTTCATGCTGATAAGGCGGTTTTACACACTAAATTAGGGTTCCTTCCTAAGGTGGTGTCGGATCGTAACATTAATCAAGAGATTGTTGTTCCTTTCTTGTGTTCTAATCCTTCTTCAGTGAAGGAACGTTTGCTTCACAATCTAGATGTGGTTTGTGCCTTGAAGTTCTAGCTTCAGGCTACTAAGGAATTCAGACAATCTTCTTCTTTGTTTGTCATCTACACGGGGAAGAGTAAGGGGCAGAAGGCTACTACGACTTCTCTATCTTTCTGGTTGAGGAGTGTCATCCGCTTAGCTTATGAGACAGCGGGACGACAGCCTCCTGAGAGGATTAAGGCTCATTCCACTAGAGCAGTGGCTTCCTCCTGGGCTTTTAAGAGCAAAGTCTCAATGTATCAGATTTGTAAGGCGACAACCTGGTCTTCCTTACACACTTTTTCTAAATTTTACAAGTTTGATGTGTTTGCTTCGGCTGAAGCAGCTTTCAGGAGAAAAGTTTTGCAGGCTGTGGTGCCCTCAGAATTGGGCCCGCCTCTTTTTTCTGTCCCCTCCCGCTATTCATTCAGTGTCCTCTAGAGCTTGGGTATAGTTTTCCCAACATTAAGGAATGAAGTTGTGGACTCTCCCTGCCTTATGGAAGGGAAACATAATTTATGGTTACCAGAGATTTATGTTTTTGATGGGCGGCTCCCTTTTTATATTATTTCTTCTGACACCTTTTATACCCTGCTGTTTCTCCTGCTTTTCCTTGTTCCCTCGGCAGAATGACGTGGGGAAGTGGGAGGGATATTTAAGCCTTTGGCTGGGTTGTCTTTGCCTCCTCCTGGTGGCCAGGTGTTGTATTTTTCCCAACAGTAAGGAATTAAGTTGTGGGCTCTCCCTGCCAGGAAGTAAAGGAATGTATCTGGTAAGCATAAATTATTTTTTTTGACAATATGGGCTGCATTTATAATTCCGTGGCAGACAGGGGTGAACATATTCGCCCCTGATGGTTGGCTTCTCTTCTGGCAGGCAGCAATCCACTGCCCACATTTAACATTGTTCACGAGCGCTTCTTTGCGCTCACATGCAACCTTGCCCCCTGCCCAAGCATAGCCAATCACGCACGGGCAAGAGCTGTCAATCTCCCCGGTCGGACGAGACTGGGGAGATAGAGGTTCTCCACCTAAGAGGTGGAGAACAGGGTAGGGAAGCAGCAGAAATTCTCCACCTAAGAGGGGGAGAACAGGGTAGGGAAGCAGCGTTCTGAAAGGAGGGAGAAGGGCTTGATAAATCAAGTCCAATATGTTTACTTTGAGGATAAAAGATTCCTGTAATTTAATCTAAATAGTATTATATTGCAGATAACAATTGTTTTATGATTCATTTTTATTAAGATACATGCAATGTGTAATCTAGTGCACTAGCTCATGCATCACTCTCTATATATGTGTTAGCTGAATTTGTTTTAACGTTTATAGTCTATAGAAAATGTTTTTTTTGGATCAATGTGAATTTGCCTTTTGAGAATTTAAGAAAAAAAACATTAATGCATGATGAGATGAAGCTATAAACTGAATATATCATTCTGCAGAGTCTTTAGACTAGGTAAGAAACTTTCCAGCCTACATGTTTGTAAATTGAATTGGAAAATGCTACTCAGGGGGAGCCAGAGGATACAATATAAAACGGCTGTATAATAGCATTGTCAGCTACAAGAAAATAAAAGTGACATTTCTGAAAATCAGCACAAGAAAAGTTTTATAAAGGTGAAAATTGGACTTCAGCAAACTTTAAAGTAAGATGAATTAGCATAGATTGTAGCAGATGCATGTAACGGCCATTCATCTAATTTGTAAATATTTCTTTAATCAAAGGGATCCTAAGCAAATCCCTTATTATCTATGCAATGAAGATTTGATTGTTGGAGAAAGCTTCCTCTGTTTTCATGCATAGGAAAGTGCATGTGGGCAGAGATTTCTGTAGCATAATGGTTTATTTAGGCTTCATGATACCTTGTTTCCCCAACAAAAATAGTTTACAGACTTTGCTTATGACATTCTGTACCTGAACGAATCAAACATTATGAGAGGCAATAGTTTTATTATAGGTTAAAGCAAAAAAATTGAAGGGTATTTTAATGGTTATTCGACATGGATTCAGGAGGGCAGAAAAGTGATGGAGGCAGTAAGGAGACTCATCAGTTTTCAACAATCCTCTAACTACACTCCCCAAAGTGAAAAGTCCATGCTGGACAGCGATATAATTTGGTGGGTATGTTAAATAGTGAACATGTGCATTAGTTTACTTTGTGAGGAGACCAATCTCAAAGATGGTGGACGCCAGCAGGATTCAGCTATTTTTTGAGCAGGATTTCTTCTTGTAAACGTGCAACACACTGAGATCAGTGCAAATCCAGATGTTAGTGTGCCGCCGCCTTCCACATTAGTTTTTTGTCTTACAAAGGAGATAGCATAAGGTAAATTGGTAATCTATTGTATACAACCCTAGTTTTATGCCTCTATAATGTATAGAGTGTAACATGTTAAGTATATAGAGATAGTTTATTTATAGTGCTTTCTATGACATTGTAATAGGAATTTCTTAAATTAGAGGGCCCCAGAAATGGGAGAGTGTCCAAGGGATGTCTGGATTTCTGTACTTGATCATAGGTAAAATAATTAGGATCTGATACTTTTAAGCCACAAATTTGGGCATGAACATGGCCTTATAGATACCACATTTGGACATCCAGTAATGTTTTATTTAGTCTGCATACTCTGTTTACTTCATATAGTGCCAGTTGCAGTATACAATATTTGCAGTTTTAATGAAACAAGCTCAAAACGGACTTCTCAGCAAAATGTTTATTTATAAAAGAAATACATTTTAAAAACAAAATGTAACATCCCTACTTTAGAGGAGAATACTGCCGTGGGACTTCCAAGTAAACAAAAGCCATCTAGACTGTACATTTATTAAGGCATACATTATTTAGTAGTCCATATGTATTATAATGTACCATAACACAGACTTGTTTGTTATTATATTTAAAAAAAAAAAAAAAAGTTTTGTTATATAATTCTTGTCATTACTATAAAAGCATATGAAATCTAATATTAGAATTAGAAATGCTGTACAGTGACTTGGAAGTTGTCCACACTAGTCTAGGCTACAGTTTGCCAGGATTGATGCTGATACTGCAAAAGGAACAAGAGAAAAGATAACGATTCTGTCATTTCACATTCCAATCTCTTAATATAGCTACTGGGATATGAATTGCACTTTTGTTCTCAATACAGAGATATTTACAAATTGCAAATATTACAAAGACAAATGGCAAACTTAATCATCTTGATGATTTATGAACAGAGGGTAGCACAATACAATTTGTCTTTATAGAAGAATTGAATTGCAGATCCTAAGTTAATTGCAGACATAAAAATAGCTAAGAGGTACAAATGTCCCAGTGCTTCTGCAGTAGAATACATTTACAATTTCAACATTCATTTACAGCATACTTGTCACTAAGAACTAAAAAAGATCCAACGTGTGAAATCGCTGCAGTTCCTAATATCTTGTAGTGCTGATTTCCTAAAGTATGAGCAGCTCTCCAGTTTTTAATGAATCTGCTTACAAAAATCGTAATCAGAATTTTCTCACTGGAGAGTTCTTTCAATCCTTAGTAACTACAGGACACCATGGGCGCAAGCGTGGAAACCTGCGCCGCCCGTAGATTTAGCTCGCAACTCGAGCTATCACATATACGGCGCCGTCAGATGCTAAAGTGCCGTAAGTCTGATAAACTAGCGATGTCCAGAAATCTGCGTAAGTACAAATTTCTGGAGTCAGCAGTGACTTACGGCACTTTAGAAACTGCCGCCGCCTACAAAAACTTACTAAAATATTAAATCACCCGTAACTGTCTAACACGCCTCCCAAAACTAGCCCGACACGTATACCCCTCTATCCGCAATCCCCCCCTCACTCCTAACAATAAATATATTAACCCCTAAACCGCCGCTCCCAGACCCCGCCGCCAGCTACATTAACTATATTACCCCCTAATATGATCCCCCTAAACCGCCGCCACCTATTTTAACTATATTACCACCTACATTATATGTACTACCCCCTAATCTGACCCCCTTACACCACCGCCACCTATATTAAAATTATTAACCCCTAATCTGACCCCCCTACACCGCCGCCACCTATTATAAATGTCTAACCCCCTAATGTGATCCCCCTACACCGCCTCCACCAACATTAAAATTATTACCCCCTAATGTGAGCCCCCTACCCCGACGCCATCTATATTAAAATTATTACCCCCTAATGTGAGCCCCCTACCCCGCCGCCATCTATATTAAAATTATTACCCCCTAATGTGAGCCCCCTACCCCGCTGCCACCTATTTTAACTATATTACCCCCTAATCTAATCCCCCTAATCCCCCTACACCGCCGCCACCTATTTTAACTATATCACCCCCTAATCTAATCCCCCTACACCGCCGCCACCTATATTAAGATTATTAACCCCTAATATAATCCCCCTACACCGCTGCCGCCGCCTATAATAAATGTCTAACCCCCTAAAATACTAAAATGTCCCTACCCTAAACTAAATTACAAATAGCCCTGAAAAGGGCCTTTTGCATGGCATTGCCCCAAAGTAACCAGCTCTATTACCAGCCCTTAAAAGGGCCATTTGCGGGGCATTGTCACAAAGTAATCAGCTCTTTTACCTGTAATCTAATCGTCCTACACCGCCACCACCTATAATAAATGTATTACCCCCTAATCTAATCCCCCTACACCGCCACCACCTATATTAAATATATTAACCCCTAATATGACCCCCCTACACCTCCGCCACCTATATTAAATATATTAACCCCTAATCTGACCCCCCTACACCGCCTCCATCTATATTAACTATATTAACCCTAATTATATTTGGATTAATATAGTTAATAATTAATATAGTATAATATAATTATTATTGCAATAAATCTAAATAATATTAATCTTATTAACTAAAATATTCCTATTTAAAACTAAATACTTACCTATAAAATAAACCTTAAGATAGTTACAATATAATTAATAATTACATTGTAGCTATTTTAGGGTTTATATAAATTTTACAGGTAACTTGGTATTTATTTTAACTATGTACAATAGCTATTAAATAGTTAATAACTATTTAATAGCTACCTAGTTAAAATAATTACCAATTTACCTGTAAAATAAATCCTAACCTAAGTTACAAATACACCTACACTATCAATAAATTAATTAAATAAACTACAATTATCTAAACTAAAATATAATTAAATACACTAAACTAAATTACAAAAAAATAAAAAAAGATTACAAGAATTGTCCTGAAGACCGGCGGAGAAAGTTTTCTTTCAGGCGGCGACCTCTTCTTCTAAGAGCTACTGTAATTCTATTGGCTATTCTAATCAGCCAATAGAATTACAGTAGCTCTTATTCTATTGGCTATTCAAATCAGCCAATAGAATTAAAGTAGCTTTTATCCAATTGGCTGATTTGAATTTGAAGGCTCTAATCAGCCAATAGGAATTCAAGGGACGCCATTTTTAATCACGTACCTTGAATTCTGATTCAGTGTACGGCGGCGATTGTATGAAGAGGATCCTCCACGCTCCATGGCTTCGGTCTTCAGTTCCAGCGTCGCCGGTCTTCAGTTCCTGCATCACCGGTCTTCAGTTCCAGAGAGGACGGTCTTCGGCTCCGCGGTCATCGGTCTTAAACTCCTCCGCTCCGTGCCGGCTGGTTCCTGGAAGAAGAAGAGGTCGCCGCCTGGAAGAAGACTTCTCCGCCTGGAACAGGACCTTCTCCACCGGCCTTCAGGACAGGTAAGGAGCACTTGGGGGTTAGACTTAGGTTTTTTTAAGGGGGGGATAGGCTGGGTTTTAGAGTAGGGGTGTGTGGGTGGTGGGTTGTATTGGGGGGGTTGTTCTTTTTTTTCACAGGTAAAAGAGCTGATTACTTTGGGGCAATGCCCCACAAAAGGCCCTTTTAAGGGCTGGTAATAGAACTGATTACTTTTTGTAATTTAGTTTAGGGTAGGGACATTTTTTATTTTGGGGGGCTTTGTTATTTTATTAAGGGGCTTAGATTAGGTGTAATTAGCTTAAAATTTTTGTAATCTTTTTTTATTTTTTGTAATTTAGTGTTTGTTTTTTGTAATTTAGTTTAGTGTATTTAATTAGGTTAGGATTTATTTTACAGGTAAATTGGTAATTATTTTAACTAGGTAGCTATTAAATAGTTATTAACTATTTAATAGCTATTGTACCTAGTTAAAATAAATACCAAGTTACCTGTAAAATAAATATAAACCCTAAAATAGCTACAATGTAATTATTAGTTATATTGTAGCTATCTTAAGGTTTATTTTATAGGTAAGTATTTAGTTTTAAATAGGAATATTTTAGTTAATAAGATTAATATTATTTATATTTATTGCAATAATAATTACGTTAGGGGTGTTAGGGTTAGATAGGGTTAATATAGTTAATATATATAATATAATAACTATATTAATTATTAACTATATTAATAATATATATAATAACTATATTAACTATATTAACCCTAATATAATTAGGGTTAATATAGTTAATATAGGTGGCGGCGGTGTAGGGGGGTCAGATTAGGGGTTAATATATTTAATATAGGTGGCGGCGGTGTAGGGGGATTAGATTAGGGGGTAATACATTTATTATAGGTGGCAGCGGTGTAGGGGGATTAGATTACAGGTAAAAGAGCTGATTACTTTGTGACAATGCCCCGCAAAAGGCCCTTTTAAGGGCTGGTAATAGAGCTGGTTACTTGGGGCAATGCCCCGCAAAAGGCCCTTTTAAGGGCTGGTAATAGAGCTGGTTACTTTTGGGCAATGCCACGCAAAAAGCCCTTTTCAGGGCTATGTGTAATTTAGTTTAAGGTAGGGACATTTTAGTATTTTAGGGGGTAATACATTTTTTATAGGTGGCTGCGGTGTAGGGGGATTAGATTAGGGGTTAATACATTTAATATAGGTGGCGGCGGTGTAGGGGGATTAGATTAGGGGTTAATACATTTAATATAGGTGGCGGCGGTGTAGGGGGATTAGATTAGGGGTAATGTAGTTAAAATAGGTGGCGGCGGGGTAGGGGGCTCACATTAGGGGGTAATAATTTTAATATAGATGGTGGCGGTGTAGGGGGATTACATTAGGGGTTAATAATTTTAATGTAGGTGGCAGCGGTGTAGGGGGATCTCATTAGGGGGTTAGACATTTAATGTAGGTGGCGGCGGGGTCCGGGAGCGGCGGTTTAGGGGTTAAACACTATTAGGGATTGCGGCGGGGGATTGCGGTTGACAGGTAGATAGACATAGCGCATGCGTTAGGTGTTAGGTTTTAATTTGCAGGTAGTTTAGGGAGTTACGGGGCTCCAATACTCAGCGTAAGGCTTACTACGCCTGCATTTTGTGGCGAGGTGAAAATGGAGTAAGATTTCTCCATTTTCGCCACGTAAGTCCTTACGCTGTATATTGGATACCAAACTGCGCTGGTTTGGTATACTTGTCTATGGGCCAAAAAACTACGGCCGAAGGCAGAAATATATGAGCGTAACTTCTAGGTTACGCCGTATATAGGATACCAAACCAGCGCAAAATTTGGCGTTGCCAGCTTTTGCGGGCGACACTGCATATCGAATCGGGCCCCATATCTGTAAAATATAAAATTCTTGCTAACATATATAACCAAAACCATACCTTAGAATATGTTTATAAGAATGTGTTTAGCTATATGGCAGTGTAAATAGCTAATTATCTAAAGATGTCCTTTGGTGTTGTACAAAATCTTGCTATTCCATTTGTGTTCCAAAAAGGCTGCATTTTTTGTTAAAGTTAAACAGTTTTGCTTATACAGTCTTGGCTAGCAGTTGCTATGGGTTAAAGTTTTTAGAGTTGTGGCAAGGGGTATAGGGTTCATTGTTCTGAGCTATTACAGTATTTGTCTTCTTAATTACATGGATAATAAACATAATTTTACATTGTTTTATAATAACTTTATTATAAAACACATTTATCTCTGGCTAAAATGCGAGTTCCTTTTTTTGCTAAAGGCATTTCAGATTCAGTATTCAGCTAGGTTTATTAAAATCTAGATGGAATAATGTAATGAAAAAGAGAAATGCTCAACCAGGGAGCTTGTTCTGTGTTTAGTCCTCACCTTGGGAGCAGCATGTTTTAGCCAAAAAATATGCCATTCACAAATAATTTCTTCTACAAGATACGACGAGTCCACGGATTCATCCTTTACTTGTGGGATATTATCCTCCTGCTAACAGGAAGTGGCAAAGAGCACCACAGCAGAGCTGTCTATATAGCTCCTCCCTTGACTCCACCCCCTAGTCATTCTCTTTGCCTATACTAAGTAATAGGAAGGGTAAAGTGAAAGAGGTGATAAAATGATAGTTTTAATTTTCTTCAAGCAAGACTTTTTTATTTTAAATGTTACCGGTGAGTGCTATTTTTTCCCAGGCAGCAGATGGATGAAGATTTCTGCCTGGAGACTGATGATCTTAGCAGTTGTCACTAAGATCCAGAGTAGTTCCCACAGAATGGCTGAGGAGTACTTAAGAAACTTCAGTGTGAGGAACGTTTTTCATGCTACAAGCATTGAGGTATGTTCAGTCATTTTTTTTCTGGAGAGACTGTGTTATTTCAGAATTGGCTGACAGTATTCCCATAAGAGAAGGGGTAAGCAGTAATTCTAATGTGAAAGAGAAGGGTATTACTGGGACCTGTATGTTGGGCTGACACTGATGACATAATGTTTGTTGGGCAAGCGATTTTATGTTTGGAGGACAATTAACGTTTTTTTGTGGGAAGCAAACGTTTTTATTTATAATGGCAATGGAGGGTGCACATGGCTTCTTTTAGACCTGGGTATATGGAAACCCACATAGCTAGGTTTTAGACCGCTTTGTAGCGTTTTTCTGCAAGGCTGTGAGACATCGATGTAGATGGGCGGGGCCTATTTTCGCGCCTCAGTTGCGCAGTTGAATTCCCCATGCAAGCAGCAAGCTCCAGCTCCGGTGGGCCTCAAAGGAAAGATTGGGCCTAATCGAAGTGTTAAACTGATTTTGCAGACCCCTGAGGGCAGGTAGGCGCCACGGACGTGCAGGTTTTTTTTTGGTTAATCATAACGTTTTTTTGAATAACGTTTTTGTCCATTAAGGGTTAAGTATTCCTTTTCTTGTGGTGCAATCTTAGCTGGCAAGATAAGATACATATATACTAAAATTGGGATAATTTTTATCATTTTAAAGCAGTTTTTGGAAAAATTGTACGCTTTTTTTCTCTTAAAGGCGCAGTACCGTTTTTCAGATTATTTTTTTCACTAAATTAAGTGTTTTCAAGCCTGTTTGTGGTCATTACTAGCCTGTTTTAACATGTCTGACATTGAGGAAAGCCAATGTTCCATGTGTTTAGAAGCCATTGTGGAACCCCCACTTCAAATGTTTCCATGTACTGAAAGGGCCTTACATTGCAAAGAACATATTTTAGCTAATAAAAGTATGTCTCAGGATGATTCTCAGTCAGAAGAGAATCAGGTTATGCCATCTGCTTCTCCCCAAGTGTCATAACCTTTAACGTCCGCCTAAGCGACGCCAAGTACTCCTATTGCGTCTAATTGTTTCACCCTGCAAGATATGGCTGCAGTTATGTCTACTACCCTCACAGAGGTATTATCTAAACTGCCAGGTTTACAGGGTAAGCGCAGCAGGTCAGGTATTAGAGTAAATGCTGAGCCCTCTGATGCTTTATTGGCCATCTCCGATGTGCCCTCACAGTGTTCTGATTTGGGGGTGGGGGAATTGCTGTCTGAGGGAGAGCTTTCTGATTCAGGAAAGATGCTCCCTCAAACAGACTCAGATGTGACAGCCTTTAAGCTTGGACACCTCCGCTTGTTACTTAGGGAGGTCTTAGCGACTCTGGATGATTGTGACCCTATTGTCATCCCACCAGAGAAACTGTGTAAAATGGCTAAATATCTAGAGGTCCCTACTTACACTAATGTTTTTCCAGTCCCTAGAAGAATTTCGGACATTGTTTCTAAGGAATGGGATAGACCAGGCATTCCGTTCTCTCCCCCTCCTACTTTTAAGAAAATGTTTCCCATATCTGACACCATTCGGGATTCGTGGCAGACGGTCCCTAAGGTGGAGGGAGCTATTTCTACCCTGGCTAAGCGTACAACTATACCTATTGAGGACAGTTGTGCTTTCAAAGATCCTATGGATAAAAAATTAGAGGGGCTTCTAAAGAAATTGTTTATTCATCAGGGTTTTCTTCTACAACCTATAGCGTGCATTATGCCAGTAACTACTGCAGCAGCTTTTTGGTTTGAGGCTCTAGAGGAGTCTCTTAAGGTTGAGACCCCATTAGATGATATTTTGGATAGAATTAAGGCTCTCAAGCTAGCTAATTCTTTTATTACAGATGCCGCTTTCCAAATGGCTAAATTAGCGGCAAAGAATGCAGGTTTTGCCATTTTAGCGCGTAGAGCATTATGGCTTAAGTCTTGGTCTGCTGATGTGTCATCTAAATCCAAGCTTTTAGCTATTCCCTTTAAGGGTAAGAGCCTATTCGGGCCTGAACTAAAAGAGATCATTTCTGACATTACTGGAGGTAAAGGTCATGCCCTTCCTCAGGACAAGACGGTTAAAATGAGGACCAAACAGAATAATTTTCGTTCCTTTCGAAACTTTAAAGGCGTTCCCTCTACTTCCTCATCCGCCTCCAAGCAGAAGGGGAACTTTGCACAATTCAAGTCAGTCTGGAGACCTAACCAGACCTGGAATAAAGGTAAACAGACCAAGAAGCCCGCTGCTGCTACCAAGACAGCATGAAGCCCCCGATCCTGGACCGGATCTAGTAGGGGGCAGACTTTCTCTCTTCGCTCAGGCTTGGGCAAGAGATGTTCAGGATTCCGGGGCATATGAAATTGTGACCCAGGGGTATCGTCTAGAATTCAAGGATTCTCTCCCAAGAGGGAGATTTCATCTTTCACGTTTGTCTGTAGACCAGACAAAAAGAGAGGCGTTCTTACGCTGTGTAGAAGACCTATATACCATGGGTGTAATCTGCCCGGTTCCAAAATTAGAACAAGGGGAAGGGGTTTTACTCCAATCTGTTCATGGTTCTCAAAAAAGAGGGAACCTTCAGACCAATTTTAGATCTCAAAAGTCTAAACAAATTTCGCATCGTTCAAGATGGAGACCATACAAACAATCTTACCAATGATCCAGGAGGGTCAATATATGACCACCGTGGATTTGAAGGATGCGTATCTTCACATTCCTATCCACAAAGATCATCACCAGTTCCTCAGGTTCGCCTTCCTGAACAAACATTACCAGTTTGTGGCCCTTCCTTTTGGGTTGGCCACAGCTCCCAGAATCTTCACAAAGGTGCTAGGGTCCCTTCTGGCGGTTCTAAGGCCGCGGGGCATAGCAGTGGCGCCCTATCTGGACAATATTTTGATTCAGGCGTCAACTTACCATCTAGCCAAATCTCACATGGACATCGTGTTGGCTTTTCTAAGATCTCACGGGTGGAAGGTGAACATAAAAAAAGAGTTCACTAGTTCCTCTGACAAGAGTTTCATTCCTAGGAACTCTGATAGACTCGGTAGACATGAAACATTTTCTGACGGAGGTCAGAAAATCAAAGATCCTAACTACTTGCCGAGCACTTCGTTCCATTCCTCGGCCATCAGTGGCGCAGTGTATGGAGGTCATTGGGTTAATGGTAGCGGCAATGGACATAGTTCCGTTTGCTCGCTTACATCTCAGACCACTGCAGCTGTGCATGCTCAAACAGTGGAATGGGGATTATGCGGATTTATCTCTGCGGATAAATCTGGACCTAGAGACCAGAGACTCTCTTCATTGGTGGTTGTCACAAGATCATCTGTCCCAGGGAATGTGCTTCTGCAGGCCAGCATGGGTCATAGTGACGACGGACGCCAGCCTCTTGGGCTGGGGTGCAGTCTGGAAATCCCTGAAGGCTCAGGGTGTGTGGACTCAGGAGGAGTCCCTACTACCAATAAATATTCTGGAACTGAGAGTGATATTCAACGCGCTTCAAGCGTGGCCTCAGCTGGCTTCAGCCAAATTCATAAGATTCCAGTCGGACAATATCACGACTGTAGCATATATCAATTATCAAGGGGGAACAAAGAGTTCTCTAGTGATGATAGAGGTTTCCAAAATAATTTGATGGGCAGAGACTCACTCTTGCCATCTATCAGCAATATATATCCCAGGAGTGGAGAACTGGGAAGCGGATTTTCTAAGTCGTCAGACTTTTCATCCAGGGGAGTGGGAGCTCCATCCGGAGGTGTTTGCGACATTGATCCATCAATGGGGCACACCGGAATTGGATCTGATGGCATCTCGTCAGAATGTCAAACTTCCTTGTTACGGGTCCAGATCAAGGGATCCTCAAGCAGTACTGATAGATGCTCTAGCAGTACCTTGGTCGTTCAACCTGGCTTATGTTTTTCCTCCTTTTCCTCTCCTACCTCGTCTGATTGCAAGAATCAAACAGGAGAGGGCTTCGGTAATCTTGATAGCGCCTGGGTGGCCATGCAGGTCTTGGTATGCAGATCTGGTGGAAATGTCATCTCTGCCACCGTGGAAACTGCCACGGAGACGGGACCTTCTCATTCAGGGTCCGTTCCAACATGCAAATCTAATTTCTCTGCAACTGACTGCCTGGAGATTGAATGCTTGATTTTATCTAAGCGGGGATTCTCTGAGTCAATTATTGATACCTTGATTCAGGCACAAATGCCTGTCACTAGGAAAATTTACCATAAGATATGGCGTAAATATCTTTATTGGTGCGAATCCAAAGGCTACTCATGGAGTAAGATCAGGATTCCTAAGATTTTGTCCTTTCTCCAAGAAGGATTGGAGAAGGGGTTATCAGCTAGTTCCTTAAAGGGACAGATTTCTGCTTTGTCAATCTTACTACACAAGCATCTGGCAGATGTCCCAGACGTTCAGTCGTTTTGTCAGGCTTTGGTTAGAATCAAACCTGTGTTTAAACCTGTTGCTCCTCCATGGAGTTTGAATTTAGTTCTTAATGTTCTTCAAGGGGTTCAGTTTGAACCCATGCATTCCATAGATATTAAACTTCTATCTTGGAAAGTTCTGTTTTTAGTTGCTATCTCTTCTGCTCGAAGAGTTTCTGAGCTATCTGCATTACAATGTGACTCGCCTTATCTTATATTCCATTCTGATAAGGTGGTTTTGCGCATTAAACCTGGATTCCTTCCTAAGGTTGTTTCAAATAAGAATATTAATCAGGAAATTGTTGTTCCTTCTCTATGTCCTAGCCATTCTTTTAAGAAGGAGTGTCTGTTACATAACTTGGACGTGGTTCGTGCCTTGAAGTTTTACTTGCAAGCGACCAAGGATTTCCGTCAAACATCTTCTCTATTTGTTGTCTATTCTGGAAAGCGTATGGGTCAAAAAGCTACGGCTACCTCTCTTTCTTTTTGGCTGAAAAGCATTATCCATTTGGCATACGAGACTGATGGACAGCAGCTTCCTGAAAAAATTACAGCTCATTCTACTAGAGCGGTGGCTTCCACATGGGCTTTTAAAAACAATGCTTCTGTTGAACAGATTTGTAAGGCTGCGACTTGGTCTTCCCTTCATACCTTTCCAAATTTTACAAATTTGATACTTTTGCTTCTTCTGAGGCTATTTTTGGGAGAAAAGTTCTTCAAGCAGTAGTGCCTTCTGTTTAGGTATCTGTCTTGTCCCTCCCGTTCATCCGTGTCCTGTAGCTTTTGTATTGTATGCCACAAGTAAAGGATGAATCCGTGGACTTGTCGTATCTTGTAGAAGAAAAGGAAATTTATGCTTACCTGATAAATTGATTTCTTCTACGATACGACGAGCCCACAGCCCTCCCTGTTAATTAAAGACAGATTATATTTTTTTGTTTAAAACTTCAGTCACCTCTGCACCTTTTAGTTTCTCCTTTTTCTTCCTATACCTTCGGTCGAATGACTGGGGGGTGGAGTCAAGGGAGGAGCTATATAGACAGCTCTGCTGTGGTGCTCTTTGCCACTTCCTGTTAGCAGGAGGATAATATCCCACAAGTAAAGGATGAATCCGTGGACTCGTCGTATCGTAGAAGAAATCAATTTATCAGGTAAGCATAAATTTCCTTTTTTCTGTTGTATATCAGGCTGGTCCAACCTTAAAAAAAAATATTCCAGCCCTGAAATTCCAGGCATACACCCTCTAAATGAGAGACACGTAACCCCGCTCTGAATGAGAGACATGGAAACCCAAGAGGTATGTTTTGAACATCTTTGGGCCTCATCAATAAGATTCCGGTATATCCTACTAGGCACACTGGGCAATGTTCCCATGTCTGGTTGAGCCAATCACCATTAGAGAGACTTGTCCCCAAGTGTTGTTTTTAAATATTTAACAAAAGAGAGAAAACCTCAAATAAGGGATAAATAAAAACATAAGTTTGTTTTATAGCTAGTCACCACCTAGGAGCAGCCTCTTTTAGGATAGAATGTCCCTGTCACAGTCAAAAGCTTTGCTCAGTTTGGTCTCACCAAAAAAGATAATCCAGCCCCCAAATACAAGAGAATCTCCCTGTATTTCTGTGCCTCGTTTCATGGAGGTAGGCAGAGAGAGGAGCTCTGCTTAAGATTCTAATTTTATTGTGCCTGCGAGAGATGACTAAGGAGTTGTTGAAAGCCATGTAATTCTCTTAGTAGAGTTTTGGTTTGTTAGCTTCTGGTGGTCACAGGGAGGTTCCCATGCCTCCTTCCATTATATTTATGCTAGCCTTACTTTTAGGCAAACATTATTATTTACACAAATTTTCCTCTGTGTTACAGGACCCAGCCAGGATGAAGATACTATTGGCAACTGGGTAAGTCACATTTCTTCCCCTCTATTGGCTTGTTGCCTAGGAGTAGGGGACAGGGGATGACTTTATTTCAGGCTGATTTTCTTCATAAATGGAATGAGTCCACAGCTGCATTCATTACTTTTGGGAAATTCAGAATCTGGCCACCAGGAGGAGGCAAAGACACCCCCAGCCAAAGGCTTAATTACTCCTTACACTCCCCTCATCCCCCAGTCATTCTTTGCCTTTCATACCAGGAGGTTGGCAGAGAAGTGTCAGAGGTTTTCGATAGCCTCTTATGGAGGTTAGTACTCTTCGGCATGGGTGTTTTAAGTAGTCCTGTCAGCCTCCCAGTGAGAGCATAGGTAAAATTTAGAGTCCGGAGATGCAGGGAGAGTCTTTCTGCGAAACCATCCCGACTCATATTAACAGCTCCACAAGCAATCAGCGTTGACGAGTTTCGCTGCCTGCTTTTTTCTCTCAAGTCCATGGCAGAAGCGATGCTACTATCTGTCACACTTGAAGGGCCGTGTTCCTGTTCCATGGCGTAGATTCTGGTAAGATTGTTTCATTTTACTTTCATCATGGATGTATTGTAATTACAACTGTTTATCCAAGAGGTACTACAACCTTTCGGGAATAACTTTAACATAGGGTCTCAGTGAGGCTCCTTTTTGTATCTCGGAATTAAGGGTTAATATCTCCTGAGGGGGGTTATTGAACAGGGGGTTTATAATCATGTTTATGTGATTCTGTCTGCTACTGTTTAGTGTTGCTTCGGCTCATGGCTATTTTGGAACATAACGTCCTATGTCTAGTGACGCGGCCTTTATGATCGGGCGCACATTTGCATGGCTCTCAATTTCCGCATCCCTGACTGTGTGGTGATGGAGAAATCCTGGTTCGCTGGTATCTGGTTCCCTGGAGGTGGTGAGTGCCCCAGCCATTGGGGGTGTAAGGATTCTGATTTTGTGGAGACAGATGTCTCTGATTCAGACTCTACTTCTTGCGAAGAATATGAATTGGCCCAGGTGATACATGCCCATCAGTTATGTTCCAAATGCCGGTTTAGGGTGCTCTGTTCCTCGGAATCGGGAAATCAGGTGCCTGCTGAGCCTATAAGGGTTCTATTACCCACGAGGCGAGTTCCCTACCACCAACTCTTAATACACATGCAGGTAACCCAAACGCTACTTATTCTTCTATGGAGTTTGGCCTGTTCCCACCGGAGGTTACAACATGGTTCCGCATGACCATTTCTTTGGCGCTGGTGCATCTGCACCTCCCCGGAGTGTGCTTACGATATTGTCCATGTTCCGTTAACTGGGGCTCGTCAGGTGTGGCATTTCCTGGTCCAGTTCAGCCCTCCGGAAGAGCAACTGCCCCTAAGGCCTCAGGGGGTCAACCTTTGGGGCCGGTGTTTTCTTTTGTCCCAGCGGAGGTATGTTGCGCCTTTCGTTATAGACTAGCGCGCCTTTGTGTTCTTCTGAGGCACGTTTTGACGTTGCTGGAGGATCCCACTCTTAATGGGTCTGGGTATTCTCAGTCTTACTCTTTGACTGGCTTGCTTGCACAGGGATAAGGGAATTAAGTAATTTTCTTATAGTCTTTGTTATTTGTGTATCCTTTTCCAGTTCTGAGCTTGGAAGTCTCGGACCCCTGTTGGGCAGGTCCTGTGGGTCTGTCCGTTCTTCCTGGGCAATAACCTACGGGTTGGCTTACCTTATTTTTTATCCGGTGAAGATGATTTTTATTTTGTCTAAAGCTCATGTTGTTGTGTGATGTTCCCTTCGGGAACTTTCTTCTCTGGAATTGATACTCGCGATTTTGTGGCCGCACTGATTCTTTTACAAGAGTATGGACGTTCTAGTCCTATGTTCTGTCTGATTTTTCTTTATCCCTCTATCTCGGGGAAGACTCTATGTGGCCTTGACCGTTCTGGGGCCCTTGGGTTCAGGCTGGTCCTGACTGGGTACATATCCTTCTGTCTTTGAGGCCCAGTTCAGACATGTGGCGCCTTTTTATGTCCGGCTGGTCCGGTGAGGGCGCCTAGTGATCACAATATGATTTGTGTTGTTAACTTGCTATTTTACAAGCTTCATCTAGCATCCTGAGAGGATTTGATGGTCCTTGGTTGCTTAGGGGCATGGAGGATTGGTTCAGTCCTCATTCGCTTTTCAATCTAGTGGGCCGGGACTCCGTTGAGATCCACGGCGACATGCTCGGTCGTTTCCGAATTTTCCGGGAACTAGAGTGTTCCTGCCCCTTGTGGGTTGGAGGCTTGGAGGATTTAGGTCCTTCATACCGTCATTCTTGCGGTTTTGCCTTTCATGGTCTCTTTGGAAGTGTCCTTTTAGGACTTGTTCCTTTTAGAGGTTCTCTTCCTTTGGGTCGAGACTTTATGGACTTCGTCCGTTTTTTCTGGTGGCTTTGGCCGCTTATTTAGGAAGTGAAGGCCGTGTGGCTCTGTCTTCCTTCGGGAGTTAGTTGTCTCCATATTAGGGGCGATAGGAGGTGTTGTCTCTTTTTCCAAGCTTTCTGCTTAGGGAATGTTTTCTGCCTGGGTTTGGGATGCTTTGGATTCTTCTCCTTTGGGTGTGGTCCTCTTGAACGTTAATCTGAAAGGATTATGGAAACTAGCCTTTCCTTTCTACTCTTTCTTTCGTGTGACTGTTCTCGTGCTCATTTCCCTTGTGTTGCCCTTGGGGCCTTTGGGTTCTAGAGAAATTGTGTGACTTTGTTGTGGCCTAGCACCTTGTTTGGGGGGTGTTGACCTCCTGCCAAGGGTGTTCTCTTCCCTTTGGGCTGGGAATTACGAGTGAGTCCTGTACCTGTTTTCCGGGCTCCCCGGTTATCATCCCCTGTGAGGTCTGATTGCTTCAGACGGGGTTTCTTGTGTTTCCTGGGGGTGTCGTTCGTTTTTGGATGATTCCGGGTCCAGGGTTCTTGTCCTGGATCTTTCTTGGATGTCTGGAGACATATGATCCTGTGGACTGGTTTGGGACGACCCAGTTCACATCCACCTTCGTGTACTGGTTATAAACTTTAAGGCCTGACTTGTCCTTTGGACGGAGTGTGCTCCTTTTCATGGGGAGTTTTTTCTCTGTTGGGTCAACAGTGGTGTCTGGATGATTTTTCATTCGGTCCGTGTTTTGATCATACTATGGCTTGATGTCTTGTGGACATGTACGCGGTTCTATCTGTGCCCTTCCCTTTTTGAGGGGATAGTGTGTCTTCCTTATGAGCCAGGGTTTCCTCTCTCTGGAGGGTCATTGTCCTGCCCTGTGTGTAGGAGGTTGGATCAGGTGGCTTATTCTGTAAGGGACTGCATCTGATGCTCTGGGGGCTTTGTTCCACCTGTTGGAAATTTATCTCTCTACGTAGAGACTAAAGACTCTAAGAGAGTTGTGACAGGTCTTCCTACGGATCTTTTGCACTTTTCTCTGTTCAGATCCTAGGGGGTTATCCTTGAGAGTGCCTTATTTTGGAGGAGCGGATTCGGTTTGCACCCAAGCTCTGTTGGGGTGAGTGAGTCACCCCTTTTTTCTTTCATTCCCTTGGGGCTTGTGGTTGGGGTCTTTCTGTCCCCCCCGTCTATCGGACATGTCTGTCGCTTGGGCTGGTCCGGTGTTGGAGCAGGATCTGTGATCTGTTGCTCTGCTATTTCGTCCTCGGACCATTCAAGGTACGGTAAGCCTCTTTGAGGTTTCTCCTTTCTCCCTCAAGATTTGTGGGAAGGGCTGGCAGCTCTTATATAGCTTGTGATGTTATCAGCTTGTTAGTGGATAATTAGCAATCTGAAGGATCCTATCTTCAGCTGCTTTCTACTTGCCCTGCAAGTATTTAAGTTTCAGAGTCATTTTTAGATGACTGTAGCATGCAGTGATTTTTGCTTTAGGTGTTGTTCGTCAGAGCTATCTGAGCTTGCTGCATGAGGTTTCGTTTCTTAATATTTCTGTATTCTGAGCAACCTTTTTGCAACTTGGGGACCTTCGTCTTCAGTTGCTTTCTAGAGTACAGTTGTACTGTGTTAGGGGAAGACCCTCTCTCTATTTCAGACTCCCGTCCTTATCCCGTGGTTTCTGTATTCCTGGGGTCTGGGCGTTGCCTCCCCTTGTTTCTATGAGACTGGTTGGGTCTCTGTTAGCCTGACCCAGTTTATCAGGTTTTTTGCTCTGTGTTTATGTCCTTTTTAGGGGTTTTTTTCTGGAGTTCCTGATGCTAGCCGGACTGCTAGATCAGCATACTAATGCACTGTGGGTGCACTGTAACAAACCGAGGGTTGCAAGTTCGATCCCCGGCGAGGTCTACTCAGCCTTTCCTCCTTTCGAGGTTGATAAAATGAGCAGTGCCTTGAGTCCCTTAAGGGGGATTAGCTGCGCTTTACAAGTACAATCATGTTTTTCTCTGTGTCTTTTCTTCTTTGTGGAAGAAAACAGTAGTTTGTTTCCTTTCTTTACTAAGGGGTATGTTGTTTGGAGACCAACTGCTGGGCGCGGTGTCTCTTGAAGGCTGTTGACTCAGTCTAGTCTAGTTTCTGCGGTCTCTAGCAAGGTTTGTGGACTATCTGCGGGTCAGTGTCCTTGGGCCTTTTCCTTTTTTCAAAGTTGTTCTTGGCTTTGGACGAAGCAAGATTTTGTTGGGTAGGGGTTTTCATTCTTGGTGCCCTCAGAATTGGCCGCCTCTTGTATCCTCCCGTTTTTGCATTCAGTGTCCTCTATAGCTTGGATATTGTTTTCCCAAACATAATGAATGCAGCTGTAGACTCTTTCCATTTATGAAGAAAAACATAAATTATGCTTACCTGATCATTTTCTTTTCTTCAGATTGAAAGAGTCCACAGCTCGCCACCCGTGTTTTGATGCAGGACGGCCGTAATTTTGTTCTTCTGGCACCTTTTCACCCTGATATTTCTTCTACTGTTCCTTGGCAGAATGACTGGGGGATGAGGGGAGTGGGAGGAGTGGGAGGAGTATTTAAGCCTTTGGCTGGGGTGTCTTTGCCTCCTCCTGGTGGCCAGGTTCTGAATTTCCCAAAAGTAATGAATGCAGCTGTGGACTCTTTCCATCTGAAGAAAAGAAAATTATCAGGTAAGCATAATTTATGTTTTCCCCCATGAGTGAGGGACTCTGTGGCATTGAAATGTGGGACCATTTTTCACATACAGACTGTGCACACTAATTCATTTCCTCATGGGGGATTTAAGTATAATTTAGAGACCTAGAGGTTGTCGTTTCTCAGCCATTATTCTGTATAATTCAGGGTGTTTGACACCATATATTGGCACTGGACTTGCTGTTCGGATCTGGTGCACGCCACTACAGTAATCATTTAACAGGCAAAGACTACTACTGTCAAGTTAGAGCAGCTCATAATTTCTCTGCTGTAGGGTTTGTTAGGTGCACACTAAAGAGTGCCGTGTTGTGAGGTGTTTTTTTCCACAGTGATGAGCGTACATCGCTCCCACTATAGAACTGCTTTTCCCATCATTCTTGCAGTATTTCAGCATTGAGCGGTAGCGTGGTGCAGCAGTGCCCGCCACTAAGATGGAACACTTCAGATGACCCTACTCCAATGCACAGTAGGACCCCCAACTCCTGCGGGAGAATGTAAACCTTATTTTATTGTGGTCCTGCGGCGGTTAGGGCAAGGTGAAGATTCTGCACATTCTTCAGTTTCTACTGGATGGGTTAGAGAAGGGCCTAACGGCCAGTTCTTTTAAGTTTCAGATTTCTTCTCTTATCTATTTTGTTGCATAAGTTGGCTCATTTGCCCGATGTTCAGTCGTTTGTTTAAGCTCTTGCTAGAATTAGACATTTTTTCAAACCTGTTGATCCTTCAGGGAGCCTTAATTTAGTTCTTAGAGTTCTTCAACAGACCCTGTTTGAGCCTATGCATTCTATTGATATTAAAGGGATAGTAAACATCAAAAAAGTTATTGTTTAAAAAG
This sequence comes from Bombina bombina, assembly GCF_027579735.1. Classification (NCBI taxonomy): domain Eukaryota; kingdom Metazoa; phylum Chordata; class Amphibia; order Anura; family Bombinatoridae; genus Bombina; species Bombina bombina. The sequence continues at coordinate 753,373,483 of NC_069503.1, forward strand.
ATAGATAGTACCTTTTTATTTACCATTCTCCAGTTTTGCATAACCAATACTGTTATAGAAATATACTTTTTACCTCTGTAATTACCTTGTATGTAAGCTTCTGCCGACTGCCTCCTTATATCTGATCTTATGACAGACTTGCATTTCAGGCAGTTAGGGTTGCCTCTTAAATAACTCCACGTGCGTGAGCACAGTTATCTATATTAAACACCTGAACTAACGCCCTCTAGCTGTAAAAACCTTTCAAATGCATTCAGATAGGAGGCGACCTTCAAAGGCATAGAAATTAGCATAGGTTTAGCTTTCAACTAAGAATACTAAGAGAACAAAGCAAATTTGCTGATAAAAGTAAATTAGAAAGTTGTTTAAAATTGCATATCCTATCTGAATCATGAGTTTAATTTGGACTTTACTATCCCCTTAAGTTGCTTTCTTGGAAAGTGTTCTTTCTCTTAGCCATTTTTTTTTGTTGAAGGGTGTCTGAATTATTTACCCTTCAATGTGACCACCTTTATCAAGTGTTTCATTCGGATAAGGCTATACTGAGGTCAAAGATGGTTTTTTTTTTTAACAACGTTTGTCTTGTCTAACCATATTACAAGAACTTGTTGTCTGTTTCTTTGGTCCAATCCTTCTTCAATTATTTTCCTTATTTATCCTGCATTCTGGTAAGCTCAAGGGTCAGAAAGCCACAGCTGTTACCCTATCCTTCTGGCTCAGAAGTTTGATTTTAATGGCGTATATAGAAGAGAGCCAGCAGCCTCCCTCACGGATTACGGCACATTCTTCTTGTGCAGTGTTTTCTTCCTGAACCTTTAAGAATGAGGCCTTCCATTGAACATATATGTAACGCTGTTACTTGGTCCTCATTACATCCATTCATGAGATTTTACAGATTTGATACGTTTGCCTCAGCAGAGGCGTCCTTTTGTGAGAATGGTTCTTCAAGGGGTGGTGCCTATTGTTTAGGACTGCCTTCCCTACCTTTCCTCCCTTACGTTTCGTGATCTCCATAACTTGGGTATTGGTTTCCCAGAGGTTATGAATGGTTTTCGTGGACTCTCGCTGCCATTAGGAAGAAAACATAATTTATGCTGGTAAATTAATTTCTTTTTTGGTAGTGAGTACATGAACCCACCCTGTTTTTGTCGTGGTGGCAGGCTTTTGGCACCTCTGTACCCCTTTTATATCTCTACTTTTCTTTATTCTCGGCTTGAGCTACTGAGAAGGTAGGTGAAGTGGGTGGGATATTTAATGCTTTTGGTGGGGTGTCTTTGCCTCCTCCTGGTGGCCAGGTGAAGTATTTCTTATAGGTTATAAATAGTTTTTGTGTACTCTCACTGCCGAGAAAGAAATTATTTATCAGGTAAGCATAAACTTTGTTTTTATATATGTGTGAAATACAGTATTATAACATACCCCATTATTATTTTTTACCATTCCACAGTAACAAAAAAGTTTTAAAAAAAAATTGTCCTCTAAAAGTTTCAGTATAAATTGCACAAATAGACACACACACATGCGCATATATATATATATATATATATAAATATATATATAATTTTTTTTTAAATCAAAACACATCATTCTTGTGATTACATCGGTAATTTATTTTGAATATACTCCAACATTTCAGCCCCAAGCTAGGCCTTTCTCAAGGTACATTCATCAAAACCCCATTAAATATACCAATATGTATCAGCAAGTATGGGGAATACGAATTACTACATTTTTGGCAATAAACATCCATTGTCTATCCTGAGATTCTTCCATATTGACCACGTCCCTCCTTTAAAATTGGAAGGGGCTGGAAAGAAACTATTATTGCAAAGAGAGGCATATTGGATATATGAGGTAGAAACGGTGCGTCTCCTAGGGGTTTAAACACTTTTATTTATTCCTATCATGCTTTTTTTTAAAATTCTATGCTGATTCATTGAATCTATTTCCTTCTATAAGGCAGGGAGAGTCCACGTCTTTATTCTTTACTGTTGGGAAATACAACGCCTGGCCGCCATGAGGAGGCAAAGACACCACAGCCAAAGGCTTAAATATCCCTCCCACTTCCCCTATCTCCCAGTCATTCTTTGCCTTTTTTCACTATAGGGTGCCCAAGAGTACTTGGAAATCTGGCTAAGTCCTGGAATAAGCCCAAACAGACTAAGAAGCCGCCGAGAACAAATCGTCATCAAGGGGCGGGCCGGGATCGGATCGAGTAGGGGACAGACTGTCTCTTTTTTCAGACAATTGGTTCCAGGATGTACAGGATACTTGGGTGCTGGAGGTTGTATCTCAAGGATACAGAATAGGATTCAAGTCTCATCCGCCCAGGGGCAGATTCCTACTCTCCAGTCTGTCTACAAGACCAGAAAAGAGGGCTGCCTTCTTAGGTTGCATACGGGATCTCTACTTTCTAGGAGTAATTGTCCCTGTACCTACAGCAGATAAAGGTTTGGGGTTTTATTCAAACCTTTTCGTGGTTCCAAAGAAGGAGGGAACTTTTCCTCCAATTCTAGACCTAAAGTGCCTAAACAAGTTTCCCTCTTTCAAGATGGAGACAATTCGGTCAATCCTTCCTCTGGTTCAGGAAGGACAGTTTATGACCACAATAGACCTGAAGGATGCATATCTTCACATCCTGATACGCAGGAAACATTTTCAGTTCCTGAGGTTTGCCTTTCTGGACTAGCACTTCCAGTTCATAGCTCTTCCGTTTGGCCTAGCTACTGCTCCAAGGATATTTTTGAAGGTTCTGGGGGCTCTTCTAGCCGTTGCCGGAACACAAGGTATTGCAGTAGTGCCTTACCTGAACAATATCTTGGTACAGGCATCATCTTTTCATCTAGCGAAAGAACATTCGGAGTACCTTCTCAATCTTCTTCTATCACATGGATGGAAGATAAACTTGGAAAAGAGTTTTCTTACTCCAAGTACAAGGGTAAATTTCCTGAGGACAATAATACACTCCATATCCATGAGAATATTCCTCACAGATCAGAGACGTTGCAAGCTAACTTCTGCATGTCTTGCCCTCCAGGCCTCCTTGAGACCCTCAGTAATTCAGTGTATGGAGGTGATCGGACTCATGGTGTCCTGTATGGACATCATTCCTTTTGCCAGATTCCATTTCAGACCCTTACAAATATGCATGCTGAGACAATGGAACGGCGACCAGTCAGATCTATCTCAACAGATCGTGCTGGACATCTTGTCGAGAGACTCGCTGTCTTGGTGGCTCTGTCCAGATTATCTGTCCCAAGGCACGTGCTTCTTGAGACCGTTCTGGGAGATTGTGACTACGGACATAAGCCTTTGCCGGCTGGGGAGGCGTTTGGGGTGCTAAGAATGCGCAAGGACTGTGGACTCAGGAGTCCTCCCTTCCGATCAATATTTTGGAACTCCGGGCAATCTTCAATGCCTTGAAGGCTTGGCCTCTTCTGGGTTCGTCCCAGTTTATCAGATTCCAATCAGACAATATAACCTTGGTTGCCTACATCCACCATCAGGGGGGAACGAGAAGTTCCTTGGCGATAAGAAAAGTATCTCAGATACTAGAGTGGGTGGAGACTCACAGATGTACGCTGTCATTGATCCACATTCCGGGTGTGGACAACTGGGAAGCGGACTTCCTCAGCAGGCAATCCTTTCACCCAGAGGAATGGTTTCTCCACCCGAGGTGTTTGCAGAGATATACAGTGAGTGGGGGACGCCAGATATAGATCTCATGTCATCCTGCCTCAAAACCAAGCTACCCAGGTACGGGTCAAGGGATCCTCAGGCGGAATTGATAGATGCCCTATTAGTACCATGGAGGTTCAGACTCATATATCTTTTTCCTCCATTACTGTTTCTCCCTCGTGTGGTGGCTCACATCAAGCAGGAGCGAGCATCAGTGATAGATGCCCTATCAGTACCATGGAGGTTCAGACTCGTATATCTTTTTCCTCCATTACCGCTTCTCCCTCGTGTGGTGGCTCACATCAAGTAGGAGCGGGCATCAGTGATTCTGATTGCTCCATTGTGGCCGCGAAGGACGTGGTTTGCGGATCTGGTGGGGATGTCCTCATCTCCTCAGTGGATGTTACCTTGTCGCAGAGATCTGCTGATACAGTGTCCCTTTGTTCATTAAAATCTAGATTCTCTGAGGATGACTGCGTGGAGATTGAACGCTTAGTCTTAGCCAAGAGAGGGTTCTCCGGGAGTGTTATCGACACTCTGGTTCAAGCTCGTAAGTATGTGTGGAGAACTTACTTGTACTGGTGTGAAGAGCATGTTTTTTTCCTGGCATAAGGTTAAGGTTGCCAGAATTTTATCCTTTCTCCAGGATGGACTGGAGAAGGGTCTATCTGCTAGTTCCCTGAATGGACAGATATCTGCCCTGTCGGTGTTACTGCACAAGAGATTGGCTGAGCTTCCGGATGTGCAGTACTTTGTTAAGGCTCTGACTAGGATCAGACCTGTGTTTAGATCTGGGGTTCCGCCTTGAAGCCTAAATCTTGTTCTTAGTGTTTTGCAGCAGGCTCCGTTTGAGCCTATGCATACTGTTGACATTAAATTGTTATCCTGGAAGGTTCTTTTTTTTACTGGCTATTGTCTCTGCGCGCAGAGTTTCTGAGATTTCTGCTTTACAATGTGACTTCCCTTATCTTGTTTTCCATGCTGATAAGGCGGTTTTACATACTAAATTAGGGTTCCTCGCTAAGGTGGTGTTGGATTGTAACATTAATCAAGAAATTGTTGTTCCTATTGGCATCATGGGAGATCTCCCCCCAAACCTCTATTTGATCTGTTCAGATTGAGGTCTAGGCTGCGGTCCTGGTGCTTTCTCAGAGAGGAGTTGAGAGACTTGACTATATGGGAGTCCAGATGGAACGCCAATCTCCAATTCCTTAATCCTCTCTCGACACACTACCATTGTTTGATACAAGACACGCGTGTTTTCAAAACAATGCATATAACCACATGGGAGCGGGAATGGAGATGCAAGTACACCTCTAAACAATGGACTCAAGCCATAATCGTGACCAGGTCCACCATACATTGAGGTACTATGTACGAGCTGTACTATAAGCTGTTGACCAGATGGTATCTGGTACCTTCCAAGTTGCAAAATTTTTACTCCACATGTTCTGATTTGTTTTGGAGGGGATGCGGAGCGAGGGGAGACCCTCTTCACATATAGTGGGATTGTCCACTTCTGAAGCCCTTTTGGATGAAGACCAGATCTCTTTGCATTAACCTAGGCCTCCCGGAGGTCACAAAGCCTAGCATGGCCCTTCTGCACCTTGACCTTCATAAAATCCCTAAACATAATCAATACCTGCTTCTATACATACTGATGTCAACCAAACTCCTGATAGCGAGGAACTGGAAGAAAGCCTTACCCCTAAGATGGCAAGGGGTACTTGACACAATCAAGTACATTAACACTATGGAGGAGAGTGTCTTCAGATCTAAACAACAAATTGACACCTTCTGTTTAGTCTGGGAACCCTGGGATTCCTACTGAATGCGCCAAACTTGTTCACCTCCAAGGGTCCCACAGAAGTAGACCTAACTAATAGTTTAGCCCTCACAGGACAGCTTACCTTTGTCTGTAACACTGAGTGACCCCCTTCTAATCCCCCCCAACCCCTATCCCCTGTACCTCCCTAATGAGACCTTCTCCCCCCCCCCCCTACAATGCGATCACTAGGGGATCAACCTCTTGGCCACAAGACTACTTATGAGCACCCCTTCCAGAATACGTCATCCCAAATTACCTATAACTACAGTACCCCCACCCAAAAATAATGACAAAGAGATGTCCAACAAACCAATATAGGATTTAGAATATATCTCCAACTAGAGAAAGGAGAAAAAAAATTTTTTTCTTTCTCCTCTTTATGTACTTGGTTTTCACACACAGTATTGAGGGAGAGCTGAAGATAAGCACCCCTCTCTAATCTGGTATTATGTGTTATATGTTGAATTTTATATAAAAAAATGTTAATTGATATGTAAAATGCAGATAAAAGAAAAAATTGTAACCTACTTTACAATTGTTTGTAAATCAGTTTGAACTCGATAAAAAAAATATTAAAATAAAAATAAATTGTTGCTTCTTCCTTGTGTCCTTATCCTCCTTCAGCGAAGAAACGCTTGCTTCACAATCTGGATGTGGTTCGTGCCTTGAAATTCTATCTTCAGGCTACTAAGGAATTCAGACAATCTTTCTCTTTGTTTGTCATCTATACAGGGAAGCGTAAGGGGCAGAAGGCTACTACGACTTCCCAATCAATCTGGTTGAGGAGTGTCATCTGCTTAGCTTATGACACATCGGGGCACTGTTATAGGATGCCACCCACTAGAGCAGTGGGTTCCTCCTGGGCTTTTAAGAACGAAGCCTCTATGGATCAGATTTGTAAGGTGGCTACTTGGTCCTCCTTACACACTTTTTCTAAATTTTACAAGTTTGATGTGTTTGCTTTCGGCTTAAGCAGCTTTCAGGAGAAAAGTTTTGCAGGCTGTGGTGCCCTCAGAATAGGGTCCGCCTCTTTTTTTTTTTTGTTCCCTTTTGTTATTCATTCAGTGTCCTCTGGAGCTTGGGTATAGTTTTCCCAACAGTAAGGAATCAAGTCTTGGACTCTCCCTCGAAGGAAAACATAATTTCTCTTGTAAGGTGTATCCAATCCACGGATCATCCATTACTTGTGGTATATTCTCCTTCCCAACAGGAAGTTGCAAGAGGATCACCCCCAGCAGAGCTGCTATATAGCTCCTCCCCTAACTGCCATATCCAGTCATTCTCTTGCAATTCTCGACAAGCATGGAGGTAGTAAGAGAGAAGTGGTGAAACGTAGTTGTTTTTTTCTTCAATCAAAAGTTTGTTATTTTTAAATTGTACCGGAGTTGTACTATTTTGTCCCAGGCAGAAAATAGAAGAAGAATCTGCCTGTGATTTCTATGATCTTAGCAGGTTGTAACTAAGATCCATTGCTGTTCTCACACATAACTGAAGGGAGAGGTAACTTCAGCTGGGGAATGGCGTGCAGGTTATCCTGCTATGAGGTATGTGCAGTTAAAAAAATTTTCTAGAGATGTAAATGCTAGAAAATGCTGCTGATACCAGATTTATGTAAGGTAAGCCTGAATACAGTGATTTAATAGTCACTGGTATCATGCTTACTTTCAGAGGTAATACTCTTATAGATTTACAATATAAAACATTTGCTGGCATGTTTAAACAGTTTTATATATACTTTGGTGATAAAACTTTATTGGGGCCTAGTTTTTTTCCACATGGCTGGCTTAAATTTGCCTAGAAACAGTTTCCTGAGGCTTTCCACTGTTTTAATATGAGTGGGAGGGGCCTAATTTAGCGCTTTATTGCGCAATAACTTTTACAGACTGAGACATCCAGCTTCCTCCAGGAGTCCCCTGAATGCTATAGGACCTCTCTAAAGGGCTCTTAGGCTTTCCAAAGTCATTTGTTGGGGAAGGTAGGCCCACAGCAGGGCTGTGGCAGTTTGTTGTGACTGTTAAAAAACGTCTATATCGTTTTTTTTATCCGTTTTTTTTAACTAAGGGGTTAATCATCCATTTGCAAGTGGGTGCAATGCTCTGTTAGCTTATTATACACACTGTAAAAATTTCGTTTGATTTACTGCTTTTTTTCACTGTTTTTCAAATTCTGACAAAATTTGTTTCTCTTAAAGGCACAGTACCGTTTTTATTTTTTGCTTGTTAACTTGATTTAAAGTGTTTTCCAAGCTTGCTGGTCTCATTGCTAGTCTGTTTAAACATTTCTGACATAGAGGAAACTCCTTGTTCATTATGTTTAGAAACCATGGTGGAACCCCCTCTTAAAGTGAAATCAGTACATTTGGTACACATTCTAAGTAATAAAGATCATATTCTGTCTTTAAAAAATTTATCACCAGAGGAATCTGACGAGGGGGAAGTTATGCCGACTAACGCGCCCCACGTGTCAGACCATTTGACTCCCGCTCAAGGGACTCACGCTCTAATGGCGCCAAGTACATCTAGTGCGCCCATAGCGTTTACTTTACAAGACATGGCGGCGGTCATGGATAATACCCTGTCAGCGGTATTATCCAGACTACCTGGGTTTAGAGGAAAGCGAGACAGCTCTGGAGTTAGAAGAAATACAGAGCATACTGACGCTTTAAGAGCTATGTCTGATACTCCCTCACAATATACAGAAGCTGAGGAAGGAGAGCTTCTTTCTGTGGGTGATGTTTCTGACTCAGGGAAAAAGATTCAACCTGATTCTGATATGTCTACATTTAAATTTAAGCTTGAACACCTCCGCGTGTTGCTCAGGGAGGTTTTAGCTGCTCTGAATGACTGTGATACAATTGCAGTGCCAGAAAAATTGTGTAGATTGGACAAATACTATGCAGAGCCGGTGTGCACTGATGTTTTTCCAATACCTAAAAGGTTTACAGAAATTATTACTAAGGAATGGGATAGACCAGGTGTGCCGTTCTCTCCCCCTCCTATTTTTAAGAAAATGTTTCCAATAGATGCCACCACACAGGACTTATGGCAGACAGTCCCTAAGGTGGAGGGAGCAGTTTCTACCCTAGCTAAGCGTACTACTATCCCTGTCGAGGACAGTTGTGCTTTCTCAGATCCAATGGATAAAAAGTTAGAGGGTTACCTTAAGAAAATGTTTATTCAACAAGGTTTTATTCTACAGCCCCTTGCATGCATTGCCCCAGTCACTGCTGCTGCGGCTTTCTGGTTTGAGTCTCTGGAAGAGGCTTTACAGGTAGAGACCCCATTGGATGACATACTTGACAAGCTTAGAGCACTTTAGCTAGCCAATTCTTTTGTTTCTGATGCCATTGTTCATTTGACTAAACTAACGGCTAAAAATTCTGGTTTTGCTATTCAAGTGCGCAGGGCGCTATGGCTTAAATCATGGTCAGCTGACGTTACTTCAAAGTCTAAGCTGCTTAACATTCCCTTCAAAGGGCAAACCCTATTTGGGCCTGGTTTGAAGGAGATCATTTCTGATATCACTGGAGGAAAAGGTCATGCCCTTCCTCAGGATAGGTCCAAATCAAGGGCCAAACAGACTAATTTTCGTGCCTTTCGAAACTTCAAGGCGAGTGCGACATCAACTTCCTCTAATGCAAAACAAGAGGGAACTTTTGCCCAGTCCAAGTCGGTCTGGAGACCTAACCAGACCTGGAACAAAGGTAAGCAGGCCAAAAAGCCTGCTGCTGCCCCTAAGACAGCATGAAGTATCAGCCCCCTATCCGGTAACGGATCAAGTAGGGGGCAGACTTTCGCTCTTCGCCCAGGCTTGGGCAAGAGATGTCCAGGATCCCTGGGCATTGGAAATTGTATCCCAGGGATATCTTCTGGACTTTAGAGCTTCTCCTCCAAAAGGGAGATTTCACCTTTCACAATTATCTGCAAACCAGATAAAGAGAGAGGCATTCTTACACTGTGTTCAAGACCTCCTAGTTATGGGAGTGATCCATCCAGTTCCAAAGGAGGAACAAGGACAGGGATTTTACTCAAATCTGTTTGTGGTTCCCAAAAAAGAGGGAACCTTCAGACCAATTTTAGATCTTAAACAAATTCAAGATGGAGACTATTTGTACCATCCTACCTATGATCCAGGAGGGTCAATACATGACTACAGTGGATTTAAAGGATGCTTATCTTCACATTCCGATACACAAAGATCATCATCGGTTTCTCAGGTTTGCCTTCCTGAACAGGCATTACCAGTTTGTAGCTCTTCCCTTTGGGTTAGCTACAGCCCCAAGAATCTTTACGAAGGATCTGGGGTCACTTCTGGCGGTCCTAAGACCGTGGGGCATATCAGTGGCCCCTTATTTAGACGACATTCTGATACAGGCGTCAAATTTCCAAATTGCCAAGTCTCATATGGACATAGTTCTGGCATTTCTGAGGTCGCATGGGTGGAAAGTGAACGAAGAAAAGAGTTCTCTATCTCCTCTCACAAGAGTTTCCTTTCTGGGAACTCTAATAGATTCTGTAGAAATGAGGATTTACCTGACAGAGACCAGGTTATCAAAACTTCTAAATTCCTGCCGTGTTCTTTATTCCACTTCTCACCCTTCGGTGGCTCAGTGTATGGAAGTAATCGGCTTAATGATAGCGGCAATGGACATAGTGCCATTTTCACGCCTACATCTCAGACCGCTGCAACTATGCATGCTCAGTCAGTGGAATGGGGATTACACAGATTTGTCCCCTCTACTAAATCTGGATCAAGAGACCAGGGATTCTCTTTTCTGGTGGCTATCTCGGGTCCATCTGTCCAAGGGAATGACCTTTCGCAGGCCAGATTGTTCAATGGTAACAACAGATGCCAGCCTTCTAGGCTGGGGGGCAGTCTGGAACTCCCTGACGGCTCAGGGATCGTGGACTCAGGAGGAGACACTCCTTCCAATAAACATTCTGGAACTAAGAGCGATATTCAATGCTTTTCAGGCTTGGCCTCAGCTAGCGACAATGAGGTTCATCAGATTTCAGTCGGACAACATCACGACTGTGGCTTACATCAACCATCAAGGGGGAACAAGGAGTTCCCTAGCGATGTTAGAAGTTTCAAAGATAATTAGCTGGGCAGAGATTCACTCTTGCCACCTATCAGCTATCCATATCCCAGGTGTAGAGAACTGGGAGGCGGATTTTCTAAGTCGACAGACATTTCATCCGGGGGAGTGGGAACTCCATCCGGAGGTGTTTGCACAATTGATTCATCGTTGGGGCAAACCAGAACTGGATCTCATGGCGTCTCGCCAGAACGCCAAACTTCCTTGTTACGGATCCAGGTCCAGGGACCCCAAGGCAACGCTGATAGATGCTCTAGCAGCGCCTTGGTCCTTCCACCTGGCTTATGTGTTTCCACCGTTTCCTCTGCTCCCTCGTCTGATTGCCAAAATCAAGCAGGAGAGAGCATCGGTGATCTTGATAGCGCCTGCGTGGCCACGCAGGGCTTGGTATGCAGATCTGGTGGACATGTCATTCTTTCCACCATGGACTCTGCCTCTGAGACAGGACCTTCTACTTCAAGGTCCTTTCAACCATCCAAATCTAATTTCTCTGAAACTGACTGCCTGGAGATTGAACGCTTGATTTTATCAAAGCGTGGCTTCTCCGAGTCAGTCATTGATACCTTAATTCAGGCACGAAAGCCTGTCACCAGGAAAATCTATCATAAGATATGGCATAAATATCTTTATTGGTGTGAATCCAAGGGCTACTCATGGAGTAAGGTCAGGATTCCCAGGATATTATCTTTTCTCCAAGAAGGATTGGAAAAAGGATTGTCAGCTAGTTCCTTAAAGGGACAGATTTCTGCTCTGTCTATTCTTTTGCACAAGCGTCTGGCGGATGTTCCAGACGTTCAGGCATTTTGTCAGGCTTTAGTTAGAATCAAGCCTGTGTTTAAACCTGTTGCTCCGCCTTGGAGCTTAAATTTGGTTCTTAAAGTTCTTCAAGGGGTTCCGTTTGAACCTCTTCATTCCATAGATATCAAACTTTTATCTTGGAAAGTTCTTTTTTGATAGCTATTTCCTCGGCTCGTAGAGTTTCCGAGTTATCTGCCTTACAATGTGATTCTCCTTATCTGATCTTCCATGCAGATAAGGTAGTTCTGCGTACCAAACCTGGGTTTTTACCTAAGGTGGTATCTAATAAGAATATCAATCAGGAGATTGTTGTTCCATCATTGTGTCCTAATCCTTCTTCAAAGAAGGAACGTCTATTACACAATCTTGACGTGGTTCGTGCTTTAAAGCATTATGTACAAGCTACTAAAGATTTTCGTCAAAATTCTGCATTGTTTGTTGTCTACTCTGGACAGAGGAGAGGCCAAAAGGCTTCGGCAACCTCTCTTTCGTTTTGGCTAAGAAGCATAATCCGCTTAGCTTATGAGACTGCTGGCCAGCAGCCTCCTGAAAGGATTACAGCTCATTCTACTAGAGCTGTGGCTTCCACATGGGCCTTTAAAAATGAGGCTTCTGTTGAACAGATTTGCAAGGCGGCGACTTGGTCTTCGCTTCATACCTTTTCAAAATTCTATAAATTTGATACTTTTGCTTCTTCGGAGGCTATTTTTTGGAGAACGGTTTTACAGGCAGTGGTACCTTCCGTTTAAGTACCTGCCTTGTCCCTCCCTTCATCCGTGTACTTTAGCTTTGGTATTGGTATCCCAAAAGTAATGGATGATCCGTGGACTGGATACACCTTACAAGAGAAAACATAATTTATGCTTACCTGATAAATTTATTTCTCTTGTGGTGTATCCAGTCCACAGCCCGCCCTGTCATTTTAAGGCAGGTATTTTTTAATTTTAAACTTCAGTCACTACTGCACCCTATGGTTTCTCCTTTCTATGCTTGTCTTCGGTCGAATGACTGGATATGGCAGTTAGGGGAGGGGCTATATAGCAGCTCTGCTGTGGGTGATCCTCTTGCAACTTCCTGTTGGGAAGGAGAATATCCTACAAGTAATGGATGATCCGTGGACTGGATACACCACAAGAGAAATAAATTTATCAGGTAAGCATAAATTATGTTTTATGCTTACCAGATAAATTCCTTTCCTTCCTGGCAGGGAGAGTCCACGACCCCGCATGTAATTTATTTTTTGTAGGGCAGCTCCCTTTTTATATTTTTTCTTCTGGCGCCTTTATATCCTGATGTTTTTCCTACTTTTCCTTGTTCCCTCGTCAGAATGACTGAGGGATAGGGGAAGTGGGAGGGATATTTAAGCCTTTTTCTGGGGTGTCTTTGCCTTTTCCTGGTGGCCAGGTGTTGTATTTCCCAACAGTAAGGAATGAAGTCGTAGATGCTTCCTGCCAGGAAGGAAAGGAATTTATCTGGTAAGCATAAATTATGTTTTTTCATCATTTATTTTTATTATTAGTTTATTATTGTGACTTTAGCAGCTTAAGAAGTTTAGATAATACCCCGCAAATGGGTTAGACATATAAATTCCACTCCAAGATGCAAGTGCACTTCCATTCCACATTGGTCCTGATTATATTACTACTCCTGTTCAGCTCAGGAGTGGTAATACTCCGGACT